>NC_066366.1:61571471-62216471 GCF_013377495.2 Cygnus atratus | reverse complement strand
CAATGGGGCTGCACATGGAGGCTCACTGCCTCCCCATCTGGCCTCTAGTACTAAATGATGGCTAGACCAAAAGGGGCTGTGTTAGCTCCTGGTCTTTGCTTCTTCTGGCTAGGATGAAGAGCTATTGGGGTCTGCTAAGAGAGGAGTCATACTCAAGACAGGGTCAAGCAAAGGACTTGGGAGAATGATTTTTGCAACAGTAATAACAGAGGATTTCAGTGAAACAGGGCTGCACATGAAGACCAGAGGAAAGGTTTATAGCAGAAACCGAGACAAGAAATTAGATCCTCAGCAGAAGATTTGGATGTGTGAATGGGGGAGTCCCACTGTGTCTATTAGAAATGTTCTGCAGAAAGTCTACAAGGCTTGACCGTCTCCTGGTTGAGGGGGCACAGAGATCACTGGGATAAAGATGATGCACATATAATGGACAAGAGTAGAGGCAATTCTAGATAGGCTATCTTTGGCATTAAAGAAGGAAAGAAGTAGAGGAACATGAAAAGAAAGATGAAGACTGTTTTTCTCAGTCAAGTTGGTCAGCTGAGGAGAGAGGTCCTGGAGCTGTCTATTTCCAGATGCCAGCTGAATTTCTGTGGAATGGTAAAATTAAGTGGAAAAGGAGGAGGTCCCATGTGGAATTTGGAGAGGGACAAACTGAGGGCAAGACTGCAGGATTCAGAGAAGTAGCAAAAGCAGAAAGAATCATGAAACCCCAGGGAAGCAATGGGGAGGAATGTGAGGCTTACTCTCAAAAAGGTACCAGATCGGCCAGGGAAGAGGAGGATGGAAGCTCTGGGTTTGCTCCAGACATACACCCCAGCATCTAGACACAAGGATCCTATTCATGTCCACTGAGGACAGGGTTGAGCTAATGCCTTCATCAGGCTGCTGTGCCTATGTGGTCACAGCCCGGACACAGGCAGACCACCCGACGGGGGTCACGTTTTGTGCGCTTTGGTTACTGGTCCTTGGAGCCTCCCATGGGAAAGGTGGAGCTTGATGGGAGCCCACTGGTGTCTGTGAAGCCACACACCGGGCTGACAGCTTGCTCCAAAGCAAGCGTTAATGTGGGTGCAATGTTCCCAGAAGCCTCGGCCCAACGATGCTGCAATGAAGGGGTGAATCAGGCCTTTTCACATTGACGTCAGTAAAGTTACACCCAGGGTAAAATTAGCCCCAGGACAGTCGTTCTGACACTTTCACAATAGCACTTTTTGGGGTTTTGGCTTAGTTTTGCCTTTTTTTTTTCTTTACTTTTTTAAGTGATTCTCCACTAAGCCCACTTCTGCAGCATGGAGAGGGAGGGAGATGGCCCTGGCCGCTTTGAGTGCGTGGATCGTGAGGCACGAAGCAATGTAACCATGCTGACAAACAGATCACGCTTCGGAGATCTGAGCCTGAGCGTTACCTTATGTTTTAGCTGCTCGATCGGCTCCCACGCCTGGGACTGTTTGAATTTCCCACCAGCTCAGCGCAGCTATTTTCCACATACTTTAGGTGCTGAATTAATTGTGAGCTCAAAGGAACGACATTTCCAGGCTCCTGATGAAGAGCATGTCTATCGGTAGAGAGCAAGACGTGCTGCTAAGCTTTTACGAGGTCGTTCAACCGCATCCAAAATGTGGGTGAGCAGCTGGGCCCCATGGGGTTATTTGAGGACCCACTGGTGTGCGCCGCGATGCGAAGCCAGCACAAGTACCCTACGTGTGCCGATCGAAGAGAGGTCCGTAAATACATGTGCAGTTGGCTGCATTTTTTGCTCAGCTCCCATCCGTGTTTGTAAACACTGGAGAAAGAGACCCAAATCTGTGTCCAACCCCAAGCAGTTACAGAACATACTGTAATTCTGTAATGCGAAACAGAGTGGCTCGCTAACCGTGCAGATCTGGAGAGAATTCCTGACATGATCCTTTTACGTATTTTATGTTAATCACTTCCATCTCAGGAACACACGCAAACAATACCCTATTAGACGTTCCCTTTGGCACTCGGACAGCAGCGCAAGCTGCCGCATGTACCAGAGTGGCGGCCGGAGCAGCCGCAGTAGGGACGGGATGGGATGGGACAGGACGGGACGGGAGTCCATCGATGGATGCTGCTAATGGGAAATGGCCGAAGGGTAATATACAAAAGGGCAGAGTGGCCACCACATCCTTGTTTGGGTTTCTGTGCTGGTTTTCCTGTAGGATTTTCTAGGAGAGCGAGTCTCTGGATGTCCAGGAGGGCCTGTGGGTGTCAGAACGGTGCCATGATCCCAGAGACCCCCAAAGCTCTTCTGCATGGGGCAGGAAGGAAAATTTCCCTGCACAGAGGTGCACATCACTGCCTCGAGCAGGACCACCTTGGGTAGCACATGAAGGATCAGTACCTGCCTGGTCAGGTTTCCCCATTCCTTGCTTAAGTTTGCAGAGTGGTACTAGGGGTATGTGATTATTTAACTCTTCAAACAAGCCTTTTCTGCTTTCAAAACTGGATGGAAAAATATTTTCCCAGTGGAAAGAGGCTGAATTACCTAAGCAGCAGGGCTTTGCTGCAGCCTGTGACACCTAAGTCCTCTACAGAAGGGAGGTGGGACATCCCTAAGCATTAAGGGGATGAATCCTGCTGCTGTAGAAAATCGGAAGAAGCCCATGGGGACCTCACCAGTGTTCTGCAAATAACCTGGGAGGCAGGCAGAGGGATGAGAGGGGAGAGGAGGCATCCACTGCAACTGCAGGGGCAACCACTGGTATAAGACATGTAAAATAAGCCCACTGCTACAACAAGGATGGCTCCTCACCTTTAATAAAATACTAAGCTGTGGTGAAGTCAGGCAGCTGTGCACATCGGCAATCAGCTCACCACAGGGCATTTAGGGCCGGCACAGTGCCCCATTGCCAGGGGCACAGGATCTGCAGGGGTGCCTCCATCCCTGGATGTACCCATCAAGCTTCAGCAGATGGGTGTCCACCAGCATCACCCCACACCAGATCAGAGCAACCCCCAGGAAAAACAGAAAGAAGATCTCTCCAAATGCCCAGCACAAGGTTTTGCAAGGATCTGGGGATTCAGATCCAGATACTGCATTTACATTCTACAGCAGCTGGATTATTTTTTTTTATTACTCACTAAGATGAAAATCTGGGGGGCTTATATCATGCAGCCCTTTAGTCCTGGTAAAGCAGGACATATTTGTGCTAGTGCCAGTGAGAAGCACTGCCTGGGAGATGGGACATTTCTGCTCAGGATGTACTTTTAAAGCATTTTAAAAGCAGCCCTGACTTTGAATAGTAATGCTGAAACAGAATTCACTCCAACATTCACTAGCCCAAATGTCTTTGCTGAAATCATGCTGTTTCCCTATTGTTATTTAACAATAAATCCTGCCCCCAGGGAAATGTGTATAAATATGAATTTAAGAGTTCCCAGATACAAAGAATCTCCCTTTTTCACCCTCCTGGGAGATAAATAGCTTAGAAATCTTCCTACCAATGTGTGCTTTTCTCAATACTTTTCCCCTTAATGCTGTAAAATGCTTCTGGAGCATCTAGACGGTGAAAGAATACAGCACAGCGAAGAGAAGCTTTGTAAGCTGCTAGATGGATTCCTTCATCCCAGTGCTGAGGGGTTAAACACCTCCGTGTGCATGCTTCTTTGCTGCTTTGGAGCCCAGCTGAGTTGTTTTGTTCTAGAGCTGACCAGGAAGGGTAATGTGGCCCTCGTTTTGCAAAAGAATCATTGCAATTTTTGCAGTACTGCTTCCTCTCAATTTTCCTGAGTCCGAGCTGGGCAGAGAGGCAGGTTGGGAGCTGCCCACAGGGCTCTTCCTGGCTTCATCATCTGGGGTTGCACTATGGAGTGATGCTTTTATAAGCTTCGTTTTACAGCTGATGGGAGGGAAACGGCGCGCCTCCAAACCTGGAGCCCTCATCCCTCATCTTCCCATGGGTGTCAAAGCCTTGGCAGCCTCCATCTCATGGGTTGTGGGGATCAAAGGGCCACAACAGAGACTATAGGGACATTTCAAAACTGCTGATCTAGGTCCCTGCTCTGCATCAAAGCCTGGGAGACTTCTCAGTCCCTACTGAGTGCAGAGAGATATGGCCAGAGCAGTACCTTTTAGTTAAGAAAATTGTGGTCAATAGCTTCCCAGCCCTGCACTGAGGACATATCAGGCAGACCTTATGATCTAGCCAGTCTGTACTTGTACCTTGTACCTCAGATATAGACAATGTCTACAGCCAGATATGTATAGAAATGTATAGAAACTCACCAAACATGGCAGAGTACTGAATTAATCACAATACTTTTCCTTTTTTACACTTCATCCCCAATAATATCTTCTAAAAGAAACCGTAAGTGGGATTTATGCAGAGCAGGGTGGGGAGCAACACATGGCAGACCAGCAAACAGGCACATGGCATCTGGGCAAGGAGCGAGGCGTGGTGCGATGGGCACCCGGCCTCCCTCTGCATTTACCGGGCAGGTTGGACACGGTCCCTGGGAGCAACTCAGAACTGCCCCAATCACTCGGAGCAATGTTGAAAGTAATCCAGCTCAAGCTCCACCTGGAAAGCAGTGGGTGGGAAAGCTAAGAGCTGGGTGATTGGCATGCCAAAAACGTACCGGGGTGATAGCTGCAAGGGGGGATCCCCTAGGAGCTGGCGCCGAACGCTCGTGCTGCAGAGGAAAACATCTGTGCTTTCCCCTGCCCATTTCTGCACGCCTGTCTGTCCTGAGTTTTAATCAATCCTCTGCTCTAATAACCTGACAAAGAACTTTTACCTTGTGCAATATCCACAGTTACTCATTTCTCCTGACTCCCTCTACCTCTATCAGCAGTTCTTTAACTCTAGTTCTGCCTGGAGATTTTTCATTGATGTAATGAACTTTTCTGGGGAGAACAGCTCTGCTTCTGCAATTTTTTTCCAAGGTCCTGGTGGTACTGAGGGAGAGATGGCCATGCCTGTGAACCACACTGTGCAACACTCACCCTGCTTCCCTCCCTTCCCCACAAAAAGCCAGAAATACCGCTTAAATCACTATTGTTCCCTATGATTTAATTTCATGCCACTGCTCAACAGCTACAGCTATTTACGGCAGTCCCCTGTTAAGAGATCACGGCTCACCCTGGGTATTTATGAACGTGAAATCACTTTTAATGGTGCAAGATCATCCCCAAATTCAGCATCTCTCCTCGCAGCTGGAGTATAGATAGGACATGTTTACTTAAAGTGCTGGAAGTTCAAATATTTAGCTTGTGGTTTTGATGACTGAACAATCTGTACTGTGCTTGGGGACTACATGTGCGTCTCGGAGGGAGCAGAGGTCTGCAAAGGAAGGCGCAAACATGTTTGTCAATACAGCAGAGCCCCCCGCCACCGCTTCTCGCCTCCCGGAACACGATGTTTAAGAGGGCATGAATTAATATAAACAGCCTGCTGATGTCCGTCTGACAGAATATGTGGGAAATTGAGTTCACCTTGAATTTATGAACTGGGAAGGCTATTTCTTGTGGTGATTAATGGTGAGTCACGGAGCAAAGCCGAGGCCATTCGCAAGCCCGTGCACTATACGTTGGGTGTCGTGGGAGTGAGAACAGTGGGAGAGCAAAGAAAGGTCTCATGACAGTCTGTTAACTAATTTTCATGTGCCAAGTGAAGACGTGTCCTGGAATTTTGCAGAACTATATTTAGCAATGCTGAGCGTCTCCAAAGAGAGGCTTTGTAAGATGCTGGAACAGGAAGAAAAATACACACAGGTATAAAAGCACTCTAAGAAAGCAATAACTTACACACGTTAGAGGGATATCTGACAATACATTTACTGCCAGCTGGGGACTGAGATGTATATCCAGAAGGCTGACGAACAGCAGCCTGCCCAGCCTTGCACTTCTGCTTAAATATGAGTGCAATAACAGCTCTAGCGTGACCTTTTTCCCCATAGATTTCCAGGGATTTTACCCTGGGGATCTGGTGCTTGTCTGGGCCATTCCCATGCGGCAGATCTCCTTCCAGCCCAGCCTTGCCTTATTCCTGAGAAACATCAGCAGAATCCCAGAGATACAGTATTTGGGGGATAGTTTTTGGAATATCAGTTTGTGCTGATGGTAAAAGCGATGTCAGTGGAAGAAGGCCAAACCTCAAATCCTACATGTAATGTGATGGGGCTGCGAGCTGACCCACGACACGATGGAGCTTGGGCTGAAGCTGGCCTGGCTGCCAAACCCAGCCCTTTAGGTGCAGCCATTCATAATGTATGGCCAGGGCAAGGTAGCCTACAGGTATGCTAAATCCACTGTGATCCTACAGGACAAAGCTCCAGCTGCAAAAAGAGCCCCTACAGGCTACTCAGCCTTTGTGCACAAAGGAATAGCGTATTTCATTTAAGGGGACTTACTTTCTCTGATAACATAAGCTGTTTAGGATGGGACTTGTGCTTTTACGTATACAAGCAATCTCCAACACCACGGGCCTCCTTCTGCCCTTTAGAATCCCAATGCAGTCTTCAAATTCAATATTCAGTAGTATTGCAATACAGGACCAATATTATTTCACACCATCACCATCCACGGCTTTGTCCTACTGCTGATTAGCATGGGGGAAGATTTCCCACATCTTCACGGTGTACTTCCCCATCTCATGCCTGTTTATCTGCACAAATGAAAGGAGAATTTCACCCCGTATGACCCCTCAGAATACTGTCCAGTTGAACCGTGGTACAATAAAAGCCATCATTACCAGCTGGCATTATTATCAAATATCTGCAGGGCAAACAACCAGGAATGAGCCTGCTGCCATACACACAGGTTTCTTTCATGAAACAGAGAAAAAGAAAAAAAAAAGAAAAAAAAATGAGGGGAAAAGGGGAAAAACAAAACCAACAAAAGAATAATGCTATAGGGTCTCCCCAGTAGCACAGTGGGCACAATCTAGTGCTGTGTATATGGCAAAGCAGCAGAGGCCCGAGGACATGCTGTCCCAGCGCCAGGGTTGCCAGCATCCTGACAGAATTAGGAAGTCCTCTCTCGCAGTTGCCCTGTAGACATGAAATTACACAAAGAAAGACTTCATTAGGATCCCGAACTAAATATAGTCAAGTGGGGAGAGTGGAACGTTCGATTTTCGCTCCTGGCAAGCAGCATGGCTTCCCAACGTTTAGGACATTGTTTTAACTAACCTGGAATCCTGCATGATTGTGATTCTGACAGCTCAGCACCTAGGAGAGGAGGAAATGATGAAAACAAAATCTTTACCTGGGAAAACCCTGAGAAAAGCACGTGTCCTGATGGCAAAGCTCTTACCCAGCTAAAATGCTGCTGTCACTGGGAACAAAGGGCTGGAAAATTATTGGCGTCAATGAGAGTTTTGTATGAGCAAAGATCACAGGGTCAATGTCAAACAGACTGTTTGCAGCTCCAGAAGTCTTAGAAAACTGTGGATATGACAGAAAAAACAGCATTGATAGAAAAAAAAAACAAGCCTTTCTGATCAATTAATTTCCATCAGCATCTTCTCTGGGACTCATTCCTGGCACAAGAGCCCTGTCCTGCCCCAGGATGTGTCTCAGCACCACCAGGTCCCCAGCACAGGGGCTCCTCCGTGGCAAGGAATGAGAGCACTGAGAACCCAGCTCTGCAGTCAGGCACGGACTCCCAAGCTTGGTGTCCCTCGTACAAGAAATACCCTGCTGTTTCTCTGAACATCATTGTGCCATGAAGGAAAAGTCAGGTTTGGGGTCAAGTAGCTTGGGAAGCTATGTGGATGAGGAGGGAAAGAGGAGCCAGTGGGGCTGGGGGAGATGAACAAGAGCACAGGGGGTATGAAGAGCCCCAGGCTCCAGACCAGCAGTTCCCAAACTTCGCTTGGAGGCCTTTGCACAAGGCTTGCATCAATCACCCTGCCAGTGAGCAGTCCTCTAACAGGGGTGTCGTTGTAGGGCTGTCACACTCTGTCCTTGCCTGCTCTGCACAGGGAAATGGCACAAAGTACCCACGAGGCAGCAGAGAACCGGCCTTCCTCACCAGAAAGCCAAAGGCACCTGGGTGTGCAACTCCAGCACATCAACTCTCTGCGATCCACATGAGGTTAAGAGTTAGGTGTGGTGAGGCTTTTATGAATCCAGTCCTTCTGCTTTTCCTGGCTCCCTATAAATATCAACAGTTACTAACAAAGGGTCAGAAATCCCACACTCCATCTGTCATCCAAACAGCATCCGCCAAAGCGAGTGAAACACTGGTGAATCCAGCACACGATGCTGTAACAGGGCAGGAAATCCCAGGAACAAAAAGGACACATTAGGAGATGGAGGGGGATGCAGGAGGAGAAGCATCCAACCTGTAAATTATATCTCCTATTTCCCCACAGCTACATCAGTAAGGGTGGGACCTTTGATGGAAATAACTCTTCCATGGGAACACTGCGCGGGGTGAAGCTTTCAGAGGGGCATCCCACCTCGCCTGTAATGGAAAACCTGAAATAGCATTTTGAAGACATCTCCCATTAAGCGTGCTGCCTCCAGCAGATGTTCAGGGGATAGGGAGCATGACCAAATGCAGCTGAACTGAGGGAGTTTCCAACCCAATGGGAATATCCACGGATTGAAGGATGCACAACCCTAGGAGAGCATTCGCAGTGGGTCAGCTAAGTGAGTTAGGTGAGTTAGGATAAAGGCAGATCCATTTATTCTGATCCCCAATTATCCCCAGGCAGGCCTCTGCACTGCCCTGAGTGTACAAATCCTGGGGCAGGAGCACAGCATGGGGTTGCCTTCCCCTCTCCCAGCTCGGGCCATGCCGCTGGACCTCAGCCCTGGCAGCTCCCCGGACAGAGCCGCTGGCAGCCGGGACCAGCAAGGGCTGCAGTGCTCCACAAACATCACTGTTTTAGGAAAAACATCAGCAAAGAGCGGTCACGTGCTTCACTCCAGGAGCTGCAGGCGTGAGAAGGGCTTAAAAAAAAAATCTATTCATTGAAGAAAAGCAATCCAGAAAAGAAACCAAAAAAGGAAGCAGCCCTGATGCAGACCTCCCCCCCTAGAGCGCCGCATGGCAGTGTGAGCAGCAGAGAGGATTTGGACAACAGCACCAGGCTGGGACAAGCTGTCCTGGTGGTACCCGCGCTCCTGGAGGGGTACAAGGGGCTGACCCCTTGAGGGCAGGGGTTCCCAGGACAGCTCTGCTGCTGCCATTCCCATCCCCATGCTGTGGCCATGCCCTGCTGCAGCACAGGGCGATGCTCAGAGCCGGTCTGAGGCAGCTGTGTGCACCCCCATCCCCCACCAACTGTGGCATGGGCAGGGGCAGAGCAGGTGAAGGGGGCTTCCAGCCCCACTCCGTGCCCACCTTGGCCACACTGTGGCTCCCACCAGGGAGGGACGGGTGGCAGCACCACGCTCAGATGATGCTCTGCTGCAAGCACAGCACCAGCAGGGTCAAAGTGACATGTGGGTCTTGTGTCTTCCTCCTCTGCCAGATATCAAAGACCAGCATTTGTCCCCCCTTTACATGCAAGCCCCTTGTGCCTGCCCCCAGACCTGTTGCTCGTGGGCAGAAGCCCAGGCCAAGGATATCACCAGCAAAGTGCTCTGGAGCTGAGCACAGAGGTGGAAGGGTCCAAAAGAAACACCAGACCTACTGAGCGGTGAAAACGAGCTCTGCCACTGTGCAAGAAGGCACAGGCGTGTATAATATAATATATACTGTACATACCGAGAGACAGAATATACTTCTCACTGTAAAGTGTTTTATATGCTAACCATCAGGCATACACCAAGTCAATGGATGCTGGCACTTTACATAAATATATGATGATGCAGTGCTATATGTAATAAAAATCTGGAGCACAAAATATGGAAGCAATTCAAGAAAACAGATCTCACATTTTTGCCTTTGTTACAGTCAGATTCTGACATGTTCTGATTAAAATTCAACATCTGCATGCATTTAAAATTAAAATATATAGGTATTCATGTTTTCCTCCTTCCACAATGTTTTACTGCTGCCTTTTTCTTCTTAAATATTAAAAACATTACATTATTTTATTTCAGATGTCTCAATATATTACACATCACCCTTTCACCTCAGAGCTTTGGTTCAAATCCAGCTCTTCGCTGAGGAAATAGAAAACATCTGAAAATATTTAGTAGTCTCATCTCAGTGTCTAATCACAGTCTGCTCTGACATGACAAAACACAACAAACAAACTGGCTTGCCACAGATGAAAAATGTTTACACAAAAATACTCAGGAGTGTAAGAATGAATAAAGGCATCTCTAACTGCATTAAAGCCCGTGTTGTTAAGTAATAAAATAGTTAGCAGATAATCTGAGCTGCACCTGCCCCTCTCAAAAAAAAAGAAGAAAAAAAAAAAAAAGCAGGTGATTTAAAGACCTCGCAGCCTAGCAGGTCCTGCCTCGTGTTTTTCTGTTATTGTAAAGCAGAAAGATGTGTCAAGCTGCAGTGCAAATATTGTCCATGGGCATCATGGTCTGCAGAGCCTAAGTACCTCATGATTTAGGAATCTCAGAAGAAAACTTTATTGCCAGTAAATCTTCCAGGACTAAAATACATGTACTTTAAGAGGGACGAGCATAAATAAAGTCGTTGTCCTTGCTGGGGAATTCAGCCATTTGGTGGGTGGTTAGGAGAGCAGCTCTCCCAGTAGACTTCATGGTGGGCGCTGGGATGGTGCACAGCACGGTTCTTCCTCAAAAGCAGTGACAATTAAACAGGCAAGAGACAGGGTAGGAGAGAAATAAAAGGTGCAGAGAGGTGCAGGACCTTCCCCAAAGCCAGTGGAAGACTGAGCCGCGATAGCCTCAGGCCTGCACCTCCGTTTGTTTGACAACTGGTCCCCAGTTTTGCCTGGCCCACAGGCATCATGCATGAGCAAGGGACAGGTGTTGGCATCACCGTATTTCGTTCTCCAGCAGGCTCAGCTTTGTTTCCTACCTCTATTTTTCCAGGAGCAAGAATGGAGAATATTGCAAAGGGTGTGGTGCTTATGGGTTGGGTTGGACTTGCAAGTCCTCGTGGACTTGTCACCTCCTTCTGCTTGGGTTCAATCCACCATCTGCTGAGGTTGATGGAGGAGGATGCAGCAGGACAAGAGGCTTTCCCCCTGACCCTGGATGCCTGACCCTGGATGTCAGAGGCATGTTCTTCCCCGAGATGTAGCAAACCCTCACTGGCACAGCCGATGCATCTCTGGAACCAACGAGGTTCCCTCTGGCTTGTTCATTCCCCAGGTTAGGCAGCAGGAACAGGCAAATTATAACTTTCCTTATGTTTTTTCACAGCTCCGATATAACCAAAAAGCGAACGTAAAGAAAGAACAAGGCTTCCTCTGTATTTCTGTCCCCCATCTTCAGATAGTTCCCACTCTTCCCGGGTTTACCCCACGTGGGCCCTTATCAAGCTTTGCTCCATAGACCTTTGAGGAACTGGCTCCATAAACTATTTCTAAGCCATTGTTTTCCAACCTGCAGAAGCTGACCAAGACATACAAGAGAAAAAATGTTAAAATCCATTGTCTTGTCCATCAGTCTCTTACAATACCTTTTTTTTAGGAAGCTGTTGTATTTCCTGCTGCAATGGCCAAATTAAATATGAATAAATTAACATGACATTTCATTACATCCGCTTTAATGCAAAATGATATGTACCCCTTAATTCAATAAATTAGGTAGTATATTTTTTTAAGGGAAAAATACCGGTGTAGCCTAAGCCTTTGCAGATCTTGGCATGTCTACAGTACACAAAGGACAGGCCAAGGAGACACCCAAAGGATGGCCATCCTCTGGAGGAGCCTCCAGAAGTGAGGGCTCGGCTAACAAACCTTGCTGGGAGGAAGGCTTGCTCTGCCTGGGCACAGCTCTGGAGGATAATAATTTTCTTTGCATGTGACTTAGGCAATATCCCAAGCATTTTCCATTATGTCTTTCTCCACAGCATCCCCTGGTCTGTCTTTGCATGTATTGTCTGTGCTTCATATTCTTTTGTTTTCCCTCAGCTGTCATGTTTTCCTTGTGCTCCTTGAGGAAATCTCTCGCTTTGCTAACTGTTTAAATTCAGCATCGACAAGCACGCTTGTTCACACATCCTTTACTTCTTTGCACTTCTTTATCCCCCTGCAAACCTATTTCAAATTAGTTCCCATTTCAAGATGTGAACATCGCTCCAATCAGCCATGTTGGCCTGCTAGGCAGTGTATTAGTAAACTATTTCTCCAGGCTCTTGATTGACATTGTTGAAAAGATATTTTTCATGCGTGTCAGTCTTTGCGGGGTGAAAATGCCTTTAACATGCTCCTAGGATTTACATAGGCTTCCCTGGGCTGCTGCTGCCAAGTTCAGATGCGGTTGGAGCATGTGGCATTCTTTGTCCTACTCTTATTACATTTTTCTTTTTATCCAGCCCTGCTACATATTTCTTATTTTTCATATTTCTGACCTGTGATGTAAAGATCAGCCAGTTGCTGAATGTGCCCTTGTCATGCCTGTCCACTCCAGCATGAGCAGCTCCTGCTGTGATCACTGTGGTTTCTCCTTCCTTCTTTTCTTTCCTTCTTCTTCTTCTTCTTCTTTTTTTTTTTTGGTTTGGTTTGTGTTTTTTTCTTTCTGTTTTTGTCTTTTTTGTTTGTTTGTTTGTTTTTTGGTTGCTTCGTTGGTTTGGGGTTTTTGTTTGTTTGCTTGTTTTTGTTTTCTTTTATTCATTTATCTTCTTTTTTAATATTTGAAGACTCAGACCTTCAAACAGCAGAGCAAGGTGTCGCATGTCAGCTGAGCCGTGGCATGAGACTATACACATGCTCATAGATGGGGACAAACTCAAAACACCAACATTTGCTTTCATCTCAGCACGCAGAGGTCAGGCCTTGCCTCTGGCTCTGCATGCAGCCTTCCAGCCCCAGAACCACAGCTGCCCTACGTCCAGGCTGTTTTCCCTTCTTTGCAGACACAGCCATTTCTGCTCAAGTTCTTCCAGAGCTCCATGCCACCCAAGCCATGGCCATACCAGTGACATCTCCACAACCTCATTAAAGATGCCTGCAAAAGTGTAGCTGAGGGCTGGAAGCCTCAAACACAAGCATGGTAGCAGGAACAGAAAAATAAAACTTAATTTCACTTGTCAAATGAGTACATTTGGATTGGAAGATAATGGAAAAAATGTCTTCTTTCTCAGAAATGCAATTGCATGCCCAAGTGTTGGCTTTACATGACCAAACCCCCTCTTGAAATCAGCAAATGTAGGACTGGCTCACTAAGAGCCATGTCCAGGAATGGCATTATGCTTCCAGGACGGATTGAACACATCACCCAGCATTTGCTCACTGCTTTTCTGGTTCACTTGGAAAGTGTGTTCTTAAATGATAATGTGGTCTTCACCCTGGACATACATCCGTCTTTAAGTCACAGCACTGTTGATTCATCCCTAAGAATGGTTTGATCAACAGTGCGGCACCTCAACATCCACGTTCAGCACCTTCCCTATGATAGACCTGCCACCAAAATGGGTCTCACCCATTTTCTTGGAGCACATCAGCAAGTTACAAATACTAGTACAGTCATAGACTATGCTTTAAGCCCTAGAGCACTCAAAAATAATCAACAAGTCATATAGCAGGAAGGAAAGTCACACAAGTATTAAGACACAAGCATTTCAGATGAAGTTGATTCCCATGTTTACTGGTCAATATCTCAAAAAAAAAAAAAATCACCTGTTTCTTTGGCAAGCAGCAACTGGAGAGCTTTCTTAAATTTGTGGCAGTAGAGTCCACACTCAAATTGTTCTCCTGATGGAAATCCAACAGTCTTCTCCATCACCATTGTGGGTAGAGTACAGGCCACCGATGGGAATAGTTTCACAATTCTTTTATTGGAAGCATCTGTAGAAACCATAAAACAACAACTACAACAACAGCCACACAAAGCCATGTTTTCTCACTTCTTTCCGAGCAAGGAGGGTGCCAGAGCGATTCTCCCCTCCCGCCCCACTGCATGGTGGTTTCCTTTGTTCACATTTCACTGCCTGGACCCAGCAGAGAGATTTATGGGCTGGTGCTGAGCTCGGGACGCACACAGCACTGGTCTCCAGGGGCTTGGGCTTGACCAGGAAGACTGGGGGTGCAGAAAAGCTCCTGCGGCTTCAGGGAGGAGGAAATTTGAGGGAGGAAGGTTATTTTGGGCCAGATTCCAATGCCTTCCACTGAGCAGCAGCTCTCTGAAAAACGAGCCCTGGTAGCTGATGAGACTCTTGGTGGAGAATAAGTCTGCGGGGTACCACACTCAGGGACACAATGCCTGGGCCTGGACCGACATCCTCTGTGCTCCCTTCTGAACTTGGTCCCCCTCCCAGTGACAAGAAGCCTGTTTATTTCACCATCAGATGATTTCCCATCAACAAGGGGTGCCAGGAGCACTTGCCAGCCCTGCCGAGAGCAGTATTTTGGTACCCAAGCTCTGCTGGGACCTGAAGTGTGCTCTGCCCAGTACGACGGAGAGAGGGCTCTGCGTGTCGGGGTGGTGGTGGTGGTGCAATAGTGGGACATGAGGTCCTGCTTGCTCTCCTTGGCTTTGACACACACAGTCTGTGAATTTCGGTAAGTTACCACATCAGCCCCGAGTCATCCTACCCCAGCGAAGTGGGGACACTGTGTTTCCTGACTTGTCAGGCTCTCGTAAGGAAGAAAGTCTCCTGATTTGTGATGGATGGGAGGAGGAGGCCAGAAAAACAAAGCAGAGAAGAAGACAAAGAGCCTGCAGTAGAGCTGCTTGGCTCAGCAGAGGCAACAACGCTCTGAGCACGCAAGGTTGTGCACATAAATATTCATGGTCTATCCAACACCCACTCCTACCCGAACCCCCAGTGATGGCCAAAACCTTGTAGGAGCAGAGCTCCAGCACTCCTGGCACTGGTGACAGCCATCAAAGTGGAGTTTTTTATCTCAAATACAGAAAGAGGGAAACACTTCTGCCTCCACAGACCCTTCCTCAGGGGTGCAGACCCCAAATACCTCCAGAGGCTGGATCAATACTTGCACAGCACCCAGCATCGCGGGACTCTGAGCCAAACAGGGTCCCACATATACAAAAACAGTGATTTTTTTTTGCAATCCTATGCATGTGTGTGTTTTTGTGGTGCATGTGCTCATGATAAACATAAACCAATAAAACAAACCCAAGTGAAATACAGACTGGGAAAAATGTAACCTATTAAAGCCACACAGAAAGGTTTTTTTCCTATTCTTGCTCTTTTTCAGTTTGTCTAAATATACCTCCAGGCTTTTTCTTTTGGTTTAAGTGTGCTCTTTCATGGATGGTTTTCAATGTATGTTAAAGTTGTTGCCTGCTGCCAGCTCGGATTTTTGTACTACGCGTCTCAGCTTTCTGTTCTATTAAGACAAAGTGCTGGCACCGCTCTTCGGCCGAGTACATTGTTCATGGTACTGAGCAGCGATTTTCCATATCTGACTGTCTTTGGGTTCACCCCAGGAGGAAGGGTGAGCCTGGTTTGTTAAGCTCTTGTTTCTCAGAGAGCAGCAACATCTGGAGCACGGAGCAGGCTGCTGGCACGCCTCAGCGGAAAGGAATTCGGCACGGGGTGAGGTCTGCCCAGCTCCAGAGGTGTCATTGCAATCGGTTCTGGTGACGGAGAAATAACGAAGCCCCCACATAAAGCAGCATTAGGAGCACATTCCAAGCTATGCTGTGTTGCTCAGGGGTTTTGTTTCGTCTAACAGGGAGCCAGGAGGCCCAGGAACCATGTAGCCCTTCGTTCTCATCATCTGAAATTACATTTTGCTCTCCTGCTACACAAGATTTTTACACTTGACAAAAGCTTGTTTCCCTTGTTGTCTAACTCAATGAGTTAGCAAAAAAAATCAAGGCAGGTGTAGAGCTTGAGCTCTAGCACTTGATTTCAGTGCCACTTTTATAGGTCCTTTGAGGCACTCCCAAAAACATAACATATCCCCAGTGCAACCATTACCTGCACGTCACGGTATGGAAGCCGCTTTAGGATGAAGACAGGTAGCTTGCAGCATGGTTAGCTATTTGTGGGCATCCTCCATGCTTCTGTCACGCACAGGAGACTTTCAGCATTTTGGCCAAGGTAGACAAGATGCCTTCAAGCAAGCTGGTGTATTGTTTTGGGACACAAAACCCCCAAGATCTATAGGTGACACTCCAGCACATCACACCTCCACAAACATCCTCCTTTCCTCATGCTCTCCACCTTCCCTTGCCTTTTGCCTTCCAGTACTGTTGGAGAGCAATGTGTACAAGAAACTTCACTAGATGGTGCTTTCCAAAGCAATGCCAAGAGCCAGTAACTGAACACTACCCCACTAAAATATGTATGTCCTCGGGTCTCCATGTGCGTTTGTAATTGTACTTGCTGGAAAGCCAGCCCACCACCACGAGTGGAGATAAAAGCTATCCGGCATGCAACCCCTGAAAGTTTATTTTGGCTGCCAAGCCAAATGTGGAGATAGTCTTTAATTAGAAGAGTTGCCTCTGCAACAGTGCAAAGCAATAACAACAGTGGAATTCGTCTGAAGTGTGTGCTCCCCTCCCATGGCTATGGTGAATTAAGCAAAAATGTCAAACTCAGTCTGCAACCAGCAGACATATTCCAACACGTTAGATGTTTACACCGTACGGTAGCCTGACTATGGAGGATTGGTGAGAGCACACATCTTGACAAGCACTGGTGATGTTCACGCTTATTTGGATTGATACACAAAGAAAGACCCTCAGATGTTTCCCTCTCCACCTTTCCAAATTGCTGTGATGACAATTAAGAAAAGGCAGACATTGAAATTAATGTCTGTCATGACTTCATTTTGGGCAGATCTATAGGACAGTTTACCCAGAGAAATCCAAAGAGAATCCTGGTCAGGGTATTCCTCACTCCCGGCGACATTTATTTATTTAGATGTGACTTATTCAGGGACCAGAAATACTTGCAAAAATCAGCTTATCACTCTTAAAGCTTTCTGCTAAAATAATAACTCCATATGATTTTATTTGAAAAGCTTTACACCTTCCTGTAATGTATAAAGAAATGGTAATTACCTAGGGAAGTTCAGGAGTTACAAAGACCACACAACTGAATGCATGGTAGCACTTTGCCCCATCACAAATACGTTGCTTTTCTTACAGGGAGAATAATATTTTAATAATGTATAATGTTCTTATGGGGTCTATTATTATACCCGGCTGTAAGTCTCACCAGAAAAGCCCACTTTCCCACTTTTTGTTTGTTTGTTTGTTTTGTAACAGAAATCTAGCATACTCCAACATCAGAAGAAAAAAAATTAACTGGAACCTTCCAGCAACTCTTTAAGAAACTACTTTTCCTCATATGATGACAACGTGATTTTAAGGTAAAACATTCTCAAGACCTACCAAACCCAGGAATAATTGCTCCATCAAATGAGGGTCTCTGGTTTGAAGCCTGGGGGACCAGCCCTGCTCACAAGAAGCATAAAGCTATCGGTTTCCTCCTCTGTGCCAAACGCTGTCAGTACCCCGGCCCCTTGCCAGAGCACATCGCTACACACCAGGCAGAAAAGAAAACTAAGAGTGAAAACAAAATGGTCAAACCCCTCCAGGCCCTCGGCTGGAGCTCCACAGGGTCAACAGAGGCCAGGACACAAATGTGAGATTCATTTCTCCCCACCTGCAAGAATTAGCCTGATTGTTTAAATCAGACTAAAGAAGAAAACCCTCAGCGCTCACTTTCTGCAACATGTTTACACTTTTTTAGAAACCAGAGCATGCCTAGTGTCCCTCAAGTGACCACACTGAGTTGCAAATCGAGTTTATCTCAGCTTGGTAAGACCTATGGAAACGTCGAAGCACAGTGTCTTCACCTGGAGGTGCCTTCCTGGTAGTTTGCTCTTAGCTACCTTGAGTTAAAAGCTGTGTCTGAAACACCTGACTACAAACGATTCTTTCCAGTGAAATCATGTGAAAGCAGAACAAACAATTTTCTTCCTAATAAAAGCAAGGCTTTCAAGACCAGCGGAGCCAACAAGTTAATCAAGTTTCCTACTAAACAGGAAGTTGTGGGACTGTGGCAGGAGGAGCAGATCTGTGTTTTGGCTAGAGAAAGAGCAGAGAGGAATAATATAAATTAACCACTGGGTGCTTTTTTTTTGTTTCTTTGACAGGAAAATAACCTTCAAATGCACCAGTTTGGGCAGTATGTTGTTTGATAAGTCTGGCAATAAAATGAAAGCAAGCTGCAGCAGCTTCAGAAAAGGGAATGGTAAAGCCACCACATGCATGAGAACCGTCATAACTAAACCAGAGACACACCATTAATATTTCTTGTGGTTGTTATCACACTAGTTGTTATCATCACTAATTAGAGCTGCAGCAATACTCACACTGTAGCAACATTTGGCATTTCTGCCCCTGAGCAGGATCCCACTGTGTCGTTCAAACACAGAGCAGAACAAGTAGCCCCCGTCCCAACAAGGTTTGTAATACAGCATGTTCTCTTGCAGGGCTTACAAAGGAGAATAAACTCACTGCTTGCTCCACTCTCATATGTATAAAGCAACTTCCACTTCCAAGGGCTTGCATGTTTTCCTGTTGTTAGATGGGCAATTATTCCAGTGTATCTCACAATGGTGGTGATAGACCAAATCAAGAAGAGCTAAAAAAATAGAGACAAAAACGCACTAGTGTCATTACTGCAGAACATATGACCCCATTTTCCTTTGAGCTACCAAGCAGTACTATGGGACATGTGCATTCATGTGAAAATAAGCCCAGCCAGTCATTGAGATATATACAAAATGGATGATTCATGATCATTGTTGCACTGGAATCACTCGACAAAGAGACAGAGGGAAGCTGTTGATTACCAGACACCTCAGGAAAGACTACAGATACAGAGAAATTTAATATTATAGTCACTGTGGACGTGTGAATTTTCATCTGCAGACTAACAGGCAGGTCTGTGAAAAGAAATGAAGAAAAGCATGCTCATTAGATTCAAAATAACTGGAAAAAGTTGTGTATCCACCAATTCAAAAAGGTTGGAAGTCACTGAGTCACGCCAGCTGAGGCCATTGAATAGGTCATTGACCAGCACTCCAAGGTCCTAACAGGCATTATGCCCTTTATAGCCTTAATCCTTTGTATTAGTAAAGTCCCAAAGACTGAAGAGGCCATAGAGGAAGCACATAGGTCATATGCTACCTGTATTCTGTCAGTTCTTTGGGACTTGACTTGGAGAAAGCAGTAGTGTTGAACCCTCAGTACACTGAGTAACTTGAAAGTGTAAGTATTTGTTGGATCAAAGTATGCATTACTTCAAAAGTGTAAAATGCCTAGATATTGAAGGCAATAAATCTTCCTCTGTAAAATACATGCATATATAATTTATATGATAAGCTTACTGAGATTTTTAGGTTGGCTTCCAACAGACATGAGATGTAGGCAATTATGTTCCCTAAGAGTGAGTCTGTCTGTCCCCTCTCAGTCCCAAAGAAAATAATTTTTGAGCCCATCAGCCAGTTTCAACCAATTTTGGCAGAGGGATAGAGGTCTTGAGGGTACCAAGTTCCCATATACTTTGTGGTAGTAGGTGGCTAGGTAGGAGTGGCAGGCTTATTAATGTATGCCTTGAAGGAATGGGATCAGCATAGACATAACCCTTTCTTAGACGTCAGAGAATCCAGGAAGACCTCATGAATGCCCCAACAGACATGGAGTAGTGACAGATTCAGTCAAAATTCGTGTCTCATTAGACATCAGCAAAATCAAAGCATAAGGCTCAAAGCAAATGTTTCCCTGTTGATCTCCTGCTCGACAAACCATCCATTTCTCCTTCTTTTTTTTGGTCCTGATGGCAGATATGGTACCTTCGGAGCACCTTCACATCACAGCTAGCAATTCTCCGCTTACAGCTTTTGTTTCTTTCTATTTAATGGGAGCCCCATTGCATTTTTATGCCTTAACTCTCTGCTCATAACTGTCAGGCTATCTCCTAACATATGGAAACAATTCATTTTCTTTGTCATCGTTTGGATCTGAAACTAGGGTACTCTGAAATGTAACTATACATGAATTTCCCTGAACTAATTACATAATATTTATCCTATTTTCTTTAAAGTAATACTCGCTAGCTAAGAAATGAAGAACTGCATTGCTTATAATAAACTCTGCATGCTACATTGTAATCTAAACTGTACAGTTATATATGGTGAAGAACTAAAAGGTTTGAGTTATTCCCCTTGGCAAACATTTTTTTAAGGATTGCTTAAATAAGCAGTACAGAAACCAGATGTCATTTGGTAAGAGTATCTGAATGACCAAAAATTTGCTGTCTGGGTATTTTTTTTACTTTATAAAAACATGAGAAATTCTTTGGATTTATATCATATTTAGCAGCTGTGAAACAGTGCAAACATCTGTTTGTACCTATAGGGAGCTGACCTGCGGGGTCCTCATCTCTTAATCACCAAGCAACAAGCTAGTCTCATATACATAGTTTATTGTTTTCTTTTCAGCTGCCTCCTGCACTTCAAAGTTTTTATACTCTCATGTTCTATTATCGCGGCAAGAGGGACAGTCCATTCATTATAAGCCCAGATCAGTGCAACAACTGATCAAAATTGCCATAAAGCACCATGGACCCAGAAGTGCCCTTGAACAGAGTCATAAGCAACTTTCACTATGTCATTAAAAAATTGTTGCTTCCCTTTTTTCTTTCCAGCATTCTTGATTTTTTTTTGCTGTTGTTTTTTAAACATAAAGACTAGAAGAAAAGAAGATGAAAAGGAACAGAAGTCTTTTATAGCCAGTCCTCTTGAGGGAAGAGGGGTTGACAAGACAACCCCATGAGGTCTCATCCTCCCTATTTTTCTAGGTTTCTACAATTGCCAGTAATCATAGGGAAAAAAATGATATTTCTTACCTCAAAACAGCATCCTAATGACTAGAGAGTAGGAGAATCCAGTAACTTTATCGGCTATCCCCTCCAGAGAGGGTCTCCAGCTGCATGTACGTACAACACCCAGCCTAAGTAAGATCCCAGCCTCCTTCAGGACTTTTAATATAAGGCAGGGGAGGGAAAGGGAATTTACTTGAAAGAAGCATTTTGCCCTGCTCTTTACAGCTTTACTTACACACACACACTATCCTTTAGTGATTTCGCCAGGAGCAGAATTTTTCAGCCTTTGTGATAATCTCTCCTCTTTTTTCCCTAATGTAATATTGACCTTGGGACCTTGATTTTTATGCAGTGAGAGAAAGGTGCAAACAGCGTGAAAGAAAAGATTTGTGGGCCTTGGACATGAGAGTGGAATCAGCACTCCCAGATATACTATGAGAGCTTAAACTATAGTCTGAACTAAGTCTCAAAACAAATGGGAAACACTGTATGATTCCATCCCATTACAGTACAAATAAATCATTTCTGGAAATCTAAAACAAATGGCCCGAGCTCAGCTCTATGGATGATCCAAATGCAAAAAAGCTGCTAATTCTAAAAGGCAGATGCAAGTAACCAATTAAGTAAGAATGCAGCAAAAAAATAAGGAGTGTAACTTGTTTAGCAGGAAGATGTTAAGGCCATAGAAGTGGGTCTTCCAATCACCTTTTTTGGTATTCCTGAGCAAACATTCTTTTTTGCTTACGTTAATATGGAATGTATTATGACAACGTTCTTATGGATATCCATGCCTTTTGTCTATCAGTACTTGCAGATACATTCAAAACAGCTGCAAATATTTTTTAAATTATGTAAAAGTTCCAAACACTTTGAAAAGAATATTAATATCCCTTTAAAACAGCATTGTACTATATTAAATTAAGGATAGGAATTTACAGAACAAAAAAATATGTTGTTAGCATTAACATTTTCACTGTTCTCAAACACAGTCATCTTAGATAAGGCTTAGGATTATTTTGATTAAATTTAAAAGAGTTATGGTGTTTGCACATTTAGACGACAAAGCAGATAATCACACATATAGATTACAAGGAAAGGTTTGTGTTCACAAAGTTCAGAAGGTTTTTTTTCAACTATTTGATTTTATATATATGTGTGTGTGTGTGTACACATATATAAATCACCTCTCTTTACAACTCGTCTCTCTCTCCTCTCTGTGGGCCATCATAGGTATACCACCTCTCCTGCTGCAGATGGAGAAATTATGTCCCTTAATGCTACTTCCTCAGTCTTTATCCATGCAGTTGTAAAAATAATAATAATAATAATTTTAAAATTACCTCAGAGGGATTTTCAGAAGTGATCTGACAGGGGAGGTATCAGTACTTGCAACAAACCTCTCAACCATCTTCCTGTGGTGGCCTGTTCACATCTGTAACGAGGAGGCTGGTAGCACACCAGGGAGCTATGGGACAGGAGCAGCTCTATCTGTCCCCTCTTCCAGACTCTTGGGGAAGGAAAAATATGAATTAGTGCTTTTCCCTGGCACATGGGGGCAATGCCATTGTAACAGGAGCATTGACACTACCAGAAGATCACTGCAAAGGCACCATGGGCAAGCGCTGAAGATTAAGGGGTCTCCAAGCTCAGGCACAATTTCTTACAGGTCCCACCCAAGGAGTGGGATGGGAAATCTCAGCAGCCATCACAGCCTGCCACACAGCATCCTGAGGACCATCCACTCCACAAAGGCAGGAGGACCAATGTATTGACCCAGACTGCTGCAGAAAAAAAGAAGAAACAGGGAGAAAGAAACCAGGATTGCCGAAACACCATGCTCCAAAATAATCCTACAAAGGCACGCATATGCAAAAGTGATTGCAACTTGGAAATGTGTTTTGTGGCTCTCAGGTCAACCATGGTTTTTAGTTTTAAGAGATGCCCAACATGCAACCTGAAGGTATCATAAGCTCTGCAAGCAAGAGCTTTCCTGTCTTTCTTCTGGCTGTTTCTTCTGTTGTGGCCTGTTGTGTCATTTCTTTCTGTCCAGCCTCTGCAGCTCCACTTTCAGCCTCCTAGCTTTGATAAACAACATGATAAATAACAGGGAGGATGGGGAAAAGAGGAAAGAATAAAGCTGATCCATGTGCTAACTCCATTGATGGGAACTTATGGGCTGTTATTACTTTTCATTTTTTGCTAGGATTAAACAGCTAATAAATACAGATTTCATGTCCCATAAATAACATTGTGTTTGTCAGCTCACTCAAAGAATAATCGATAGTTAGTGCATGAGATTTTCCAGTACAAAAAAATAAGCTCTACGTTTACTTTTCCCAGAGATACCTATGCATTCTCCATTTGGTTTTGTCCCTATCTAAAATACCAGCTACACTCTCACGAAAACCACCTTGAGTGACCTAATTGCAGGCAGCTGGGTGCCTTCAAAACTTCTGGAAATAAGACCTAGACCTAAATAGTTCCCACATCTGGGGAGGCTGCCTTTCTGCTTGGAAAATCAGGACATGAGCCCCGGTCAGAAACTGCCATCAGTCCTGGGCTGTCTCCTTGCTAGGACTTCGTCTCGGTGGAGCAGCTTTTGGATATAACTGTCTTGGCGCTGTCAGCCCCTCCTGACACGGGCATTACGTCTCTGCCAGGCCCACAGGGTTACAATTCTTGGAAGTCTGAAACCACTCTACCCTGTGTGAGCTGCAAAATGCACAGCCCAGTGTCCATGCGAAGGAGAAAGCATTGTGCCAACCCTCACTGAGATGGGTTCATGGTACAGTCATCTCTGCTAAAAATACGGGGCCTTTTCCTTCCACCCATATTGCAGTACCAGCCACTGAAGTTATCACAGAATCACAGGACTTATTTATATTTTTTTTATTTTTTATCTACTCAAATAGGTCACTACTTGTGCTCTGCTTGTTTGGGCAGAGGCACAGCAGCATACTCAACACATGAGTTTTTTGCTTTGCATCTCTACCTTCCACCTCACCGGTGGCACTTATCAAACCTGCTTTTTCACCTGTATCTAATTTAAAGGTTATAGTCCATCCATGAGCCTCTGCTAACACCACCCTAGAGGCAGAGCAGCAGTATTCATTTGGCAGTACCTGGAAATCTGCCCTAAAGCTTCAGTATCAAAAAAAATAAAATTCTTACACAATACAGCTAATTATATATCTCAGCACAGGGACACCACTTCTGACACCACAGACTCCTGTCCTTCTCTCTGGCCAACCTTCAAATGTGCAAAACCACGCAGCAATTCAGCATCAGGAGGCTGGATGCTCTTTGTATGACATTCCCAGAAACCCCTCTAGCTGCCACCCCAGTATTCCTCATTCCCCTGCATTATTTGCTCTTTTCTGGGCACATAGCCTGGGGTTTGTCACCACCAGCTGCACCCCGTGCACAACCCACCCGAGCAAGGAGGAGCTGAAATTTGCTGCGTCTGCACATGGAAACAGCCCTGCTATCTGTGCATGTGGTTACCTGGCAATTCCAGCCGACAATTTTTGGATTATAATTCCATTACCCGTGCAGCTACCAATTCTTGCAACCTGCCCCTGCCAAGAAAACTCCAAGAGAAACAAAATCCCTTGAAACCCCTGCTCACAATGCTCCAAGTTGCTTTGGCAGCTTCCTTCCAAAATTAAGTGATTAAAGCAGTGCTAATGAGACATTCATTACCTGCACCTTTTTCCTTAAAATAAATATACAGGCCTCCGCGTTACAGGTGCATGCAAAATTGCTTAAATAGACAGCTTTGAAGCACAGAAAAAATAATAATAATAATTTTTTGAAAAAAATAAAGGACATTCTGGCAAAAGGTTCCCCAACTACTTGAAAATATAACTGAATAAATAACTCCTTTTTGGACCGAAATCTGCAGACCTTAGCAGATGTGTCCAAGCTAAACGAAACATCCAGGGAACTGGATCTCCTTTCTGATGAGAAATAATGAAGAGCACTGCCCTGGCAAAGAGACAGCCTGGAGGAGCCCACTGGTCTTTTCCAGCTCCGACTTCCGTGATAGGTCCGAGTTATCCTTAGGCACTGGCCCGATCCATCAATGAGGTTATTTAGTGCAGACACGGGCCCCGGGGCTGCCAAGCCTACATCCATATTGAACTGGGAGCATTCAGACATTTGCCAAGTGAATGGGATTGTTGGGTGCTCACAGTCAAGCACATGCCTGTGTCTGTGCAGGGTGGAAGCACTGTAAAGATGATCACATGGAAACAGGGAGAAAGACCCTCTTACGAAGCAATGGCTTTAGAAAAATATGGGGGTAATTCTTAAATTTCCTGGTGTTTATTAAAATGCCACCATGGAGGTGTCAGCTTAAATTATAAGGGAAAAAGCTAAGGCACATAAAGAAATCACATTCCACAGACCTGCATGGAGGTGTAGAGGGGATATTTTCTGTGGGGCATTTTTTTTTTTAGGCCATGCTACAACAGTACCTGCCATTGTATTTGCAGGGCAGGTTGTAAAATCTGCTTACGGGATTTTTTGCTGCATGGCTCTGCTCTGCGACCCTTTGCTGTGGGGCTCCGAAGGTGAAGCCCTCGGCAAAACCCTTTTCCTCAGCAGCAATGGAAGTGGGAGCAGGCCCTGCGTTTGTAAATATTAACTCATTTCGAATGTCAGATTATTTACTCTCCGCTCTTATAACCACCCGGGCCAAATGGACAGGGTCCAAGTTTGTTAACAATAGATCTTGGCTAGGACATGCCGTAGCAAAGGTTAAATCCTGTTTGTCGTGCTCCAGCCCAGAGCCCCATTGACTCGAGCGGCACCGGCGGCTTTGGGAGGGTGACGGGCTCTGGCGAGGAGGTGAAAAAAGACAGCTTCCTGTGAAGCAAGGCTCTTCAATCTCAAGGTAATACACGTAGATGTACTTGCTGTTCACTGGAAAACTGCAGAAGCATCATTACCTTTCTGCACGACGTCCCCTTTGCTCCCAGTCCTCATTGCCACATACTCGTTTCTGCAGGCTGGGCATGGCCCACGGCACCCCCACAGAGGGTTACTGCTCTCACACAATGCACAAGGGCCCTGTCAGGCATTTAAGCATAAATAACCATATATATACGTATATACACACAAGGAATTTTGTTCTGTGATGCTGTTATGAGGCTCCTGCATTGCTTCACGTTGCCTCCTTGCTCCACGCCACCCCCATCACATTACACGTGTTGCATGGCCCTGCAAAGGCAAAGTCAAAGAAAGATTTTAGGGACGTGTAAAGACCTGGGAGGGACGGACCCCACTGTCCCTACAGTGTGAGCCACCCCTGTTTGAGGGGTCCTATCTTTCCTTATTGACAAACCACACAAGAATAAGCAGAGGACAGCAGCTGCCATTTGGCCACAAATCTCCAAATTCACACCCAAAGCCAAGCACTGGGCGGCAAGGAGGCAGCGGGTCATCCTGAAACATGCAAGAGGGAGTCGCCTGCACCAACAGAAGAGGAACATTTACCCATGGCAAGGCAGGACTGAAACACCCTGTGCATCCTCCTTCCATGCCACAGGACTGCTGCTGGCCCCACTGCACCAAGACACGCCGATCCGTCGGGGCACGCAGCGTGCTTTGCCCGGCGTGACCCCCACAGATGGCTCATGAAGGAAGCGCTCACGAAGCCAAGAGGTGCACAGAGCAGCTTATCCAGGAGCACTCGCGTCCAGAGACATTCCTCCGTTGATTAGGAAGGCTGAGCAGGAGCCAGGGGCGGGCCGGCAATCTCCTTCCTCTGGCTGCAGCCTTACCGCCACGGCTTGGATCACACTTCTCAGAGATGCTCGGGTCGGGCATGGGAAGTTCACGGCTGCAAGCTCACCAGCGGGAAAGGGGATGCAGGGGAAGTTCACCGGGGTTCAGCCAGAGCCGGGTCCAGAACGACAGGTCTGATAAGAAAAGAGAGGGTTTGCAATGGACAAGGCCCCCCCCCCCGGTAGTCCTCGTCTCTTCTCCAGATGGTGCAAGGTGCTGGGCACTTTGGGAACGGAGAACCAGGCTCTGCTCTGACAAGCTCACAGCTTACAGCAGCTTGGGAAGTGCCAGAAACAGACTGACTGGTGCACCTCACCTTGACAGAAGGCAAAGTTTCCAGGTGGGAGCACCCCATTCCTCGCCTCTTCTGGTGCCTCGTTGCAAGCCGTCCTCCTGAACACGGACAAATTTGCTGCAGGGCGCACTTTGCAATACAGGAAAGACTAAAAAAACCTCTGTGGCAGCCAGGATCAAGCTGTGCCATTTTCATCCTCAAAGCCAAGAAGACAACACTTTGTAGCAGGGAGCAAACCCAAGGCAGCAGAAGGACAGAAAACACGGGAAGCGTTACTTGAATCATCTCCGCGGTGAGTGGAGGGACCGGAGTCGAGCAAACAAAGAGATCAGATGGCCAGATGGGACAGATCAAGCTGACCAAAAAGTCTCTGTCCAACAGTTTTTGATAACTGCCAGAGCCATATGTTCATGAGGATTTGGGGAAAACTGGGAAGGGCATGTGGGCTTGGAAGTAGCCTGGCCATGCTTGGAGCTGCATAGCCACAGGAGGATGTAGACCCCCTGGGTACAAGACGGGTGCCTTTGGCGTATGGCCCCATGCTCTGCTTGGAGAAAGAAGCTGGTAGATCATTTTTCTCACCTCCTTGCCGGGCTGTGACCAACCCTTTTGCATGCTTTTCCCAGTGTTTGGTCCGTCACTAATGAGCCATGTGTTGGGGGAATTCTTAGGTCATTTATTTTGCATCATGTCTGCTAGGAGAGGTAGCAGGATGGTGGCTAATTAGGAAAGCAGACAGATAGCACTGAACAAAGCCAAGGGCAGAGGGACCGTGTCTGCGCGCACGGAGTACGGCAGCCTCCCTTTCTGCCAGCTGCCCCATGACGTCCACGCTCGCCACGGGCAGAAGTTGCACATCCTGGACAGCCCGTCCTGCCCTTTGTGCAATGTCTCTGAAAAAAAAAAAAAAAAAAAAAAACACTTTGCTCATTTATTTTGTCAGCTGCTCCTTTGGTTATTTAGCGCATTCCAAGGAGCGCGAGGAAATACGACGGATGACGTCCTGCAAAAGCCACGGCGACAGTTTGCAAGAGTGACTGGCGATGGTGGGCACCCCGCTAGCGATGTGCAGGGACGTCCGACCCTCCCAGAAAACCACCACCGGCCCTGGAAATGTGTGGTTTGTCACCCACTCCTGGGTGGGTGCTGTGCCAGGTCCCTTTGGGTTTTTGCTGCACGTTGCAAATTCAAGACACTGGAAATGGGACCCAACCAGCCACGACTGCAGGCAGTGGCTTTGGCCCCTTGAAAATGGAGTGGAAAGAATTTAGCCCAATAATATTACTTCCTTCTGGCCCGGTAATACTACCATGACATCATTATAGCCTTCCCATGCAGGCTGCTTCCCACCCTGCTGCCTTTTCATCCACAAGTGCTTGGACACGGAGAGCTTCGAAGCTGGCCCTGGGCTTTGACAGAGCCTTGGAGTCCTTCTGCAACCAGAACAAGACGTGTCTCTAAAAGCATTGCTCCTTCCCATGTAGGTTTGTTTTCTCACATACACACATACCTGGAGGAGGGTGTGATGGAAAAACTCTCATTTCCTCAAAGAGACAGAGACAACTGCTGAGAAGCTGTTGGATGTTACCACCCTCATTTTACCAGCTGTGACCAGACACAAAAAAGTCGCTCAAGGAAGCCAGGACCAAAGCAAGGATTTTATAAATCACATATTCCCTTAGCAGCAGGAAGAAAACAGAGAGCAGTAAGTCAACTACATGAGTGCCATCTTCTCCAAGGCCAAACCACCACGCCAACAGCAGTGAGGAGCACAGTGGAAACCACCTGCCTCTTGTTAAACCCTCCTTGTCCTGTTGACATTGGGTGCAGGCCCCATTGCTGAGGCTGGGTTTTGAGTCATTGTTTGAGAACCGTAGACATGGCCTCCGAGAAGCAAACCTGAATCAGTGCTGCTGGACAGCACAGAGGGAGGAAGCTGCACAAGTGATGCACAAGATCCAAGCTTGCTCCCCTTTGCTCAAACCCACCACTGCCTCCTGCCAACGAGGTGCCAAAAAACACCAGCCTTGGGCAGAGGTGTGCTCCTGGCTGCTGGTGAAACCCAACACAGCCATCCCCAGGATGTGGGGTCTTGCCACCAGCACCATGGCAGCTCCCCAAACCCTACCTCACCTCTTCCCCCACCACCTCAAAGCCCCATATAAACCCTACACCATTCCCCAGCTTCCTGCAGGACCCGTGCTTTGCATACGCCTCCAGGAGACTGCCTCCATCAGCAGATCAGGCTCAGCTCAGCACCTTGCTGTAGCTCCCCAGGACTCTCACCTAGAGCAGAAAACACTGCAGACACTTCTCATGTCAAGGGTACGTGGGTTTTGCAGGGGGCACAGCCTGACTTTCTGTCCCATATGCTGGTGTAAACCCAAGAGCTCAGCGAAAGCACAAGGGCAAAGTCAGAAAAATGGCCAAAAACCCAACAGGGAGGGAGTTTCCAGAGCATTTGCATGGCTGTGGCGATGGAGGGAGCATCCCCTTGGCCAGGGCTGCCCAAGTCCTCCCCACTGTCTGGAGGCAGCGATGCTTCCCAGGTGGATGGGACCAGAAACCAGGTTAGCAAATGCCACCGAGCCCACGCCCCGCCACCTAATGTAAACAGGGCTGTCAGGCACGGCGAGTGCTGCGAGGCTTTGATCAGAGCCCCAGCCCGAAATGGGGTCCCAAAGTGGGCTCCTCCATCAGCCAGGAGGGGAAGGAAGCCCGTGGGCTTTGCACCTCATGCCAGCAAGTTTTCTGCTGTGGAAGAAAAGAAATTGTGGGGGTTATGCCACGAGCTGCCCAGCAGTAGCTGGGAAAAATTGCTCCCTGATTTTGCTTCTGAAACAGGTCCCAAGTTAAAAAAAAATCATTGGGGTTTGGGGGCTTTTTTTGGGGGGGGGTGTGAGCATGGATGGAGCTCACTGATGGTTTTACTCCACTGGCAAAGCCCAAGGATGCTGGAGTGGGAAGTTCCCATCGCTGAGCTGCCAGCAGCTCACCCCTTTCCCCCAGTGAAATGATCCAGGTTAAGAAAATAGCAATGGGGGTGTGAAGAGACTTCTACAGGTCTGGGTCACCCCTGGGATGCGGTTCACAACCCAGCCCACAGACGGCTTCATCGCCCCACACGTGTAGGGGGACACTGCATCTCGCCCTACACCCTGCTGAGAGTTACACCCCACCACCCCGTTACAGGACAGCCACAGTCCCAATAGAAACAGGGAGAAAAATTCAGCTTTTTGGGTACGGAGCTGGCCTACGCTGCCCAATTCCTGCATGCTGGTAGAGGAAAAAGTGGCCGAGGTAGGAAAACACCAGCGCTTTCTGTCTGAGAGTGGCAGTAACTCCATGAAGTGGTTAGGAGTTTACAAGGGCTCGGAAAAAATTACCTCGTTTTAGTAAGTGTTAATTATATGACTAATTAAATGGAGAGGAGGTTGAAACACTCTCCTAGTCATAACCTGCGTGCTCCCAGCCCAGTCCTTGCGTGACAGAGAAAACAGGGAATGAATCCTGCTTGGCCCTCATGGCAGGAAGTGGCTACTAAACCGGCTCTAACTTCTAATTTATTTATCTGGAAAGCTGCAAGGAACTGTTTTAAAATTCACCGACGTTTCTGCTACTTAAAAAGAAAAAAAAAAAAAAAAAACACCAGCCATTCAGTAAAACACATTTGGAACAGGCTGAGTTTTAGGAAAGAGATATAAAAGGCCACTTTGTTTATGTTTTTCAGCAATGGTATGTTGGCTTCTTTTCTTTTTTTAATGATGGCGAAGAAAAAAACCATTATGTTAAATCTCTTATCTTCACACAAAGTGGTTGCAGCTATCACAAAACACACACATTGTGTCATTTCAAAACATGAGCAGGCTTGCGGGCAAACATTCTCCAGATTACCTCCTCTCTCTCTTTTTATTTTTATTTTTAATGACTTTGTTGACATTAATAAAGCTTAGCATATTCAAGTGAGGTGCTTTGTTCCTCCGGTCAGGTCTCAATCACATCCTTCTGGAGAACTACAAGGGAACCCCGGGGTCTCAGCCTGGTCTTCAGTGCCTGCAGAGCCCTCTCTGATGCCCAGCACTGCTGCAACCCCTCTCACCCCTCCCAGGGCCTTTAAGTGGGCAAAAACAGTGCCCAAAAGTGATGAGCATGGGGCTGCAATGCTGAAATCTGTAAAACAAACTAACAAATCTCCCTCCCCCCCATCAGAGATTTCTTCTCCGTCCCAAAGGACTGCACCACAGTTCCTTCAGGCCCAGCTCTTCAGTTTTTTTTACGGTAAATAAAAGTGATGCTCTGAGCCTGCTGGGACGTGGCGGAGGTTGCTGGCAAATGGGTGCACGCAGTCATCTGCTGCCCTCCCTCCCCATGGCTCCCACCCACTCGGGCAGGACCGGGCTGGGCGACAAACCCTGAGCCAACCCCAGCTGGAGAGCCAGCCCTGACATTGGGGAAGCCCAGCCAAAAATAAGCTCTAAATGTAAGAAAAATTTGGGGGGGTGGAAAGTAAGCAGCAGCTGTTCAGGTGTGAGGTGCCTCAGTGGGCTCCTCACAAGAGATGGCTGCGGGCTGGTTTGATCCATAGCATGCACAATGAATTGTGAACACATTGCTCCAGGCACAGCCAGAAGGATATTTTGGCAAAGCGTGGTCCTTCGGTGCTACTGGGGCCATCAGACATACCTGTTGGTCACCAAAAGGAGGGACACCCCATTTCCCCAGAGCATCCATTGCCCTTCCAGCACATTTCCCTTGCAGAGATTACACACCCCAGCATTCTTCTCCATCCCAAATCCCCTCCTGGTGCTGCCAGAGGTGGGTTGGACTAAAAGGTGCTTCAGTCTCCCCCCATACAGCCACCCTGGAGTGGGCTGAACTCATCTGCACAGCTTCTTCACTCCACAATTAGTCCCTGGCCTATGTCATTTCTGAACAATGCAGGTGGTGATGCCTCCAAGTAGGCAAATAGCCTGGTAGCCAGGACAGGAAGATTGACAGAGGTGCAGAGGTACAAGATTTATGAAAATGAGGAACTGTTTGAACAGAACTGGCCAGAATATGGCCTGGCTGGTGGGCCAGGCTGGCATACATGGCTAGCCAACAAACCAGCATGTGCACAGCCAGCCAACCAGCACGTGCACGTTCAGCCAACCAACCCACCCAACCAGCACGTGCACATTTAACCAACTAACCCAACCGACCAACATGTGCACAGTCAACCAACCAACTCAACCAACTAGCACATGCACATTCAACCCACCAGCCCACCCAAGCAACATGTGCATGGCCACCCAACCAGCACGTGCATGTTCAAGCAGTCAATGAGCACATGCCCAACCAACAGGCACATGCATGGCCAACCAGCCCCTCCCCAGCTGGTGCTGCCTCCTACCCCACTGCAGCATCATGGCAAAAGACAATCCGGGGTTTGGCACTGAGGACCCAAAACTTTTGGGGAAGCAGGACTTGCCTGTACTATCCGTTTGAAACACACCCCATCGTCACTCCCCCAATTGCATCCTCAAGGTTATGCTTTTCTCTGATAGCTGTGGTCATCCTGGAGGTGTCACCAAGCCACAGGGACACCGTGCAGATTCAGAGACTACAAAACCACACTCTGCTTGCAGAGAGGTTTTCTCTTCCTGCAGCAATAGGATCTCTGAGGAGCCCCACCAGGTCTCAGCCACCAGCAGCTGGTTTGGGATGCTGCCAGACCCCATCAGCAGGAACCAGGAGGGATGTCCCAGAGGCTGGAGAGCTGGTGTCCTCACCAGGAGGGTCACACATCCCTGCCCTGAATCCACAGTTGTAAGAATGCGGGAGATGGCGACACCTGGGAGGCACACACTGAAGCCACCACCCTGGTGCAGAAGCCGTGTCCCTTCCCTCCACCCTTCCACCACGCAGCACAGCTCTCAGCCACCAGCCACAACACAAACCCCATTTCCCCCTGCGAGCTGCTGAACTGGGGCCGGCTACACCAGAGAGACAGCCTGGGGGCAAAGGAGGTAAATATATGCACAATAGTCACCCAAATATTCCAAATGCACGAGGTTAAAAGCAATGCTTCCTCTGAAAACATGGGTCTAAACTTCAAAACAGACTGAATGCATGATTTCAGGAAAATTTCTGAGTGCATTCATTACCGCCAGTGCCATAAATGTGACAGATTTCACAAGTTTGTCCAACCGACGTGCCGAAAACAGCCTCGGCCGGACTGAGTCAGCCCTGGTGCCAGCAGGCAAACAAGCCCCCACAGCACGGCACCAGCGCCGATAATACTTGCGCAAGGCAACAACCGGAGGACCTTTCAGCAGCTATAACTAATCTATTTCCACCGTTACGCTGCATTGCTTCAGAGACAAAGTGGGGATTTTTTTTAATTTTTTTTATTTTTACTGCTAATTAACGTTTGTTCGCACACAAAATGCAGAAGCCGGTGCCAACCGGACATACCTAGATATAGCCTAATATTAGATTTCACAAAAGCATTCATCCTGTCTAAACAAACATCCTCCATACAATATTAACCTTAAAATCTTTGCCGAAACAGATGTTTGCGCTCGTAGGCACGGCCCGGCATCGTTTCCCAGGACAAAGCGAACCCTCCGCATCCATGACCGTCCCCACACCCCAATTAACCCAGGCATTGACAGGAAAACAGGCTGTTATTTTAGGAAGCTTTGCATAAAACTTGGTTTCAAGTTTAAAACCGTATCAGTCACTATTTGTCTCTAGCCCAGACTCGGTATAGGGTTTCTTCCTCTGGCTTTATTGCCGTGCAAAGTTACTCACTTTTTTGTTACAGCCAGAGACAAAGTCCTACTTTTAACAGCTGAGAAAATTTGCTGGCAGATGATATACGATGTTGATTAACCAATAATACGGCTCAGGTCTGGTCGAACATGCAAGTGTCTGAAATGGGAAAGCAAGTTTTTTAACAATTTGTTATACACAGTAGCAAGAAAAACAGGAAGTAGGTGTTTATTAGCAGTTTCCAAATATACCAGCCAAAATAAAACTCCCCGTGCAGTCTGAGGTATTCAAAATACAGCAAGGACCAGAATTCCTAAGATTATAAAAGGGTAATTAATCACAAACAGTGTTCACAGACCAGTGATTTGGAAACTTCCTTTTTATTGAAGATCGGGATCAAGAGCAAACTTCAAAGCAAAACTAATTGATCTGAGATTCATTGCGTCTGGTCGATAAAGCAAAAAAATAAAATATCATTCCGGCGAAGCCAGGTCTACGGTTTACATTCATTATGCCCTGACAGCCCATAAAGCACATTAAAAAGCCATTTTTCAACAAATGCTATAGCGCTGACCTATTTCAACATAAAAGCTATTCATACACGGGAGACTGTTGCTTCCTCATAATCAGCGTATTGCACCCAAAAGCCAGCCGTGTTATTCCAGGCTTGTTTCTCAGGAATGCGAGCATATCTCAGGGACTGATTCATAAAAGGAAGAGAGCAGCCCACTCCTGGGCCAGGCTTGCATGCTTTTTTCAGAAGCAAAATTTCCGAATTTTGTTTGGCTTCAGCCAACCTGTTAACTCTAGTAGAGCCGGGCGAGAAGCTGCAGCAAACAGCTCAGGCACTAAATGAGCCCTTTTTTCCCCTTCTTCTTCTGAAATTGACTGAAAACTGTTTTTTTTACCCATATTTCCTCCTAAGGTTTGTATGCAAGCACATCCCAGCCAGGAGATAACTTATTCGCTGCCAGTGCTCGTAGCAAGATTTGCAATTTCACCTGTGCAGTTTGTCACCTAAGTCCTCCAGCTTTGTTTTTTTTTTTTGGTTGGTTGGTTGGTTGTTTTGTTTTGGTTTGGTTTTTTTTTCTAGCCTGGAGCACCCTCTGGCCAGACCCCACGCAGGATCCTGCCATCCAATATCAGGGCTGACACCAGGGGTGGCTGAGGCAGGGCAGGAGACACGGCCCACGGGATGAGGAACACAGCTGGTTTTTTGCAAGGTTCATTTTTGTGGCAGGTAGGAAGGCATGGATGGATGCAGAGTTTGGAGAAAGCAGAGAATGATGTTCTCTTCTCTGACTGGCACAAAACATCCCAGGCTGAGTGCAAGAAGGTCGCTCGCACTAAGCAGAGCTTTCCAAGGCAATCTGTGCCTCCTCTTTGTTTTTCTGGAGAGCCTGAGGAATCCCTGGCAAAAAAAAAGACACTGGAGCTGCATCCCTCTCAGCCCTCCCTCCATCCCGCTGGAGGTTTTTGAATTGCAGGAATCCCAGCTGGGCCGTGGGCTGCAGAGTGCTTGGATCACACACCCAGCCCTCCCAGCGCCAACCCTTCCCACCTCAAACCCTGTCAAAACACAGGCGGTGCGGACGCATCCAATTTATTCTCAATAGGTTTTGCAGACTTTAATTTTGCTGCGCTGCTTTCCTGGAATCAAAGGCAGAAGTCTCAAAGCTGCCAGGTCGCTGAAGCCTCTGATAAAGATTTGATCCTACATGCAGGCTGTAATTTTTGCCTTTTGTCTACCGATGTCTTCACCTGTGTCATCCCCTCTTGGCAAGGGAGCCTGTTGCTGCAAACAGGAAAGAGTGCTGCGAACAAAACCTTTTACAAGGGATTAAATTTCTTCTAAAAGCATGTAATTCTACATAGCCAGAAGCAGTTTCTAATCTTCATATATAGGAACTTACAAGGCAAGGAATTCAAAGCCACCGGATTAAATGAAAAATGTGAATGAAAAGCTACATGCTGATACTCAGCTGACCTAGGCAAGTTACTGTACATTTTTCAAAGTTTTAAATTACCACTAATGGAAAACGTGGGGAGTAAGCTTCAAGCGTCTCTCTACATCATTGCTTTAAAAAAAGAAGTCCAAAACAATGAATGAATATTTGCGGAGAAGCCCACGATGCTTTCCAACATGGTTGGCCTCCCTTTGCTCTTACTGTATAGATCAGTAGGTATCATCTGATCAGATTAAGACCAGCTGTTCATTTCTGGTAAAGGAATTTCCCAAAAAGGTAAAATATAATTCAGGCTTAGAAGCCTAGATACTTCGGGAGAATAAAACCTCTGCTCGCTTCTGTAAAAAGCAGAGAAAAAGACATTATAAAGCATTTAAGAGCTTTGGTTTCAATTATTTTATATTAAAAGATAGGTAAGCTTAAATTGCTCAGACTCTTTAAAAAAAATAAAAGGGATTGTAAATAAAATTGGAAACAGATACACAGCGACCAAGTTCCCACAGGTGTGTTCTCTTGCCGTGGAAATACCCGTGTGAATTTGCCGTTTCCCACCATGCCAGGGGAGACAACGAATTCTGAAGTTACCCCGCATGCCTTCGGCCTCGGCCGCAGAAGAAGTGACCTCTTGTCTGGGCAGGCTGAGGACCCCGGCGTCCCTCTGCGTGTCTCGCACCGAAGCAAAGGGTTGTGCTGCCCGCTGGGGCTCACCGTCAGATCAAAGCCCTGGGCCACTCACAATAAAACAAGAGGGTAAAGCCCAAAGAATCAAAGAAACAAAGGAAAGGTTGACGAGATAAGGATCAGCCACAGATATGATATTTCACCCAGATCAGAGCTGGTGCAGAAGTTCAATTCAAAGTTCATAAGACAAAAATACAAAGAGAGCAGCTTTAAGGTTTTGTTGCTCTATATCCCTGTTCTCAGTGATATTCCCATCTTCCAGGCAACAAAGATTGCCCCTGTATTGTGTGACACCATATAATTCAGCTCATCTTTTCCTCCAGGAAAAAGCTCCACTTTTTCCTCCAGCTTATCTTCCCTCCTTGCACTGACTCAAATGTGTATTTTGAGTATTTCTAATACCTTCACCCAGCCCAAAACACCTCCAGACGCATCTCACAAGCAAGGTGTGAAGCCATGGGGTAACCAGCACACCCAGAAACCCCTTTCCTGGGAGAAAGGGAACTCTGTGTGCCCTGAAACTCCATACAAACTAAGCAGAGTACAGACAAAACCCAAGCCAATGTTCTGAAGTGTCTATAATTAAATCCTGTACGGACCAGGAAAAAAAAAAAACAGAAAGGGAAAAATCCCACACTTTCAGATTTCTCAAAGTGTGAAGCTCTTTTGAAAACCTGGTACACACGATGTTGGCATTCACAGATCCGTTATTTGGTACATGCAGCATTTACAGATGTAATTGCCTTGGCTTACAGGGGGATGCCTGGGAATTACTTGGCTGAAAGAGGCTGTTTATCGAGAATTTGGGAACAGGAGGGTGACGGCTGGGGAGGTCCACGGGCATTTGGAGGAAGAGCAGGCAACCAGGAACAGACATGTCCAAGCCGCACGCTTGGCGTTGAACACCTCATGCAAGCGATGCACGGACAGATGGACACTGCAGCAGTGTCACTGCCACAGACACGTCCCCAAACCCGACCCAACCAAGCATAGACCTGCTCATCCCTTTGGCTCAGCCCTTTGGCTGCCATCGTCACCCCCTTTCCCTGCCGGGGGATTGCTGACACAGAGCAGAGGAGGGCTGCTCCATGGCTGCAAGGAGGCAGAGAGCTCTGGGAGATGCAAATCCTTTAGAAAGGTGTGGGCATTACTCATGGATTTATGAAATAGCTGCTGCCAAAAGGCATAGATGAATATGGAACTGGCCAGTCTCTTGCAATGGTCACTGCACTGCTTATTTCAGGCAGGGGTGAGTAGAGCTCTGAATGTACAAGCCGTGAGGTTTCTGCCTGAGCTCACCCCGTGCAGCATCACAGCCCAGTGCTCCCTCTCTATTTCACAGCTATTTTCTAGAGTACCTACAAGCCAGTGTTTTCACCCCTTCGTAAATCTGCCTTGGAGAAACCTTCTCGAACCTTGCAAAGTCCAAATTCAAAGGCAGCAGCTGGATGCAGTAGAGGAGGACACAGATGAAGCAGGGGAAGATCTGTGAGGAGCGAGGAGCACCCCGCTGTGCACAGCATGGGGGGGGGGGGGGGGGGGGGGGATGGATGTCCTCACCCCTGCTGGCTTGTAGGTAGAACTGTGGGGGAGAAAAGCTTGGGAAAGAGATTTTAGAAAAGTGCAAAAGAAAAAAATAAAAGGAAAATGCAATTCTTAAATCAGGTGAGTGCTGTTGGCTTGTGATCAGGGCGAGCAGGTTAAATATATGCCACAGCTAAGGGCAAATACATCAGGGCACAAAACAGCATCCATGCTCTTACAAAGCCCCAGACTCCAAGTCCTCCTGAGGACAGCACACTGAAGACAACCACGCAGCCATGCCAGTCCTGCCTGCTCCAAAAGAGGCTTGCAAATAACTCATGTGCCATCCCTTGGCACAGAAACCCCCGGAGACCTCTAGGCAGCCCAAACCCTGAGCACCAACCCAACTGCTGCTCAGCAGAGGCAGCACAAGGACGTCAGCTCCAGAGGTTTTATTTTGGCCATGGGGGACGATGGCTTCCTGTTGACACCGTGCACAAACCGACCTCCTGCCGGCTGCATTTTGTTCCTTTTTGCCTCCAGAGATCACACACCTTCTGAAGTTTCCTAACATGTTGTCTCATAAGGTGCTTTCACAACAGCCACGCTGCGGATACATTAGCCAGCCACAGCCGAGCATAATTCCAGTCTCATAAATCTTCCGGCAATTACGAGGCCTCATTCAACCTCCCCGTGAGATAAAACAACCGCTGCTTCGTGGCGTCATGATGGGATTATTTTTTTTTTTTTTTAGCTTTTGCTTTCCAACAAATCAAGCCTGTGAAATGACAACTGCAATATGCCACTTCCTCCGCGGAGCCCGGCAGAAATTGCCCACCTCTGCTGGGTCCTGGTCACAGGCAGCTCCTTTGGCATGAGTGAGCTGCAGGAAGGGGAAAACTGATGAAGTTCAGTGCAATTTGGGATTTCCAAGATGCCCGGGTGCAGCACAAAGGGACCTGCTCTACCCACAGTCATGGGGATGGAAGGGGCTGAGGTAAGGGCAACTCAGCACGGAGTGAGGTTGCTGGGCTTTCTGCAGTTTTAGAAAACAAAGCAGTGTTTTCTACCCTTTTTCCTTTGACCATATCCCATCTTATTCCAGAGAAAGCAAGCCTGTTAAACCATGACTTGGGCCCACACAGGCAGATGTACAATGCAATGCCATCCTCATCCTCAGTCCCGCGATGCTCACAGCCATCACAGGCAACAGAAGCAGCACTCATGGTTACACATTTGTAGATCCTGGAGGGTTCCAACCTTCACAGCCCCAGAGGACCAAACCAGCCCATCCATTCCTTATTTCCTCAAACAAGACATCCTACACTTCACTATTTGTCATCCACCAAGGAAAAGCAGAGGAATCCAGTTAGAAAGGGAAGAAACCCTGTATTTTGGGGGTACCAACCCCACGGCATCTTGGGGTAGCACCCAGGTAAGTGCAGCCAAATTGTGGGATCCTGCACAAGCCATCCTGCTGCAGACGTGTTTTAGCTCACAGCAGATTCCCACTGCCGCTTGCCCACAGTTATGGAACGTGGGAAGGAGCCAAACTGCCGGATTTCGCTGCCTTCCCTTGCCATGAAGATGAAGTAATGGGTACCCTGCACTCTGCACGAGGCGCTCAGACTTTCCTCCCTCCCCACCAGCAACGGAAAGTTGTTGGAGTTAGATGGGCAAAGAGCTCCCTTTTGAAAGCTCTTCCTTCTGCAAACACATTACTGCGCTACTGGAAGCTGTTCAATTCGGCGGCGGCGTTAAGTCAGGTTGCCTGAGCACAGTTTTGCAGTAAGAGGCGGCAGGGTGGGCAGGCCGGGCTGGATGTGAACCTGCAGATGCCGTGCCACGCTGTTGTCTGCTGGGTTTTCTTGCAGCACCAGCCACCCCAGCTCCCTCCCAAGCTTTGCCCAAGACAATCACAGTGGGCAGCCTGAGCAGCCTGGGGTGGGACAAAGCCACGGCCACTCCTGCCCTGAGCACAACACAGGGACCTCCACTACCTGCCCCAAGCAGCTTTGGGGATGCTCTGTCCCACCAGGGCAGCATTATTAATATCAGCAGTACCCAGCGAAGCTGAGGCATCTTCCCGGGCAGATGGTCACAGTATGTGTTTGTGCTCCCTTCACTGGTGCGTGAACATACTCCCAGGACAGGACGCTCAGCAGGGCCGATATGCCACAGCCTAAATAGTAGCCTTTATTTCCACCTCACCTGTCCCCAAAACAGGATCTTTTCAGCAACTGCTTACGATTGTAACACAGTGGCGACCATTGACTAAATAAACAGGAAGCCCTTAATTCTGATGGTGTTGCTCAAGAAAGCGAAAATCTCACTTACGTGAGTGAGCATCCCTCCCACGCAGCCTTTTGGGAGACCCCCTTTTGTATCAGTTCCCCCAAGTACCGCTCCCATCGCTGGCACAGTTCTTCAGGTGGCCTCCCTGGGGTGTCCCGGTGTGGGACAGAGCGTGGGGAGCTAGCACTGAGCACAGTTGGGGTCACCAAGGGTGCTGTTCTGCACGGGGACCCCCGGGGGGGCACAGCCCCCAGCCCCGGTGCAGTGCTGCATCCTCTCCACTCCCCACCCGAAATCCCCGAGCGTGCTGCGCAGCCGAAGGAAATCAGAGCACGGGCTTGAAAGGCTGCTTGGAAAACATTAGCAGCTCATTACCGATCATCTGTTTAAAAATCCCCATTAATGTATACACATACGTCCCTGGACGGCACGTTTACCCCCAGCTAATGGCACGGAGGGGAAGCTGGAGGGATCTGTGCGTAACGGCTCCGGCGCGCTCCCAGCCCGCCCTCATTTACAGTTTTCCCGCACAGGCTCCTTCTGACCTCTTCAAATCCCATCCCAATTACAGCCTCCCACTTACCCTTCAATGTAAATAAATCCTGCGTGGTGGGACCGCTGCTACCAGCGCAGATAAAAGCCGTGATGTTGATGGAGGAAAAGCACAACCTGCGGCCAGTTCTCAAGGCGGGCAGGAGAACGAAGCACGGGGGGACGTCGGGGCTGATGCAGGGGATCGGGGGTGATGCCCAGAGCTTGAGCATGGCCATCCAGGGATGTGGAAGGAGAAGCTCCATGGCTGTCCCTGATGAAGAGATGGATAGCAGTGAAATCCTGTGGGACACCCGTGCACCTGGGACTTCTTGCTCAATGTATGGGAAATTTGCTTGGGGGACTGCCTGGTTTCTCTGCTGAGAGTTGGGGGGAGCTGAGATAACCCCATCCATCCACCACATGTCGGAGGATGGAAACTCCAGGAGGATCTGCATCGGATGCAGTTTTCCCATATGTATTAATGAGGTCTCGAATTAAAGGGAGCATTTGGGACACTTTCAAATGTAACTCGCTGCCGTGCCACTGACTGACGGTGTTACACTGCTAAAGCCCTGGACATTTTTCCCTTGGGAAAAAACAGATTTCTCCAAATAGGCCTGGAGAGAGAAAAAGCTGGATCTCTGCTGGCTCCTGAGGATGTCAACAAGCAAATTGCTCCTCCTAAAACTCGTCTCCAAATGCATCTTCCCCAGCCCGCACCCAACCATGGGCAGCCAGCCCCAGGTGGGACGCCGGCATCTCGCTGCGGGTCCTGCACGAGCCACCACAAGGGCTTCAGTTTGGTGCCACGAGGTGTGACAGCAGGTCCGGGGCTTCGGTCTGCTGGGTTTTGGGGCCGGTTGTGTTTGGTCTGGGGGATTTTTTCTCAGTCATTGGCTTAAGGCGGGGGCTCTTCTACTGATCATTAAATAATTACCGTGCGGTTTGAAATTGTTTTTAGTGAGAAAGGACTAAATGATCTTATAATGTCCTGAAACTGTCAACATGATATATGGGGCTGCATTCAGCATAAATTATAGGCAGTTTCCATGCCACAAAAGCCGCACAAGCTCACGGATCCAGCCAAAACATTCAGCAGAAAGTTCTGCCAGGCCGCAGGGCCCGCTTTGCCAAGACGTGCAGGTGTGCACCGCCGAGAGCCGCCCCAGCGCCGACCCGCGCGGCTCCCCCTCTCCTCCCACCCTGCTGCACTCACCTCGGCTCACCTGAGCCATGGCATTACGTGAGCCCAGCAGCCACGGGAGGGATTTCCAGCTCCGAGATGGCACGTCCTTTCATTTCATCTGCAGGTGCAGGAGCTGGGGATGGAGACGTTTGCTCTTGGAGAGGTGTCCCCCTCCAGCGCACAGCTGTGGTGCCGTGGCACAGCACCTCGGACATCACCAGAGCTTTGTGCAGTTGTGGTGACCCAAGGCCATCCATTTACTTTACATTCCTGTGCTCTTGCTTGCGAGGCAGCATCTCCGTGGGCAGGTAGCTCACACCCTGAAATATCATATATATCTCCACACATGTGGTCCTGGAGATGGGATGCCCAGCTCACAAGCCTGGCCACACAACCTCCACATTGGACAGCACCTCAGCAAAGGACAAGGCCATCATTGCAAGTCCCAGATTCTTGGTGCCCATCACATTCATCATATTCACTTCATGGGACAGTGCCTCAAACCTAATCGCATTCCCCAAAACACCAGCAGAGGCTGAGGCAATCACATCTGTCCTCTGAGCACTGAATTCCCCAAGAGCTCAGGAGCTGCAAAGAGCCCATCCTGCTCCCCCAGAGGAACAGTGAGCGAACCTTCCATTGGTGTGGGTGCACCAAGGGCTGCTGGTTCTCTGCTCAACCCAGGGGGTGAGAACATGGCATGGCCCGGCTGAGCCCTGTGGGAGCCCTCAGCCTGCTGGAGCTCAGTGGGATGTCCCCTTCTGTGCCACCAACAGCCCTGAGATGGGACAAGAGAGAGAATCCAGCCTGGAGAGGACTTTGCCTGGCCGTGCCTTTTCCGGGGGACAAAGGAAGACTCCGGTGTCATCGCGCACGAGCAAGGTCAGGAAATACTTGCTCTATCCCTGCTCCTGGTTTTGCTGAGTCCGAAGCGAGTTGTTCAGAACAAGATAAGAACCCAGCAGCAGCGGATGTGGGCAGGAGGCCGTGGGCTCCGTGCAAAACATCCTGTTGGCCTCTGCGCTGCAACACGGTGGGGGCAAACAGAGCGCGTCGGCGCGGATGCTGAGCGAGCACCGTCCCTCCTCTGCAGCCACTGCAGTGCGGACCTCTCGGAGGTACAAACTCCTTGCCTTGTGCCCTCGTTTGGGTAGCCTTAATCGCTGGATGTGCTGAGCTTGATGTTTGGGGCACTTGTAAGAATGCAATGATAAGGGGATGTGCTGCAGCATCAGCAGTGAGCTGCAGGAGCAGGGAGGGAAGGACTTGGCCCCCAGTCACCAGCTCACAGTAGGATCTCCTGGATGTCACATTCTGCTCCACAAATACCCTTTTCCTACAGAAAACACTTCCCGGCCCTTCTCTTCAGCACTGCTAATCATCACTCTCCCAGCCTCTGGATCAGGCCCAAACCAATCACATCTGCACCCAAAAAAGAAAAACGCCCGCTTGTGTTTCATTTAGTTTTATGGGAGCGTTAACAGGTTTCAGTCACATAAAACCTTCACCTTCAAAAGGGAAAGGGGAGAGACAGAAGAGGAAAGCCCGGCACGTAAGGCGGACGGCTTAGCCCCAATTACAAACCAGGCAGCACCAGCCCGAGAGGAGCTGACCCGCTGCATGGGGGTTCCCCACACGGGGTTTAGGATCAAGCACGGGGCCAGGGATGATGCCAAGAGGCAAAACAATGGGATGGGGACCAAAGCCAGCAGTGCTGTGGCCCTGTTGTCACCAGGGTGTCGGGATGTGCCACCACCAGCGCAGCCGCGGGCAGCCCACAGCTGCAGGCAGCTGCCCTGACCCCATCTGTGGGGTCTTCTGCTGGTGGCTTGGGGTTTCTCCACTGAAGATGCTCCTAACCAAAACCAGATTTGATTCCCAAATAGCCCCAAACTCCCTTAAAGCTTACAAATCTTCCACACCTGTGTTTGCTCATTCCTGCTGCTCAGCCCTGCCCTGGGAAAGACGATGTTTATCCCACTCCTCTGCAGTTATTTACAATGGGGTTTTCGGATGGAGATGGAGCACATATTTGTCTAATGGAGACAGGGCAGTGAATTTAATTCTCCTCATTAACAGTCATCAGCTTAACGGGAAGCAATAAAAGATTTTTTTTTTTTAAATAGCGGGTGCTTGAGAGGGGTTATTTATTGCAGTTGCTGTCAGCGGGATGAGAGCATTCCTGGGCTGTGAGGGGGGAAACTGAGGCACGAGGCCGCTTGCTGGCCCTCCCTGGACCACACAGACAGAGGTGGGAAGAAGTCTCGGTCCTGTGCTGCCTGCAGGCCACACAAGTCCTGTTATTATTATAAGCCATTATTCAACCCGCAGACAAAGCAATTTGTGAACTGTGCCGTATAATGGCACCAGAGCCCGGGGGGGGTTGCTGCAGGGCCCCCCACCCTGCTTCTCCCCATGTTGGTCACCCCCAAATCTTCTCGTCTGGTTGAGGACATCCAGGAAGGGACAGGTTTTGGCCCTATAGTCCCATTGAAATGGTCCAGCTGGGATCCCCCTGCCCCAGTAACCAGAGATTTTCTCCCAGTTCCCCAAACGTCCCTATGCACAGGCAAGCAGCCCTTCCTTCTCCGCGGGATTTACCCAGACACACACGCACACACAGTCCCTTCCAGCCCCCAATTTTCCTGGAAATACAAAACCCGGCTCTTCTCAGAGATCACTTGATCCTCGTGGCAGCCCAGTAAGGTCTGAAACAATTTGTCATAAATGCAGGGATCAGAAACGCACGCGGTGCCTTGGCCGTCTCTCAGGCAGCTCTGGGGAAAATCCTCACTCTGTCTGACCCGGGTTGTGTCCCGGAGGATCCGAGCTGGTTTCTGAGCAGTGCAGAGCCCAGGTCTTTATTTTCTGCCATGTCCAAGAACTGTTTATCCCTGCTCACCCCTTACCCCATCCTTACCCCAGCTTCGCAGGTCCATCAGACCAAGAGCAATGGCTCCAGCAGCAAGGTCGAGCTCCAAGCTGCTGCAGGTGATGGTGTTGGTCCCAGCAGCTGTGGGGGGACCCCAGCCCTTTGGCTGAGCTCCTGCCCAGCCTCAGCACCTCTCTGACCAGTGGGGAGAGCTGCCTGCACCGAGCAGAAGGGCTTGGTGCCTCGGGAGCGCATTGTAAGAGCATACAGCATCACAGCCATGATCTCCTTCCATCCTGAGCATGCAGGGGGATGAGAAGGGATAAACTCCAAAAAACAGGAAAAAAAAATTACATGAGTGACTCTTCACTGTGATCCCTGCTCCTTTTCCCTTGTAGGGAACTGCTCAGCACAGTGTCCAAGCTGAGCATCACTTCCATGTGTGCAATTCCCTATTAAAAGCGATGTGCCCCATGCCCAGCGAGCAGGAGGCAGTTCCTCATGAGCCCTCTCCTCGCACCCAGGGCTCCCCAAGCAAGGTGGAAAATGCATCTGGTGTGCCTCAGCTAATCCTGGTGTGAAGGCTCTCACTTATTTCAGGATTGAATAGCAGGTGTGCCTTACGGTGCAGGCAACATTGAGAAAGCCAATAAAAGCAATGGGAAATGCCTACTGTCTTCTCTATAACCTAACATGCGAAAGAGCACAGCTTGTTTCAGGCAATCACTCCATGACACGTAGTGTCACCTTACCAGAGGGAGAGGTGAGGGACGGGGGTGACTTGGCAAAGCACTTGCTCCTTGCCCGTGGGGCTCCAGACCGAGCTGAGCCCTCGGTTTCCAGCGACAAGCAGCCTGGGGTCTCCATTCAAGTGCAAGGGGAAAAATTCACATTACAGGAGACCTTCACCAAGTGTGGGATTGTCTAACCAGAAAGGGCAGAGGTAGACCATGCAGGAGCTCCAAAGGCTTTGAATCCCTGCCGTAAAAGCAATGCAAAGGCGGCTACGTCAGGGTGGTGCGGGAAGCCCTGCCCCAGCCAGAGCCACCCAACAGCATCAGCTCCATGCATGGCCGTCGAGCCTGGATGGAGAGGGGAGTGTAGATATCCTCTGCCTGGCCCCAGGCTGGCCAGGGGGAAACTGCCCAACCTGCTGGGGGCCCACAGGCAGCAGGGGAGCAGGGAAAGCGGGTGGGAAGCCTTCTGCAATGCCACAACGGTGCTGCCATCAGCCAGGCCATTCCCCAGCTTCAGGACGTAAATTGATGTATTATTTTTGTAGGCACAGATGCACGTGTTACAAATGTATTTTTGCAATTTCAGCCAGCTGATTAACTCACTGTGGTATGTTACCAGTCCTCCACCACTATCGCCCAAATCCTGCCAGCCTCCTTTACTTGGCAGAGCTGGAAATAGCACCGAGAAGGGTAAGCACGAGCAAGGGCCAGCTTCACCAAAAAACAGAGACCTAAAGACCAGGGCACAGCAGAGGACGAGGGCAGCAGATATGTAGGAACAGGGTAGAGGTGATCTCTGGGTCAGAAGCAGCAGCTCACTGTCCAAAACCACAAACACTGCTGGGCATGGCGATGGATTATTAGGTTTTGCTTCCACAGCAAAGAAGAGGAAACAGTTCAAAAGGGATATTCAGGTAAGCCGAGGAATTCACTGGCATAGGATATTGCTTGATCTAGAAAAAATAAGGTTTGTAAGGTAATTCTATACTTCATTTATGGAAGTAAAATTCAAGCCAACCTATTAAATACAAAAACCCTAATTTTGGCTCAGGATGCTGGACCTGTAAAGAGTTGGAGGTTGGTGGGTACTTTGGATAAACATCACTAGATGCTTGCTGTGTTCCTGTGCACTCCTACAGCATCCTCAGAAGGGAGTGCAGCACTAGATGGTCCCCTAGAAAGAGTTAGCAGACTTTTTATGAGTGTAGAGGAGCATCGACAGTTTTCCATCCTTAGCCTGCTAAAACTGGGAGCCAACTTCTGTCTGGGAACTGCGTGGTCGCCTTGGATCTGCACATCTGCAGAGGACTCGTGGCTGATCCACCAGAGCCACAGCTCCCCATGGCCTCGTCCCTCCATGGGCTCTGCTAAGGTACAAGCTCTCACAGATGAGTTTTCCTTCATTGCCTGTGTCCAGGTAGATGCTCTGCTGTCCATTAAGAGCAAGCTCAAGGTGCTTCTTTAAGAAGCCAGGCAGAAATAACGTATTAAAAATCCTACTTAACCCTTCCAAATGAGGATGCAGGATCCCCGAAGGGGAGGAAAGAGCCAGTGTCTGTATCGTTTCCGATACTCCCTGCCATTATGCTGCCTGCCCAGAGAATGACAAGGACGCCGTAGCCTCCTCTTTCATTATATGACACAGGAACCTACCATTGCCTTGAGCTTAAGCGAAGGATCTCCAGAAGGGCAGACCCAAGAGCAGAGCAGAGTTTCGCAGCTGAATCACAAGGCAGGGACTGAGGTGGTCTGATAGCTCTGCTGGCTCCCCACGTGTGACACAGACCAAAGTCTCCGCATCACTCCCGAGACCCTCGCCTACAGAGGGGCAGCAGCATCTCCTCATACCCATGGGGGTCCTGCGACTCCACGCCAGGACTGAGGCTTCTTGCATGCTCGTACAGCACCTCGCACAGTGACGGATCTTCAGGCCCACTGCCACGTGGGAAACCCCAAGCTGAAGAGAATAGAGCACCTCTCAGTGCCGAGGTGCAGCAGTTTTCCAAGCCACCGCAGCTGGGCCACGCTAATCATTTTCAGAATGGGTAAAAAAACTTGCTGGAAGTGTCCGAGCACAACAGCCACATCAAGAAGGGTCTTCCTTTGCTGGCTCCATAGCACAGCCTCTGAGTTCGTTCCAGAACAGCAACGTGCAAGCCTTGGTGCTTCTCTTCCAAATCAATTTGTGTTTTTAGAAACTAATTTGCAATGCCTCAGACCCTGTGGCCACAAGCAAAGCCTGGCAGAGCTGCACTCCTCCTTCAGCATCTCCGGGGCAGTGCCTTTTCCCAGAGCAACGCTGCAAGATTTCACTTGGAGATGAGTTTTCACCTAGAAGAAGAAAGTCCTGCCAGAAGACTCTGAGGATCCTACAAGCCAGGAGAGGAGAGGTTGGGGTGAGACCAGGGCAAGCTCAGGTCTCTGGGGGGAGCTCCTGGCACACGGCAGAGCCCCTGGGACCCCATTTTGCAGCACACCTTCCCTGCGCCCTGACCAGTGCTCCAGGGACTGCGTTACCACACTATGCCCAGTGGTCCCCACCAAAAACCACTGCGAACAAGTGACAAAGGGTGACCAAACCCTGCTGAGATACTCTGCTCATTTCCTACATCCATAAGCCACACGGACTTCAGTAAACCAGTACTTCTTCAGTACCAAGAGTCCCAGCCTCCTGGAGGTAGGCACGAAGATGGAGACGCATCACGGTGAGTTTCAGAGCATCTATCGCCCAGCTTGTGCTTCCTGGGATGCCAGGTTTTGGGTCGCAGCTGCCAGGAGGACACCAGGGGGTGGGGACGCAGCTGCACACCCACCTTCAGCCACTCTGCTTTCACTCCCAGCTCAGGCTGAGCGAGAGGGGGGGATTAAATCGATGCGCCTTATCTCAGACCTCCGCGCTCTCCTTCGTGCACCGGGGCGCCGGAGATTTCTGTGCCAGCCTCCGACAGCAAAGCGCTCGCCCGCTCTGAACCGAGTTACGTCTGCGAATAATACATTCCACGGTGTAGGGGAATTGTTGCACTTCTAAAGCAGACTTATTTGTCACACTTTGTAAACACAGCTAAACACTGGCTCTGCAAGACTAAACCAATCCTCCAGCTCTTTGCCATGTGAGCAAGGTAAGTTTCCGAAACAGATAAGCCAGCCAGAAGCCGAATCGGCGCGCCCGTGGCAAGCAGCTCTCTGCTAACAGAGGGGACCGGCCACCACGCTGACTCCAGAGCACAGGATTAAACTGCTGCAAGAAATGCACAAAACAATGGCCAGAAATGCTTCCTCGAATTCCTGGGTCTCCCCGCACCAGCGCTTAACTCGCAGCTCCCCCAAAGCCACCTCTCGGCCCTCTCCCGAGGAGAGCTCTGATCATCATCAGCAAAACCCAGCGCAAACGGAAGCGGTGGGGAAGAAATGCCTCTGGTTATCAGCTGGAAACTGGGAAGGGGCCCGATTCTGCCTTCCCTGACAACTTTGTTATATTTTCCTGGTTTTAAACAATTTATCTAATTCCTAACTTCGCTAAATAGCTCTGGGATCAGAGGGGGCCATGCAGCAGCCTGCCACCCGCGGGGGACAGAGGGACGCGGGCGCGCGGGAAGGGAAATCCTCGGCCCCATGCTCAGTTTGTGCTGCACGCAGGAGTTTGGAGGTGCCCCCCAGGTGAGCTGCTTAACGCACCCAGGAATATTTTGTTCTATGCATCACTCTTACTGCCAGCTGGTTTACATCTGCAGATTAGATTCCTAATATATATATAAATTGAAATGTCATGATTTAAAACAATAAAAAAAAAAAAAAACAGCAGTTTCCTACAGTTTCTGGACAGAGCAGCCCTTGTAGGATCTCACCACCGCTCAACCCCGTGCCAGGGCAGGAAAATCAAAGGAAATGGAAAGCTCCCAAAGCCACACACGCACCAGGACGCCTCCCCTCGCAGCACCTACGGCAAAGCAGGTGCCTCAGCCTCCACAGGGCTGAAGCTTTGATTTCATCATTGAAACACAATGCAAAAAAAATAAACACCAAAATAAACAGACCCATAAGGCAGCAGGAACGCAGCAAAACAGTCGGAGACTTCTCACAGCGCTGTGAGAACGATGGAAAGCCCAGAGCTGCCTGCACACAGGCTGCTGGGCTTTGGGACACCATCAGGACAACCCGGGGTGCACCAACAGGCAGGGAGACAAACCTGGGAGAAGCCTCAAACTTCTGTCTTTTTCCCGGTAGGGAAAAGCAGAGAGATTTCCTCAAGGCAGCCCCCTGAAGCTGCGCCTGCCCTGGTGCCAGGGTTGCTCCAGGTCCCGTGGGGTTACCTGCGGTGGGGCAGAGCAGAGGCACTGCACCCTAATTGCCCTGTCAGGTAGCTGAAAGGCCCTCGCCTTTAGCTGATGCCACTTCAAAATGAAATTCTTTCTTTGGCATGGCTATGTCTGATATGCAGGCATCAAAGGGGAGGCAGCAGGTCGCCGATGCCCCGGGCCACGCATTTCCCTTCTAAAGGCAGGAATGAGAGCGTCAGCTCATCAGCTCGGGTGGAGGGGGCCCCCGGAGACACATCAGCAACAACCACCGTCCCTACACGCTCCCAGGTTGTGGGGTGATCCCCTCCCTGACCCACCACAGCCCCACAGGCGCCGTGCAGCCCACCAGCAGCAGAAACCCACTGCCAGGAGGCTGCACAGACCCAGCTCTGGTGGCCCAGGGAGGCACGAAGCCACCTAGAGGCTCTCCATGGGCACAGGGGACACCGTGGCTTGTCCCCGTGCACCAGTGCCCGGTGGGACAGCGGAGTGGAAAAGCCTCGCTGGCACAGAGGAGTTTGAAGGGTGGTTCTTGTGTTGGTTTTTTTTTTTTGTTGTTGTTGTTTCCAAGAGAACCGCGGGGCCATGCTCGCCTCCCCCCGCGGCTCCCATCTCCTCTCTCCACCTGCACTCTTCAGGGAGCCAAGGCTTTTGGCAAGCTTTCCAGTCCGGTTTTTATTGGTTTCAGCTAAGCTGCCCCTTTTGGAGGGTTGGAGAGCTTCAATCATTAAAAGAAGGAGGGGGGAAAAAAAAAAAAAAAAAATGCATCATGCACCCTGCCCCCGCTCCCCTCCCTTCCCACTCCCACAAGGGCTGAGGGTCGGAGCCCCCTGCGCGCACCCCGCCGTGCCACACGGCCCAGCTCCCCGTTTCCCAAGCCAAACACAGTCCGTCCACAGCGTTTGAGCCAGGAATTTCGGGCCCCTGTTACCTCCAACCGTACCTGTTTGGCTCTGATCACCTTCCTGCTCGGAAGCAATTTGGAAAGGACGCAGCACAGGTAGCTATTAGCTAACACGTATTTAACTGCTCCAGATATCTTTTTTTTTTTTTTTTTTTGGCATTGTAATGGGGCGATTTGATCTTCAAAGGACCCGTGCAAACCTTTGAAGCTTCCCAAAGAAGCCAATCTCCAGTGGGGAGGGGAGGAGGGTAGGGGGGGAAAATGTTAATAGTTTTAAAACCTGGGGAATCCTGAAGATGGACGAAGGGTATAAAACCCAGTGGGTTTAGCATAAAGCCCTCAGGTAAATCTTCACCTTCTTTTCAAATGCATTTTTGGTGGGTTGCTTTGCAAACGCTTGGGCCAGGTTAGCAAGGTCGGCTCTATTCCCAGCGGCCGGGAGAAGCAGCTCTTAATCTCCAGGGACCCTCATCTCCCACGTGGCGCAGCCCCAGCACAGGGGGATCCACGGTACCTCGGCGAGAAATAGAAAGACTGAAATTTGCAAAGCCTTCTTAGGGGAAAAGGGAGGGGTGGGGGGGGAAGCAGGGACAGAGGGGAAGGAAAAGAGGAGATACAACCCCTGCTGCACTCCTGGCCAGCACAGCCTCAGCACCACCCTGAGAGGTGAGACACAAAATGCGTTTACCTTTAAAATAATGACTCATTTTATTTTTTTCTTTTAATATGTAGTTATAAATATATTTTGTCAAAATATATGATCATTATTGTCAAAAACATTTGCACATAAAGTCATAAATAAGGTCAAGGTGAACGTTTAGTTTAGAGAAGAGTCCAGCTATAGCAAGCAGTTCTGGGGTGGGATGGGAGGGAGAGAGAAGGGGAGGAGAGGGCGGCGGGGAAGGGGGGTCAGCGGCACCCGCACCCCTCCACCACCATCTCCTGGTAGTTTTTCAGGACCACCTTGTCATACTCATCCAGGTAGAGCATGGAGATGGCGCTCAGCTCCGTGGGCACGCAGCAGGCCTTGGGGATGCTGGAGTTCACGGAGTTGACCAGCGTCTGCACGATGGCGTGGTTCGTGGAGTTGAGGTGGTCGGCCAGAGGGAAGGGGCAGTCCCCGTGGCAGTAAAACGCCTGGTACCCCGGGGGCGCCACGATCCAGTCGTTCCAGCCCACGTCGCTGAAATCCACATAGAGGGCATGGCGGCGGCAGTTTTTTTTTGTTCTTGCGGGAACGCTGGTGCTTGGGGCTCCGGCGGGCTCTGCGGGTCAGCGCGTGGCCTCGCCCGTCGTGCCCAAAAGTGACCAGGAGCGGCCTGAGCTGAGCCCAGTCCCCGCGCCCTTGAGGTAAAGATCGGCTAATCCTGACGTGTTTGCCCTGATGAGTCTGTGCGTGGTGGAGGTGGGTCACCTCGATCACCAGCCCGTGGTTCGGCTGCTTGTCCTTGGTCCACCGGATCACGGCCGGGCTCACATCAAAGGTCTCCCAGCGCGTCACGTTGTGGTGCACCAGCCGCGTGTCCAACAGGCGCGTAATGGCCTGAGCGCGCTCCGACAGCGGCTTCATCACTTCGTAAATGTTTATCCGGTGGAAGCCCCTCTCCCACGCCGCGCTCGGCTCCTCCACCTGCTCCCGGTACAGCCGCAGCTCCGCTGAGGAGATCACCTCGTTTTCCGGCACGCTGCTGAGGTTGAAGACGAAGCGGATCCGGGGCGCCTCGCTGGGGCCCGGGACGGTCTCCAGGTGCTCTACAGGGGAGCAGGGCAGGGGGAAAATGGTACAAAAAAAAAAAAAAAAGAAAACAAAACAAGAGCACGTCAGCCTCGGGGCACCCAGCCACAGCCCCCCAGCACAACCACGGCTCACATCCGTGCTTCACCTGCCCGGCAGCCGCTGGCACCGCTCCGCTCCCCCGCGCATCCCTCCCGGCCGGACCCGCAGCGGTCCTGGCGCCGCTCGCTCGCCCTCCGCACGCCTCTGCCCAGACGGGGTCTGCCCTCCCCGCCTCTCCCCTTCGCTTTCAGGGAGACTTTTCCCCTTTCACTTCCCCCTGCCCCGACTCCATCTCCAAAATCATCTCCTCGGAGAGGTGCTGTGCCAGGGAGCACAGAGGTGCCTTGTTACGGGGCGCAGGGGGCAGGGGGAGAAGGAGAAGCAAATTCCAGCGCAGTAATGATGCGGCTGGATTAATAATTCAGATTTACTTTGGAAAAGAAACATCCGCTAGGAAACATTTGGATCAGATTACAAGGGCCTATTGAATAAACCTTATAAACACACAGCTGTAAGTATTAAATTCGAGTAGGGGTTTTTTTGGAATTTTTTTTCTTAAGAGCAAAACCAGGCAGCGATCACTTTGATAGTTCAAAAGAAACACACCAGGGGCGAGATCCCGCCCTCGCTTTACTCCCGCATCCGATCCAGAGCCATTAAATCCACGCGAGCCCGGGGAGCGACCCCGAGGTGGAGGGACCGAAGGAAACTCACTGTTGTCAGCAGAGGCAAGGGCACCTCAAAATATAGCCAAACTCGGGTTAAGCACAGGATGCTGGAAAAAAATACAGGGCAGCGTGCCTGTCAGCCACACGCACGGCAGGCTTGGGGGGGGTGTTTTTCCTCCCATAAGTTTAGAGCCGGGCACGTCCTGCTTCTAAACGCATTCGTGAGCTTCCAAACACATGTGAACCCCGATCGCTACCGGGGCTGGGAATTTACCTCCTCCCATCACTGACCTTCATGGTGGAAACTCCTCACGGTGTTTGCCCGGCTGGTCGATCGCTCGGGGTACTGCAGGCTAATTTCCTGGAGGCTTTCCTCCTCTTCCCCGGACTGGAGCCGGTAGAGATCCAGCATGTAACTAGGAATGACGGCTGACTTGCTGGGCTGAGGCCGCCTTCGCAGCCCAAACATCTGCAGCAGAGTCGTTTCGAAACCCCGCAAGAGTTCATGGCTTTGGGCAGAGCGGCGTCCGGATCCGGCTTGTCCCTGAAGCTCTGCGACTTTCTTCCTGCCGGTCTCGGGTATCAGGCTAGCATGGTTGGTACCTCCTAGCAGGACTTGGCATAGTAGGATGACCATCAGCATTCGGTTACCAGGAATCATGGTGTCTCTGGGGTGTAAAACACGCAACAACAAACAACAAGGAAAGTCAGGATGAAAAGCGAGCCCCCCCCCCCCCCCCCCCCCACCTCCTCCTCTTCCGAAGAAAACTTAAAAAAGAAAAAAAAAAGCCACGGTAAAAGGGAAGAAGCCCCCGGCGGGCAGGGGCTGGGGGCTCCGGGGCGCATCGCGGGGCCGGCCCGGGGCTGCGGCGCCCGGCGGGGAAGGGGCGCGGGGCCGCCGGTTCGAGTCCCGCCGCCGGACGCTGTGGGTGGGGGGGGGGGGGGCGGACGAAGAAAAAGTTTAAAATTAACTTAAAAAAAAATAAAATAAAAAAGCTTTAAAAAAAAAAAAAAGCCACTGCGAGGAAGAAGAGGGCTGTACTCACTGACAGCAAACAAGGCATATCAGCACAGTCCATGATTCTGGAGAGCCAGCCCGGCCCCAGCGCGCCGAAAGCCCCGGGGCAGCGGCTGCCGAGCGCCTCCCGCGATCGCCGCCCGGGCGCAGTGCGGCCGCCGCCGCCGCCGGCCCCGGTTTTCTCCCGGCCCCGCAGTCACGTGGAGCCTCGCACACCCCCCCTCTGGCCCGGCCCGGCACGGCCCGGCCCGGCCCGGCCCTGCCCGCCGCCCCCGGCCCGCCCCCGGCCGGCCCGGCCCGGCCCCGCGGGGGACGGCCCCGGCCCGCCCCGCCGCCAGGCTCCGGGCTGGGGCTGAGGGGGCGGCCCGGGGTTGGGGGGGCAGCGCCGAGCCCCCCGGCACCGCCACGGGGTGAGGGGAGAGCCCCGGCCCCGCTCAGGTGCCCGCAGACCCCGCCTGGCACCGGGGGTCCCCGCCCGGGGGTGGCCGCTGGGGGGGCGGCATGGAGGGAGCCCCCCGGGGGCTGGTTTGGGAAGGGGGTTTTGGGTGCGGGGAAGGGGGCTCGGGTTTGGGAACAGGAGCTCGGGAAGTGGCTCTGCCTTCAGGAGAGGGGAGCTTGGAGCTGCTTGGAGAAGGGGCTGGAGGGAGAGCCCCGTGTCCCCCCCCCTTCTTGCACCCTTTGGGCACAGCGAGGCTCTCCTGGGGACACGAGGGGCTGCAGCCCACCGGCAGGCCCACAGATTATCCCTGCCTTCGGTGCCCACCTGCCCTCTGGATTTTCTCTCCCTTCTCTTCCCCGTTCCCCCCCAGGCAGCAAGAATGAGGCTGGCTGCACACTTCCCACCAGGCCAGGTTCCCTGACCCCACAAGGACACGAGGCAGGCACCTTCACAAGCCAGCACGGGCTGCACGTGGCCACGGAGGGCTACCAACAGGCTCACCTGGAGGAAGGATGCTCCTGTCGCACAGCTCAACTCCAGCATTACCAAAGATTGCTTCGCAGAGCCAGATTTTGGGTTAAGAGTGTAAGCCAGGCGTCCCAGGGCTCAAGGTTGTTCCCTGATGGGGTCTGGGGACAGAGGGGTCTGTCACACATCAACTGGGCACGCTGTGAGCAAGGCATGGAGGAGGCAGCTCCTGGGAGAGGACAGGATGCTACAAAATGACAAGAGGCAGAGTGAAACAACCCTGTGATAAAGAAGGGAGAGCTCTGCCAGGGTGTTAAAATACCATCCCTTTGCCTTGCTGAGGTATCCCTCTGGGTTGGACAAGGTATCATCCACAGAGGGAAAGGTTAGTAAAATCGTAAGACCAAAAGATACGGTCAGAGGGTTGGCCATGGGGACTCCGCAGTTCATAGATGAACCACAACCAAGAGCCAGCTGAGAAATGATGAGTGGAAAGCAGCAGAGTCCCACAAACCACCAGGCCGCCGTGCCCAAGCACAGAGCGAGAGCGGGGCAGCGCGCGTCAGCTTCCTCACAGCCCTGAGGCACTGCCCCGAAGCTCACACAGCCAGCAGATAGGACTTCCTTTAATATTTCACTTTTTTTTTTTTTTTTTAGCTCAGACCTGACCCGTGCATTACAAAAGCCCAGGGATGTCACTGAGAGGACACACGCAGATAAAAGGCAGTGCTGACACTGTAGTATCTCTGAGTTATTCCTATACCACTCCGAGTTTAAAAGAACCATCTGTTAGCAAGGTATTTGGACTATGAATCCATCAAAATTTGTGAAATATTGCTATCACCATTTCAAATGTATCACACTGTGTGTTATTCTTAACAAGGGAAAACAATTTTTGGAGTAGCTGCTGTGCAACTTTTTAAAGTCGAATAACATTTTCATTGAAAATATTCCAGTCTAAAAGCAAAGTTTACGCAAGGGCCTGTACAACACTGCTCTTAAAACAGACCTCTGGATATGGAAAAGCAACTCGCTGCCTCTTTGTGGGAGCAGCAGAAAGATGTTACTCTCCTCGCCTGAAGACCTCAGTCAGATTTTGGTAGGATCAGACAGCGGCTGCGTTGGAAATGTTTGTCGCTGAGGAATTCAGTCCCACAGCATCCAGTGCCTCCTCTAGGAAGCCGTCCCGTTAAAGCGAGATCCAAAAAGTTACTTATGTAATGCTGGTTAACCATGCCTCTGTGCAAGGAGGTGGCCAGCTGGGGACAGAAAGCCAGTGGAGAGCGATGTGGTTTAGGCTCTTGTAGGAGGCAATAGCGTATTTGAGTAGCTTATTGGTTACTAAGAAGTGTTAGTCATGGGGAAAGCTGTAGTATTTATTCCGTAAAATGTAAATACATAACCCAAACCACAACGGAATAACCATGGATGGAAATAGTGTAGCATTTACTGAAGGAGCTGAAATGCATTTCTACAGAAGCTGTATTTCCTTAGCCCCATAGAGAGTAATTTACCTTGAACGTAGCTTCTGCTCAAGCCCGTGGAGTTACACATAGGCTGAATTCGGTCCAGGCACGCTAAATAACTGAGTGTGTTATATATTCCAACCAAAAAAGTCAATGCCAAAATGGAGCTAAAAATACAAATGTGGAAGGTTTGAAAAGCAAACACTGCTTAATTCAGTGGTAGATACAACCTTGTATGTTTTAAAGATCCAGCAAATCAAAAATAGAGAAGGTTACGTCTATGCTCTGTGCGAGGCACACCTCACCCAGCATCACATCTAGCGTGGGCGAGGGGGCACTGCTGAGGTTCTCGCCTGTGATCAGTCCCAGCTGTGCTCAGGGCTCTGCAGCCAGGTTTCTCCCTCGTTGATCTCCGCGAAAAACCTTCCAGGGGCTTCTGCACCTGGACAGCAAGGCTGCTGGCCTCCTCTGGAAGCTGGGCACCAGGTCACTGGGGATGTCACCCTGCAAAGAATGGCCAGACAAGAAGGTGATTCATGCACGTACAGCCCATGACTGTGAGTGAAGTCTTACTTTGTCGGTGGCAGCAAGAAGCCCAGGAGCTGGCAGGTCTCCTGGAGCCCGGGTGCCCAGCTCTGCTTGCGGTGGTCGCTAGCTGAGGGGCAATTAGTGTTCTCTTCTTTCAACGCAGTCATCATGGATTTGCCCAGACGCGTTCCTGATAAAATCCCGGCCACTAAAAATTGCCCCGTTTCCAGGTTTCTTGTGCTCAAGACTTACCAGCGGGCACTGCAGGTCGACGTTCAGCACCTCTAGAAATTAGGCCGGCTCTGTTTACAAGGCAAACTTCTCCCCTAATGGCAGCATTTCAGGAGATGCCTCTGGACTTGGGCAGAGTGAAACCTTCCCAAACCAGTCCTTGTATTCTGTGTTATTTTTAGAGCAGCTGCACCTTTTGGGCTCCAAAGTTTGCAAACAACCTGCCTTGGGAAAAAAACTTGTCTCACCAGATTTGTGCTTGAGCAGAAACAAGCCTAAAACCATAAATAAATAAATAAAGTCATATGTCAGAGACGTTTTAATGACATGAATTACAGGAGGAGATGCCCATAAGTGTGCTAAGATCAGTTCCCTCCTACCCTTTCCTTTCAACCACCTAAGCTTGTCAATTAAAACAAAGGGAACCGAACAAACAACTCCAAGGGATTGCATTTTCCAAAGTAGCTCTTCACTAAAGAGCCAGACTCCAGCCGGTGAAAACAAGTGCAGCTGCTTGAATGGCGAAAGGAACATTTCTTACAGCCACACCGAGATTTTTAGGATTTCTCTGAATGCTCCAGAGCCGGCCTGTTCTACCAGTGTTTGCTACTTTCTCTTGAAAAAAGAAATTCTTACCTCTCCTGAAATACAGGACTGGGCCCAGCCTGGAGTTTCCTTCGGCTTTACATTTAAGTGTCTCTCCTGAGGTCAGGATCACATCTAGAACTGCTCCTGAGCTAACAAGAGAATCATGTTTAGGACTGCTGTGTTATTCCAAACAGTTTTGTTGTTTTTACAAATAAATATAAAAACACTGTGTGGGGATATTAATAAGTATATAAAGTATAAAAGTATATAAGTATAAAAATATATAAAGGCAGTCTTTGGTAATCAGATACACAGCAGCTGAAACAGTAGGATTGTATACTTCTTTCTAAGTTTTAAGGATTAATTTTATTGTTTTGCAAAAGCCATGAGAAAGTTGACTGTCCCACGCAGGGAGAACGATTCCTGGTTTCACTTGACTTGTTCACTCTGCCACTTTTGGAAGATCCCCAAGGCTGAGCAAGCCCAGAAACTTCACGCCTCGCTTTCCATACATACATCGTCCGTCTGCTCCAGTGAGAGTGTAAGGCCTCTGCAGCTAAATATTGTCCCTTATGAGATGCTTGTGTAGTGCATCAAAACTAGGAAGCCTCAGTCTTGTGGAAGTGCTTCAGCAATATAATTCATAAAATAAAGCTAAAGCCATTTTAATGGTCTGTTATTAAAATTCTCCTGATCTGTGCTACGAACGCCTCTTTAAACCATCTGTTGTAAAATCATTTATACATTTTCTGGTTTCCTTGGTCAATGTTACTAGCAGAATATTCATATTCTCATGCAGGTTCTGGAAAGAAATGTTGCTTTTAGCACACTTTTGCTCCCCGCTCTATCAAAGTCTCATCCCTGAGAAGCAAGAAGGACCTCCAAAGGATGAGAAATGCATCCTTCCTGTTCAGAAATTGTAGCTGGTCCTAATAAAGACCGTCGCCCTCCTAACGAACACCATAAGGCCATATGGATATCTAAGATAAGCAGGTTCATTGCAGCTCTGTTGAGTCATGAATACTTTTGGAGAACACCACAAGTGCTGGCAGCTCCCTCAGCGTACATACCACTTCAGTGTGTCTCCAGCACCGATATGTGGCTTTGTCTGACTTCAGCTGTGACTCTGATATTTCAAATGCTTTGCTCTTCCTCGCTGTCTAGCAACACTGCCAAATCTACCACACCGCACAACCACATGGCACCTCTGGGGTGCTGACATCTGTCTTTGTCCTTTAATTGTATCTCGAGATCTGCTATCATCAGAAGCTTTAATGATTGCAAACACTAGCACGAGGCATAAATAAGCAGAGCGGGACAACTGCTGCAAAAATAGTTGTAAGAGAACACGCTGGAATTTGCTAAGTGAGTTTGTTCTGAGCGTGTTCACATCTGCTCTATTTGATTTTCAGCAATAGCAAAGGAGTTTAGGGGTAACCACTATCACGAGTGCTCAGAAGTGTCAGCACATCTCTGAATTTCATATTCATTAATGTGAGCATCCTCCCCTGAAAACGGAGGAGGAATCCTGTTAGGGATTCCCATCTGATCCCAGGTGGGAGACATGACTTGTGGCTTCCATCTCCAGCAATAAGAAACTGTTAGGGCTCCTTTGTACCAGATGCCTGGTGACCAAGCGCACGCTCACAAGCATTCAACAGGCCAAGGATCATTCTTGGAAAGTACTCACCAAACAACCTTACACAGTAAATGTATAAGCATGAGCTTCCCCCGGATAGGTGATGAGAAAGAGATCACTGCAGAGGGAAGGGCTGCTTCCCCACAAACCTTTATACAAGGCTGCAGGTTGTATGGGCTTGGTAGGTCAAGTTGCTGTCCTAGTTCCAACGAAGTGCCCTGTGTGCTTTTGTAATCATATGTGTGTATATAAAGGTGCACACACAGATGCAGGGACACACACATATCCATCACACTTGGCTAAAACATACCCAGTGCAGCAGGATCTTGACCGAGGACCTCAATGGCTTATCCTAGTACAAAACAATCCATGTCAGTGCAGCACCTTTGTCAGGGCAACCCAGTTCACTGCAAATATCCTACAGGTTTACTCCCTGTGAAAGGGGTAATGCCCTGTATAGTAGAAGGAAGGAGCTAGAAGAACCCACGGTCCTTCCTGACGAACCTTTTAGCGGGACATCACTACAGTGCGGCAAGGCTGTTTTATTATTGATAAAGTGAGCCAAGGAGTGAGGTGATCTCTGGGTTTATTTTCAAGGTAGAGACATTCTTACTTACTGTTACCTGCTCTGCTCTGCTCTGGGGCAACAAAAGACACTTGTAAGAAGCACCAAAGCCCACCATACCCTTTTCCTAAGCAACTGTTGCCCAAAAGCACCTGAAAAGGAGCACATCTTGTGTCAACAGCAGCAAAACATAATTTCATTTTTGGTGTTTTCCTCCATGGGCAATTACCGGTTTTCCCCTTCACTGCTTCTGGCAGTGATGATCTTGAAAAGAGAAGCCTCAAGGCTATCAAACAGGACTATAGGGGGCTGGGACGATTGGTGGAGGGAGCGGGAGTGCAGGTGGTGTTTTCGTCTATCCCTACGGGGGGAGGGAGAGGCACGGAGAGGACATGGAAAGCTCACGTGGTTAATAGGTGGCTCAGAGACTGGTGCCGGCACAGAAATTTTGGGTTTTTTCACCATGGGGAGCTTTACTCGGCACCCGGCCTGATGGCCTCAGATGGGTCCCTATCTCCAAGAGGAAAACGGATCCTAGGCCAGGAGCTGGCGGGGCTCATAGAGAGAGCTTTAAACTAGGCGAGAAGGGGGACGGGGCTCAAACAAGGCTTGTTGGAGCCGTGCCGGGGGAAACAATGGCTAGGCTGGGGAAGAAGGCGATGGCCCAGCTGAAGTGCATCTACACTAATGCACGCAGCATGGGTAACAAACAGGAGGAGCTGGAAGCCATCGTGCAGCAGGAAGGCTACGACTTGGTTGCCATCACGGAGACGTGGTGGGACCGCTCCCATGACTGGAGTGCTGCAATGCCTGGCTATCGGCTCTTCAGGAGGGACAGGCAGCACAGAGGGGGTGGTGGCGTGGCTCTCTACATTAGAGAATCTTTTGATGTTGTGGAACTCCAGGCTGGGAATGATAAGGTTGAATCCCTGTGGGTTAGGATCCGTGGGAAGGCCGGCAAGGCTAGCGTCCTGGTCGGGGTCTGTTATAGACCGCCGAACCAGGATGAGGAGACGGATGAGGAGTTTTATAGGCAACTGACAGAAGTTGCAAAATCGTCGGCGCTTGTCCTCGTGGGGGACTTCAACTTCCCGGATATATCCTGGAAACACAACACGGCACGGAGAAAGCAGTCTAGGAGGTTTCTGGAGAGCGTGGGAGATAGCTTCCTGACGCAGCTGGTCAGTGAACCCACCAGGGGTGGTGCCCCGCTAGACCTTCTCTTCACAAACAGAGAAGGACTGGTGGGAGATGTGGTGGTCGGAAACTGTCTTGGACAGAGTGACCATGAAATGGTAAAGTTCTCTATTCTTGGCGAGGCCAGGAAGGGGACCAGTAAAACTGCTGTATTGGACTTCCGGAGGGCTGACTTTGAGCTGCTCAGGACGCTGGTTGGCCGGGTCCCTTGGGAGGCGGTTCTGAAGGGCAGAGGAGTCCAGGAAGGCTGGGCGCTCCTCAAGAAGGAAATCTTAACGGCACAGGAGCGGTCTGTCCCCACGTGCCCAAAGACGAGCCGGCGTGGAAGAAGACCGGCCTGGCTCAACAGAGAGTTGAGGCTTGTGCTTAGCAGAAAAAAGAGGGTTTATAATCTTTGGAAAAAAGGGCGGGCCGCTGAGGAGGACTACAAGGATGTAGCGAGGCTGTGCAGGGAGAAAATTAGAAAGGCCAAAGCTCATCTGGAGCTCAACCTGGCTACTGCCGTTAAAGACAACAAAAAATCCTTTTACAAATATATCAATGCGAAACGGAGGACTAAGGAGAATCTCCATCCTTTACTGGATGCGAGGGGAAACCTAGTTACTAAGGATGAGGAAAAGGCTGAGGTGCTTAATGCCGCCTTTGCCTCAGTCTTTAGCGGCAATACCGGTTGTTCTCTGGATACCCAGTGCCCTGAGCTGGCGGAAGGGGATGGGGAGCAGGATGTGGCCTTTGCTATTCATGAGGAAATGGTTGGCGACCTGCTAAGGAGCTTGGATGTGCGCAAGTCGATGGGGCCGGATGGGATGCACCCGAGGGTACTGAAAGAACTGGCGGAGGAGCTGGCCGAGCCGCTTTCCATCATTTATCGGCAGTCCTGGCTATCGGGGGAGGTCCCAGTTGACTGGCGGCTAGCCAATGTGACGCCCATCTATAAGAAGGGCCGGAGGGCAGACCCGGGGAACTATAGGCCTGTCAGTTTGACCTCAGTGCCAGGAAAGCTCATGGAGCAGATTATCTTGAGGGTCATCACGCGGCACTTGCAGGGCGAGCAGGCGATCAGGCCCAGTCAGCATGGGTTTATGAAAGGCAGGTCCTGCTTGACGAACCTGATCTCCTTCTATGACAAAGCGCGCTTGGTGGATGAGGGAAGGGCTGTGGATGTGGTTTACCTTGACCTCAGTAAGGCTTTTGACACCGTTCCCCACAACATTCTCCTCAAGAAACTGGCTGCTCGGGGCTTGGACTGGCGTACGCTTCGCTGGGTTAGAAACTGGCTGGATAGCCGGGCCCAGAGAGTTGTGGTGAATGGAGTCAAATCTGGTTGGAGGCTGGTCACAAGTGGTGTCCCCCAGGGCTCGGTACTGGGGCCGGTCCTCTTTAATATCTTTATCGATGATCTGGATGAGGGCGTCCAGTGCACCCTCAGTAAGTTTGCAGATGACACCAAGCTAAGTGCGTGTGTCGATCTGCTCGAGGGCAGGAAGGCTCTGCAGGAGGATCTGGATAGGCTGGAGCGATGGGCTGAGGTCAACTGTATGAAGTTCAATAAGGCCAAGTGCCGGGTCCTGCACCTGGGGCGCAACAACCCCAAGCAGAACTACAGGCTGGGAGATGAGTGGCTGGAAAGCTGCCTGGCCGAGAAGGACCTGGGAGTATTGGTTGATAGTCGGCTGAATATGAGCCAGCAGTGTGCTCAGGTGGCCAAGAAGGCCAACAGCATCCTGGCCTGTATAAGAAGCAGTGTGGCCAGCAGGTCTAGGGAGGTGATTGTCCCCCTGTACTCGGCTCTGGTGAGGCCACACCTCGAGTACTGTGTTCAGTTTTGGGCCCCTCGCTACAGGAAGGACATGGACGTGCTCGAGCGAGTCCAGAGAAGGGCGACCAAGCTGGTGAGGGGTCTGGAGAACAAGTCTTACGAGGAGCGGCTGAGGGAGCTGGGCTTGTTCAGCCTGGAAAAAAGGAGGCTCAGGGGCGACCTTATCGCTCTCTACAGTTACCTTAAAGGAAGCTGTAGTGAGGTGGGGGTTGGTCTGTTCTCCCACGTGCCTGGTGACAGGACGAGGGGGAATGGGCGAAAGTTGCGACAGGGGAGTTTTAGGTTGGATGTTAGGAAGTACTTCTTTACCGAAAGGGTTATTAAGCATTGGAACGGGCTGCCCAGGGAGGTGGTGGAGTCGCCATCCCTGGAGGTCTTTAAAAGACGTTTAGATGTACAGCTTAGTGATATGGTTTAGTGGAGTACTTAGTGTTAGGTCGGAGGTTGGACTCGATGATCTTGAGGTCTCTTCCAACCTAGAAATCTGTGTCTGTGTCTGTGTCTGTGTCTGCTTCCATCATACACAGACACTGACTCAGCAGCCTAAAGCAGGCCTTTAGCTCCCTGGGAAGTTCAAAGGTTCGGAGCAGTGCTGCAAGTACTGGGATGCCTAGAGGAAGGCTGGCCTTATGATGAAGAAGTTGATTTGGACTTCAGAAGGTCTAGGTTCAGCTTTGTGTTCCTATGACACTGTCTGAGCCACCAGGAAGCTACTTTAGCCAAGTGGCTAAGCATATGCTTAACAGCAAAGAGTAATTAAAAAAAATGAGGAAAGGAGAACGTTAGAATTAAAGGCATGTCAGAGTCTCCCTTCTGGAAGAACAAGAGCACTTTGAACCATTCTCAGAAATAAAGCAAAACCAAACATCAGTTCTAAACAGGTCATCAAACTCCAGCCCAGCAAAGAGAAGTCTTTCAATCTATTTTGGTTGGACTCCAACCCCTGGGACCATACTGGGAGAGCAACGAGACCCACGGATGTTGTATGATCTTCCATTTTACAGCACGTGAAATAAAAGTGGTGTTGCTGTGAGGGCATACACTGCCCCATACATCTAGTGCATCATCATGGAGGGACATCCTCACATCTCAACAGGAGTAGAAAGTGCTGGGCTGATTCTCCCTTGCGTCGCTCTGGCTTGAGAAGAAGAGCAGAAGAGAAACATTGCTGGGAGATAGAAGCAAAATCTTCCCCATCAGAAAGAAGCAAAAGTGAATATGCCTGGAAACTAGGAATTAAACACATTGTAGTCAGAGGTGGGTTTCCAGCATTTTCCAGAAATAGTCATCAGGGCTTTAGATTACTGGCTGGCAGCCACAAGGCCCCTGAACTGAAGAGAGGCCAATTTCTTGACCTGCCGGCTTCAATGCAAAGACAGTCTGTGCTCTCTGATACCTTATCCAAACGATGTGGGCAAACCAGCGCTGTACGTGTGTACCGTGCGTGTCTAATCCCACAGGCAAACTAGGCTTTCTGTTAAAGGCCATTTGCAGGACCTACTGATTTTATTTTTAAAATACCAGTGACCAAACAGAGTATGGAGAAATAAAACTGAAGAACTGGGTCATAAAAAAAAAAGGGAGAAGAGGGACTTTTAGTAGAATTACCTAAATTCATTTGAAGAAGGAAGAAGAGAAACTGCAGAAAGGCAGCACATCTGAGGACATCCCATGCTTCACTCTCTCTTGTGTATGACGGGACCTTGGGTGCACGGGGTGCTCACCCACTTGGGCAGAAGGGTTTGCAACGTCAGACCCCTGAGGATAAGCAGGAAGACAGAACAGGAGAGAAAAGCGATATGGGAAAGAAGTGAAAACCAAGAAGGCAAATTCAGTCTGGGCAGAGGGCCAAGGCAAGGCCAAGTGCAATTCTAGAAAACGGGACCGAAGCCAAAGGCACCAAGGTGTCACAACAGGCAGCGCGGCTCTGCAAAGACGATCCAGAATGGTACAGCCGGCAGGTGCACAGCATCACCCAGCCACGAAGAGATATGGGCTTAAAACTTGGCGTTTGAGCATAGGGCTCAAGACGAAGGGTATAAAACGTCGATTTCTACCTGTGTCGCAACCACAGTTAGGGTAACACCGGTGTTTCAGTCTGCCCCCCGGGCAGGCTGGTGTTGCACTTTGAGGCATAGAAAGCAAAACAGCCCCGTTGCAGCAGTTTCCCCGAGGACCTCTTTGTTCCCCTGGTTGCGCCCTACATTCCTGCTTGTTCCATCTCTGCCCTCTGACTCTGCTGCCTTTTCCCACCCTCTGTACACACACTCGATATGGTAACAAGCCTAGAATTAGGTATTGTATGCAAATGACACCGCACCCCAATTCAAAGAAATACAGCAAAGAGCAAACGTGTGATGCTATTTATAGAAGTCATACAGCCTATAAACACTCCTCACAAAGAGCCAGCATTGAGCTAACGGCATGGCTGCCAAAAACAGCCATCTACCCTTTCTCTAGTGGCCCTCAGCAAGTCATTTTCCCTCCCATCTCTCTTTCCCCATGCAGCAGTTAGGTGCAGAGGCAAGGCAGGGCAGGAAATCTTGCTGCCTGTCCACTTCAGACCAAGCTAAGCATGCGAAGGACAGAGGTAGGGCTGCGCAGGTTTGGGACTTGAGGGACTGCAAGGAGAAAATCAAGTGGATTAAGACACATAATTGGAGAGCGGAGCATAAAATGAGAAGGCAAAGAGGACTTAGAGCCACTGAGTACCGACTTGGGTCAGGGATAGTGGATCCAAACCCTGACCCAAAGCACAAAACCACAACAACTCCTTTTTCAGAGGCTCCCCTGGAAGCCACCAAGAGCCCAAGACGAGACCACCACAGAGGAGGAACCATGAAAGGGATGGCACAACTAGATCACTTCCATTGTGTTTTCTGATAGGTAGGCCTACTCAAAGCAGGTGTCTGAATGTATTTACAGTGCTGAGAATGGCTACACCTGGAGGCAACACCACAGTCACCAGAAAATTGGAGACCTAACTGGTCTGTCTGTGCCTGCAGGAGCACAGCTCTGCTCTTTCAGAGGTAGCTCCCCATCCACTCTCAACCTTTTTTAGGATATAAAAAATTTACTATAGTAGCATCATCCATTCCCTTTCCACACAGGATCACCCTGCCCTGTTGGTCAAAAACTCACCCAAAATAGCAAAACTCCAAGTCCAGTCTGCAAACAAACCAAACCAAAACAAAACGTAACAAAACAAAACATAACAAAACAAACCACCACAGGTAATGGGCAAAACTATGAAAGCATTTTTTAACAAAAATAAATAAATAAAAGCAGGGCTTTGGTTTCTATTCTGTTGCTGGACACATGTAAATGCTGCACTTGTTAATTTCTGACTCTTCCCAGCTACAGAAGTCCCAAAGGACTTTGTCTCCGCAGGGTGAGCAGCTCCATGTCTCCCATGGCAGAGGGCACACATGGTGATCTGGCTCGCGTTACTGAGCAGGATCAGATGATAGGTGAAGATCCATGATGCCGAGCAGCAGGTGCAGCTGGTCAGCAGCTCACAGGTCAAAGCCTTTTCCTTCTGTCTGAAAATCCTCCTGCACCTTTTGTTTCTGAATTAAGTAGGGGCTCTTCCTTCTCCAAAGACTCTTAGTGCTGCCAAGCTTTATGCATTTACACATCTCTGAATGGACGTGATTTTAGCACAGGGCATCGGCACCGTATGTTTCAGCTCGCATACACTTGTTATAACCAAATGTTTTGTAAAATTGTTCATTTTACTGTGCCATGAGAGATGATTACTCTGCCTCAAAAACTCTGCCTCAGAGCCCTGAGTCTTAGGAAATGCAGATTGTCACCCTTTGCTGCCTTTGTATGCTGTTAGATTTTCTCCAAGTAATTTTATGCTACTCAGACACCTAATGACCTAAGTGGTCCCAGGAAAGGGGAATTGGCTTCCTCTTTGAAAAGCCTGGTGTTTATCTGTAATTTAGCTTACCTGACTTGTTTAAAGTGTTATCAGAATGCACCCACCTACTTTCTTTTATTCATTTTCACTTGATATCCAAGATTTGCTTGAATTGAGAATGTCTAAAGCCTCAGGCATGATCCTGGGTGTTCTCCAGTCTTAAATGCCACTGCTTAAAGAGTTAAAGATCTAGATGGCTGCACTAAGAGGATGATAAACTAATCACTCAGTCACTGCTGGTGAGCCTGGTGTCATTTACTGAAACATGGAATGCATTTAACAATGTAAGAGAAACTCCATGCAGTGCAAAAGCCAAAGATGATTGTTAGATTGTCAAGGTTTACTTTGGAGAAAGTCCTCAGTCTAATTACCTACGTTTAAGCAACAGAAGTATTTTTCCACTCATTGAAGAAGTTAGCATTTTCCTTTCAAGCCAATGTGATTTTTCTAATGTGACTAAGGACCGCAGATTCTGTTCAGAGGACTATAGAAATTTAAGACAGGGACTGGGCTTCTCACAGTAAAAAATAACTCTTCTAGGGGACGAGTAAGAAATGTGTCCTATCATAATCTTAGGAAAAGTAGATATCATAATTACAGTACTATGACTAAACATTTACCTATTGATTTGTATCTTCTAGTTCTGCAAAACAGCTTGAAAGAAAAGGACAGCTCTCAGCACTCAACAGAAATAGTTTTCTTTTTATTTAAAAGCCAGGCTCTGTTTTGGTGTTAGAAGAAGGAAATGCTTCAAATCATTTTCCTTGCAGTCTCTGAACCATGAAGGAAAAGAAAGACCAGGTCCAACTTTTTGGTTTTGCATTTCAGAGTTTGGAAAACATTGTTGTTGTTTTTTTTTTTTCTCTAGCTTTAAAATGGGTCTCAGTTAAAGATCAAAATATCAAATATGAATAAAACATCAAAGGAATTTTGGGGGCTCAGCCACTAAGCAGCCAAGCTGCAAATATCAATTTTTTATCTTTTGTTCTATTAAACTTAATTTAGAACGTTATAACTCCATTGTGCTACGCAGCTGGTACAGGAGCCCTTCTCACCATACCAAATCCCAGAGCTACTGTCAGTGGATACAACCAAAAGTCTTTCATTGATGAGGAAGTAAGGCCTGGGGTGACAGAAGATATTCTTCCAGAGTAAAATGAAGGTGTCACCATGGCACATCTTGGCAGATAAGTGCCAGTTTGACCTGGCAATAATAGGCAATGCAGGGACATGGGTTTTGCATGGGTTTAACCATTCTCCAGAGACTCTGGATGGGTACTCTGATGTTGCTGTAGCACATCCTTGCAGACCTGTGTCAATTTGACCTAGCAAACACAAGTAATAATAGAAAATGAAGCAATATCAGCTTAGCAGAGCTAACTGCTTACCAGTTCTCCAGAGACTCGAGATGGGCACTCTGCTTGCTTGCTTGAGCAAAGCTTTTCCCATGGCTCTGGTAGTGCAACCCAGATGCCTTCCTCCGAAGAGGCAGAAGCACATACGTTATAATCAAATCTACCTTCATGACGTGCCTGCAAAGGTGGTACAGGATCACTTTCCCCACTGGGTTATGGCTGATGGCTCAGGTGGATCTGCTGATGTTGGGGGCAGTCTCTGCAGAAGTAAGGAAAGCTTCAGCCTGAACCATGGGATCAAAATTCAGGTGGAAATTCAGCAGATCAAATGCAGAAATCTACAGCATCCTCTCATCCTGAAATAAACATCAAAAATAGATCAAAATGCTCTTGAAAGGTGGCTATTTCCCTGCATGCCTAAAAAGGGAAACCAAATGAATACTCAGGTGTTGCTCTCTACACTGTAGAGATCTAAAGGCAAAAAAAAGACGAATGCTATTCAAAGGAACCTGCTGTTCCTGTTGTATAAACCTTTCCCTCTACACAGAGACAACGTTCATGCTAGGAACTGTCTCACTAGCCTCACTGCACTTCATGAGAGAAGGAGAGCAAACACTTTCAGATCAACAGGACCAATAAATGGTTCTACTGACAAGAACTGGGAAACTTTGAAATGCACTCACAGCTCCAGAGACCATAATCACTACTGCAAACTATTTCTACCTTGCCTATATATGCATGCATTTTAAGAGTTGAAAAACTGCCGCTCTAGTACTTCTCAGCAGCTAATAAAAATCCTTGTTAGCAACATCTGGATACAAGATAAGGGAACCTTGCAAAGAAACATGAGGTATTCAACAAGTTTCTGCACTGGGTTCATCATCGGTCCTCTGAGGACCATGCTCCCATGTCCACTGAGGTGTTGGGGTGTTTTTCCATTGACTTCACTGGGCTCTGAACCAAGACCTAAAGCCTCCCTGCTGTGTTTTGGACATTTATTTGTGTTTGATCTGTAATAAGATCTTTCATTTTTCTTATTTCTGTAAAAACAAATAAAGCCACAGTGCAGGAAAGCAACTAAACACGTGCTTATCTTTAAGCATATCCCTAAACCTAGTCACTTAAAGTCCTTAAATCCTATGGATCCCGGAGAAAGAAAAGCACATGCTTAAAATTAAACGCGTGCTTAGGGGCTTTGCTAATTAATGATAGCCCCATGTCTTACAGGGCCCTAAGCACATTTTAAAGCATCTGGGGTTTTAGGGCCCATATGGGAAAAGTTGCATGGAAACCATCTCAGAAGTACAACTTTTAGTATTTTATCTAATGCTGGAAGCCTGTCTTTATGAAAGGTGACTGCTATTAGACTGATTCTGTTACGGTACCATTTACAACTGGTTAAGAGAAGTGGTGTTGCTTGGATATTTGTAAAACCAAGACTGTCTAAAACCAGAACCTTTTCTTGGCTATTACTACAATACAGTTCCACCACGATGGCCAAACTCATCACAGCAAAACTGCTTTTTGGAATGTGTTTACTGGCATCTCACGAGCAAATGCGTCTCACTATTTTGTCACAATATTGTCCCTGGCCTCCTTCACTTTGCTTAGAGGAAGCACTCGGGCATCCTCTCGAGTCTGGCTTTTGGAAGATAAGCGAGCCTTTGCCATTGGATCAGACAGCGAAAGGAAGACCGGTCCCAGTAATCTGCAAGGAGCAAAAAGCATTTTCTCTTCACCACACCTTGTTTATTTTGGACCTCTGCTAAAGAATTTTAGAACTCTCAGCTATCTTGATCACAGATAGGGCCTCAAATTTAACAACTTTGACAGGTCAAATCAGTGTCGTCTCTGGTGAGAGAACATCTGGGAAGTTTCTTTACAAAACAGTCCTTTCCATACAGTTTTGCCTAAGAACTACTTGCCCTTTCTACTGATTACTTCACATTCACATAGGTACCACACACCAACACAAAACAACACAAAACCTTTTGTACCAACACAAAACCTTTTGCCTTTACAGCATCATCTATGCAAGGACCATGACCTGCCCTTCCGTCACTTCTATACTCCATCTCCTTACCTTTTAACATATCTTCTTGAACTTCTTTTTCAAGACCCATCAGCACACTCCGCTTTAAGATGCTCTTGGCCCTCCATCTCTTTCTATAAAATTTTATGCTGTCCCACGTTTATACGTTCATTGTTCTGCGAGCTGAACAATGAGGCCATGTTTCCATGTCTATTAACAAGGAATCTGGATCAGATGTTAGCACACACAATTCAAGTTAGCCAAAGCATGCAGTCTGGTGCTCCTGCTGGCTTTACTACTTATACAGACTGGGAAAAGAAAGACAGGTGATATCTGAGCCCAGCATAAAGCCTTCAGAATAATTTTTTTAAAGAAAAGTGATTGTTTGAATGCTTCACATCATGTGGCTGCACTGTCTTTGATCTGAGACTAGATTTACCACAGCTTCACACTTACCTTTGAGTAAAAGGCTGAGTCAATGCATCACTCATCCCATGCACCAAGAACAAAAGGATGCTGGGCTTCAACTGCCTAGAAGCATTAACAGTATAGGACTCCACAATGCAGGATCTAAATAAACACATAAAATAGCTTCAGTCCAGCCGATAATGCTTTGGAGGACAAAAAGGAGTATAAGCACAGGAAACTTTTTATGGATCCTTCTGCAGCCCTGTTTTCACGTTAGCAGTGGTAGTCTCCTAACTCCTTGCTTCTTCAGCGTCAGACTCAGCTTACAAGGACTCTACAGAGAGATGAAACTTTCCTACGATGATCCTAGTGATGATCCAGTTTTAAACTGCCTTTTGAGGACCACCTACATCACTTGTTGGAGAACAAGGATTGGTACCGCTGCAGACAAGTGGATTTCAGACAGTCTGTGTGATGGACATAAAATACAGGTAAAAATTCCCTCACTCCGGTATCTTTCCCGATGCTTTTCCACAGACCACTTTCCGTACAACCTGTGGAAATGAAATAGTCTTTCTTCTGGTAGCAGACATGTAGAAGATTTTCCCAAGGAAACGTGGGGAAAAAATTTTGTTCGGTGTACTTCCTAATCCCAAAGAAGAACGGACGGCTGTGCTCTGAACAGACCTCAGCAAATTCACTTCTTTCACCACCAGATTCCTGTTCCCTACGCTAACTCTAACCTCTCTGTTTCCCTTCCTTTCTGCACAAGATTGATTCACAGAATTTGATTTAAAGGATGTTTATTTCCATAACAAAAATGATCAGGGGTCTAGAAAACATGACCTATGAGGAAAGATTGAAAGAATTGGGTTTGTTTAGTCTAGAGAAGAAAAGACTGAGGGGGAGACATGATAACAGCCTTCAACTATGTAAAAGGTTGTTGCAGATAGGAAGGTAATAAATTGTTCTTCATGTCCACTGGGTATAAGACAAGAAATAATGGGTTTAAATTGCAGCAAGGAGGATTTAGGTCAAACATTAGACACATTTCCTAAGAGGAAGGACAGGTGAGCACTGGAGTAAATTAGTCGGGGAGCTGCAGACTCTGTCACTGTTGAGGCAGATTTGCCAGGAATGGCTCAGACCTGGCAAATCCTGCCTTGGGGTAGAGGGATAGATGATCTCCCAAGGTCCCCTCTGGCACATTTCCTACTAGCGTATATTTGTAAGAGCCAATGTCCTCACAAGTACCTTTGTTCCGTGGTAGGGAAAGAAAAAAATCTTTCTTGAACACTCCCAGAGATTTTTGCTGCTGGTTTGATCTGTAGCAGCAGTGCACTTGAAGACGTCCACAGTTATTTCTATCTAGACAATTAATTAAAGGATGATTTTTGCAGACCTATCCCCTGCACATGTTTTCTCTTACAGTTCATGCTATAAAATGACACTTCTGCACCCCATTCAAAAGCTTTTTTCCAGATAAGAGATGCGGGACTCCCAGACAAACAGATCCTGTCCTGTCTGGGAGCGATGCCTGCAGATGCAGGCAGCATGAACAGATTCTGACTGAGGGGGCTTTGTCCACCTCAGATCCTCAGGTCTCCTATCCACAGCCACACACATCACTCCCCATGCACTGTTCAAAATGAGAGCTTTGCAGGAAATGCACGGACTACAACATCCACAGAGCACTTGACAGATGAGGTCCCTCACTCTCCTCCTGATGGGTGATTCAATCCCACAGCGCACAAACAGGGTTTGGATTTTGAAACCCAGCTCTCTCAGCACCAGTTGTGCCAGCCCAGCCAGTTCACTCCCACTGCAAAGGACAATGGAATTGCTTTAAAAATGCATCACAACTTCTTGCCATTGCAAGCAATCCTTTGCCATAAAAGCCATTTGCTGCCTCATCAGCACAAGCTATATTCAATATAGACAAACAAGGGGATGCTCCTCTGAATACTCAAGGGTTCAAGGCCATCATCCTCTTAGATATACAGCTGGAGGAATAAAACCCAGTGTGTCTGATCAATGAAGAAAATACAAATATAACTGTTCGATGGTGAAAGTAATCTCCATTTTACAGCCTCAAGCAAACCAAGATGGCTTTACAACCTAACAGAACATGGAAAGGTTAACAAATATGTTACAAAGAGAGACTCATTCATTTTCAGGTCTTTCTTTCCATCTTCCTTCCATTTATATTCTTCCAGAAACAGGGGCTGAGGCTAGGCACAGCAAGGGAAGCATTTTCTTTTGGTGTTAAACTTTAAGGAAGCAAAATAGTTCAGGATCCATTTAGGACTTTTTTGTGTCATCTGGAGAGCAAGACTAGCCAACCTGAGGCATCTTTTCTGCCATTTACACCCTGAGCAAGCTTTTGTGATTTCATTTTCTTCACTATTGCAATTTCTTTTCAAATGGCATTAAAATTAACTTACCTGTGGAAGTCTGGGTTGCTTTCTTATTTCAGGAAAACCACAACCATCACACTTCAGTCTGATTAAAACATTTCAACCAACCATCCCATTCACCAGAAAACACACTTCTGGTGTGATCAAGTCCAAATGTTTACTTGGGTCAAGTCAGTGAGCTTTCCATCCACAAAAAGGAAAAAAATCAGTAAAATGGAAGAATATTTGGGTAAATCTTGTTTAAATGTTCTGATTTTTCAGCCGAAATAAAGGTAACATAATTGCACTTTTCTAGTTGGAAAGTAATGCATGCACACACACATGCAACCCAACCAAAATAAGTGAAACATTTCTGGCCAATGAAACATCTAGTATGGTACCAAAAGATTTTTATTTTTTTAAGAGGACTTCTTCTATCCTTACTTCACACTATTAAGCATGTACAGACTTCAACGGCACACAACACCTCACAAAAGTTGTTTCTCCTTCAGGTTTCCAGTTCAGGTTCCTATGAAAAAGCAGTGATTCCTACAGGTCTTGCTACACGAGGTTGGTCTGATAACAGGGTTTGTCTCCCTCTGCTGGTGTTGTTTTAGCTTTTAGTATCTTGAATGGCTGGAAAAAACTAATAATATTTTCAGAAATATTTGAGAAATCCAGGAGATACTCCTCACTCAGTTCTCTAATTCCTAACTGTTGTTACTGAGACCACGTAGTGACTGAAGGTGCAATTAAATAAAGTCACATTGATACATCAATGCTGATTAGGAATTGGTATTTCTCACCTCACACTGGTTTAAGATTCTTTGTTTGCCATTGCTTAACATCCTTTTTGAATCAGAGGCTAAGAAGGTTATACCCTGGGGTATAACGTCTCCATCATCACCACCCAAGTCAGATGATAACCAAACAGGCACACCACAATGCGCATGGGTCTGTTTAAACCAGAGAGCCAGACTGAGGGCCTTAACTCAAGTTCATCTTCACATTTTCCCACGTTGTAAGAGGGACAGCTGAACTCCGTGCTCAGTTCATGCATGAATGGACAACGCTCTGCTCGTGGAAGCTGCCATCCTGGCTAGGCAGCACAAACAGCAAATAAAGACCAGAGATGAAATGCTAATCAGTTTAAGACAATATATTCCTGGTCCTGAAGTTGGACAGCTACTGTAGGTGATCCTAGTAACTGTAGGAGAACTAGGCCTCATAGCCATGAAGCAAATGCATTTTTGTTCAGGACTTGCTCCTTTCACTTTGGACTGATAACACTGTCAGCATTAAACAAAACTATTTCCTTCCACTGATGAAAAAGTGTGAGAATTGCAGGGATGGGTACCTACCATTTTGCCATCTAAAGCTCTGAAAGGCAAATCTCTTGCTATGTTCCTGAGCTATTAATTGCACCCCCTAGGTCCGTACCCACAGATTACCTGTTGTCTGCTGGATGTATTTGGCTGCTGAAGGACCTATCCCAGCGTGTCTCCCACCAAGGCACAAGCACACAGAGCAATCTGGCGGCACATCTAGGAGTCAGGGGAAGCTGATACGCAATACTGTGTATACATCATACGGTAGGATTCATCTTACCTAACTCTATCCATCTGAAAGACAAGCATCAGGTCTAAGTTAGCCATATTAGCTCCCTGAACAGTCAACAGTGACACGCGTTGCCAGAGGGCAACTTATTCCATGACTTTAAGCCACCTGTCTTTAGCGAGATAAACCCAACCCAAAGAAAACGTTATCACCTACATTTTTCACTTCAGAATAGAAGATCGTTGTCAGCCTTCCAGCCTGGCAAACAGGAGGCCCGTTCTGTTCTGTACTCATCATTCACCTGATGGACACATGAGGCTTTGCAGAAGGCAATGGAAATGCCCTGAATTACTTCAGTGGAAAAACTGGTCATTTGCCTGCGTCAGAACAACTACCAGTGGCTCCCTGGGTTGACCCCACAAAACATTTGCATCTATTTGTTTATGCAAAAGATATTTAAGGGAAAACTAGTCTGAGTATAGCTTCGATGGATCAAATCTATTGCTTTCATTGTGAAAACAGAATCCTCCTCAGAGCAGCTGCAGCTAAATCTCCTGTCTACGAAACAAAACATTACAGTTGCATGTTAAAAAAGTGATCACCAGAATGTTTATTTCATGGGCATAGGAATTAGGTGGGTATGTACAGTGTTAGTGCTTAAAGAACTCCCCCGTTACTTGTTTCACTAGTGATTCTAATGATGATTACCATTTAAGTCATGTGTCAGATCCTAATGTAGGCTGCATTTAGTTTTACATTTAAATGCATACACGCACATAAAAGCAGCCATCAGAGTGCCATTACATCAAGAATATAGCATTACATCAAGATTTATTTAACTGAATCCCCCATAATTAGGTCATAACATATGATTAAGCAGTTGTTAACTGTGTCATACGGAAATCTACAAAGGGAATGAAATATTTAAAACAGTAATAACATACCTATCCCGCTTTGCTATTTACGCACAGTTACATAAAAACATAGGAGCAACTCTTAATTACAAGGACAATTTATTTTGCTGACCTTTTTATTGGGACACATGCCAACCCCACTGGGTTGATTTGGTTGAATTTGCAGCAAAAATATGCAGTCCCCATTGTCGGAGCCTCTGCAGTCGTCTGCCCAGAGAAAGCAGAGCGCTTCGCACTAATTTACAGCCGTCACAACTGGTCAAGGGCAGCGGGGAAGTACACAAATTACAGTTAAAAATAGAGATGGCTTTCTGAAATCTCATTCTGGTGGCTTCTAAAGGTGAGGGGCCAGGAACACATACGTCTCATTCCGCGCTGCCTCCATTTTCGTCTTCTTACTTTTCCCCTTGGATCCTGAGCTCCACTTCAGTTTTGAACTTACATAGGAAGGCAGGAGGTTAAACCAAACTGCTAACTGTGTCTCTTCAAAACTGACATTTAATACAGGGTATAAATCACTGTGGGAGCCTGTTATTCCTTCAGGAATGCAATTACATAGGGTCAAATAAAACATGAAAGAACCCAACAAGTTTTAAAATGTAGTATGTTCTCAAAAGCAGGCAAGAAGGAATGCAAAGCAGTCCAAATATGCTAACATCCACATGTTGTCCTGTATGAGGGGGATTAGAAGGAAAGGTTTCTGTTCTTTAATGATTATGTTGTTAAGCATAGGTATGTATGCAGGTTCAGGGCTCTTGCTGAATACCAGTCCATTCAGGAGCTTTGGGCAGATTACTGTATTTATTTAAAGCAGGTGTCTTTTATGTATCTCATTATTTTAATTGCCACTGTAGCCCTATTTAAGATACCACTGCCATTTAGCACACAAATGGGATATGCAAAATGGACATTCACCTTTTCCTTCAAGGCTCTGGGCGCAGACCCTACCTGCCTTTCATGTGTACCTTAGCAGTGGCGTTGTTGGGAGAGAGACCATAGTATTGCAAAATTATCTCTTTGATAAGCAAATGCCTGCCTCGGCCCAATTTAGGCCACTTCAATCTCTTTCAGTTTCCTTGGCTCGCCTTTGAAACAATGATGGAGAATAACAGGCAAATACATAAATAAAACTTCGTGCAGCCTGTTAAAATCTGCACAAAAGACAGATTAAGCAGGTTCAGCACCTCCTATAAAATCACTCCCTGTCACCATTCAAGTTTCACTCCTAGTTCTCCAAGCACAGAATGAACCTCCGGCTTTTATATTTTAGTTACGTGGTTAAATAGCCTAGAAAGAAATGTTGTGTGGCTAGAGAGTCCAGCAAATTTTAAGGTCAACTTTTGCCACCATCAATTTCACTAGGCAGTATTTTACACCTTGAATAGTTAAAGTAAGCAAACTTTGAAGTTCCTTGAATTGAAAATCGGGGATTTATTGAAGGCAACAATTTTATCTGAAAGTCATTTTTTTCTGCCAAATGGGATTTTTTTTAATTCCAAATGAAAGATTTTATAGAAAAATAAAATTTTTAACATCTTAATTTGAGAATTGTTGGAAATGTTCCCTTTTCTCATTTCAAAAGGTGACTCCTCCCTAAGAAGGAGTAATTTTTAAAATGCATGTATATATGAGAAAGACTATTTCCCTTTTAAAAAGCCTTAAACTTTTAACTTGCTTTAACCTTGTTTTTAGATTTTGATTTTCACTTTTGAAAATAAAACTTTCACTTGTTGACCCTCTCCCTCTCTAAGCAAGTAACAAGTAATACTTTGACTCTTTTTTCTAAAAAAAAAATAAGTACATAAAAACATATATATGAAATAACTCACTACTCTTTTTTAACCAAGCAGAAGAAGTGAGAAAAAAATAAAAATTGAGGAAAAAAATAGGGGTTTCCTCCAGATCTTTAATTTTTTTTTCCTAAAGCAAATTTCCTAATGGAAATATAGTGGGGAATTTTTCCTATAAAGAACCCATAGCTCCAGCTAGCAGAGTCACTGATTTTACGTACATTAAGCGTGCCAGAATAAAACCTTAGATTTCTTTCATTTGTTTTACGGCAGCCCACTGCATTACAGTTACATGGGTCACCGGTCCTGCCAACACTTCCATATATTCTCCGAACAATGCCTGTGAATAAGGTTTAGCAGAACAAAGGCTTTGTTAAAGGCACAGATAGCTCTACTGCCTATTACAAAGATTATTAAATACTTCCTATTGTAAGAATATGGCTTTAGTTGCTTAAAACGTTGCCCTACTCCAGGCATGTGAGTGAAATAACTCATGCTAATCGTGTGCCTTAGGGTTGGTTTGTGTCGGGGAAAGAGTTTTTTCATTATTATTTTTTAATATCAGCCAGAGTGCCTCACCTGCTGCAGAGGAGGAGGTCTGGGAAACAAACACTGCTCAAGGGTTTTCTCAAATAATCTCTGAGCCCTTCAGTTTACAAAGTTCTGGGGTCTTAATTCTTTGCAACAAGGGTGTAAAAATTGCTAGCTAAGATTTATCTTCAGATAAAGAACAGACCTTTCACTTGTCTCGTGATAATGTCCCCAAATACAACCGAATTGCGAGTGTTTGCAAAACTGCAGCTTGTACTTCCAAACAAATTGAACAGTGTGACTGCACAGAGCCGGGGATCTACAGCACCACTTCCCAGGCAGAGAAAAGATTTGCAAAGAACAACTCTAGAGGAAAAAGAGAGAACTGGAATAGTGGATAGCAAAATACAAATTTCACTCCTAATCTGAGGTTGTCCTTCACATTTAGAGGATTCCCTGTTCTTAGTATTGCTGCTCAGAGAAATGTTCACAGTGAAAAAGCCCACACCGTCACAGAAAGCACCCCCAAAAGCTGAGGACACGCTGCTTTTGCTAGTTCAGGGCTGTCGCTGTCAGAGGTGCAGAGTTTGCGTGATGCTGATGACCTGGAGCACCATGTGAGACTCCAGTCCTGGTGCCTGTGGCACACTAAGAGCCTGCCACTCTGCTTCCACATGAAATAAGCCTGGAAGACAATAATAACCTGGCAAAAGTTTTGCCATTTATCATCCTCTCCAGAAAGTCACCATTCCTCCACCTGCGAAAAGTTATCTCCTTCAGGTTTAGTTTCTTGAGCTTTCCTCTGATGAAAAAAAACCTAAACCAACATACAAAGTTACAACGACTAGAGATAACATCCCCGCACTTCAGCGATAGCTCCAGTGTGTTCATACCGGGTTACAGACTCTCTTCATGTCTGCAGAAGCGTTGCCCTGGATCTCAGCCATTCTGTTTGCCAATTCGTGACAAAGATCCTTTCATAACGGATCCCAGCTCATCATCCAGAGAGGTCTGATGTCGAAGTAGGCTTATTACAGCCATGCTTTCAAATTAACATTGGTTTGCCTTCCTCGTGCAGCGTGTCCTGGAAAGGTAATAGTCTCTTCACATGCTTGACTTGCAGTATATGAAAACTGCAGATATTAAAACCCCTCTTTAGCAGGAAAGAGAAAGGCTTCCTTCTCTAGAGATGGAGCTAACAAAAACATGCTATGTACATTTTATCTATACCTGAAGCCTGTTTTAGCTAAACATCTACACACAATTTAGTGACAGTGGACATGCTGCTGAGATACTTACTACCTGACTGTAGAAAACCCCACATCCCCAGCGTGTCTCTAGACAATAAAGAAGTAAAAAAAAAAACAAAACGTGTCTGTACAAAGTTAAAGATCCATCTCTTTTAGCTGCATTTGGTACATCCCAGACTGTAGCAAGCCCTCAAGGAGAAATATAGAAGTCACTCACCCAAGCATAACTTAAATGCTGAATGTGCTTGAGCTGGGAGGAAGCAATGTCAATCCAGCTCTAAATACTGAAGGTTGTAACACATGGAGTTACAAATCTGATAATAAGATTTATTATACTGAAACCGGTAACTTAGAGAAAAGAAAAAGCAGTGCCTTTATCTAAGGAGGAAAAAAATGACTTGATCATATACGGGCTCACAACACCAGTATCAATATTATACAAAGCTTCAGAAGAAACACTGGGTAAAGGACAAAGAAAGCTATGGCAAAATGTGACATCAAACTTCAAGTCTGGGTATAACAACAACAGCCATTTGTGCCAACTCTATCCGAATACCAGGGAAACCCTTGATATGTTGCCACACAAAATGACTAGTTAAACCGGAGAAGATAGGGATAAGACAAGTGCTGTAAGGAGGATAATAAATAGGCTAAAATGGAGATGATAGCAAGTTGTACTGTCAGAACAGCTGAACTGAAGGGAGGTTACTGGAGGAATTCTCAATATCAGCCGTGGGATGTCTGCATTTAACACTGCCTCTACCAGTGTTGCTGCAAAATGCAGCATTTCTAACCAAATGTGCTAAGGCACAGAGTTAAAAGACATCATCAATACCAGGAAGAAGGGAACATCCTACGAAGTTCTCTAGTTTTCTAGTACTGCTGCCATGGCAGAGCCACCCTGTGTGGACACAGACAGCAAGTGGCTCATCAGGAGTCATTGCCATTGTGCAGGGCACTGGTGATTCCTCCTCAAGTCTTCTCTGCTCATTCCTATTTGAGTGAGATTAATTCAAACTGGGATACAAATGGAAAACAGGTGAAAATGCAGATCAGGGAACAGGAGAAACAACTAGGCAAGGGTCAGCTACAGCGGTCCGGCTTGGTGAATCAGGTGGCTCAAAGACTTGGAAGAGTCACCTCAGGGGACAGCCTCGTGACAGCAGAGGGATGGCGTGAATGAAAGGTCACTGCTGGCACCTGTGGCCAGGAATAAGGAGGGAATAAGGATTTCTGCAGATCATGGTAGCAGGGTTCACAAACAGCACCCCAAGAATAGCACCAGAAGTCTCAAGCTACAGCCTGATATAAAATAAGGTGCCTGCTCTCATCTATGGGCAGTTCAGCCAGCAGAAGGGCAAGCCATAATCTCAAAAACCTGATAAAAACAGCACTAGATGCAGGTTACTCAGCAGGAAGAGGAGAGTGTTGAAAGGAGGAACACGATCCAGCAAGCTCTTAGAGATGAGTATCTGTGCTCTGCTGATAAAGCTATGGCTCAAACTCTATTGCCCATTTCTTAAACACGTTGAGTGAGCACACATTTCGGAGTAACAATCAGATTCAAAAGGCACTGCACGTTAGATAGGATTTTCATGCCCTGGAAAGAAACCAGCGTTGAACTAGAACTGCCCCAGAGATCAGCAAACGCATGAATTACCAGGCACTGTCATCTTCAGATTTAAAACAAGGTTCTGATTTGGAAAATCCAGGTCAAATTCAGGATTTCCGAGTAAGTCACACACCATGTGTATTAGCAGTTATTGCGTATGCCAGATACAGCGTCTAAGCTGCAGGGGCAGATCCTGAGGTCTGTACTCGGTGCTTTATCTGTCTTATATCACTGGTAAAACTGGATTTTGATTAAGTATTATGCTAGGGATCCTCGCTCCGCTACGCACACACACGCATGCGTTTAGGCAGGCAGTCTCATAAACTTTAACTACATGCAGAAATTCCCATATTACCTCTTGGATGGGATCCAACACATGAAGGGCATGCTGGCGGATGATCAGTACCCGCCAGGTACAAAGCTTTCTCTTTTCTCCCTGGGTTGAGTGCTGTCATGATCTGCCCTATTGTCTTCGCAATAAAACTCATCAAATTCCACCAGGATAAAGTAACGCGCTGTAGCCCTTCTACCAACCTCCATCTGCTGTTTAAACCAGGCCAAGAAAACAACCAACAATGTCAACTCTTCATTCTGTTCCTCAGATCATCAACTCTCTGAAAATAACAAAATCTGAAAGGCATATGGACCTTCTCATAAAAACAACAAACACACAAACAAACCCTCAGATGAGTTTCCCAAGTCAGCAGGATTTGTCTGCTAATTATTACCGTGCAGAGGGTCCAACAATCCCAGAGCCAGGAATTCCCCAAGAAGAGGGCAGAGTTCTTCACCCCAAGCGGGACAGTTTGGGCAGGCTGAACTCCTTCATCTCTGGGGGGGGAATATGCAGGGGATTTAGCTCCCCAACCCAGCACAGCCACCGAGACCTAGAAGGCCAGAAGGGGACTTGTGGCGAGCAGTGAGAGCTGCTTTTACCCTTACCTTCCTGCCAGTGCCTCTCAGAGGTAGAAGCATGGGCTCTGTAGTGGCAGGGAACCCCACCCTGATTTGGGTGCCCTCCAGGAGGAGTTTTGACCTGTATGGGGAGAAATGCAGATAGATGAATGGTATCAGGTCTGGAATGCTAGGGAAAAAAAAAAAAGGGGGGGGGGGTTGAAGGGGAGCCTGTGGGTACTGACTATTTGGGCCCTGAAGTGTCCTCTCCCTCACCAGCCCTCTCTGCCCATTTGGAAAGGTTTCCATGGGGCATGGGAGAAAGGAGACAGGAACAACGCAAGGCTACAGCATCATACACAAACATGACCTTCCCCACAGACCTGCTGGGACCTGGTCTCTCCTCTTGGCAAAGGGCAGAGGGGAACGACGAGAACCAACACGGCAATTACCTTCAGCCAGCGGACCCCCACATCTCAGCTCAGAGCTGCTGCCAGCCCTCTCTTCCAGGGAGAGGATAGAGCTCACCTCCCCATCCAGAAAAAAAAAAAAAAAAGTAGCATCTGTGGGAGAAAGACATATGTCTGGCCTCCACCGTGAACCCTGCGCCTGGCAGGAGAAAGCGATGCCGATTCCAGCCCCAGCTTTTCATTCCTGTTGTAACAGTCATAAACGCCTGCTGAAACCTAAGAAGAACAAGACTGTAATCCTAATAAAACAACATTCTGGAACCCTGAAAACTAGATGGAGGCTTCTCAGGCCAACTTTAAAATTATATTCCCTCTCCAAAAGCTGCACTTTCTGTGCGCCGGCTGGATGGATGCTGTTGGGCTGACCCCAGGAAGCACTGTGATGTGATATTTCAGCAGAGGAGGCACAGAAGGCAGTCTCTGCAGCACAGCAGCCATCCTGTCCCCAAAATATAGAGAACCTACTGTGTCCGGACTCTCGAGGTCCCCTCTTAAAAGCAAGGTAGGATCTTTGTCTCCAAAGCCAGCTTTCTTTTCCAGGTGCCCCGAAAGCCTGACGCAGTAGAGCAGGCACAAGCTGTGCTTGTCTGGATGCAAAAGCCGGTGGAAAGGCACGAGTTTTCCATGCTGAAATCTTTCCCTCCTTATTTAGACAGTTGCACTGAACATAAGCCCTGGGGCTTTACTCTGTGCACCAACCACCCCTCCAGTGAAGAGGAGCAGGGAGTAAGGGGTTCAGCTTTCCCTCCTCCCCATCATGCAGAGGGGCAGCTCCCCAGGGGAGATGACTGATGGCTGTGCTCACTAGCTGGCACCTGCCTCTAGCAAGGTATCAAACCAGCTAGTGCTTCTCTGTGGTCCCAAAAACACAGAGGGGACTGACCAGCAGCGAGCCTGAGGGTGGCAGATCCTCAGCGGCTGTAAATTCGCATCCTTCCCCTGGCATCGGCAGAGCTGGAGCAGCACCAGCGAGGGAGCTGCTCTCTGGAACGTCTGCGTGGCGAGCTGTGCCAGCCCTGTCAAAAGGAAAAGCCCTCTGTTGCCAGCTCCTGTGATTTTTCTGTGAATCTTCCCCGATGTTATGTGAAACCCAAGCTCCCGTGGTGCTCTATCCAGCACTTTCGCTTTAAGAAAAAAATCTGTGGTCCCTACGGTCTTAAAGAAAAAACTGCAGGAGATGGCCTGAACACATGCTAAGGGCTAAAAGTAGCAGGCACAGAATAAACCCATCTCATGATTTTTAAAAGACTCTTGGCATTCTGGAGGCCCGACTTGTGATCTGGGGACTGGCTGCAGAGAACCCAAAAACTAATTGGGAAAGCGCGTTGTCTGATGACAAAGCCTTGGGTTTTGGTGGTGGAAAGCACTTGACAGCCCTCTAATCAGCTCTCCAGCACCACATAGCAATGACACGAGTCATCCCCTGCAGGGAATAGTACATTCCAATTGCAAATGACCACAGGGTGCTAGTAATTTATCTGGTAAACAGCTTTTTTCTATCATCATGTGCTCTTTGAAGCATCAATTAATTACTGCTACTAAGTCCCAGTGAAGCAGGAAACTATTTGCAGGCAGTGGCTGGGGAAGCTCTGCAGGTGCAGCGATGCTGCATGGCCCATGCCCAGGCCAGAGAGGTTATCGGGGTCAGCGATAACTCCCCTAGAGCTCAGCTCTTCAGCAGCAGCCCCTCTTTCCTGATTAACCCCCCTCATACTGAGATGCTGCAGTAAGCAGCCAGATTTTCAGAAAAGCACAGCACACACACGTGCACCGAGCTCTGAAAATCTCACCCAACCATCCCCGGTGGGAAATGAGGAGCTGAATATCTGCTCCAAGCCCCGACGTACTCTGAAGGGGTCATCTTGGTCCCGACACCGAGGGCCTCTTTGGCCTTGGGTGAATCATTTAACACCCACATAAACATACACAGCCACGCAGCTCCTCCCCACACCACAAGCCCTTACCTACTCATTACATTAAGATCGCTCTTGACTTCCTCGCTCAGCCCTGGCTGCGGGTGCTGAATTCTTAGAAATCTGGCCCTGAGCTATTTTGGATTGGCCCCACAAAGCACAGCAGGAAAGGCAAACCTCAGCTTGTGCGTGCAGCTTGCACGGCACAAAAGGGGGCAGATCCCAATGGATTCACAAGAGCCTCAACTGTGGAAGAAAAGGGAAAAGTTATGCCAGCATTAGGGCACTGCTTCTGGTTTATTTTGAGTCTTTGCTGAGTGGAGCCTTTAATCTCCGCTGAGTGGAGCTTTTGTGAAGGGGTCTTAAAGACTGGGAAAGAAATCAACAGACGTAGGCAACATCACAGATCAAAATCATAGCATGCATTAGTGCTGGCCATAAAAGAGTGAGCATTGCTAAGCGTGATACCCATATGGAGGAGATTCGGCCACGAGTGCCTCTCACACACTACATTTTTCCCCTTTAGCCAATATAGGCATCTCATCTCCCCTGTGCTTCTTTCTCAGGATCTCTTCTGCAATGGAAAACAAGCCGTGGAAGTCACGCTCCATGTATTGAGTCAAATCAGCTAAGTAGAATATTGCATGGTATTTCAGTCCAGAGAGAGGGAAGAGAGAGAGAGAGCGCTTTACACTTAAATAACTAAAAGCTTCTAGCCTGACACAAAGGCAAACTTCACTAACCTTTAATTTTCCTCACTTCTTTACTGCGCACAGATCCAATGAAATCAAATGAGATAATCCCAGCCTGGTGCAGCCTGGAAGCAGAGGTGAAAACCTCCCAGAGCTCACTCAATCAGAGTGGAGCTCGGACATTGTCGACTTCCCCCTCAACTATTTCCAAATAAAACACTTTTGTTGCTTGGTTGCTCCTGCCAAATGAGCTAACAATAAAAGAAGGAACTTGCAAAGCTCCTATCCACAGGAAAAAAAAAAAAAAAAAGGGAAAAAGAAGTTAAGGATCTTAGGAAAAAAACAAAAGGAGAAAAAAAAAAAAGAAAAACAAGAAACTATAGGCCAGATCCTCTGGCTGGAGTAAACCAGCATAGGCCCAGCTCTGTTTCTTTACCCCAGGCAAATTGTGGCGTGGTGCTATTCTGCATTTCTCAGGGGTAGGGGGTGGTCTCCACTGGAAGATTGCAACACTGCAGGATACTTTTCCATATTAAAAAGGCGCTTTGGAGCGTTTTGTCTATTGCCAGGTTTTGGGTTTATTGAGGACTCATTTGGCAGAGCCATCCTGGAAGAACAATACAGATGTTTTATGGAGAAATAAACTGGGACTTGGGCTGGATTCTTTCAGCACTGAATTCCACCTAATTTGGAGGGAGGAATGGCTCTTTTAATGAAGGGTGCAATCAAAACCTGTAGGAAAAGCCAATATGCCCTGGGCAAAGAGAGCAACAGATATACTGCCCCTCTCTGCTTCAGCAGCCCAGTAAACCCCGGTCTCTTTAGCAGAGAGAAAGCCTCCCTTCTTGCACCCCTCTTCACACAGGGAATTGGAGTCACCTCTTCACTCCACAGCCTCAGCTGAGCCTCATAGAGGGAAGTGCTGGCCTCTCAGCAACGAAGGGTCGTTACAAATTAGATCTGCCACATCTTTACGTGGAGCTGATCTAGTGACCTGTGGAGACAACAGGTCTTTGTGAGCTCTCCCTCAGCAGGGATCCACAGTCCTCTTCTTAATTGGCAGCATTTTTCACTCAGCAGCTCCTGGAGCACCCAGGGATGATGCAGGACCTGCAAGGGAAGGGTTGAAAAAGTTGAATGTCCACTCACAGACAGCTATGGCTGGGCAGGCTGGACTCCATTCCTCGCTAGGAAGGCAATGCCAGAAGACCGAAATATCCGGGTTTGTTGTTTATTGTCAGCTATTTCTTTTCATGAATTGTGCCTAATAAAAACATCCAGCTTGATTCACTGCCTAATCCCCTTTTTTTAGTCCCCGCTCCATGTACATGGAAAGGAACATAGTGTGAGTACCCATTCAATTGTGGCAATTGCCATCTACAGAAAAAAGTGTTTGCCCACCTTGTGCTTCAGGTCAGATCAAGGGAGAGGAAAGCTGCAGGCTAAAAAGCCTTCTCTGGCTTTTCTTTGGCTTCTTCCTTCCTTCACATCACGCAACGTTTGCTCTTTGCATCAACCATCTCTTCAGATCTTTCTGGGGAGCTCAACACTTCGGCTAGCAAAGCAAAGGAAGAGAGATGTGAGTGTTAACCTGACATGCTTTCCCCAGGGTTATTAGAAGTGGCCAGATGTGCTGGGCTAAGCTATGGAAATGGCCACAGCGGAGGACTCCAAGAGTGAAATATGGGAACAGAATTTACACAAGCTCCTAAACACAGAGTTGCGGGAAACTGCAAGGTACCAGAAAATAACATACAGCCTAGGCAGCTCCAAGTATTTGACAGTTTGCAAGTCAAGGGATTGCCTGGTGGAAAGACAGAGCTTTCAGGAATTGCTTTGGGCCAGCATCTAGCGAGGTAGATTAGCCTGGCTCAGCTCCAGAAAGCCCTGAAGCAAATGCTTCACTTTAACCCTGAAAGAGCCACTGAAATCAGGGCAACAATCAGCACCCGCAAGTTGCACAGACATTCGGGTGCCTGCTTGTTCAGGGAAGCCTGGCTGGCACTTTCTGAGCTGAGCCGGAGCTGTGAAACCAGCTCACCTTCCCAGCTGAACGTTTGTTCCCTGCCGGGATGCCTCAGCGGATCAGGCTGCACCGAGGGACAGAGATCTCCTTTCCTGAAACCATTTCTTCTCATTTGTTTCCCTCTCTTTTGAAGTCAAAAGCCAACTGTTCAAAAGTGCCTGTGAAATGTACCCCAGGAGGAGTGGCTGGAGACATTCCTGCTAGCTCCTCCAGAGCCTGCATTTCACCATCTCTCGCAGTTTCTCTTCCTGTTGTTTTTTTTTTTTGGTTGGTTGGTTGGTTTGGTTTGGTGTGTTGTTTTCTTTTGGACAGCACATGGGTTTTTGGAAATTCTTTGGAAATCCACTTTAGAGGATAGATATTTGGTTTCTTTTTCAGGTCTGGAGTAGAAAGCACACATTTAAGGCATGGGTAGAAGGTTCCTTTGAGCTCCATGGAAAACTTGTTCAGAGGATATGAGGGATACAGCAAAAACAAGGCATTGCTTTCGCCTAGCAGCTGAAAAACGACAATAGTCATATTTAGCTGTTACTGCTACTTCAGACCTAAACACTTATTTTTAGCCACCACCGACAAGTTAACAAGTGCACTCCCTGCTCACTACTGGATTAATATATCCCATTTCCTATTTATCTGACAAATGCAGTGATAGCCAGTTGTACACTGTGCAATATGCAATTTTTGGCCAGGCCTTCCTTTTGTGGCTCTGTTTGCATTTGCATTAACCTGGGAGTATTAATCGGGTCCCGTAGACACCCAGGAACATAAACCAACTCGAACACCCAACAGACACACACCACATGCAGAATCAACACACCCAAACCACAGGATCGGGTGCAGTATCCATTAACACAGCCAGGTTAATCACATACACGCTACTGGAGTCCAAACACAAACCATCTGATTCCCACCAACCTCTATCTGCACAAACCTGGGTAAGTAGTAAAGCACCCTGAGACATCACCACCTTACTGTCCCTACCAGGTAACAGGAGCTTTAGTCCCTTGAAAATAAGGTCCTGTCCAGGTGGGGAAATTACTAGCCCTAAAAAGACTTCTGGTATGAGACCTGGTCTAAATCCCACTGAAAGCCAAGTCCTTCGAGGCTCAGCATTCCCCAGGAAACAGCCCCCAAAGTCTGTATCCTCCAAGTCCAGGTGCTATAATCCTTTCCCTAAACATGCCAAGTTTGTTCTTATAACAAGGTGTTATTTGTCCCCAGCTCCTACTGGAAGGCTGTTTTTGAGCCTCTCTAGTCTACATGGTCACAAACCTTCCTCTGATTAGAGCCCAGTGTATTTATGGTCAATTTGTACCCATTTAGCCTTGTGTCTTTGAACTTAAATAACTCGGGTTTTTTCTCTGATTGTTACCATCCTGACATATAGATGTACAGCCATCACCAGCCATCACAGCCTTCACCCTTCTTCTCAGTTTTCATTTGTCTAGGCCAAAAACTTAGCTCTTTCATTCTTCTCTGTGAAGAATGTGAAATTGAGTGCACCCTCCTCATGTCTGCCGATGCCACCAAGCTGTGCGGTGCAGTCCACGCGCCGGAGGGAAGGGATGCCATCCAGAGGGACCTGGACAGGCCTGATGGGTGGGCCTGTGCAAACCTCATGAGGTTCAACAAGGCCAAGTGCAAGGTCCTGCATCCCAAGCACAAATACAGGCTGGGCAGAGAATGGACTGAGAGCAGCCTTGAGGAGAACGACCTGGGTGTGGTGGTTAGCGAGAAGCTTGACACCAGCCAGCAAAGCCACCCGTGTCCTGGGCTACAACAACAGCAGTGTAGCCAGCAGGGTTAGGGAGGGGACTGTCCCCCTCTGCTCTGCTCTCATGAGACCCCACCTGGAGCCCTGCACCCAGCTCTGGGCCCCCAGCACAAGAAGGACACGGACATATTAGAGCAAGTCCAGAGGAGGCCCTGAGGCTGGAGCCTCCCTGCTGTGGGGACAGGCTGAGGGAGCTGGGGGTGTTCGGCCTGGAGAAGGGAAGGCTCCGGGGAGAACTCACAGTGGCCTGCCAGGGCCTAAAGGGGCTGCAGGGGAGCTGGGGGGGACTTTTTACAAGGACATGTAGTGATAGGACAAGGGGTGATGGATTTAAACTGAAAGAGGGTAAGTTTAGATTAGATACAAGGAGGAAATGCTTTACTATGTGGGTGGTGAGGCAATGGAACAGGCTGCCCAGGGCAGCTGTGGGTTCCCCATCCCTGGAGGCGTTCAAGGCCAGGCTGGATGGGGCTTTGAGCAGCCTGGTCTACCGGGAGGTGTCCCTGCCCATGGCAGGGGGTTGGAACGAGATGATCTTTAAGGTCTCTTCCAACCCAAACCATTCCGTGATTCTATGATTCTCTCAAAGAACTCTCCATTCTCTCAAAGAGCTCTCCATTCTCCCAACATCTTCACTATCTTTTTCTGCAGGAGCTAAACTCACACTTCAGGAACAAGGGGACCAGAGCTGTCCACAGGATGCCACATGAGGCTTTACCAGTTTTTGGAAAATGCCATACCTACCTTCTACAGGAAGAAATACCTCCCAGGATACATTTGAAGTTGTACATACCTTTTTAAAGGCCCCATCCTGCTACGGAGCAATCCACACGTGTTTCTTCTCCTTTGTCATTTATAGCTGACAAGTCTCCAGTTTATAGTGGAAATTCTTATTACTCCCTAAACTCATGACTTCGCATTTTGCACTACCGGATTTCATCTCATTTCTATTACTCCAGTCTTCAAGGTCATCCAGTTCTTTCCGTATGGCACGCCTCCCAAGTTTGTGTCATCAGCAGACTTCAGCAACATGCTATGTTTTGTGCCAAGGCCATTCATGAAAATATTAAATAAGATCCGTCCCCAAGATGAATCCTTGAAGCACTACGCTCATATACCCAGCCAGATAGCTTTCCTTGTTATGCTACTTATTGTTGTCGCTCAGTCTGTTCTGCAGGCATCTTACAGTACTTGTTCTAATCTCTAATTTATGTGATAAATCCACAAATGGTACAACATCAGGTGATCTGCTGATGTCCAGATTGGTAAGGTCCATTGCCTCTTGCCTTGAAAGCCTAGCTATCTAATCCAAGAAAGCTGCCAGGTTTGGCATAACTTCTCCCTGGACTCACACAAATTATTCAGGTTGCTACCTCACTCATTCTGTCCGTGACTTCTCTTGATGTCCAGTTTCCTCAGGAACAGCAGATCCACCGGCCTCAATGGAAACTCCACCACGTAGGCACCCTCTCGCCAGCTGGTCTGGGGCTGTGGAGCTCATTTCCAGCAGGAGCAGAACGATCGTGAACCTCAGCGCTACTGGCATGAAAGGAAAATAAAACCCAAATAAAGCCTGTCCCTTACAGACATAAAACATTTGGCCTATCCTAGACCAACACTCCCAAGTAAAGCCCCTCACAGTGAGCCAGTTCTGATATGACACTAAGACATGATGAGGACGGTTTCACTACAGTCTAGTAGGCAAGATCCTACACCTGCCCAGCCTGTTGTGTTGTGCCAGGCTTTGAGGAACCATTATGCCATTGTGCATTAAAATTAACACTGTTAAATGAACCTCGTTAAAACACGAAGCAAATACCTCTAATGAAAGAGGTGTTGGCTGAGTTACTGTAATTTTACCTAATGTAGTAACACCGTTACAAAGGAGGCATATGGTTTGATGCTTGTGCACATAGCTGCCTTTACGTGCTAGCATTTTATTATTGATCAAATGCACTGGCTGAAGTACAAAGCTGCACATGGTTTTGTCTCGTCTTAAGCAGGGAGGAAAAGAAAATGATATCAATCCAAAGGGAATAAAGGTGATGTTGCTGATAACACCGAGAAATAAGCAGCTTGCCATTCAGAATTCATTGGTATTTCTGTAATAAACACCTTTCCTGGTGTATGCATGTGATTATTAACGAGCACTGTACAGAAATGACACCGTAATTTAGGAATAAGACAAACACAAGTGATGTAGTTCAAAGCTCCACTGCTCTCACTGGATTTTTGTTTGGTTTTCTGTTTTGTTTTTAACTGACTCTCCATGCCCACAAAAGCAAGGATAGCCTCAAGGGTTACCCCAGCTGAAAAGCATCTGAAGTGATCCCCGATGACCTTTCTTTCTGATAGCACCCCGCCTGCCTTTTAACGGAGGCCTGAACCGAGTCAGAGGTGAAACAGATAAATGACTGAAGATCCAAATGTTTTCTCAACGGGCAAGTTCCCACATGCTCAATTTTCTTTTCCTCCATCAAGGACAAGAGGGGAAAAATTGCAAGTGATTAGCTAATGAACATCTGTTTCGCTTTATTTGTGCTTCCTAGCAGCCAGGACTTGCATTTACTAATTTTTATTTCCTATTAAAAACAAAAAAAAGGAGCATTTTTTTTCCAAAGCCCGTCGAGGAGCAGGGCTCACAAGTGTGGCCATTCTTTACACCACTGTGATTACCTGGCCCACATGCCACGTCCTGTGTGGTTACCTTCTGTCCTGAACTTTTCATGTGGTTTGACATGTCTTTAATTTAGACAATCAGACCACGTCTAACCTGAAACAAAAACACTCTTTAGAGATCCTGAGCCCTTTTTGAATTCTACAGATGTCAACGCAGCGGGATGCGATGTCAAACCGTTAATTATATGCGCAAACAGGGCCGATGGTAATTACACGCTAAACACAAATATTGTCTGATGTAAATATAGACTGATTGTGCCCCCGCACTACTAACTATTAAAAATAGCAGATCTAAGGCCAAGCTCTGCACCAACTTCAGATTTGGGCAATGCCACTGATTCACATTGACCTGTGTGTGCCCAATTCAGCTCCTGAGTTTATCTCCCTGCTTCTTTAATTTCAAGGGTTTTCACAGAACTGAACACTTGATCTTGCACAGGAATAATCAGAGGTGGTGTTTATGAACAAGCATCTCACCTGAAAATGATGATTTGGTGATCTGTTTGCCATCCAGCCCATAGAAATCAAGTTTTCCAAGGGGGCTTGACCGCTCACCTGAACTCCCCCAGTCCTTTCAGAGTAATGCAAGCAGGTTCCCAAAATCTATCGCTGCTTTGGAGAATTACAGCCTTTCTTTGTGTGGTCACTTCAATTTCAGAGGGAATTTTGGCTCCTTCGTTGTTTACTGTTGCCCAGCATTGAACCAGGGTGAAGGAAGTAAATTGCTAGCCGTAAACCTTTTAAAAACATGTTCTAGTTTCTTCCTCCCGCTCCCACAGATTTACCTTCCATTCGCTTTGCCAATGAGTTGCACGCTCCAGCCTATCTTCACAGCAGTCACGAAGACACACAATTCTTGATGATACACTTTTATTCAACAGAATAAACTCCAAAAATATTGCAACGACCATTTACGGCAAATCTTGGAGCAAGATCCATAGTGAAGTTGCAGCAGTGTAAATCTGGAGGGACACTCGTTTGACACTTGTAACTGATATCATACTCTGCCCCATTTTATCACCCCCATCTTTCTTTACCGTCAAGCTATCCAACCAACTTGTTCTCTAGAGAAGGATCATAAACCCACAGGTAATTGCAGGATGGCCACACAGACAGTAAAAAGAAAAAGCCTGCAGATGGGTAGTTCAAAGAGAGATTTCTCAAAAAACACTTAACCACTGAAAGGAACCAAGCTGTGCCTCATTTGCAGATGTACTGGGAATCTATAAGTTTATTTAAAATCAGCCATAGCTGCAATACACGACGCCTATCAAAATCAGACATTTACCCACAACTGTGGCTTTTGAAAGACGTGATTTACATCAGAACTGAAGAAGAAATAACAGGGCTTTTAGGCAGACTAATAAATGTATGGCCCAGATACATTTCCAGTAGCATATTTATTGTCCAAGGCCTCCAGTCAGCAGCACACTTAATTTTAAGCACATGCTTAAGTGCTTTACTGAACAAAGCTGAAATGGGGACCTACCAGGCAGCTCAAGAAAAGTACTTTCACATTAATTATCCTTCACAAGCAGTGATAGTAACTGAGCTTTCTACCATTGTATGCACAGTCCAAGCTTAGATGCAGCTTTGTCTCTTGGAGCTGTAATCTAGCAAGGAAGGCAGCAATCTTGGAGTGTGAGAAGAGCTTTCCTTGCCTCTTAGGCAGCTCCATATGGCCCCTGGATGATCCAGCACAGAGCCCTGGAAAGGTTTCATCCAGTGCTGCGGGGGCCAAGGGGCTGGTGCACAGCTTTCAGAACAGATGGTGGTACTGACTTACAGAAAGGTAAAGGAGGCAGGATTAAACAAAGCTACAACAATCGCACTGTTACGCCAAATGACTGTATGTGCCTTAATACACAGCTGACAAGATGAGAGGCTCACCAAGTCTGAATGTTGCTTAGCATCCAATCCACGCCGGCTATTTAGGTAGGGAGTCAAGGAAAAGATCCAGGGTGACCACATGCGTTACAGATGTGTAAAATCCTCCTTGCTGTCCTTAGGCTAGTGGAAACACAAACACCTTCCTGAGTGAATGCACTGGGTTAATGTTCTGCTCCAAAGATTGTATCTGGAAAAGACACTGCTGGTAACTCTACAAACTTTAAAAGAGAAAGGAAAAGTAATGATATCAAGTGAAACCTTTGTCAGTCAGGGGACTGCAGGGCTTATTTTGAGGTAAGAGACAATTTCAGAGAAGTGAAATGTTGCCAGGAGATAATGATTTCCTGCAAGATTGAGCAATACTGAGTAGTCACAGCTCCTCAAATAGCACGTGAGGCAGGTAGGAGTATTCATGTCCTGAGGACAAGAGTTTGCACAATAGTGGATAACTACTGGTGCGAGCAGTCCCACAGACTTGTCATTACTCTGACCTTGTTGGGGTCACTTACACAAGAAATTGCTTGACTTTATATGTCTGGAGATCCCCAGAATGACCCTCGGAGTCTGCAGACCACCTCTCTTCATTGAAGTGCACACACACATAGAAAAACAAGCAGCTACGTTAGCTCTGGGCCTCAGGAAGCCTGGGTCTCTTTAGGCTGATGCCCTGTGGATGACCGACTGCTTGACCGAGTCCTGCCTGCAGTGTGAACTTGCCCTGTATAAGACACCAGAGAATCATCATGGGAGAGAGAGGAGTTCCAGCTGAAAGTCATCATCCACTCTGCATCGTATTAAACACTAGAGAATCCACACAAAATTACCACTTTAAATGAAAGGTGGATTCTTTGGTACCTACTCACATCACACCATGATCTCACATTTTCACCTTTTCTTCCTCTTTTCCATCTTCTGATGTCTTATAAGGGTTGAGTTTAGATTTCTCCGCACTAGGAGGACTAATTAGGTCTCTATACAATGTTTGGCCATTGATTGTTTTTGAGACTCTCTCAGATTTGGGTGAAATTGGCCTACAGACAGAGAGTGATAGGGCAAAAAGCAGGGCCAGGGACCCACACACCTGAACAGTCACCCTGAGCATGACTGCATAAAACTTTGTTTTCCCTTAGGAAATCAGGGTAAAAACAAGGACCAAAATGAAGACGAATCTGTTATTGCATTGCAGACTCTCTCATTTAACACAAGACTCTCTGACAAATCTGGCATGTGGTAGTGCCTGAAGGACTTGGCTGAGACAAATCTCATGCCAGGGTCCATGCATACATACCAAGAAAACAGTTTTATTCTCACCACTTTTTAGTCTAAATAAACTAGACTGGCAGAAAGTTGAAGAAATATATGATTGCTGCCCCCACTTCCAGAATAGGTAAGGGTTCAGATCTACAAAGATGTTTAGATGTTTCGTTCCTATTTATCTCAATAGGAGTCCACCTGCACTGTACATTTGCAGATTTGGGCTCAAGTAACTTGTCCAGTGCTGCTCTGGAAATCCGAGGGAAACCAGCACTTGTATGTGCTGGTTCAGAGCCTTCACTGCAAGAACAGGTCTTTTTTTCTGAGCCAGTCATGTTCAGCACATCAGAACTGCAGAAACCCTACAAACACTCGGGTACTAGCGTGGACTACTGCAGAGTAAATCTGAGCCTTCTGACAATTTTCTCTGTTGAATTTTAGAGACCCCACAGGGGCAATGTGCAAGCCCTAGACCAGCGACCAGTTATAAAACACCGTTCTTTATGCTCCAGAGCCCAACTACAGCTGCTTCTGGCCTGCCCTGGTTTTAAAAGCCGCACAGGACATGCCGGCTGCTCAATGTGTCGCATGGGGCCCAAACACTTCTGCCTGACCTGGCTTTCAAGCCTTCCTCCCACAGGTGAGTGGCAATCACAGGAAACAAATTCCCCAGGCCCAGTCATGTGTGCAGCTATGGGATGGTGAAGTCAGGCCTTTCCAGTCGAACTGGGAGCCTCCAAGCAAGAGGCCTGCATGCTGTCCTGGTCCTCTTTCTTTGTGGGTTTCTTAAGTCCCCTACAGATGCCATGAGGCAAGGAGAAAGATGGTCATTTTAGTGGCCATTTACCTATCATCCACCAATGTCAGCACCCAAAATTTATATCCATGCAGAAGAAGGACAGCCCAAACAGAGGTATATGCACAGGTTTAATAAGGTGATTGACTAGGTAAATGCAGGGGAGGGGGAATTTATGAAATGCAACAGGAGCCCCAGATTTTTATTTGTTGTACAGCTGAAGCTCCTCTCCCTCCTCCCCAGCACACACAGGTCAGGGCTTCACTGCACTGGTGGTGTAAAACACAGGTTTAAAAACCAGTTATTTCCCACAAAATCTCACAGCCTAAGCAATTCTTCTTTACCACATAAAACTACAGTCCGTAGAAGTCTTGTTCTACCTCGGGTGCCCTGAGGAAGCCCTGAGCCTGTCTGATTTTCAGGTCCCCTTCCTGCGTTGCCCACATGCCTCTGAGGCACTGGGAGAAGGGGCCGAGACTCACCAGGATCTGCAGCACCAAGGAGATGGGTGCTGTCCCCAGGGTGTAACAAAACCCCAAGGGCCTCAACAGAGGTTTGGGGACTGATTCAAGGTGAATTAAATAAAAATCTTCCTGCTGGTTCCAGTGGCTTGTGGATCAGAGGCCTACGGGCCTACCCGGCGCCTCAGCTAACAGCAGGGCCGAGGAGAGATCCCAGAACTCCCAGCCCCCATTAATGCCTGCAAAACTTAAAGATTTGCAGAGTTTACTTGCAAAGCCTTTTAGAAGCAGAGACGAGTAAACAAGAGTGAAAAGTTAAACAAAGGAAATACATTTATGCTTGTACTGTTTTCAAGTTTATGCAAACAATCCATTTCTAAAGCTGTCACTGACACTCCTGGCACGTTCTCATTCCCCAGCTCAGAGTCATGTTGGAAACTGAAATCACAGGCATTTCTGAGATGCTTTGGGCAAAATACCTCCCTCAGCTCCACCAGCCGAAAATCAGTGAGTCCACTACAGCCATGGAGCCGTGGCAATGTCCTTGTGCACTGACTGACTCTGGAAGAAGCGAGAGAAGAGTGTGAACTTCTCTGCCCGCAGCGGCCATGGAGGAAGTTGGTTTAGAGTTAGTCAAATGAATTATGAAGATCAGTTGAAGCAGTAACAGCAGGAAATCGTCAGGCAGAGCAGGAATTAGAAAATACTACTTTCTAGCTGGTCAGGCAGTAAGTGGATCTGCCATCAGCATAACCTTTTAGTGATGAGTTGAGCAGGGGAAGGAGACGAGGACAGCCTGCTCTCCACTGGCAGAACCCACCGAGCTCCACGTAGGAAGGGAAGACACGTGCTACCGTGAGAGTCAGTGCAGGGTGTTAATTTCTCTGGTAGCTGCTCAGAGGCATTTTCCTGCTCACATTAATTCACCTCTGGATGCTGGATTCTGCGAACGGCACAGCAGACAGTGCAGGGGGTGCGGAGTGCTGGGGGTCCCGTTTGGAAAGATAGGGGTGTCCCCATAGCAATCCAGAGTGCTGCAGGAGAGCTTTGCTTCTGCCCTTTAACGGCAGGGATGGTGGTGAGTGGGGTGAGGAGCAGCCAGGGCTGGAGTCCTTCCAGCCTCCCCGGGCAGCCTTACAGGGGAAAGAAGGAGCAGTCCCTCTGCCAGTGTTCACAGCAAAAATAAAGGGTCACTTTCTGCACAGGCTGCCAGGGGTAGAGGCCGCCGAGGTCAGCAAAGCCACAATTTCCCAAACTACGTCTCCAAATGTTGTATGAGTTTAATTCAAAGTGAAAGCATGCGCATTTATGACGGGCAAACAACACAAGCGTCACTTCAGCTAGAAGACAGCACAGTTGCCATTCAGACATCTCTTCACCCTTTTTCCTTTCCTCCATTCAGCTGCACGAGCCAGCGTGTTTAACAGCTGATCCATCTGGAGGAGAGCCTACAAAGTTAATTTCTAGCTTTGAGATGGTTACTGGTAATTGTAGGTAATTTCAAATATAATTGCAATTGAGTTGAAAAAGCTCTGTTTGCAATGTTTATGCTCATCACTCTAATTTAAGACCTAGAATGCTGGATACACTGCTCTTCAATACACACCCATTTTTCATCTTCCTGATTTCACCACCAGTGATTATAAAAACAGCCCCAGCAAACCACAGTCTGCAATGCACGACCAATGTTTGAAAAGTTGCATATAAAGTTTCAAGCAAAGCTGCTTGAAGGTTAACGACGGAACATGTTAATGATTATCAAATAGACAGGGAAAGCCGCAAAGCGCTTCGAACACCGAAACGCAAGAGCCCCTCCGAATAAATGGTGGCTAACCTTGTTTAGCATAATGCTTCTCTTCAAAGAAGTGGAACTGTTGCATGTCGCAAATATGTCCACATGTCGTTTTAATACAGGAATAATTACCCATGGCATGTTTGTTAGTGGAAAAAAGCAAAGGTCTCCTATTACTTACACATAATAAAACCTGCATTGTTTACCACGAATGAGTTATATGAGACTGGTAATATATAAGTGTTGTAACAAACTTTGGTGCCCAGGCCTACAGACTGAGCTTCGTATCTGCAGTTTGGTAGCACCTAGAGGCCCCCAGTAAGATCTGTGATTCTGGGCCTGCTGCAGAGTAAGAAATTGCCTCTGTTATGAAACACGTCAAAGATGGTACAGGCAGAATAAAAAGATTTAAACCCCTGAGCAGGGTGACTCAAAACATGCAAGCATTTCCAAAAAGCACGGCAGAGAGGGACGCACTGCAGGTGGCCTTTCTGCTCCCTCCACAACATGCCCTACGTTGTCAGCCACGTGGGATGAAAGCAGGCAGGGGACAGAGCAAAACCAAAGAGCGAGCTTTCAGCGCTGTGTAGCTGCTACCAAAGAGGCAAATATGCAAAGCTGCTCAGATCTGCAACTGCTCACAGGCTTGAGGCTCTAACGTGACCATTTTAAAAGCTAGACTACACCCTTGAAATTAAAATCAACGGCTGCGTGCTGGCTTTATACACTTAAAATAAAATATCTGGTTCTTAAAAAATACACTTGGCTTTCTATAGTTGACAAAACTGCTTTGTAGTTTTAAGCTTTTTAGTGGCTAAAGTTGTATCTGCCAAATCTATGCATGTATCAGAGTATCTCTGTCTGCATCTATATCCATAGCTAATCTCTGTGAAAATGTGACTGCTTAAAAAAAAATAAAGAAAAAGAAAAAAAGAACCTTAGCTTGCTATGTTCTTGACTCAAAAAACCAAGACAGTTAAAGGAACTATTTAAAGCTAGAGCTACTCAGGAAATGATTTGTTTTCCTATGAAAAGTTTAGAGGAAAATGAAAAAAAAAATGTTTTTCCTCAACATTTTCCTGCTTTTTGTTTTAAAATGAAAAAGTATCTTTTCTTAAACTGTTTTTGTTGGGTTTTGGCAGCCATTGAACCATTTCAGAAGTGTTGCAACAGAAAATTATCCCGCCAGCCCTACTGAGAGCATCAATTCTGCAAAGATTTGAGTACTTGCTTATTTTAATGCAACCCACAAAGGTAAGCCTCTTTGGAGAACTAGGACTGAAATGTTGTCCTTGAAACAAAGTATATGTAAAGTATCTGAAGCAAACTTTAAAAACCTGCTTTAGTAATGAAATGGCCTTATTTTAACTTCTCAGTAAGTTGCTTTAAATAGAGAAGGACACAGCTGCAGAAGAACTGGTAGAGGCTGCACATGATTTGTAGCTCTGCACCACTTGACCCAAGGCAGATGTCGCTCCAGGCAACGTTAACTGTTCCTTCATTCACTCCCAAAAGTGCCAAGTCAATTTTTCTCTTCATTTCTGTTTCTTCACTCGAAGAATAAGGACAATCTAAGACCTTAACATAGTCTCACTGGAAGTCCCAGTAACTTCTTTTTGGGTGGAAAGGTTTCCTAAAGCCGAGGAACTTTAAGGAAAAACAGAAAAATAAAACAAAGGAGAAAAAATCAAGGAAATTAATTTCATGGCAACCCTGCAAGTCAGCAAGGCTGCTCCAGACTTCTGCAGAAGAAGGCCCAAATGCTTGCTTCAAATGAGGTCCTGATCTCACAGGCATCAAACCTCCCCCAGCTCACGCCCTTCCCCAGCTGCTTAGCTCGATGTGTTAGACCCACAACCCCAACCAACAACCTGGTAAAGGTGGAAAAAGGAAAATCTGAACGATTTATGCTCAAGAGTCACGCTGGTGGCCACCAGGACTCAAGATTCATCAGCAGAAACTCCCTCACCACTTCACTGTCACTGAGCTCCAGTTCCTCCTCCACAGCAGTCACGGGCCAGCAGGCAGCAACCACACAACAGGGCTGAAGCCTCCAGCTCCTGGCCACCAGTCCCACTCTGTTCCTTCAGCCTTGCAAAGCTTGTGCAGTGCTATCATCTGTGATTATAACATCATATAAGGCTTTACTGAGAGGGCAAAATAATAGAGGGGCCTCAGAAACATGATAATCAAAGGCAGCTGCATGCAAGACATTACACTCTAGCTCTAAGAATAACCATTAATTGTTTGCATGGGTCAAAAAAAAACAGCTCCCATGAAAAACGAATATCAATTCCTGCCTAATGAGAGGCTGATTAAACGTAATAGAGAAATGAGAGTAAGGGAGAAAATTTCAGGACCTTGATTCTGACCACCTGGTGGAACAAAAACTGATGGTGAAACTGACTGAGACAATGAAGTCTGATCTTTAGGAGCTCACCCAGTTGTGTTTATTAATTCCTTCATGTTATACAACACCTTCCTGTCATATAAGGGTGGCTGGAAAAGCCTACGGTGTTACTCAAGGGAAAGGGCCCGAGTCTTTCCTCAGGATTGAAGAGGACTTTGGAATGGATTAGCAAGAAGAACTATGGAAAAGGGATTTTTCTTGCCAATTTTGTACATACTGAGCGTCCCAGAAAAATCCCTCTGAGAACACAGAGAGCAGTGCTTTGAAAGGAGTGTCTTCAGCTCACTGATTCGTTTTCTCCCTTTGTATTCTGTTCTGTCTTTCCATCCAGGCTGAAGGCACTTCTGCAGACCCTGCAGGCCAAAGAATAACCTCCATCCATCTACAGGGGTCTAAGAAAGGCAGAGAAAAAACAGCTAGAGCTACCCCGCCACCTCAGTTCACGTCTTCACCATGGCTGGCACAGTGTTTAGCCCACGGTGGTTAACTTGCAAACTTGTCAAGTCAAATCTGAAACTAACTTGCCGTTACCTCCTAGCCTGCCAAGCACTCCTAAGTACAAAAGAAAGGCAGAAAGGATCAAAATCAGAAACATAAAGTGAACCTACTGTAAGGGGCGCACCTTTTCTCCTTCTAAGCTGCGACAGCACACCAAAATGCAGGGCAAAATTATCCTGCCCCAGCCACTGCTGCTACTTCTGCCAAAGGCTGGTACACCAGCAGATACAAGACTGTGCTCCTTGTTCTCCAGGTAGCAATTAGACCTGAAAGATGGCCACATCTTTTGTCCTTTATCATCACAGCATGGTCCAGATGGCAGCAGCTAAGGAATCCCAATGTGCCCTGGCTTGCTTTGGTCGGAGGCGGCCGACAACACCACAAGACCACGAGATGGGGAACAGTCTCCTCTTTGTCTGTGCGTAAGTTAGGATCTGGTAGCCACATGCCTGGGAGGAAGACGGCAGGGACAATCAGAAACCACGCACCGTTTGAGTGAGATGTTACTGCTCCTCGGTGGAGACGGATGAAACCAGCCAGGGAACTTGTTCCTCTCGTGAAACCTCCCCATTTCAGTTCCGCCATCTGGTCTCTGAGAGAGGCAATGGGTAATGGATGGGTAATCCCCAAGGAGCACAAGCCAAGTTCCCAGACTTATTTTTCAAATGCTTTGCATTTCACTGTGCAAGTTGGAACACCAGAAAAAAGACCTTTCTTGGTAGCTGTTCTTCTATTCCTGGAACTTGGCAAAGAGACACTCAGTGATGCTAGAGATGCTCTAGTGTTCCAGAGGCTAATAGGCAACACAAAATATTTGGAAAAATGCAGCAAATGCAGGGCCAAGGAAAAATATTTCTGGTGACAAAAATCAACCCTAACCTTTGTAAAATGCATGTCAACAACAGCATTGTTTATTATTACCAACTATAGCCCGGTTGTTACTTTTGAACTAAAAACTGGTCCTGATTCATATTCCATCTATGCTGTTCTGCATCGTAAGCCTCCATCCTTTTCCCTGCTGTTCCACTTAGGAAATTTCACTCTAGTATTTAACAACTAATCCACTGTATTTCGGATCCTCTTTTCATCCTGAATCACATGGAAAAAAATAAAACCTTAACCTGAAAAACTTGTGGTCAGGCTTTGCAGTTTATGATTTACCAGAACTATGCAGTGCATTGCATAAATAACCTTGAATTATAGATTTGACTTTAGCTGATCCCCGCACCTATTAATCCAGATATTTGTATTTGCTCTGTACTCTGAATCACTTGACACAAGCTACTGTTTCTGATTCGGTAACTAAAGCTATATAAATAGAAGGCTGTTCCCTAAATTCATACAATTTGATTCTTTCTCTGAAGTCGCATTAGTACCTGTATTGGCAAGAATTTCATTTCTGGGCACAGCCTTGTAAGAATTCATTCATTTAAAAGACCGAAAAGGAAAAGGGAAGTCATTCGTGGCTAATCAAATTCTAGACCTTTATTTGAACAAAAGCTTTCTGTCCCTAGGAACCACACTTAAAATGACATTTAAAAAAGTCTGCATTTAGGTTTCAAAATCAAGCACGGCAAATGAAGGGAAGCGGATATCTCGCTACAGCTCCCTTGTGCTTATGTCTCATGATGTGCTCCTTAATTACAGCATCATTTCAGACCATTTTTGCATTCAAACAGGGTGAACAGTGCTGAATGAATGAGCAGCTATTCAGTATTTCGCTCCCCCCTCACTACATGCTACGTCTCTCTATCCCTTCTTTTGCAACCTAAACCCCGCTGAAGGCAGGGTTAATAATTTCTCTCTAGGTTTTTCTAAAGACCATTTCAGTGTACACGAGCACTTGCCCAATATTAATTGATTACTCTTCACTCTGCAAAATGGGAAAGTGGTACACTTGTCATTGTATAGGCAAGGAGCTGAGGCATAGAAGGGAGGCCAAAAGTGCCCATTAATTTTCAGAGCCCGATTCGATATGCCCTGGCCATGATTACCCATGGTACTTCGTGTTATATACTACGTTACACGTTCAGCATACCACTCCTGTGGAATAAAGTGGCTGCTGGTGGCCCTTTGTAATTCTGCATTATCAGATTTGTAGGATCGTAAGTCAGGGGAGGTGATCAGCACGCGGAACAGTGGCCCCAGGACATGTCCAGCTAAGGGACGGCCCCACCTAGGAACTGCCCCATTTTCCCAGGCAGCATTACAACGCCTTAGGGTTGGGACCATCCAGTCCCTCCTTCATCACACAGTTCCCTGCTGAAGCACCAGCAGGGAGGAGTCTCACAGGCAATAACCACGCCAATGGAACAGGAATTGTTCAGATGCATTTCTCTCAGTTACAAAGCACGGCAGTGGTCCAAGGGCATGACAGCGCGCGGAGATACAAATAAAGGTCTCTATCCCGGTGCACATGTACAAGGGGTCACAGAGAGCTGTTTTGTGCTGATATTTCTTTCTCAGTCTGGAGAGTTGATACAAGGAAAGGTTTGGTCTGGCCCTTCGGATTTGCAGTAAGACATCCTCATTGTCATATTTCGTCATCATCATTGCAATTTTTTTCCTCATTTTGTCATTGTCATCCTCATTGCAAATATTGTTCTAGCTGAGTTTTTAAAAAAATGGGGATGAAGATTTCCCTCCTTCCTCCCTCCCCAGTAACCTGTTCCAGTGCTGCATTTCTCTCCTAGAAACAAGATTTCCTAATGTCCAATTCCAACCTCCCATGCTGCAATTTGTGTCCACTGCCCTTTTATACCACCTGCCAGCACCAGAAGAGTTTGCTCCCACCATCTTTGCAGCTGCCCCTCAAGCAGACATACTAAATGTCCTCTTAGCCTCTTTTTTGTGTGGCTGCAGCCCTGGAAGACAGAGGGTGCCTTCTCCTGGCCCAGCCCAGAAGGCCCTGCTTGCCCCAGGGGCCAGCCCAAGCACCTGCACCACCACTCCCAGGCTCCCATCTCAGCTGCGAGCTGGAGTTTCCCCTCCCTGCAGACAGCGGAGGGAGGGAGGTTTGTCAGTCTCTCATCGGTCTGACATGGACTGGGGACACGGCCAGAGCCAGCATCAGCAGGGACCAAAGGAAAATGCACATCGGTGATTTCTCTGAGAGCAGAAAGGGCAGATGTAGACTCTGACGTGTAACTTAAACGTATTTTAGTTCTGCGGGATCTTTCAGACTCCAGCACACAGGCAGAGCGATGGAGAGGCACCGAGACCACGAACAGGCAGAAACACCACCCTCTTAACCACTGAAGAACCAAAAAGGACCAAAAAAGCTGCTTTCTCCAGGTACCACCACATTCTGGGAAGCATAACAAGAGGCACTCGGGCAGGGAGGGAGTTTAGCCCAGGTACAATAAGGGAAGAGTCTGGGCTGCGTGGCAGTTAACCTCTGACAGACAGTCTGTAATATACCTGACAGAGAAAACAAACCAGGTGGTGCTCGGAAAATACAGAGGCGCAGCGGGGGGACTGAGAGGGGAGGAGGGGGGCGAGGGAAAACATGAGCAGGGGAGAAGGGAGAGGGCAGGAGTCGTTAACCCCTGCTAGCAAGTATAAAGTATTTTACTCCCCATCTCATTCATTAGGCCACGTCAGCTCCAGGAGGACTGCATCCATCCATTCCCGCACATAAATCTAGCGAGTTTCTCTTTTAAAAAGGCCAGACACTGCCTTTGCCATGGCAGTCCAGCTGTCTGCCCCACAGGCCACAAAAGCTCAGCTTTCTAAACTGGGGGCAGCACCGTCCTAGGGGCTCTCGGAGCCCTCTGCTCCATGCTGCATCTCCTCCGCTGCCCAGGAAAGTCGCGTGTCCGCAGGGGACAGCACAGCCCCCTCCCTCCAGCTGGAGATGCCAGCCCACAGGCAGGCTCCTGGCTCCTGCTGCCGCCCAGCAGAGACCTCAAGGAGGGAAAGTTTTCCACAAGCTATAAGCAAAGCACTCACTTGTAGGAGCTGGGGAGCATTGCAGAGCACCTTTTGGTCGACTGGTTTCATCGATCATCCAGCCTCAGGGCTCCAGCGTGGTCTTCTGAGGCATCTGCTCACAGGAGATACGACGCAGGACGAAACGGAGCTCTGATCCTCTCTGCAGAGCCACGTCCTTGACAACCCTAAGGAACAAATCACATTTATAACCCATGTTTAAAGCAGGGTACGATGCCGAGAGAAAGAGCTTTCGCTGAACGGCTTGCATCTGCTGCTGGTCTGGAGCTAATAAAGATATCTCTGGGCTTCCAGCTCGAGGGGCTCATAACCATGGACACAGGTCCCCATCCTGTCCCATTTTTAAAACTTGCTCAAATCAAAGCTTTGGAAAACGTAGGAAACAGATCTGTCCTCAAACTCTAATCTGAATTTAGATTGAAAAGCTGAGGATTCCAATAAAAGAACTGGGGCACAAAATCCAGCTGTTTTTACAACATCTGTCGATGGCTAAACAGCATTGTTTTTCTTTGTGAGAACTTAGTAACATCGGGGAAGTTGGATGGCCTTCCTCATGCTGAGGTATTACAGGGCACCTCGTATACCTTGGCATTGTGTGGCTTTCCAGGACATCATTTTGACACTTCACAAATCAGACTTTATGGGCATTCTTGTGTCATTGCAAAGCAAACACAAAAATCACAAGTTGCACGCAGCCAGGTAGGCTGCACAGAAGATCACCAGCGAGCAGAACGTTTTAAAACCTACGAACCATAAAGCATTTGTGGTGGTTTACGATGGCAACATTTCTTTTAGGGCCTGATCCAGTCCTCTTTGAAGTCAACCGGAGTCTTTCCATTGCCATCAGAGGGTGTGGGATTTGTCTCACAGCAACTTATACCAATGAGAACAATATTTTGCGCTGAAGTCATTACTTTCTGCCATGGCTGTTTTGAAAACAGCCCGTACCTGACAATACAGCCTCGAGGTACTGACAGTCCCCATGTTTTCATTATTTAAAAACAAGACTTGGTAACGGGCTCAGCTGTTTAGGAAAGGTAATATTTTTCTTAAGCACGCCTCCTATAAAATGAATTAGCAAAATCTTCTTCGAACTGCAACTAAAACATACGGGCACAGCTGCCCTGGGGGAGTACAAGGGCTCCCAATGTAAACTCCACTGATATCATCGCCATCAGAAGGTCATAAAATTGATTGATTATAAATACAGCCCTCATTTGTTTACAGCTTGCATTTTTGGGTCCTGGGTAATTAGCACATTAGCAATCTCTCAAAGTGAGCGCTTACAGGTGCCGCTCCGAGATAGCCAAAGTCAAAAAACTGCTCGAGAGGAACCCGATTTTCCTTAAACACAGATGCATTAAGGTGGAGGGGAGCAATGTCAGCTCTGTAAGCGTTTAGCTACTTGATCACACCTACCCAGGAGCCAAGGGCGGACCAGGGCATTAAAATGACCTGTTAATTTCCTTCAGCAGTAAGGCAGCACCCAAAAAATGAGAGACATGTCAGCAATGTGAGGGAGATCTCCTCTTTGCGGAGCCTGCGGCTGCGCCAGTCTTTTCAGATTCTTTTCCCTCCACGCAGGCCAACAAAGGAAGATAAAGATCGCCCTATTTGTGGTAACTGGTACTTAGTTCCTTTTAGTTACATGCAAAATAAACTCTCTTTTCGGTCTCCAAAGGTTTCGGCCTGCAGACACTACCGAGCTGTAAGGCAGCCACCTTCCCCTCAGCCCGTCCTGGCTCCAAGTTCACGACTACTCCGTGCGCAGGACATTAAAGTCACGTTTTATTTGTACAGCTGGATGCACCAGGTTTATGCTTATTGTCTAATTAGCCAGCTAAACCACTTCTGAAGGGGTTTTAATGCTTTACCCCCAGTGAGATCTCCGTAGTGAGTGTGTGTTGAAATGCTAATGGAGACTAAGGATTCCTTTTTGTAGGAATTTGCAGTATTTTGGATACATCTCGTGGGCCAAACCTTCAGCTACTATGGCTTTGTTGGAGTTGGGCTATTCCCCGTAACAGATGTGGAAGGACTCCTGACATGTAACAGGATAATGGAGAAGCTGTTCACTAACCTCGTTTTAAGGTGGTTTAAAACCCCACAGTCAACTTCCAGATTTTTGTTACCTTCCCCAAAAGTGTGTTAGAAATGCCTCCTACAGTTAGACTGAGACTCCCCAGCCCATCAGCTATTAAAGTATGCAGTGTGTGCCCTGGCATTTAGACAATTTTACAGATCAATTCTTTCAAAACACTTCTGCTGGCATTACTTGCTGCAGAAGTAATTTGGAAATCTCATACCAGCATTTTTTTCATCCATGAAACATGAATGGCAAGCGAGCAATAAGGTCAGTCATTGGCATACCCTGAGAAGCAGCTAGTGTCAGTTCATTAGAAAAGAGATCTTGCTTTACATTTTGGTGGGCATTTATTTTAACAGTGTTCCTGAATTAAAACATCTTGGAGAACTCTTTTCTTCTGTGTTTGTATAAGCTATAGGGAAAAGCAACTCGAGAATGGCCTCTAAACATTACAACACTGGTAATGAATAATGCTAATAACCCTTAATTATGTGCCTTATTTAATTCCTCTTTCCAAGTGCCATGAATATAACATGCTAAATGATAGCAAATTAGCTCCAAAAATATTAATAGAAAGTTGCTTAGTGTGGAAGGATGGCTCTCCTGTCAGATTGCCATTCTGCCAGGAGGGGAACTTTGCCATTAAGATTCTTTTCCAGCCCAGCTGAAGCCACAGGTCACCATGGGTCCACCTCTTAGACCCTCACACCTCAACACACCCAGAGACCCATTTTCAATGTAAGGCAATCCGTTTTATTATTGCTTTACTCCTCAGGCTTGTTTCATTTAGATGAGTTAATCTTCCTTATATGTTTGCTTGACTTAGCACTACCTCTGTAGCATCAGTGTATACAGCAGCTAACTCCTGAGCTTGGCTCACTTCAAACCCGCTTGGAGTTCAAGGAGGCACAAATCCCACATAATCATTACCCAAAGACAAATATGAATGTTAAAAATCACTAAAATTCTTTACCACCATACCATGCTGAACACTGCAACAATGCTCACCTGGTCTGAAGAATTTGCTGTTTCGCAGTGTTCCCTCTTTGGGCGCGATGCCTCCTTATACAACTGCCTCATGACCGAACGAGAGAGGACAGGATCAAGCAACTGATTCTGTTTCAAACCTTGGAAATTGCTGGGATTTCTACACTCACGCCAGTTGCACTGCTAAGACAATAAACACAACTTCAGTGGAAAATCTGATGTGTTTGATCAGATGGTGTTCCTGTAGCCGTGATGATCCAGCAACATGAGCACAGCAATTTTTCTAGCTGGAGAACCAACCCCAATCCTTGTAGCACCAACTGATACAAAGGAGAGCAAAAAATTGACAAGAGGAAGAGATTTGTTCCTAAATCCATTCCCCCTGCTGCATCACCCATGCTAACCTTACCCCTCCTTGCAAGTTTTGCTTCACATTTGATCTTTGCTAGCACTAAGAGAAAGAGGAGATAAGAGATGAAAAAACTTATCTTTGCAAAAAACAGACCGTATCTGCAATTTATCCCAGGAATCTCTCTGGCTATCCTGAAATGTTTTGCTACCATTCCCCCTCATTTGTTTTTTTCACACTGCTGTCCTGCTGCACTTTTGAGGCTGGATGATCACTTAGTGTAAACTGTCACCTCCCCACTGAAGTCAATGAGCTGAGTTGGTTTACAGCAGTTAAGGATCTAGTTCCTGACAGCTAGACTTTGGCAAAGAAAGGGCTGAACTATGTTTCGCAAACAAGTAATCCAGTGAACTTCATTCTTTTTCTCTGTTCATGAAGCAACATTGGTTTGGTAAGAGATATTTGTTATTCAAGTACTTGTTGGACAGCCTGGATCAACAACGGCTCATTCCAGGAACAGTTCATTTCAATTTCTTGCTGCTCATGGGGTGAGAACTGTCACCTAAATCAGATGGAGCTGATTCTAATCTTTGAGGGGATGAGTAAGCCTTTTAAAAATAGGAGAACAAAGGCTGATGAAGAACAAATACTCTTGTTCACATGTAAATAAAAGTACACATACAAAGGACAACCATTTCCCAACTAGCATGCAAATAAAAATATGTCCAGGCGTACACAGACAGTTACCCAGGACCCCAACAGGCTCAGTCTGGCAAGTCCAGCTGCAATAAAAAGTATCTAGGGTTGAAGGAATTGTTAAAGCCACTCTGATTCAACCTCTGTCCCAACGGCAGTGGGATTCCAACCTCCGGTTCCTGCTCTTACCCCTCTCAGCTGTGGTTGAGTTAGGGGTAGAATGCAGCAATGTTTCATTATTCAGTGTTGATATTTGTTTAAGTTTTGATGTTCAGAAATGGTCACCTTGAGGTTCCCACCTACCAGTTCATGTTATTTCTTCTGCTGCTGGGTTAAAAATCCCCGCTGATGTCTTTTTGTGATGGACAGATGAATTAAGTTCACTCTTTATAATCACTTGCAGTGATTACAATGACCATCTTGCAATACTTGGCAAGCATCTATTTCTAAACTTTGGATAATTGAGAAAATTATCAAATAAACATGAAAAAAATATCAAGTAAAGGTCATGCTTCTTGTGATCTTCTTAGGGAGCATCAGGATGAAAACAATGTCCCCAAACTGTACAGCACTGTGTGCAGAGGATTCTTACGTTTTTTCAGGTATGTGGGTACAGGCAGAAAAACAAGGGATTTTACAAAGCTCTGCCTCATTAACTGCCTTCTCAAAATGGCACTTCACATCCTGCAACCTCATTTAGTGCTCTGTATTGCTTCTATACTTACACCACTCTCAGGACAGTCTCTTTGGCTTGAGTATCTGAACGGCGAGCCAAACCAAACTGCTTTCAGAACATTTTATGAAAATGTTAATATTGCTTTGTTACATTACCAGGCAGATGTGAAGTCCTTTCCACTTGAATTTCGACATCATGGTGTTGGTGTGGCAGTGCATATGGCCACATGCAGCCTTATGGTCCTCCTCATAAGACTGCATTGTTAGAACGATGTTATTGCAAACAAGAGTCTCTACATGCCATCACTGCAACTCTCACCTCATCAAGAGCCAAACGAAAGAACGGGGAAAAATTCTAAAAGAAGAAACTAAAAGTGAGCTGGAATTAATTTCACTGAAATAAATATTTTTGTTAAATCAGCTGTACAAGCTAAGCTGTTACTACATCACCCAGGAATGAAGATACACTTCTCCAAGCTGCAGATCATTTCTGTGGATTCTTCTGAACTGACCACGACACTACATCTTCGCCATACTTTCTCGTCGAAGGCAAGGTGTAACATAAAGGACTTATCTTATAGCCTGGGCAAGATATAAAAGCTCCTGAGCACTAGGTTAACCCAAAAGTTGAAATCAAAGTTTCAGAAATGGCTTTTCAGACACAAAAACTACATTTTATCTCCAGATAGCCACAGGAGTTGAGTTCCACGACGGGCACCTCCCTGAAGCTACCAGGAAGCTACAAGACTAAGACACCTTGCACTAGTATGCCTCCTCATACCTATTTCTAGCACTGGAGGGTCTGTCCTGCACAGATTCAGAGAGCTCCTGCAGAGCTCTCACGTGGAACGGCAGCGGTGTGTAACAGGCAGATTTTAGGAAGCCATCTGGGAATTCCCCACTGTGCCCCTCAACCACGAGGGTTACCCTGTCTTGGCTTAATTTAGCCAGCTGTGGTCTCTGGAGAGGACATCCTTCTAAATATATTAGTGACTCACCCCCAGTCATAACTTACCATTGTAGAGAAAATTTGTTGTTTATGTCTAGGGAAGCCAAAAAAATTTTGCCAAGTGCTTCCTTTGGTAACATCTTATACATTTTAATGTCACAGCTGCTGCCAAGCCACGGCCCTAATGGCTCCATAATGATGTACAGCTAGCTGAGCACATCCAAATCACAAGTGTGCCCTTGAACTGTCTGAAGGAGCTGCTGCCTCACTGTCCCTTCCGCAGCCAAACCAGCCTCTGCAGTCCTTTCCCCCGTGGTCCCCCAGCTGATCCCATGCTGCCATACACAACACGATGCGATGAAGACATTCCTGCATGTGGCAGGACCAAGCTCTTCTGAGAAGAAAAATCAGGAAAACCTTGAGGCAATGGTGATTATAATTCCCAAACATGTTTTGTTCCTACACTGTTTTTTTAATACAACTGAAAATAGTTTACAGCTTCAAGACAAAGAGGAAAGCAATTATATTCTCCTGGACGTACATTACCACTGCCTCGCAGGAGAATTAAATAAACAGTATCTGCCACGCACTGCCGTGGAAGTGAGAGCCCCCAGTCCTGCTCGTCGGGAGGCAAACATCGCTGGGGGCTGCTCCCTCCTCTCCCAGGGAGGCCGTTGCATGGGACGTGGTCGCAGGATGCTGTGGTGCTCAGCACGTGCGAGCTGTGGCCATGTGGAGCTACTCACCTGCGTGGAAACAGAAGCAAAAAAAAGAGCATCGTTTTTCAAACTCGTGAAGAGGAACAGACTTTTAATTGATCCCCACCGGTACAGATTTCTAGCGAGCCTGGCATCGTGGAATGCTGTCACCAGTGTTAATTACTAGGATAATTCACTTTCTTTCTGAATTGTGCACATTTATATTTCTCTGTGTCTGAACACCTGCCCTAGCATATGAGAAGAGGCGGTGGCATTGGTTTGCACTTCAGCATTGCCACCGTAAGCCATCTTTAAAATCTCAAAGTGATTGAGAACCTTACCCCAACCAGGTAAGGTTCCCAAGGCAGAGTAAACAAAGCTTTGTTCCCCAGCTTGCCCACCAGATCACTCAGCAGCAGCAGCCAGGCTCTCCACACCCCTGTCCCGGGCCGGCTGCGTGCAGCCGCGGGCCACCAGCCCCAGCCAGCTGAGCCTGCAGGGCTGCAGCCCCCAGGCAGAAGGCAGCCGGCCCTGCTCCTTGTGCCTTTGAGACAGGGGCAGCCGGGACCCTACAGCGAGAAGGGGATCAGGAGATCAAGCTCGTGGCAGCTCCGTTCACGCCGCCTTCTGGCTTCTCAGCTGGGAGAAAATCACACGTGGAGCATTTGGACTGAGATGTTTTCCAGGTGGTGTTGTCCACGCAGGTAGAAAAACAGTCCTAGAAAACTTGAGGTTAAAATAGATCTAATTATATCTCCCAGGAATGCCTTCTATGACTCCAACCCTCCCCAGAAAGCTCTCTGATGGTACAAAATCGTACATGAGAAACTGCTTCTTGGAAAACCTTGTTTTGATAACTTTAAAAAGGCGAACGAAATTAGAGAAAAATAAGCACAGGCACAGGTTCCCAGACTTGCACGCGCACCCTTCGCAATTTGCTTTGACGTTAGGCTCAAGTTTCTCCGAAATATTCATCAATGTTTCGGGTTTCTATTTTTCATTGCCCAGTTTGGGGCCTGACTTTCAAAGAACAAAGAACTTCCTGAAAATCCGTTCCTGACATTACGGGGCTAGCTGTTAATTAGGGACGCAGGTGCCTCTGCGAAGCATCTAATTTGAACATTTTCGCGGCCCCGCTCCGAGCTATTGACTTCCTCCTCGCTCATCAGCTGCGTAACGCACCGCTAACACCGTAATCGCCCCGCAGTTAAAAGCAGCTTCCAAAATGAAAATAAAACTTCGGAAATGATTTTCTGGCAAGGGTAATGAAAGTAAGGCTGCTACCGATGCAGACAAGATTTATTTTATGTTTTTTGGTGGGCAAGATGAGCTCTGGAAGAGCGATTCCTATTAAAATCGCATTGGCATTTAAGTGACATTTTGGCAAAACACCATGGAAACATTTGGTCACATCCTCTCAGCCCTTAATTTCTTCCTTAAATGTGCTTTTTAATATGTCACAGTTGTTAAATTTGTAACAATAATTCCCTTGAGACTAAACAACCGTGCTTGGTATGTGAAAAATGAACAATACATTTACATCAGTAAACCAAGGGGAAATTTTAAATAAACGTTTAATTGAGCACAAATAGTCTGAATGTTACTTTTATGAAATTTGACCGTTCTGTAGGCTGATTTTAGCAGCAGGATGTCCCAAATAAACTCAACTAAAACATATGCTGTCATACTCTTTTTCAGCTGTGACATAACTCCCCAGATTCGCCTCTCTTGATGGCTTTATTGCTGGTAGTCAAACATTGCCCTGCCGAAAGGCAACGAAGCACTTGAATTAATTGTGGAGCTTTCATTTTTTACAAAGACCAGCAAAACCCTCGAAACAGATCTTGGAGCGTAATGGCACTCTCAGCTTTTTGTGATGGAAGGGAAGAAGAGTCAAGATTTGTATACAAAAGGACTCATATAAATTCCTGCTAAATCTAGTCTGGAATTTGACTGCACAAACACTGGGTAAATCGATGCCCTCGGAGCAAGGGGCTGCTCCGGGCAGGCAGAACACAAAGCTGGTGTGTTCCCTGCTCTAACTGCCTTCACGTGTTCTGGCATCAAAGCTTCTGTCCTTGCTGCCCTAGCTTTGCATGCGTAGGACTAACGCTGCGTTATATAAATCTTCGGGAGAAGTAATTAACAACTTATTTTATTTGTTGTGCGAAGCGCCGAGGACATTTCTAGGCCCTGTGTAAATGCTAAAACTCCTGTTAACCTGTGTGCTTCTCAGCCAATATAAACAGCTTTCAGTATGTCTGCATCTCCCCCCAGGGCTCTGGGCTGGAGCCCTCCTCATTTTAATGGGATTTCTCTTTTCCTAACAGAGCGCTCAGTGTGTGCGACGGTGGCAGCAGGACCAGTCGGAATAGGAACCGATCCATTTGCTTTTTCCTTTCAAAAAAAATCAACCCGGTTTGGATTCTGGTTTCTGGGGCAGACATCCCATAGTGCTTTTAGCCTTGAGCATTTACTCAGACCTCCTTTTGGCTTCAGCATGAGTGCAAACAGCAGTGCAATTTAACAGATCCATCCGTGCACTGGGATTCAGAAGTCCAGCCGTCAGCTTTGCTGCTAACCATTGCCACCTGCTTTACCTCTCAGCGCTCCTGCTCCTCTCCCACTCTGTCTGCCTTGTCTATTTGAACTGCGAGCTTCCTAATGCAAATACCATCTTCCTGCAGCAGTCTTCAGTGCCCGGCGCTGGAGCCTTGATGTCTTTTGGGACTATGCAACACAGAGAAAATAAGAACACAGAGACAGTCCTTCCCTCTTGGCTTTATTAATAAACATGGGTATTTCAGCCATGATGTATCAGCCCTGTGCTCTCCACTCTTGTTATCTCTAATTGGTTATCTGCTAAAGCTGTTCCCTTCTGGACACTGCAAACCTTCCCCATTGCTCTGAACTATTTACCAAGCCTACGTTCAGCGACTGTTCGTGCAGTTGCAAATTCAATCACTCCGCACTTAAGAGAACGCACAGATGGGGACGGCCCATGCCTGAAGTCCTTGGAGTGCAGGCAGCAATGTGCAAGCCTTTTTTCTGTGCTCAACCTATTATTTTCTCCCCCAGGCTTAGGCATTCTCTATTATAGATAGTAGAGGTGGCAAAGAAGTCATGTATAGTGGGATGGGGTGTCCCTGGCTGCAGGTCTCGCTGCAGCCGGGAGAGGAAAGGGCACAGCTCTTTCCATCGCTGTCCCAAAGCCTGACTCCTGCAGCACAGCCCTGTGAAGCTGAGCTGGCCTGAGAGACACCTGTAGCTTTTGTGCCAGCACTGGTGTCCTCTCAGCCAACTCACATGTGTGCCCAGTTCCACACTAACCTCACTTCTCGCCTTATAACACTGTCTCCCTCCCTCGCTCCTTGTACCCACTCTCGGTCTCCCTTGGCTTATCAGTCCCCATCTCTCTGCACGTCCTGTTCAGCTTCCTCACCCTGCTGCTTCAGATGTAATCCTGGAAGACCCCCCGCTCCCATCTTTTCTTTCCCCCATCCTTTCCATTAGTTCTGGTCCTCTCCGAATTTCAGCCATGGTTTCCTCCCTCTCCATTTGCTGGCGTTTGATAATTCCGGAGAGAAAAGCACAGGAGGAAGGAGCTCTGCACCATGCTCCATCTCCCTCCCCAAGCAGCCACCTCTGCGCTCGGGCTCTCATCGGCCCTCCAGCAAGCTCCACGTGCCGGGGCTGGCCCAGCTGCCCGTGCAGGCACATCTGGGGCAGGCAAACCCTGCAAGGATTTCAGCCCGATCATCACTGAGCACATACAGAGATTTTCAGCGTTGTGATTTGCCAAGCTCCAAGCAGATTTCTAATGGCATAGCAAAAATAAAACCTCTCTGGAAGTGAGAGAAATGTACTCAGTGACAAAGTGATGTAAGGGAAGCTTCCTGCGTGCCATTCTTCTGAATGAAATTCTTGTACTCGGTCACCAAAGGAGTACCTGCTGCTTCTGGGCAGATATTTATAAGGCACTTGATTCGTTAATTGCACTTCACCTGATAAGTTTCTGGAACAGCACCAAAAATAACTGTATTCTCCGCTCAGACATAGTTTGAAAGGTGTCATGTGATGATGGGGAGAAGGGAGAACATACAGCCACGTAGCCTTCAAAGCTCACAGTCCTCATTAACCTACACTAAACAGCCAGGTCTTGCTAGCTGAACCTGGCAAAGTTATCAGGAACGTTTAATACCAGGGCTCACACAGGAACAAAGCCACTTAACGTCTGCCCACGTCACCTCTGCTTGTCGTGGATAGCACGAACGTGGTTTTGATCTTTCTGTGTTTGCGATAAAAGGCGGCGTGGCCTTAACCAAAGCAACACCTGGCATGGCTGGATGGACTCCCAAAACTGCAAAAATAAATGGCAGCTAACAGCCTTATCACCTAGCTTCCCCAGACAGAAAGACACCGGCACCTTCCCTCGCTGTACCTGTTCTCAAGAGCATGGATCACATCTCTAGAAACTAAAGCTTCCAGAGAAACCCCGCTGCAGCAGCCCAGCCCCGCAGCTATGCAGGTAGCAATTCCCCCAGGAGGCACTCACACAATGCTACTGCTCATTAGGGCTGGGTGGGACAGCAGAAATGGGAATACACATTTCCCTTCATTCATCAAATTGGAACGAGAATGAGAGTTCAGAAAAAAAAAACAAGCACTTGGCAAAGTCAGTGACTGGGGACAAATCAGGAGGAAAAGAGACTTTGATCATTAAAAGTGCAAAGAATTAAGGTTAAGATAAATTGTTACATAAAGGGGATTCTTTAGTTACAGGAATGTTTGATCCAATTCACAGCTAAGGATGTGCACCCATTTAAAACGGAAAATCCTTTAGCTTTGGTATGAATTTATCTAGCCTGCCAGACAAATTGCTCATATCAAACTGTCATTTGGATGTTCAGCCATCGAAAACACAGTTAAAGCATGTCCCTTAATTAGAAACCCCGTGGAAATGAAAACAAGCCTCTCTGGCATCTAGCTACCCTGGATGGTAAGTCGGACTTATCATCTGGCACGGCCCCCTTCCTGTTTGCGTGGGTGGACCGAGGCAGACGTGGAATGCCGCTCCCCTTCCAGCAGCCCTGCAACCTCCCGTGCCCAGGGCTGGGCTCCCGCGAGCTCCTCGCTGCACACACGGGGCCCGTAGACGCAGCGAGCCGCTGGGATTAGAGGTCGGTGGGAGAGGCGTCTCCGGCCCAGTGGGGACCGAGGGGAGCTTAGCAGAGTATTTTCTGGATAAGTGCATTTCAATCTGTTTCATTTCACTAGATAGGAGTGCCTTTGATCCGGATGCATTCATCTTCCAGAAAGCTGTCTTCGGTCATCTGCTAGGAAAAACAATACGGCTCAGTCGTTATCCTCTCCTGTTGGAAGGACTGGGAAATTTGGCAGTATCAGGCCTTCTAACTCTATCCTTTTTATTGCCGGCCTTGCATTATAAATGGTTTGTTTGTAGCCCCATGTCCCAGCAGCTTACTACTATAGAAGAATGCCAGGCTCATTAAAAATTAAAACAGGTCTCAAATCCTCAAAATCGTGAAGAAAATCTTAAAAGATGGATTCCAAAGGCTAAAAAGCAAAAGGGGCACTTCTAGCAGCAAGGACAGTTAACCATTGCAACAATTCACTATGGGACAGGCTAAGTTCTTTCTCCTTTGAAGTATTTAAGTCGAAGTGGCATGACATTTCCTCCTGTAGACAGGCTGACACACAGGCTTTTGAACTCTACCCAGGAACCACACAGTGAAATTCCCTGGCTTGTGTTTTACTGATCAGATTAGAGAAGCACAACCGTTCCTCGGGACCTCAGACTGCCAGCCGATGGGAAGTGAACCCAAAGTGCTCTGGTCTTGTTCCAGCGGTGACAAATCCATGAGCCTCCAACAATATACGCTGGCAATGGTGATTCTTGATTTCTCCGATTTCTTTGAAAACCTGTTTTGTTACGGCCCCTGTTTACAGGAAGCCTGGGAGATCTCTCACTATGTAGGAAATGGATTCTCAGTTGTCAGCCACCATAGCCTAGGGGACTTGAACCAAACTACACCAGCCCCTCACCAAAAGTGGATGGAGCTATCTCGCCCTCCTTCCAGCAGAGCTCCTGAAGCGGTTTCCAGACCCAAGCACATCTGCAAGAAAGTCCTCAGACTTCCCAGGCTTTACGTAGGTCACAGAGCAGCTCCACAAAGACTTAGTACGAAGGCTCCTATCCCACCAAAGGACCCGAGGAGACTGAAGAAGTGACATAATCTTCTCCCACATGGACTCCACGTAGGCGGGTTCAGAAGCATGAAGACAGAAGTGGAACGAGGGGAATCCACCCTGTGCCAATCTTTTTCTGGGAAAGATACTCATGCTGTGGGACTAGTTTAACAGATTTGGTGTGGTTCTGTTCCTTTTCCATTACTTTCCCCACCAAGAAGTTCCCTCTTGCTTGGCTAAACTTCCCAGGACTCAACACAGGCTGAAGAGAGATCGACTGCAAGAAGTAATAAAAATAAAAGTAGGGTATTAAACAGGACATTGCTGTAGACTAGTAATAGGAAGGGTGGAAAGGAATGGGCTCATGCATATTACAGTCCTATAAAAGAGAAAGAATTCTTAAATGAGTATTAAAGAGGGCTAACTCAGTTACAGCATGAGAAAACTAGTTTAATCACCTATTGTGCAGCTGTAGTTAATTTCATACAGATTTTACAGACATCCCAGCTATCGTGCAGTGCTCCACACAATCACTGGGGGTGACACTCCACTTTCATCGTGGGTGCTATTAATGATGCCATTACTTGGGCAAATCCTCCGTCAACCTCAGTTAGATGTTTCCTCGAGTCACACCTGGTGAATGGACATGGAAGGAGGACGAATCTGCTTCCTGACTGCATGGAAGAGAAACACGTGGTGTGTGGGGACACATAAACACACGCACGCTGATTTTCCACCCAGACGACCTCAGTCGGATCAGCTCCAACCACCTTTGCAACAAACCTTTAACGTCTCTCTGGTGAGGGGTGTCTCCTTGGGAAAGTCATGGAAGAGTCATAAACTTGTGAGAGGCCTTGCCTGGGAACATACACTGTTTTCTACAGATTGGGTCTGAAAATACGCTACTAACATCTGATTCACCTCCATATACATCCAAGCCATGACCGAGCGATCAGAAAACTGATTACTTCTGATGGCCCTCTGAAAATCTAACCAGTAACTGGATGAGCAAATAAGCAGCTGGCAGCCAGATCAGATGATCACTTTTCAATCAGCTCAGTTGCTGATGTTCATCAGACACCTAAAAGACTAGTGACAAGCTAACTGGTAAATTTTCCTTAACCAGTTAACTACTTGTTAAACCACTTGTAGTCAAACAACTTCACCAAGTCCTCTCTTAAATCCTAAGCAAGCTGATCTGTTTTCACAATGCTTGTAAATTTCCAGGAGTCATGTGAAGTGTGTGTTAGAGCATGTCACTGTATGCAGAACATGAAGGCAAGCCCAAAAAGGACAGAAGTCATATTTAGCATGACTTGCTCAAAATACTATTTCCACTTGCCAACAGCTCTCTCCCTTAGAAATAAAACCTCAGATAATCCACATCCCCAGATCACCTGTAGTAGGCTCATCAGCACTGAGTATACAGGAGAAGAAACAGTACGCAGAGCTTCCAGCAGGTCCTCTTGGGATAACAAGGATTCCCCGCAGCTCCTGCCTCAAGGGAGAAGAGGGAGTGGATCAGAGCTTCTCCTGGGGCTGCAGAGACCGCAGGCTCAGAGGGGAATAACCTCATGCTCTGGCTCAAGCAACCTTAGCTTGTCTGCAGACCCTGAAAGGGAGGGATGAGTTAATTTGCACCCTCCACAGTGAATCCACACTTGTCTGCCCACAGACATTACCCACAGCTGGAGATAACCTACACAAACTGTAGGCTGCACATTTGCAAATACCACCATTTCTGCTTAGTTTGGAACAGCACAGCAAGGTTTCTTCCATTACGAATGCTACTGGGATGCAGTCGTTGTTTTCTGCTACCACGGGGCAACACGTTAATTAACATATAGAGAAATAACGAGCTATCAGAGCCTCGTACAGGCTAAGCACTGCAGTGACTCCTGCGACTTACCCTGGCTTTAACGCCTCAGGAGAGCATGAGCACTTTGGCGTATCACAGCACCTGCTGTCCCCAGACCTCAGTGCGTGCTACCAAAGGAAGACCAGCCCTGTCCCTGGGGCACCGATGGGAAATTGCAAGAGGAATCACTGATGTCACTACTTCTGATGTGGGAATCCACTGTAAACATGCTCCCCTGCAAATGCAAAGCTCTTCAGAAGAAGAAAGGAAATTCTGCTATTTGGGAAAAAATGTCGGATGACTTAGCATACAATACTGAAATTTCCTTCTGACCATACTAAAAACAGTTCATGGACTGGAATTGTCCATATGGGTTGGTGCACATGTTAATCCTAACCCAGGGGTTGGCTGAGCCTCTCCTGGTGACCTGGAGAAACAGTGGGAGCCATTTTGACTCCTTGATTTTCATTCCCATTCTTCTACATCTTCCTCTAATTCCTTCAAATGTAGAGGCAGGCTGTTGCTAACCTGCAGACACATTGCTACAGCTACTACTTCCCACTGGTCTCTTACTACTAGGAAGAAGACACCTGAGATGTAGAAGCAGTTGTAGTTGCAGTATCTCCATACACTTAGTCCTGCCCCAGGACTCCCAGTTATTGATGTCTTCTGTTTATACGACCTTTGATCTGCTGATTTAGCAAATGACTGCTATTTCACCGTGTGTGTTTGTGAGTGCCCCCGTTCTGAGTTGTGCAGCAGAGGGGTTCAGTGATACAGCAACATGCTCCAACCACTGAAGAAATGAAAATACCAATTTTCTTTTACATCAAAACAAGAAAGAAATTGTTTTGTAAATAATGAAATGCAAGCTTTCACAGCTGTTTTGACACAATTCTGAAAGAGACAGGGTTTCCATTACTCAAGGCCTTGTCTGTGTTACTGGGTAGAAAGTTCTCCCGAGCAGGCAAGAGCTTTTGATGTCAGCTTTTATCTTCTTCTTCCATCATTCCATGACGATCCCCTTCGCCCCTCGTGGCAAGGTTCCCAAACATGTAAAATGATGAAGGATCACAAGCCTGTCAACGCAACACATATTTCTAATCTGACAAGAATTTCTGAAAATTCTAATGTGTGTAGCTAATTTTCTCTCTTCCAATTGCTGTTTCCTCTGCCTTTTTTTTCCCATGACTACATGTGAGATTCTTTATCTAAGAATTATAGGGATCGCAGCCTCTGAGGTTACTAGTACAGACTCCTTTGCTCTTCTTCCAAAAAGTCTTCTTCAGCCAGCTCAACGGCAGAGTAGAAAAGTAGCAAGATATGGTTTGCTTGGCTTTAGCAATCTTCTAGTCTTTGGGAGTTATCTAGGCGTTGACAGCCCAGCTGTATCATGGAGCTAGAGGCATGGAGAGGGAGCAGTTGGACAGTTCCTAAGTACACTTTGGACAAAGAAGCAAAAATTCCTGGTGAGCACTTAAAAACAAGATCCATGAGATCAGCTCATTTCCCTGCATCTGTGTGAAGCATGGAGCGATAAGCCTCCTAAATTTTATTACTGACATTATACTGAGACATTGACGTAAATACAAACTAAAGTCAATCATAAGAATCACGGGATATTCCTTGGGCAACCTGAAATAGTAGGTGGCATCCATGCCCATGGCAGGGGACTGGAACTAGATGATCTTTAAGGTTTCTTCCCAAGCCATTCTATGATTCCCTTAGTAATTAGAGCAACAGAAGAGATTCCTTAAAATGTGTTTTATTTTCTTAACAACAGAAGAGTCAGAAAAATGTACAGCGAGTTACCTTTTCTATATCCGATGAGCATGCTACAGAAAATTCAAAAGATCTTTTTAGTCCATGGAAAAAATGATCTGGACGAAATATATTCACACTCCCTAAGTATGAAAACAGCAACAGCATCACAACTAAACCTTCCTGCTCCCAGATTCAGCAGTGAAGTTCTCACCTACCTACTTGTGCTATTAATTATTACTAATTAATTGCATGTAGAATTTTGCATTAAACCTCCCATAAGAGATGTTGTTATGCTGTTTAATCACAAAACGAAACCAAACCACAGTAGCTAGCACCTAGCGCGGCAGTATCTATCTATCTATCTAGCCTATAGATCCCTGGCAAAGGTTCTCTAGCGTCAAGGTAATTTACAAAAAGAAAATGACAGCTGCTGACCCCATCTGCCTTCTAAAAGTTTATGATCTGCAGGAATGTTTGGGTAAGCAGCCCAGAATACGTATAGTTTTATTTGTTCAATAATACACAGGTAGAATCAGGAGTAATATCTCTCTTCTTTCCTTCTCGCTCCTACAGTAACACCTACCTGCAGTTTGCGGGATGAATGGCCACAGGACTGTAACAGCCATAAACAGATGCTTAAATGCGTTGCTGAATGGGGATCAGCAGCACCATCAGACAAGCTCTGACTCCTCCGTGACGATCTAACAGTGGGAGAGGGAAAAGGCCTTAAAGTTTGATTAATATTAAAGGCTGTCATCTCAACCTTCCTGTTTCAAGTCAGAACCCAACAACAAAAAAGGAACAGAGAAGGTAAGCACTGATACACCCGGACAAGGCACTCTGCAAGCACACAGCCAGAGACACCTATTAGAGACAGAAAAAACAAGAAGTGAAGCGATTTACCTGGGGACAAGGGCCACGTTACCTACAGACCTGCGTGTCTCTGCCCCATGCATGCTCCCACCACCCTACAGAGAATCAACCTGTGCTAGTAAAGCCCTTCAGGCAAGCAAGACCCTGCCAACCTGCATCACCCAGCAGGACGGGGCTGTAGCTTGCTGGGAAGCTCATTACACATGTGTGGTCAGCCTTGCAAATATAATAGTGCAGTAAGACTATAAAAGACATATTGAACTAAATTTTTCCAAGGATGATGTAACTGGGTGGGGGCACTACCAGGCTCACGATAAGCTAAGAATAATGATACTTGAAATAAAACATTTGCATGTAAATTTAGCTCCTAAAATTTATTATCAGCAGGAAAATAATGGTGTAACTAGTTAATGAAGAGTCACCATGAGATCATATTTATATTAATCCGAAGCTTGTAGGCATTGTTTCTTGGAGGAAGTACTCATTGTGTGTAATACAGTAAAAGCTGCTTTAAAACAAAGAGATAAAATAGTTGCCTTAACACAGCAGCAGCATTGTCACTGTAAATCTGCCGTGCCACGTATTTTATTACATTTTCATAGCAGAAGAGGGAATTTACAATGTGATAGTACAAGCTCAGCCAGCCTTCTTCTGTCAGTGGGGTACCTCTCTTAACTCATATCTAAAATATTTGCTGATACTGAAACGTGACTGTGAGATACAAAAACAATCTTTTACAACACAAGAGAACATTATAGTCATCTAACTTAGAGCAAAAAGAAGAAAAACAAATAGCTTGAGCATCTGTTTCTGCAAAGAGTGGACACTGTGCTGCAAAAACTTCTGTTCTATGGAAAGGACAAAGGGAGGGAACCACTGCTGAGCTAAGGCGGCTTTTGTGGATGAAGGAGTAACATAAAGATGTTATTACTGTTGTTACCAAATAAAAAACGATGCCTCACCTTACCTTTAGGGATAAGAGTCACCCACACAGTCTTTGAGCTTGATCTCCTGTAGCCAAATGTTCACAATGTTGTCAGGACATTATAGTCATTCTTTATGGCTTACACTAAGCAGCGACTTGTCCAAATCGATCAAGGACTCATCATTCACTTTCTTTTGGGGGACCATTTACAGTATATTTTGAATATGCTTGCATAGATAAAAGTGTCACGTAAGCATGAGAGGACCACATCCATCCTGAACAGAAAAAGTCTTCAGGTGATGAAGAATTCAGCATTAGGAACTCCTATTGATGAATTAGAAAAACATATGTGTAACACTGTAAATGCAATTTGATCAAATTATTTGGCAGGTTTCTGTTTGCCTTAGGAGGTACAGAACTTGGTGTCAAGAAAATCTTACAGGCAAAATTGGCAAAAGAGCTAAGAAAAAGAGGAACTTGGTGCATAGCTTATGAATAAGACAACAGCGACAGAAATCTTGTAGGTTGGTTTAAATCAAGAGGGAAATAATAAGAAAAAGAACTTCAAAAGCATTTGCAGGGAGGAACATTCCACCAAGACAAAGTCATCTGTCCTTACTTTCCCAAAAGCAGCATGATCAAAGCTGATTATGGGATTTCACGCACTGAGTGTTTCTTTGTATTGCCCAAGCAGAGAGTGAAAATGCTTTATGATACCAGAAAGACAAAAGGAAGATCCTCAGATATTACAAAGCCGGGACCGGGATTTAATGTCTTTAAAAACACATCGGTGCCTCCAGCCCACCCGCACGATGACGTGAGACACAGCCCATCACCGTTACGATTGGCTGTGGGGTTTTGGGTAACACACTGATACAACACTAAACAACAACATATGCACTGCATTTGTAATGAGATTGGACTTTTAACCTTCGAAAGCAGTGGGAAACAATGGGGCTTTTAAAAATACCAGCTCAGAGGTAAGGAGAGGGTCAGCCTAATACAATTTATAAATATAAAACCAGTCGCATAGCTGAGCTTCACTTTAAAACATAAATTATTTGAAAGAGTAAGAGGAAACCAGAGGAGGAGGGAGAAAAAGAAAGTTGGCAAAAGGGAAAGAACTAGGAGACAGCGGAAGAGATGGGAGAGGAGGGGTGCACAGCCTCTCACAAACTGCCCCACTACCCAGGGAATTACACCCCTCGGGGGCTCCAGCTCACACCGACACTACTGACCGCGTGTCCATTTGCCTGAGCTGCAAACCCTGACCACCAAAATCTGGTGGCCACCTTGTCCTCCCCACGCACCCTGAAACGCAACCAAATGTTCGTTCCTTCAAAAGGCCTGAGCTCAAAGGAGCAGGGGACAGACGCTCTGTCCGGGCTGCTGAGCCAGATGAGGCTAAGTCAGAACTTCAGCTGCTATAAATGTGCCCAGGGCAGATCCAACTGATTTCCACTAACTTAAAGGGCTTGATGAACTTGGAGACTACCGTGAGGTTAAAGCTCCACGTGCCCACAGTGTCACAAAAAAATAAATACAAAATCATTGCTGTCTTTGCCAGTGCAGGCCAGTGCCTTGGGCCATGCTTCAGCACTGCTCTGTACCACAGCAAGAGCTGCCCTTGGGGCAAGGGGACGGCAGACAGGTCCTCCCTCCTCATTCTTCTCTCCCACTCCTCCTGGCTCCCCTCCTCTCCCCAGTTTGGCCCAGCACAACCCAGAGATCAGCAGGTTTAAGTGAGAGCCACCAGCTTTGATCACATTTTCACGTGCCAGGCTAGTGGCCGTTTTGCCGTGTTTCCCTCACACCAAACAAACACATTCCCTCACACCAAACAAACACATTCAAACAGTGGCAAAGAAAAGGAGGGGATAAAGAAAGGAACTACTGAAGAAAAAAACAGAAAACGTGAGGATTCAAGGTAACCAATTCTGGCACCATTTGTGGCAGAAACATGGGCCTAGACAGGATCACGCTGAACTCAGATCCCTGTAATCTCTAACACACAGCACACTCTATTTTGGGAGGACCCAGAGGACATTTCCTTCATGTATTATCAGACATTACAGGCCGCTCAGCACCATTACTCAGAACCCTACTGAACCAACTTCAGCTCTCTGCAAAGAGACCAAGTGCTGCCACCCTGACCTGCCTCAGGAAGAGCAGAAGAGCTCCCCAGTGCCTCACCACCTAGGAAACAAAACCTCCCGCTCCATGGGGGACAACAGAGAGAAACCTCAAGGCTCCTTTCTGGGAAATGGGAGGGGGCTTAGAGAAGGCCAGCTTCCCCAGCCTCCGTGCAAGAGCTCCCTGTTATCCTCCGTATTACAACTTACCCAGCCCCGCTGTCCTCCTGCATTGCCACATTGCCCGGTCAGCCGCTGGCTTGCAGACAGCCCTGGCAGCCCTGCTACAAGGCCATCGGACCCTGGGGGATAGGATGGGGGGAAAACTCCTTTTTTTAAGCATCCTTATCTGCTTTCAAATCATGGCACCTGCCACAGCCTCGTGCCAGGCTCCAGTTCTCCTCCAAGCGTTACCCAGGGCGCTGCCATGGCACTTGGAGGCGGCACCTCCTGCTCACGAGGCTGAGCAGCACTGAAGCAGCCGGGCACTGCAGTCCCTCGTCAAGCAAAACGACTCGAGGAGGATTTGGCAGGAGAAAGAGCAGCAAAATCTGACCTGAGTCAGATGCAGCTCTCCAAGAAATTCCTTTTCACTTGCAAGTGACATGCAGGCTCGAGCTGCCTTCCTGTGACTTACCAGCACCCTCCTGCAAGGCGGCATTAGAAAGGAGCCTGTCACCCAGGGATGTTTTTCAACAATACTTCATGTCCTCTTTTACTGTCTTCTTTTTAAGCCACTTCCAAACTCCGTTCCTTTTGCTCCCTACTCAGATCAGACTAATAAGAACATCACCTCAGGGAAAAGACTCGTACACAGACAGACTTCCTCTTCAGAGGATCAAACAGTCCAGACTGTTCCTTTTCAAGTTTTATTAATCCTGGTTCATAATTTCCACCACATCATTAGTCATTTCCTATTATTGAATAGCTGGTAGCAGCATCATCGCACAGTAAATAGCAAGATAACCATGCCACCTGCAATTTCTTGGCTGATACCTACCCACAGCCACATCTGGGTAAAAGACGAAGAGGTAAAATTAAAAGCCAAACCATGTCGACTTTTTTGATCTGTGGCTCATTTCTTTTATTCACATCATCTGCTCAGCTGGCTACATAAGCTGCAGCAGACCTTGTTTAAAAGCAGCTCCAGAAGATTAGCACTAAAACCAGTAGTTTGGAAACGTGGTGATTTTCACTGGAATTCCCGTTCACGCAGCACGCGGGGTCTTAGGGGAGGTGGCTGGTTATCAGGGTTTATTATTTGTTTGGTTGCCTAAGCTTTTCCTAGCTTGTCAACATCCTTTAGGTAATTTTGCCACCAAAAATGGGCAGAGAATTCAAATGCCTTGAAGCAATCTGTTTTCTATTCAGTTTTTCTTGCCCTCTTCCCCAGAAAAGCTTATTTTTCTAATAATATCCTTTTCTTTCTACCATCTGGCTCAGAAGACTAACAAGGAGACAGTACCCCGAGCTTTCCAGTTTCAGTGTCACATCTCATACCCGAGTTTCTGGAGTGTCTTTTTGGACACCCTTCCTTCTTCCCTTGCCAAAAGGGTCCCCCCCTCCTCCCCAAGTTCAGGGTCGGGGTTTCTACGTGGCTCACTTTGTTCGGCGGAGCTGGACAGAGCCTGAGTCAGAAGCGTGCGGCTGCAATACCCAAGGGGCAGCTGGTAGAACAGTAAGGGCTGTTCTCTGCCCAGGCAGTGGCACTTCTCCTCTTTCCTCGTTTCCCATTATCTCAGTGCATTTTCCAGCTACAGGCCCTCCCTCTGGCCTGCAGTTTCCCCACGGGCTCTGCAGGAGAGCCTCACAGCGGCTCCACGCCAAGTTTGCCGAAGACAATGAGTCTTTCCACCATCTCCAGGGCAGGCAGCGGAGTCCCCAGTTCCCAGGACTGCGAAAGGATTTCCTCCTTTTCACTCGTCCTCACGAATGCAGGCTGGTACATGGAGCACAAGCACTCGGGCTGAAGCGTGACCCTCGCAGCAAGGAATGGCTTAGGGCTGATGGCAAGGCAGGTTGCTGCCACAGCCTCCCTGCGTGCCCTGAGGCAAGAAGTCACTTGCCATTAGACTTTTTCGGCTCTTGTTTCGATTCGTGCCCCATTATTCTGAACACAAATATTGCTTATTAGAGGTCAGCTGAGTCCTAGGCGAAAAGGGGTAATTAGATGCCTACTGACTAATGGGTTTAACAGCCTTTCACGGAGCTCTGCGAGCATGGCTGCTTTATCAGGGCTTTCTAAAAGTGTGATCTGCCAACCCCGTGCATTACAGCTCTTAGCCAGGCCCGCAGATTCCTTCCTCTGGGAGCTCTACGGCCCTTCCAGGTGGAGCTTGGCAAACCTAGGAGCAGGGTTACGTGACTTGGCTGCGCAAGGCTGTGGCAACGCCTACGGCACTGGCACGCCCTTGGCTCCTTACCTTACCCTGACTCACCTGCCACCGCTGGCGCTCAGAGCTTCAATCTGCCAGCAAGAGGAGGCAGGAGCTGCCACGCCTGGGTGGGTCTGGCCATGTTCACACCGCCCCAGCCCTGTGACCCAGAGCTGGTGCTGTCCGTCTTCTCCTACACAAGGAGAGAACGGTCTTTCATAATCCAAGGGGTCCCCACTGGCCATATGTTTCTTTATACTTACGCATGGTTTTATCTCTATTATCCTATATATGCATAAATTTATACTTTTAACATAAACATATTTATATAATATACATAAACATATTTCTCTCTATATATATATTATATAAAACATGCTTATTTTGTAAAATAGAATAAAAGCTGACTTCCCACAACCAGCTTTCAACTCCCTTGTCTGCTTGGGTGCACAATCCAGACCTACTCATTCCCTTTTCTCCAGTAATGCACAGAGCACAAGAATTGCTCAGGTAGTGTACTTCTCTATATGCCCACCCCCCAAACTATCATTTTCCTCTTTTTCTCTGACCCAACACCCTAATTCCACATGAGCTTTTCATGTCTCTGTGTCCTCTGGGGTGTAAGCAGACAGAATTATTCCCCTCTTGAGCAGGAAACAGAGAGGACATCACCACAGGTCAAAAATACTGCACTTCCATGGCATGATATTTCAAAGTACTTTGCATTTTACCGCATTTCTGATTAACACAGTGTGGAGCACTGAGCTCACCAGCAACGGAGACAGAGCTCAGAGGAGTACCCAGTAAAAGTCAGACATGCCTTTAGTGCTTCCAGACAAAAGGCTGATAAAAGGATCCACCTCGTACAAGGCCACGGTGGCTGCAGCAGGGATGCATCTCACTACCTGAATCCCAGGACCCCTTTTTCCTTTCCCACTCCTGCACGTCTTACACACACCACGTTCAGCTTGGACAGGAGCTGCCTTCCCCAGAGCCACCCCTGCCCTCAGCTCTGCTGGCTCCTCACAGCTTCGCCTCACCTAACTTTAGGAACTCAGAAGCAGCGCTCAGTTAGGGACCTCAAAAACTGCTTTTAGCGAGTGGAAGAGTGGATGTTCAGGAAGTTGAGTTCCCACCTGGAGGTGCCTTGTTCCTGCTCTTCCAAGGGAGCCTAGAGCCTGAGCTGTAGGGAGCCAGAGCTAACCGGAGCTCCTTCAGTAAGCCAAAGGGGATGAATCAGGCAACGGATCCAAGGGGAGTCCCCCAGCTCCTTGGCTGTCACAACAGCCTTTTCACTGTCACACAGGCAAGGGGCTTACCTCCCTGCTCCCCTTCTACTGAACGTGAGCTGATCCTGCACAATAAAACCTTCCTCCCTTCCAGGAGTGCAAAGAGCTCTAAGTAGTGTTCCTAAAGTATCTTGAGACCTCCAACCATAAAAGCGTAAATGGCTCATCTTCCCAATAACAGTAATAAAATCCTGGAATTGGCAACTTGACCGTAATTGCTGCATGGGTATCATAAATTGCTTTTCCCACCTCAAAATGAATTTCCATGAATCATGGCTTTTGTTCTCATAGCAAGTTACTTTTTGCCCTTCTGATGGAATTCCTGCAGTAACGATGGGGGAAGCATGTAATGGAGAATGATGGGCATCTTTATCAGCAAAGTTGGGCACATGAGCCATAGATCAGAGACACACATTTCTGGTACAGTAACATCTCAATAGCTCAGCTAGGACGGAGAAAGCCTGTTGATTTTGACATTCTGTACAGATGAGAGAGTCTTTAAGATCCTACAATCCTAAGAGTTGGCCAAAAGGAAGGAATCATTTCCATTCCCATTTTTGAAATGGGAAACCACAGCAGTGAGCAACTGATCAAAACCATGGAGTCTGAGACTGGAAACTGAGCCCAGATCAGGCTATAAGCCACTTTTTTTTTTTCCCCCCAAGGAAACTTCTGCCTTTGCCAGGACCCTGGTCATAAAGCTGCTGTGTAACTGCTCCATGAGAGCAGCCACCGCTGAACTCTGCACCAGCATCCAAGAGTTTGACCCCTACTGTGGTCCTTCAGCCCCCTGCAGGACCAAACCCTGACATCCCGGTTTTGAAAGCCCAGCATTTGACGTTCCCTCACAGATACAAACAACAGGTCTTAATTCAAGAGAGAGTCAGGATGTAGCTCTTTATAACAAACCAGGAGAAGGGAAAGGTTTGCAGTGGCCCGCAAGCACTTAGCAGTGCACTGAAAAGCTGCCTGGCACAGCATGCCCCTGCAGACACCACTTTCTGCCCTAATAGCGATCCTGATGGCTGAAGCTGTCCTGACTTTTATCAGCAGGGCAGCCTCGCACTCTGCTCAGACCCAAATGATCAAGTGGCCTTCACAGCAGCCACCACTTCCTATTAAAAGACTACAAGAGATTAAGAAAGGATAAAAACAAGTGCTTATCATTTGGGAAGTAATGTCGCTGGTTATCTAAAGCAACGTAATTATATCACAAGCTTTATCTGTGAGTGGCTTTTTCCTTCCAGGGGGTAGGAATAGAAAAACTTTTCACTTCATAATGAGTCCTATTGAAACCCCATTTTGCCCTTGGCAAAAGGCCATTATCCAGCAGAAACATGTAATCATCCTAAAAATGCATAATGGCATGGAAAACGGACAAGTAGTTTCTTGAAATATTGTTTGTAAAAGGCCTAATTTATAATGGGGATTGTTTGTGTTAGGGCCTTTTGGCATGTATGGTTAACAAGAACTTGCTGTTCCGCTGCCAGTTCGCTTAATCAAGAGGGCCTTGTGCAGGCCGCGGTCGATATGGCCGTGGAAACAATGGGAGCTTTTTCCAGTCGCTGCCCCATCACGACAGAGGGAGCGCCCTGCTGTTTCATCCGCCGTTGTCCTTCGTGATTGACGCCGCTGATGTCAATGTGCCGCATCGACACGCACACACGATCAGATTGATCGCACTGCTGTGGCTATCTGAAAAAAAAAATATTAGGACCGATCTGGCAGCGCCATTAACTGAGGCCAATCATGCAGCCATAGGCTGTCTGTAACAATGCCATTGTACGAGCAGCGCCTTCCCTGTGGAAACGCAGCGGTTTGCACACACGCCATGAAGGAAACCTCTGGGTTGGGCACTCTGACACGCGAAGAACTGCAGCATGTGCAGGAGAAAACGTTCTCCAACGGGAAAGGAGGAAGGCTGCAGGAAATGCTCCTCACCTGATGGGTTATCGGGGTCAGAGTACACTTTGGTTGCATTTAGTATCCACAAAAAGGAGGATGGTTCCACTGTATCTGGTTATATGTTTATCACATGTACTAACAAATTCGTAGACACACCAGGCATCCTGGTCCAGGGAAGCTCCCTCCGGTTCATAACCTCTGCAGATGCCCAAAAAACCTTTGTAATCCCTCCAAGCATCTTCCTTTATGGTCGGAAAAGCTGCGTTCAAGTTCCACAAACTGCTCGTGGCAGAACCAGCACCATGCCCCCATGCCAGGGCACAGGAACTTTACCCCAAAGCAGAGCTAAAGTGGAAAGCCAAGGGCCACGCAGGGTAAGGGGCAGCCTGGGCACTACCCAACACGGCTCACACCACTGAGCCAGGGAGCCATCTGCGGAGGGTGAGGAGGAATCGTGGCTTTCAAGGTTCGTAGTGCCAGGATCTCGGCTGGAGGAGCTGCATCTCGTTACACAAAGCAGGCCCTGGCTGCGGGTACGGCAGTTGTGCCTCGAGGCCTCCAGCACAGCCGAGGCCTATTGTGCCTGGCACTGCACATGCGGTTATTTTAAGCCGGTCCTTGCTACCAAGAGCTTAAAATTGACACAGAATGGTATTTTTAACAAAAGTACAATAATTGCCACAACTAAAATGAAAACAAAGCTATAATTTGGACAGCTTGACAGTGTGTGAAGGCCTTCTGTAGAGAAATGTAATTCAAGGCATTTTTGTCTTTCGGGCGTTTTTGCTGGATCCATGGGTATCTCCCTAACGTATAGAAATAAGAACCCTTCTTTATTTGCTCCAAAGCTGTGTTTGTACAGCAACTGCTGAAGAAAGAGCTTCTTCCTTCCATAACCAAATAAAATGATCCCTTAGGATATTTATAGTCCTCACGGCCCAAAGGCATCGCTTGGCTCTCTACCACAAGCCCGGCTCCGTGTTACTATATTAAAAAACGCGAAGATGTAATTACGGGGTACTCAAGCCAGTGTCTGCAGACAAAACCTGCCAGAAGTGAAGAGGCATTTGCCTTCACACAGAGACAAGAGCCTGGATTATTCCCACTTTGCAGCCCAGCACTCTTCCAGGTAGAGGGCTGATGCTGCCAGGCCAAAAACTCCTTGTGCCTTTGATTGTCCGGTTTTCTTGTACCTTCCTCTCCTCGTCTGCGAGTTTCTGCCCTCCAAGTGCTTGCTAATGTCCTTGGGCTGGCAGTTACTACCCACAGCAGGGCAGCAGAAGGAAAACGTGCCCCCTTCATGGTTTAATCCAGCTGGTCCCTGTGGGGCTGCAAGCACCAAGCATCAGCGTGCAGGCTCCATCCCCAGGCACGAATCCCGGCCAGCCCTGAACCTGCCCCCAGGTGACTGCTCAGGGTTAGCAGGTTTAGGGCCCAGAGATCTTCATTCTCCCATCACCTGTGCGAGTGTCTCCACGTGGCAGAGTGGAGCTAAGAAGAGACCAATCCAGGCACAGCACCACTTTCTCCGAGGCCTCAGGACACCCGCACAAGTAGCTACAAAGGAGTGAAGTTATGAAGAAAGAAAAAGCACTTTTCCTCAGGGCGCATGAGCTCTGACAGGAAACTTTAGAGAAACTCTGGGGGAGGGATAAGTCATGGGGATGATGAATCGCCCACTGGCCTCCCAGACTCCTTTCCAATCCAACTGTCCTTAGGAGGGTTTCCTCTGAGCCGAGCACAAAATCCTCTCGTAAATACACACGGAGTGTCGGGGCGAAGAAGCCAGGCATAAAACCCCCAGGCAGGCTGAGCATTAGCAGAGCTGACAGCGAGGCAAGTTGTTCACCTGCTCCTTCCTTCCCAGGTCAGTCTCCAGTTCCAGCAGCCTCTCGGTTTGTCCCTTACTGAACATCACTGACAAAAAGCTGAGTATTTCCTGGAAGAAAGCAACGTGAACAGCAGGAGCCCTTGTCCAAACTCAGCACAGCCAAGCCAGCCCCAGAAGGGCTGAAAAGCAAAGTTTTGCCCGTTTTCAGCTCAAAGCAACCAAGTCTTCCATACTGCCCAACCAAAGCCAAGAGCCCCTCTGTAACACTCACCCTGCAAACCTCCTGCCGAGCTCATTTGCTCTGGGAGTCTACAATAAAACCGCGAGTTTCAACATTTGGCAGTTTGATTCTGCAACGAATGGGACAAAAATCTTTCAAGTGGACGATGGAACACCGGGATGCTCCCCGTACCCTCACACCACTCGCACCCAGCCTGCAGCTCGGCCCAGTCCTGCTTGTCGCTTTGAGCTCAGAGCCCTGCTGCCCTTCCATGTCCCCCGTGTCACGCAGCGTCTCCTTACTACAAGATTTCCCCCACTTTCCTCTCTGGCCGGGTGCAGAGGGGACCTCTCCAACGCAGTATCCGCAGTGCCACCTTCTGGCCTGCGACACGAATCCCAGCCACCCAGCGAGGCCCTGCTGCGGGAAGCCTTGTCCTTCAGCCTGTCCCCACGGTGGTCACCAGCTCTCCTGGCCACATGGAAAATCGTGTTGTGCGATGGGCTTCACAGCACAACAGCCACACCGGTGTCGGTCACCGGGCTGAAGAGCTCAGGGCACTCAGCCCTTGGGTTGTGCCCCACACAAGCACCACGCCACGGCTACTCCGCTCCTCCCCGTGGCACAGCCAAGTGCCACCACCCTTTTCTCCGGCTCGGGAATCCCCGCGCTGCTTTCCTCCCCAGGAAGATGTATAAGGGCAGGAGAAACTGCCAATTCCCTGCGCTTTTTCTTGGCCTGGTGTCCCAGAGCTAGAAATAGGCTGCTGCTGTCGCTGCCAGCAGCAGCGTGTGAAGTGTGCTCCAGAATCAGATCACTGCAGCCCGAAACCAGCGGCTCTGCAGCCATTTTCAGTGCCTGAGGCTCTCACCTGCCCTGCAGCAGCTCCTCAGCTGCCTCACGCCCTCGGCGTATCAGCAGGTGCATTTCCATCGGGGACGATCTCAGATCCCTATCCTGAAGCGCAAAGACGAACAGCTACAAAGGAAGGGAGAAAACACGTCACCAGGAGCCTTTACGTCGCCCGCTGGACTTCTGTATTAATTCTCCACAACATTATTTACAGCCATACTAAAAAATTAAGTGCTTCATGGAGCTTCTCTGTGGGTTTTGGCCGCGTGGAACAAATGCGATTTCCTGATGCTTGTATCACGTTGGCAGCGTGTCAGCGATTTCAATGCATCTCTCTAAATAAGGACTTAATGCTCATTTATTATAGGCCCCATTATACCACTCTCAGCGGCTAAAAGGGCCTCGGTTTTTGGCAGAAATGTCATTTACACCCACCTTATGTCCTTTTTACTGCGTTCAGATCTGATATAAAAGAAAGAGACAGTGTATTGCACAGCTCCAGCTTGCATCCTGGAAGCCAGAAGTTTTCCACTGCCCCTGGCTTTGGCCAACTGGGAAGACATTTCAAACCAAGAGCCCAGCCTCCACTAATACACTTATTTTTCACTTCCTTGCATCTACAAAGCCCCTTATAAAGCTGTACCAGCAGGGAAAAACAGTGTGGCACAAGCCTTGCCTGTTTTGTCCCTACTCTTCTGCACCCTCTCTATTAAAGAGGCAGGGGTGAAGCATTCCTCACCATTTATTCCTCAGGCTCTAAGCTCTCGGAGACAGGGATTGCCTCCTACACGCATGGACCATGCCTGGCACAGAGGACTCTGATCTTGGCTGGCCACTACAGTAACACACAATAATATTTGGATGAGGAGAGTTTACACGTGTGGGAAGTCCCACTGGCTTCTAGAATAAGTCTCCCGACTTAGCCTGGGAACTGCAATTGGGAGATGTAATCATAACAAAACACAGCCTTTATCTCCCAGCGGGAACTCTTCCAAAGGCCATTTTTCTTAAACCTTATCCATCCCTTTGTAAAATATATGTCTTTAAAAAAAATGAAGAACTTTCCAACTGAACTCACATTTCCAAATATGATTTTTATATTAATACAGAGTTTTGGGGAGAAATTGGCCAAATTCCAATCAAGCTATCGCCACTGCAATTAAAGTGATTTTTCCGTCTGAATATATCCCTGACATGGAAAGAAATTACACTATCGCTGTATAAAGCTGTTTTGATAGATCAGTTCCCTCACTGAGCATATTTTATACTCATCAAAACTATTTATACATCCTCACATATCAAAGCTATTCTAGGAATTTCGAGTCTGAATACTATTAGTCATTCTTGAAAGAACAAACACACACGGTACCCTTACTAATGCAGAGTATAGATACGTAAGAAGAAACAGATTCCCTCTTCTTGCCTGCTGGGGTGCACGCCTGCACGGATCACACATCCCAGTGCAACCAAAGATTCTACTGAGCTTAATTAAACAGCAACAAAAGAAGGCAGTTTCAGTCTCTTTTTAAACAAATATGCGCTAAATACGCACCAAATCAAAACTCCTTAGCACACACTCCTATGAGATTTTGTAAAATCCAGCTTAATGGAATTAGGCACTCGGATCTAACTGAATTTCAGTGAGATACAGACACCTAAATCCCTGAAGCTCCTTTGGAAACTCCTGTCTTATCCAATACATGGTTCGCTTTCAGCTGAGAAATACCTTAGTAATGGTACACTTAACACTCAACAGTCATTTGACCTATTTTACTAATGTGTTTGGGAAGGAGGTTAATTAACAGTGGATAGCTATATCCTTAAGCTTAATTTTTCCAACAACCCTGCTCATAAAAGGAAAAATTGAGTACATATTAAAGGAAGCAAGCAATTAAGTTGCACAAATAGTGAGCTCATTGAACTGCAGCTGACTTCTATCATGTCAAAGAACAACTAAACACAGAAGCAATGAAAAGATTGTTGCCACGACCACCACTGAGAACTGCCTGGCAATAAAGATGAATAACTTCCTACTTGAAGATTACTGATTAAAGCTCTTAGAAACCAAAAGGTTAGACGTAGGCATATCTGTAGCAAAATATTTTAATGCATGTTTGGCAGATTCTGTAACGTATTTACAGTGGATTTAAAGCAAAGATTTATACAGCTCTAGTAAACTCTGTTTTAAGCAGCCTTTAAAATCACTGCAGTTCCAAACATCAAAAGTACAGGGGGAACCGGTTCATTCTGATGCCTTAGTGATGGAGCTACCCCTACTGTTTCCTAAATACAGAGGTGGGGAAAAGGAAAGTCGAATATTCATAGGCCCGAGCACAGTGTGGGAGGGAACTGGGCTAAGCTGGATGAACGGCATATACAAAACGCCTGGTCAGCACCGGCTGGACCACGTGCCTAGAGCTCTGTGGCAGAATTTGTCACCATCCCCAAGTGCAGGGCGACGTGAAGATGTACAACCCTAGAGCCCCTCTGTGACTTAAAAAAACAAAATCACATCTCTGTCCTCTTGGCCCTTGGTCTACCATGACCTAAGGAGTTAAGGTCCTGTGTCGGGCACAGTTTACTGCACCAGGTGGGACATTGCTGGAGGAGAGGGGAAACAGCCCTGGCCACCTGCTTGCCACGGGGCTGCGCCCCTCTGCATGCAAAGCCTCCCGGAGGTGCGGGCAGACAGACAGACAGACAGCCTTAACCCTGGACATCCACACGTGGGACCACATGGCTGCTTCAACTGGTTGATTCGGTTGTCTTGCAGCAGATCTCACCACTGTGTATGTCAGAGAACACCATCGCTGAGCAGGGGCCAGTCTGGGCAGTGCAGAGGCATGGCAGAGCTCATCAGTTAACCCCCCTGCTGACAGCAGCAAGCAGGACTGGAGGAGGAACTCTGACTGTGGATATCTTCATTCTGGAGCTCTTCATAGCCAGAACGGTCTGTTTGGACAGCCAGTTACAGTGACCGGGCAAACAAATGCAGGCCAAATAATCAGATGTAGGGGATGCAGCAAGCTAGTATTTTGCATTGTGTATTTGCCCAGCAGCAGCGGAGCCCAAAGCCAAAAGATAGGAGACTCCCGTGGAGATGCAACTGTTAGGTGGTGAAAGTTCTGCTCCATAGTACATAGAAGTACAGTTAACCAAGAACAGCAGGGAGTGTCCCTATTTCCCCCTTATCCATACCAACAAGATCAGCAACTCGGGAAGAAAAATTCCCTGAGCACTGTTTCTGAGCCGTTTTTTCCTATTTCTTGTTTTGTTTCCTTGGGATGTTTCCCCAGGAAGAACCACTGGTTGCGTTAAAAGGATTTTTGTTTTTTAATGCTGGTATTGCACAGTGCGTTCCTGTGTACCTCTAAATAAAAGCTTAGCTGTGTGCCTCTGCCTCACCTGCCCCCCCAAGGCTAAAACAGCCAAAAGCGAGTGCCCCACCACTGTGACAGTTGTTCTGTTGGTAGTACATCAGCAAACCTACCACCTGGTAACTTCTAAACGAAAAAGGAAAATGCTGGCTGCTGCAGGAGGGAGCTTGACCCAGCACTGGTTGGGATGAGTGTGTCTCTGTGCCAGAGGAGCTGCTCTGGGACATGCCCATGGAGTCGGAGCTGTGCAGCATGCAGTTCCTCCTCCACCACGATGCGACTCGTAGCAATGCTTTTGGGATTTCCAGCCCTTAAAAGTTTTACACGGGAGTGCAGGGCATGTGCTAACAAATCCAGACTTAATGACAGTTAAGTGTGCTTTTCCTGGTGACATCTCACAGAACTGTAGAGGCAAACTGTGGCGACCTCCTCTTCTCACATACCGAGACTCCCTGTATCACAGCCCGAAAGCCGCTGGCCTAAATAGATGTGTACAGACAGGAGAAAGACACTGAACAAAGCTGTCGTGCCCCGGTGGTGGAATCAGGGCAATGAACTATGCAGAAATGTAGGGAAAATAACTGGAAAGGCAGTTTGGCTGGGAACAGAGAGTGAGAACATTCAGGCAAAAGAGTCAGGAAAATTTTATTCAGATAAATTCTGATTATTTGCAGTCTCTGACTAAATATCAGGCACCTGCAAATGCAATAGAGCAAAAATTTACAAAGCAGAAAGCAACTTCATCCAGTGTCCAGGGAACAACTGGCTTTGCCTAGCAAGAGACACTTCATTTTAGGTAGACCAGGTTGAGAGGCTATTTGCAGTTCCATGACAAATGACATTAAACATGATTATTACTCAGCCCTCACTGTAAAATACTTCGGTGCACTAATGACACGAATTTTAAGCCAATGATTTTAAACATCTGATCCAAACAAAGAGAAAGAAATGTTCAAACCACAATTAGCCCGTTGGCTTTTAAGTGCTTGACCTTTATTTCTCTCCCACGCACCTCCCCCTGCTAACTCCTTGAAGTCAACTGGCATCTTCTCCTGAGTTAGGTGCTTTTGGTAAAGCCCTAAGGGCAAATATCTTATTACTTCCAATCACTGTATGATGATGGAAGCAAGACCTGCTCTTACAGTTCTTCTCAATGTAACTCAAAAACAAATAACTTGGAATAAGACCTCCATTTCCACCTACTTGCTCCACTGACTTGTGTCTTTTTGCCCTTGAAAAAATTTCTGAATCCCCATTCCCTGCAGTGAATCACATGAGGAAGTAAAAATCTTAATTGTAACGTATAAGTAAAACAGCAAGACACAACTTCATTACAGGGAGATAAAAGGGCAAGGGATTACAGGCATTTTCACCTCATCTTAATTCATGGGGTTTCTTGGGATTGATACAAACATGTGAGTGCAGGGAAGTTTTGTTTTATTTTTAATACTTTTATCTGCTTCGGGCACTTTTAGGGCCCTTCCCTGCCTAGCCCCCTCAGCTGAAGCCCTGAGATTCAGGAACTGGTGTGGCTGCAGTCACACCATGTCAGTAACACAAAGCACAGAAGTATAATGTCACCTTGACTCAGCCCAGGCAAGGCTTGCATATCCAGTGTGCCCACTTACCTATACCAAGGTAACAACAAGTGTTTAACTAGCCAAGGAGCGTCTCGTTAGCACGAAGGTGATAGTGAGGCAGGGAGACATGAAAGGGAGGCAAGATAAAAGGGCAGTAGTGGGAAATACGTGAACTTTAATTACCTTAGTAGCAGGAGAAAGAAACCCAAGTGGTTTGCTGTGAATGTGCAACTCACTGATGAGCACGTGCTGTACATTCCCGTCTCTGTCCAATGCAGACAGCTGAGGATAGTCATGCCGCTGTCTTTCCTGGCCCAAACTATAGGCTTTCCTGTGTTCAGAAATACCTAATATCAGCCAACATGCCACATGTTAGAGACACAGAACACCTCAATTGTCCGCCTCTACCCTTATGATCTATGAATCCCCCCTACGTTTATGGGGAGGAAGCAGCTTTTCAATAGTTAAGACTTTCTCTGATAAGGCTAATTTACAGTCTCTCCTTCCCAAATGCACTAACTTGTTTTTAAAAAATTCTGCTGTGCATTTAGCATCTGCATTCACTGGCCAGTGGGGTATTTTGGACTAAACAAAGGCTGACTTATACACAGCACTTCCTATCTGTGGACGTTTAAAAAAACAAATAGCAGTGGTATGTTGCAAAGCTTCTGTATTTTCTTTTTCAGAAACAGTTTAGCCTAGAAACTTCAAATATGCTTAAACTTGTGGTTTTTTTTTTTTCAGAATATTTAGGCTTATGTCTTCAGATGATGCATATCCGATTTTAAATCTATTCCTATTTGTCAATACATTAAACTGCATTTGTCTATGAGGCACTCAACAACTCACTCAGTATGTTTTTCCAAGAGTATCGGAGCAAACTGATTCCCTGAGACACACTTACTGTGACAAGAAGAGCTGGGAGGATACAAAAGGCATTCATGCACACTCATATGCACAAGCATATGCCTGGTTCTTCTGGGAAAACTCACGACATCTCAGACATATGGATACTTTTCATTTTCAGCATTGTAAGTGCATGAATAGCCACTTTTGTGTGGAACTTTCTGAATGAAAAATGTTTTACCGATACAGAGGGAGGGCAGGAAAACCAATAAGGCTAACTGAAGCATACTTCCAAACCAGGTTTTCATGCTGCTTAAACCACATAGGCATTCAGGTGTGCTCGTGTAGGCTCAGCTTTTCATATCACACTCGTTAGACAATGTTGTGAAATCTACTTTGAACAGCTAAAAATTCAAGAGAGAACCATAAACATTTGCCATTCAAGTAAATGAAAGGAAAAATACCACGTACTGCTTTGGCCAACTGTGTTGACATGAACAGCACTTCTGGAGATCCTGCATGCTGATGGAAGCTCTGCAAAGCCAGAAAAGGACAGATCTCAGGCACCTTGAATTTAGCAACAGGTTATTATTTGTGCTGAAGTTTCAACTAAAGCTTCCAGCCAAGGATCAGGGTTCTAGGGCTGAGGTGCAAACTATTGCATCCATCACAACGCTGCAACAAGTCGATGAAAGAAAGAAAGATGAAGAGAGGTCTCTTAGGTGTTCAGTATCCAGCTGATGACAAAGCCAGACCAAAGGCCACAGGAGTGGCTTTTGTGGTAATTCCATAGGAGGCTATAATCAATGGCATCTGCAGAAGTGACACAAGTGAATTACATTTATTTAATCATTGAAAAGACTAATTCCATGCTGAGATAACATGGCACGACTGGTTTCCGAGCAGACAAGACTTCTATAAGAACGAGAAGGTATTTTGCAGGGCCAGAAGACTTTCTGCTGCTAAGCACTTATCTTATCTAAAATAGAGCTTTGAGTAAAAGATAAAAATCTTTGATAAAAGATTTGAATTTCTGGTTGAGACCCAAACTTGATCTTATTTTTTTCCATGTAAAAGCCCTTTTATCACGCGAAAGAAAAGGGTGAACAAATACAGCATAGTGTATGGGAAGAAAATCATAACCTCCTCCAAACTGTATCTGACTCTTTGGCACTGGAAAACTCTGCAGCAGAAGTTCTGCTTACTGAGCAAGACTGATATCCAGCTAGCTCAGGTAGAGTCTGGAACAGCAGATGCAATTTTTTAAGACGAAATTTAAACCATTTTTATATAATCATTCACCACATCAACATTCCTGGCAAACAAAGGCCATCAATGCTACCTTCCTCACCAGCTCACTCTTGGAGGGGGATGAGAGAAGGGAAGGCTCTATGCGTGGGTGCTTCTCACCTCCAGGAAAACAGAATGGAAAGAAATACACAGTATCTGCTTGTCACACTAGAAATTGCAAGGGGAAAAAAGTCAAACTCATGGGATTACTGAAAAGTAACTCTTTTTGGTAGAGGCATTAGTCCCGGGCTCATTATGAGGAACTATGAACTTAGTTTGACCACTGTGTTGGCGGGAGTTTCTGCAGGAATGGGGGGAGCTGAAGGGGGAAAAGGATATTAAATATACAGGATTATGATAATAAACAATAAAGCTATTTTAATGCTATTCTAGGATGTTTTTTTAAGCAATTTTAAAATTCATATGAAAAATACATGCATATAAGGAATTTAGGGTTAGATTTCTTCTTTCTCCACCCCCCGCCAGCAGCTACTCGGTTTCTCCTGGGCTGCAGTGTTTGCCGAGCAATGTTAGTTGTAAGTAGTTTATCTTCATAGCTGTTTTGCTGGTTTGTTTGTGTTTAGCTAAAGTTTTGATCCTTTCTGGTTAGCGTCTTTCACTGGTAATTACAGGCAGTGTACCGTGAAAAGGTTAGTTTGGTCAGTGGAGCAGAGGGTTGGGCGGGGGGAGAGGGTTAGGAGAGTTTATCAAATGATCAGAGATGCCTTGTTGGCGCTCATCCTTTGTAAACAATAAGAAATGTCAGCGTTGCTGGTTGCTGTCACTGCTGACAGTATAAAGAGCAGAGAGTGTAGCATTCTTTTGGAAAGCTGGTTTACTGGGAGAGGAAACAAGGCTATGGGATGAAGGCACTTCGTGGATATCCGAGTACCTTGGGAAAAGAGAGGAGTTTGGGCTTCTCACTCAGCAACCTAATGAAAAGTAGACAAATAGTCTTGCATTTAATATATAGTTTCCACCAATTCATGCTTCTTTTGTTAGGAACAATTCCAGTCTGTATTGGAAAGAGACAGTTAAATATAAAGAAATCATTTCACATTGACAAGCAAGTTTCAAATTAAGAAGCCAAAGGAAGTTTATGAAAGAAAAGAGAGCTGCATTCAGATAGGTAAATTTCCACTGCCCGACCTTGCATTCCTTCAGTTTTGTAACAAAAAGAGAAAAAAATCTGATGCCTGAACAAATACTCAAATGAAAATCTGGAAAACTAAATAAGCCATCTGAGAATGAAATGCTGTGATACAAACAGCTACAAGTAAACCAGAAACTTTTAAACGTCTGTGAAAAAGGAACTGCAGTAAAAAATAGGACCAACATGAACCAATTTACAAACACAAAGCTATACCTGCAGGCAAACATTTATCTAAAGGAACAGAATGTTCCGCTATTTAGGATCTCATAAGAAAACATGTCCTGCAAAAACACAGATACATTTCCAGGATTCAACTGGATCAGTAAATCCAATCTACTGTGTTATGCAGCATTTCTAATGCAGCTGATATGCTAAAGAAAAAAAAAAAAAGGCAGATTTCCTCCAACAAAACCAATTACACGTGTTGAACTGTAATAAACAACCTACTGTCAAAACAGCATTATTTAAAACAACTGACAACACTCCATATTCGCTGCTGATTTGACACACAAAGTACTGAATGGATTTTGAGAGTTATCAGTCTATCAGTCACCCTGGGAGATTTATTGCACTCTAGTCAAATAAAACTCACAGAACTGTTTAACTCTTGATCTTCTAGACTCTGCAGAAGGAAAAGGAGAATGAAACCAGTCTGGGAAAACAGACAGACTCTCTGAAGCAGAACTTTAGCTGGTGTTAACTGTCACAGCTCCATCGCGTTCTACTCACTATAAATCCATCTGTCCATAGAGATGGCACTGCCACACAGTAAATACACTCGTATACCCCAAACAGACAGACATTTAGAGAAACAGAGATAATATTTTCAAAAGTTCAGTTATTCTAAAATCCAAACTTGGGAAAATGGTGCCAGAAAGGCACCTTCCCCTGAAAATCCCTTTCAGGTGCCCTAAACATCAGTGTTGTTGTGTTTCACATTTTACGTGTTCCACTGTGAAAATGTGTTTGACATTTTTCCCTGGGAAAATGATGTTTGAATATCTGTACAGGCCACTGCAATAGAGCCCCGAAGACCCCAGGAGCCTGAAACTTTCCCCTTTATTCAGAAACGCTGCTGAAAATCACAATGCTAAGTGTGCACTTAAATGCAGACATGGATGAGGCCTCTGTGCTTCTACCTACCCTGTTTTAGACAACTGAAGTCAGCGAGAATGCCATGAACTTCACTGGGCACAGGGACAAGCCCACACCTCTCAGAGCTTAAACCTGCTTTCTTTCCTGCGAAATCCTACAGCCAGTGAACTCAACAGGAATCTCACCTAAAAAACTTAACAACTCATTTTAGATTTTTTATTTCTCAATGATAATCTCAAAACAAAGCAAGCATTATCAATGACCAAGCACTGCACAGGGCTAAGTAGAACTCCTAAAATATTTCTTTTCCCTTTCTTTTCTTGTTCGCTTTTAATTGCAAAGTAACAAAAGGGACTCTCACTGTTTGGATCACTTTCATGAAGAGCAGTAAACCCACAGACCCAGTCTTAAGAAACAATTGTTCCTGATCTGCTTTCTAAAGCTAACGAATAGTAAAAATAAAATAAAATAAAAAAGATTTGCCTGTCATGGGAGTTGGTCAATAAAATGCAACAGTGTTTATTACAACATTTAAGGTCTGTGATTAAGAACACCAAAAGGCCTAAACTAGAAAGGGTTTTAGCCTGTAATTTCCCTACAGTCCTGGCCTGTACTTCCTTATGAGCTAGCTCAGCAGGGCTTTTCTTCCATGTCCATCATCAGCTTGTAATTATTGCCATTCTCAAAGCTATGCCAGATGGGCTCTTTAGAAGCCGGCATGCAGCTTGTTTATGAGAGAGCGAGCTGTAATATTACTCTACACAGAGACCTATCTGGTCCTAGTCAAAGAGCCATCGTGTTCCCCCCTCCCCGTCCCTCCTCACTCTCCCTGCTTCCCTAGACAAGCCTCTCGGTTTCAGCTTGCTGCCCCCTCCGACTGGGGACAGCACGGGCGAGACTGTAACCCAGCACAGGGAGGCTGCTCGCTCTCCCTCACACTATTTATTTCTCTATTTATTTCTATTTTCTCTATTTCTCTATTTATTTCCCTGTTTATTTCTCTGTATCGAAACGGTGCTGACACTGGCTTCGGGGATTTTTCCTGCTTTCCCCCACTGCCTTCCTCCTCTCTTCACTTTCCTTTCCTCCTGTGAGCAAGCACTGGAGTTTAGGGACAGGATCTTCCCTTGCTGCGCCTAGTGGAGAGGATAAACATTCGTGGCGAGGTTGAGGTTAAGAAGTTGTGCACGGCAACGCAGGGAATGGCAAGAGCAAATAACCCGGAGTTCATCTTGTTATAGGCGGTCAGCGTTAGATATCTTGGAAGGCCAAGACAGTGCTTCTATCAGTAGTTAATGAGGCAGGACTTGCAACAGATAGCCACTTTTAACTTACAAAAGCTTTTAGATGGCTCTGTTTACTTTGATCCATTTCAGTTCATTTGAGCCTTTTTTCTTTTCCTTTTTTCAAACCTTCCCCCTCCCCACAGGCACCCCAGATAAACTGCCTTCCCCCTCTCTCCCCCCACTCTTCCCTCAAACAATAGTATCATTTACCAACTTTTATACTTAACAAGTTTGAAGATCTTTAGTCAAGTTCTGCTACAATGGCATAAAGAAAAAAACATGGCTCTTGAGAACACCATCATAAAGAGCGAGGGAGGGGAATCTGGCTGCAGAAACGTAATTAAAAAATCCGACTGCCGAAAGATAAATGAAAGGAAGGGGGGGTGGGGGTGGGAATAACAGGAAAGGCTGCATTTTCAGAAGAGATTTAAAGTTATTTGTTCCCGATTGGGGGAACTGCTCATTCTTTTATCCCTTGTTATTTTATCCATGTGATGCCAAAAGAACTTTCTTTGTTAAAATGTTCTCAGAACGGATAAAACTAATTTGCTGGAATGTGAAATAATCCAGAAAGTAAGAGGACTGTGCCTAATGTTCACAGACTGAGAATGCCAAATTAACCGGCCACGGTTTCCAGTCCCTGGGGCACAGGGCTGGAATTTAAAGCTTCCGAAGAGAGCCCTGGTGCTAATGGATTTGCATGAAACTTGGCATGCTAATGGAGATTGTCTCTTGTAATGAGCTTTTAATTAGGTCTGCTTGGTGCTTGACCTTCTTGTAATATGGGGCCACTCCTCAGATGACAGCATTTCTAACCCACAGGTGTGCTGAAACAGTGCTTGTAAACATGCAGGACTTACCCAGCATTCTTCAAATCCAGACACTTATTTCCCTCCAATTGCCTGCCTCTTCATCACTTATTATTCTTTCCCTCCCGTGAACATCCTTGCTTCCTTGATTATTATTTTGAAAGAGATTTCGTGTCAGTTGTTTTTGGTTTTTTGTCTATTTAAAGATCATGTTCCCAGCCAATGGGAAATGAAACAAAACCATCAACAGGAACCTGATGCAAGTACACGTGGGCAGCCCCAGCATGGCGTGGGGATGGGTTACAGGCTCTGAGAGTTGCGATTCCCACTGTCCTTCCAGAAAATAAATGTAGTGAAAAGCATTACTTTGCTGAACAGGTAGCCAAAACAGCCATCTCTGGACATACACACATCAGCCCAACCGCTGAGGGCTGTACCTCCCTTGACATTCTGAACAGCTCTGAACATGAGTAGCTGTACTTGTAGTATATGTGTTTTATGCATGTCCTTGTAGTATAAGTATTTTCATATTCTACCATAAACAGTTTCTTACCCCTCTCCGTGGCTGCCTGAAACCATCACTTCTGCCTTTCATGCTTACCGGCTGCCCTTCAAACGCTGCCAACACGTGGTACTAGACTGGAAGGCAGAGCCTTTGGGGAGCTGTGTGAATCACTTCTCACAGAACCGAATTCTCACAGTGCAGGCTATCAGTGACCGTGTGATCCCAAATGCTCCAGCTCCTCTCACAGGCTTTAAAAAGAGAAAAATCTCTGAAAGGAAAGAAGCTGGGTGTGAACCATATCAATATGTCATTAAAGAACAATGGATACCAGTAAAAAATTTAAATCATTCTTCTGGAGTAGCCTTTTCTGCTGATTCTGCCTTTTAGGAATATAATTAGCAGTCGACATCAGAGGATACATATTCATAGATTCATAGAGCATGAGGCCAGAAGAAACTATTAGATCATCTAGTGTGATTTCCTATATATCACAGGTCATTAACTTTCACAGGGTTACCCCTGTGCTGAACCCAATAATTTGTATTTGACCAGTGTCACTCGTGGCTGGCTGACACATACTTTTTACAAAGGCAGCAAAACACAGAGAATCTGTCAGTTCTTTAGCTCCAATCTTTGGGTTTTTAGGTGAAATTCGATTAAGTTCCCCTTTCATTAAAGAGTCTCATTTGCAGTTCAAACAACTCTGTATTTGGCTTCTAGCTGGCAGGTCTCAGTATATATTTCTTTAATAAATTAAAAATACTACCTCATGAAGTACTTTATACCTGTGACAGCATTTATTCTTTGAGACAATCTACCTATCCACCTTATTTTGACAAAATAATCTAATTGAAATTAGGAAGTCTTTCCCAGTAAGGCATACATTAAGCAAGGACTGCAGAGCTACTGTCCCAGCAATGAAAGTGAAAAGGCTCTGAGAAACAAAATCTATCGAGCTCCACAATGGAGAAAGCTCACTAAAGCCACTTTAGATACCGACATTGGTGATATCCACCTTTGAGCTTGTCAGGAAAACAAATGAAATAGGCAATTTAGGAAACAAATCATCTGAGCTGTTTCAAGCAATCATTATGGGAAGAAACTGATACATTGTAATTCTCTTCACTCGTTATTTGTGAAGCTAGATAAGTAGCTCAGGTGTGGACAACTTGCTGTTAACATCTGTACATGGCCCCACTGTAACTATTAACGTCCGAGTGAAAAAAAAACATCCCTTCATGCAGAAGCTAATTCATATGAATCTGAAATCGAATAAAAACAGCTTTTCTCTTTAAACCTTACACACAAAAGTAAGAAAACCTGAAGTGCCTTCCTAAATACCCTGGCTCTATCCAAAATAACTCTCAAAAGCTTATTATTGCCAAGGTTTGAAGCTTCCCTTTTCTTTCTGGAGCAAAGACTTCAGATGGAAAATCTGAAAATGAATGTTTCAATTTAAGCAAAATTCAGACAAAAAACTCTTGGCAAAGCTTTGGATGAAGATAAAGGACAAGGATAAGACAAGTTTGTCTTTGTGCAACGAGTCGCGGGACGATCCGCTGTCAAGGCCTACAACTCATTCAGTTCTTCTTACAGATGTTTTTACAATTAAGAAAAGTGACTTGAATGTCAAGTGGGAAAAAGAGTACTCCCCCAAGATTCATCCATTAGCTCTGTCAGCAATACCCCAAGCCTCCACATCAGAGCAGGTTCCTTGACTGTTGACAAGACAATAAAGAATGACTATTTACCATATGGTAATTGTAGTTCAAGATGTGTTGTCCACATGGATTCTACTTTTGCATCCCGTGTATCCATACAGGCAGTTGAGGTCTGTTGGATAGCAATGCCTATGGACACATCTTTATGGCTGGATCCGAGCTCCTTGTCTCCTCAGATAACCTATCGCAACCACAAAATACATGGTGAATGCCCCAGGGCTGCGAAAAGGCCAAAGAGAAAAACCCATCCTAGAACCCTAGTGAGATATCCTTACAAAGCACTCGAGGTATTTTATGTAAAGTAAATGAATGAGCAGATGAAAGAAAATACTTTGCCACCAACTCTGTAATGAGGTATTAGGGAGGAGTGTTGAAAAGACATGGGAAGTTGTTGAGATATTCGAAAGATATTCAAACCCCAGACGGGGATGGTAAATCTCCTTTTTTTTTTTTGGCGGGGAGGGAGGGGTGCATGGTGGTGGTAGAAATAGCAGGAATAATAATTTTTAAAAAGAAAAAAAACAAAACTCCAAGGGCACCTCCTCTAGATCTGTAAGTTATACAAGAACCTGCAGTGCGACTGTAGATGAACAAGTGCAGAGAACTGAGAGAAGGTTATAGGAGATTTTGTGTCTAGCGCATTGCTAAGAGCAACAGTCACAGTACAAGTCAGTTTCTTCTTCTTCCAGCAATTGTAAATCACAAATATATTCCTCTGCATACTCCCAAGCGTTACAGTGGCTGTAAAACTTTCTTCTCAGGACTGCAGCAGCTTGGATGTTTTGATGATGATATGGTATGTATGAATGTATTAACACTGACACATGATCAAAATTAGAATTTTCTTACAGAATTTTTCTCCTCAGATGGCCTAAGCCCTCCTGGTGAAAGGAGCCGCAAAGTTCCCTGTTTGTCTGGAAGCCTGATAGGTGACATCCACTCTAGATACACAAGAAAGGCAAAATAAAGATTCTTAGTATGGAAAAGGCTTGATCTCTCTTATTCTCCAGTAAGCAATATGGGCAGGACCTAAATGGCATAATCCAGTTAATTAAAGTGATGGTGTCTCATATACATCCAGTTTATAAGACTTGCTGATGTTCCTGGTATTTCATAGTTCCAGCAAAAATAACTCACACACTTATTACTTGAATATTTCAGGTGGAACTTTAATAATTTGCTGGACAAGAATTGAGGATGATTCTTAATAAAATGTCTTCCTTGTAAAAAAAGCATATAGATCTGCTGCTACTGATTTTCTCTCCACCCTTACTTGTTATTGTTTAGAAGAAATTAGAAAGTGGCATTGCTGGACAATTGAAAAAGAGAACAGAAGGGTAACAGGTGGAAGAGGGTCTCATGACTCTTGCAGAATCACAAGATGGTTTGGGTTGGCAGGGACCTTACAGCCCATCTCATTCCAGCCCAGGCTGCCCCCAACCCCACCCAGCCTGCCCTTGGGCACCCCCAGGGATGGGGCAGCCACAGCTCCTCAGGGCAGCCTGCGCCAGGGCCTCACCACCCACATAATAAAGAATTTCCTCCTTATATCTAATCTAAACATACCTTCTTTCAGTTTAAAGCCACTCCCCTTTGTCCGATCACCACACCCCCTGACACAGAGCCCCTCCCCAGCTGTCCTGCAGCCCCTTTAGGCCCTGTCAGGCTGCTGTGAGGGCTCCCCGGAGCCTTCCCTTCTCCAGGCCGAACACCCCGAGCTCCCTCAGCCTGTCCCCACAGCAGAGGGGCTCCAGCCTCTGAGCATCCTCGGGGCCTCCTCTGGACCCGCTCTAAAAGGTCTGTGTACTGTCAGAATTGAGCTCGGGTTTGGAAGGGGACAACTCCTTTGCGCTTAAGTAAGCCCTCTTTAAGCCTTTTATTGACCTTTTTACCAGAGGTGTGAAAGTATTGAGCATCCTCAAGGAACTGCCAGCTGAAACCGTACTGAATTCACCAAAGTCTCCTTACAACTTCAGCAGGTATTGTCAACTGTTTTGAATCTGTCTTCTAGATGGAGAAAGTGGATGACAACAAGCCTGGATAGAAAATCTCTTTCATTTACCTTCAGGGTGCACTGTTTTAATCTTCCCAGGTAAGGAGGCTACGTTATGCACTTCAAGAACAGGCTGACTTTGCCTAATGAATTTGGCCACTTACTGGCTACACTGTGAAGTAGAAACAGTGCAGGTGGGGATGGAAAGTCCAACTAGGTTATGCTGATATCCTATCCTCAGTGAGAAGAGCCATCATTAGATGGAGTATCAGTTTTTGCAGGTCAGCAAACCAATACAGTTCTGTCTAACAAATTCTCTCCAAATCTTCTTAGCACGTTCTCGTGCCAGCTTTTTGAGTTAGGAGGAACTGAAGGGAACGGGGATAGCATTTCTAGACTCCATAGGGAAAAGAAATATACTGGTGAAAGAAGCCAGGACACAACCAGCTAAAAGTTTAGTCCTGAAACAAAAGTAGTCATATTTTCCATCACCTCCAACTGCAAGTAAGGGTGCATCAAGAAAATGTTATTTGAGGAACATTCTCAGGGACAATATTCCTTTGAACTTCTTTCTGGGGTGCTCCATAGAAGACTTTCTACCCTAGAAGGGCAAAATATAACGCTGTTTTGAATTTAAGGTCCAGAGCTGAACTGCCTCCCCAGGACAGAGATTAGACCTTGCTCTACTAAAGTAAAATACAGATGTGAGTGTGAATGTCAAACGTCTGTGATGTTTGGCCAGTGAAGCACATACAGGTGAGAAAATGAGGATCATTATACTGGGCCAGAGCAAGCATCCATGCCCTTTTCCCGGTAATGATGCTAAGGAGACACCCAGAAAGAGTAAGAACAGGGCAATTCACTTGCCTGAATACTCTTTGAGCTTACAGCTCTGCTCAGCCCAGTGGATTTCATGGTTTCTTCTCTTTAGAAACACTTCACTATCTCCCTTGAAACCTATTTTTGCATCCATCTACACATGCTCTGACACAGCTCCAGAGATAAAAGACCCATCTCTTGTGGCTGGTTTGAACAGCCCCCCCCCACCCCCAGCTGCATGAGCTCCTCATTGCCCTGTAGCTCTTTTATTACATACGAACAGCTGATCCGCATCAAAGTGCTCCACGTCAGCCTTCTCAGCTTTTCTGCGTTAATGAGAACCAACACCATCCCAGGCATTTATCAGCCCTGTCCTTCTCTGAAACTTTTCTAGTTCTGATTTGTTTTTTCCAGATGAGGGACCAGAACTGAATACCACACGGAATGAGTAGGCAACAAGTGCATTTATATAGTGCTGTAAGGATCTTTTCATCTCCACTCCCTTCCTAGTAATTCATAACATACGATATTTTTTTGAGTGCTATTGAGCATCGAACTGACATTTTTGCAGAAGTATCCAAGAAAACTAGTGATCAGCGCACCTTTCTCCTGAGTAGTAAGGCTCCTCACTTAAAGCTCCCGGCTTCGCATGGCAATCCTAGAACACCTTCCCCCGATTAAACCCTGCCTTACCACCAGATTTTCTCACTACTCTTCCTCTCCTCCCCTGATCCCTTTGGATGTGTTGAACAGCGCTGGCCCCAGCTCAGGACGCCACTAATGAACTTTGCTGACCGCGAGAGCTGACCATTTATTTCCACTCTCTGTATCCTGTTGTTTTCAGCTGGCTCTTTATCCATCCAAAGACCATGTCTGCTATCCCATGGTCGCTACGTTTCCTCAAAAGCCCTTTGTGGGAAATTTGGAGTAGTCTTTTAGAAAACACAAATTGTATCCATTGCATCAATGTTACTCATTTTTTCATTGATTCCTCAAAAAATCCAAGATACCTGCAAGATAGGACTTGCCTTCACAGGAGCCATGTTGACTCTTCCCAAGTAGGTCATTTTTATGCAGGTGTCCACTATGTTTTTTACTAATTTGCCCACATGAACATTTGTATTACAGTTCTGGAGTTCCCTTGCTGAGAGGCTGATGCTACATTTGACCTTCCCTACGTTTGAAAAGACTGCTAAAGCTGGAAGGTACGCGGCTCACACACTGACCGAAGGAACGGTTGTTAGCAGAGTGCCTTGTCATTACAGCCCAGGTGGTCAGAGCTCAGCCACACTGCTCTGGTTTAGGCACCAGAGATCTTAATTGTCAGGATTGCTACTGCTGTCTGCATTGTAACTGTGTTCACAAGCACTGCACAACATCCAAAACTGTAAACCCACTGCTCTACGCAGACACAGCCAGTTCAGGTCCCAAAATTTTTAATTTATGTAAAATCTAAATCGTCGTGTATTTAGATTTCATAAAAGCAGGCAACTTGGAGTTTGATCAAGAAAATGCAAGCAAACCAAGAAAAAAAACAAGACAAAGATGGATCCCAGGGACAAACAGTGTAGCGTGGGTCATTTACAGCATTTTGCTCTCCTCTCCTTATGACTTTAGCTCCAACACCTTCATGTTCCTTCTACCTCCGCCAAATCCTTTCCAGCAACCCCACCTCCCCGCCCTGCCCATCTTCCCCATTCCTCTGCCCCTTTCATCTCCAAACCTAAAGTACCTCGTTCATTACTTCAGTCCTTCCCAAACAGTTCATGTCCTCAGGGCAGATACTCCTCTTACTTGGGCCCTCTGCATTGTAACGGCTGACTCTTAACTTTCCTTTAATTCATTATCTTTTATGTGCATTAGCAATGAAAGGCTATTACCACTATTTTACTATTTTACACGTGACACTCAATCACAGAGAGGCGAAGTGACTTTCTGAGATTCACACAAAGCCTGTAAGGGAGCAGAAAGCTGCACCCACATCTCCCAAGTCCAAGGGAAACACTCGTACCATGGGCCAGCCCTCCGCTCTCAGGTGGTGAGCCCCCTGTGGAAGTGGCAGTGGCACATTTCAGAGAGAAATGAATTATTCTGAATTCACATTGGTCACCTCTGCAGCACCTTGGTCCACGTTCAGAGCTGTGCGCAGAGTGGTCATATCCCAGGGCCCTTCAAGCATGCACAAAACACCAAAACCAGAGAAGCTGCAGTACCATCCTGAGACAAGCCGTGTCAGTACTCCATAGCTCAGCTAAATGAAGGCATCCAAAAGAAATACTGGTGCCAGCAGAGCAGGGCAGCGCTGTTGGACAAAATGACTCCCAGCAGCGGGTAGCCCGGCAGCTCTGGCAGCACCAGCCTGTTTGTGCTAATGATGACAGCTGCACAGAAGTGGGCATGTTTTTCACTTCGCGTGTTTCCAGCTCTAGTTGCCCTTTTCAGGAGCACTGTCGAACTGGAACGGCCCGAGGCCTTGTCTTACCCCTCCCTGAAAACGGGAAGGCAGCTGGTACACTCCGTATTAGGTACCAATGCCCTGTAAAAAGTAATGCTATCCAGCTGGCCATGAACAGGATGGCTTTCTCGAGCTAGAGTCACACTCTGGGACTGGTGTGTATGTCCTGAGCCCGTGCAATGAAAGGAAGATGGGTCTCGGCCTCAGGACTCCGCTCCTGCTCCCGAGTGCAATGCCTGGGGAGCACTTGTCATGCAAGCATTCCCAGACAGATCAAGGAACAGCGTCAGATTTTCTTAGATTACTCACATGAACCAAACAAGCAGGATTTGGCCTGGATACAGGAATCAGTCAGTTACCCACCGTGAAAATATAGTGAATAATTGAAGATGAAAGGCAGCTGTAAACAAACAGCAGACCAGCACATTACACTGTTCAACAGTGCTAGGACTGAGCAGCACATGGAAAAGGAAATTCCTATCCATATGAAATAGCAGGAGAAAGTTTGATAAACAGGACGTCGTTATCAAATTATGAGTCAGATAAAGTGTCATCTGCCACACAGATGAGAGTGAATGTTGTTACCCGTAAAGGAGGCCATGCCAGGGACTGGCCCCTCTTGCCTAGAAAGAGAGATGGGGTTGAAAGCCAGGGAGGAAAGGAAAGGGAAAAAGAGCTGTGAATAATCGGGTTTGGTGCTCCTGCTGGAGAGGACAGCAAGATAGCTGCTGCTTGCTGCTGCTGCTGCTGGGGGGAAAGGCTACATCCCCTGCACACCGCAACATCACCGCTTGTTGCGGAGTTGGGGGAAACTTATGGCAGTCCTGTGGCCAAAACAGCTCGCTTTTCTCTCATTCCAACTCAGCTCCGCTGGCTGGGACACTGCAGCAGAAATGAAGCAGCCTGAGGGTCTTCATAGCCTTCTCCACCACCTGCCTGCTCTTCCCTGTGCACCATCTCTCCTGTCTCTGGTAAAATGAGGAGCCCGAGGCTGACAGGCTGGGAACATTTCGCATCCTTGTGCAGCTCCGCTGTGGCTGATCCAGCTGAGCACATACTGCAGAGACGATTCAGTCGCAACAGACTCACTACGTTCTGTGTCTTCTCCTTTTTAAAACATTATCCTTCAGTTTCCAAGGACAGACCAATAGCTTTTATTAACCCTACAAATATTCACCTTTAAAAATAGAGTCCTTTTTTTTTCTGGAGAAATTGCTTCTATGTTTATTTTAAAGTACAAAGCAGTTGTGGTTCTCTGTGTGTTTTTACAGTTTACAGTCCCGCACATTTTGCAAACTGTAAAATACGGATGTTTCCCTAGTGGAAAAACTGCACTATAAAAAATTCATGGAGTTTCCTGTTTTCTCATGGAGCTTCAGTATTTGTTCTTTAAAAAATTATCACCCCTGTGGAAGAATCTGGTAGAGCTTAATGGCAAAGAAGCAGCATTCCACAGATGTGCTAAGTGTCCCACTAAGTGCAGGCGAAATGATAAGCTCTGTTAAGAAAGCCGTAGAGTAATTCAGAAGGCCCTGTTACGGTTTTCATTTACTGGTCTGTCCAGTTATGTAAGAGGTTGTTTCTCCCTGCAGGTTGACTGTTTCCAACCTTGCTACATCGAGTTTTCCACTGAGCAGAACAGGGTAACCCAGCACAAAACAGAGTGCGCGGTGCAGGAGCGTTATGGGGAGCCAACACCCAGACCCCACAGCGGAGCAGGGACATCGCCCAAAGGGGGGTCTGTGCTGGAGTCCTGGCATATGCAGGGTGCAGGACAGGGACTTCACAGAGCAGGGCTGACAAGAGGGACCGGGTCAGTCCTTGGGAAAGGAATCAGCAGGATGCTAAGTGTACAGGGGGCATCTGACCCACAGCACGTGCTGCCCAGGGTTGTGGTAACAGAGGGACAGAAGCATCTTACCCCGCCCTCTGCCTTCCTCAGGAAATCTCCCCATGTTTGTACCAGCTGGAGGAGCATCTGAGAGGCAATGGAAAAAAAAAAATGTGCCGCAGGGGAGTAATCGAGGACCTGAGGTCTCCCAGGATGCCTGGGTGGCTGATGCATATCACCCCTAACACCCCTTACTTGGGGCTGAAAGTGCTTAAAGGCCAAACCTCTCCCTCCTCCACTGCTACTTTCTCTCCTTCACACCTCCCTTGCATACGGCAGAGGTATTTCCACTCCTGGCAGCAGCAGGATGGCTTTCAACAGGCACTCCTTAAGAGCATGTTGTGCATGAAGACTGCTGCCCAGAGAGATAGGAGCGGGCTGCCTGCAGTCTGCAGTGAGACCTGGCTGCCTCGCTGCCTCCTGGAAAGGCAGATCCAAGACTACAACCATGGCAGCAACAACTTAACGCTTAGATTCTGTGGTCAGTGGTTCTGTGTCCATTTTTTTCTAGCTGTTAAGTGGGCCTGTTGGTAAATATTACTGCCTCACACGGCCTTTGCTTCCCTTGTACCAGGAAATCACTGCTGCAACAACGCTCCAAGCATTTGTCTCCCAGTACTTTACACATGGTCACGAGCTGAGGTCTCGCAGCAGCCTTTTCGCTCTATTTATTTTGATATCTGTAACAGGGGGATTCCTGTACACAGTTAAGGACTTCCTTATCACAAAGCTAGCACGTAACGCTTGTTGCATAACGCTTATCACGTAATGCTGCTGGCATTTTCAGTGCAACTCATAGGAGAAAGCCACCAGCTAGGAAGGAAATCTTTTCCAGAAGATCTTTGCACTTGGAAGAATATCTACAAACGTCTACAAAACCTCGCGAAAGGGACATTTTTGTCATAGAAAGAACAATTGTTTGGCCTATCACCTCCGTCATCCCAGCTGAATTTATCAAACTAGAAAATCCGGTGCTGTCAATGGAGATCTTTTTCGTTCATTCCGAGACTTTCAATCCAGAATCAGATATTCACATCTACAACTAACATGAAGCTGCCTGCACTACCTCAAGGGACCCATGAGTCACACTGGAAGATCTTCCTCAGCTACACAGGAGCCCTGGAAATTCAGGTAAGGAGAGACAGAAGTTCAGAGACTTCCTACAGCGACACAGCCAGGAGACACAGAGCAAGCAACACGGCAATTCTTTTTTTCTTTTCTCCCTCTCTTATTTTAAATTTATTTTTTAAGAATCTTACAGTTCTCTGTGTTTCCATACTGGTTTAAAGACTAACCAGAGCTGGGGACAAGCTCTGTCAGTTCTTCAGTATACCCACAGGCTGCCATAGGCAGGCTGAGCAAGAGCACGGTGCGAGAGCTGGTAGAAGATTTCTCCATACCCAAGACCTCTACAAGGTTTTCTCCTTGTGCTGCAAAACACAGCTTCAAATCTCAGAACTCAAACCCAATACAGTTCCTGCTTGCCCTCTGTATTCCCCCCAGACTTTTTTTTTTTTTTCGTTTTTACTGAATGGCCATAAACTTCACCAACAGATTCCATACGGGTTATGTTACACCACCACCCGACTCCAAATCAATTACAGTCCAAAGGGATAGAGTTGCAGAGAGTCTGCGAAGCCCAGTCCTGGCGTTTCCACGAGGGGCTGAGAAACCACAGAGCTAAGAACAGAGCCTGGGGATCCAGCTGAAAGAACAGCATGATTTCACAATGGGACTGGGAGGCAGAAGACCTAGGTTTGTGTGCCAGCTCTGCTGCTGACTGCCTGTGTGAGATCAATCTCTTTATTTCTGTGTCTCGGTATGTGGCTCCTTGCACACCGCAGTCCCCATCCTCGGGGCCTCTCCGTGCTGATGCTCCACGATAAAGATGCAGAATGCTTTCTGGGGGACTAAGGCACCGGGAGGGTCTGGGATTCTCTTTCAACACCCCACCAGGTATTGCCACTGTCGTTCCAAGAAACATGAGCATGCTGATCAGTAAGAACTACCGGAATAAACCATGCTCTTCTCTGACAGCCATCATTAGGAGGAGAATCACAGCAACATAAGGATGGAAGGGACTGAATTCACCGAGGTCTGTTTCCTGCTATTACAAGCAACCATGTCACACAATCCTTTTCATAAGTCGCACGTGTTTGTTTGTCAGGTGTACTTTACCCGGCTGAACTTGAGGTGTAACGTAAGGAAGCAAAGTAGCCAAACAAAAGAGCAACACTTTCTCCGCAAGCGCTGACTGTGAAGCATACACCACGGAGATGAGAGATTAGGCAAGTCGGGGCTGTGTAGATCCCATGAATGAAGCCCTCCACCACGTACACGGGACGGCGAGCCATGCTCCGCGCCAGCTGTGAGCAACCTGCGTCGCTGCTGAAGGCTGCTGCCTGCCAGCTCAGGCCTGAAACCTTTGGGGTCGCTTGTTTTCTGCTGATCTCAGCAGAAAGGGGACCTTTTCTAATGAAAGAAGTTCAACTCCTTACCCTCTTCAGCTGCTTTAGTTTAAGTCTGAACTCAGCAAAGCCAGAAAAATCTGAGACTCGCAGCTAAAGACCCTCAGTTTGTCTCACTGAACTGAGAAAAGCAGCAATTACCAGGCACTGTTGTAAGAAAGGGTTGCAGGGCCTGGTAGAAGTGCTGCGTACCTGCATGTCCCGGTGGGGCACAGCCTGAAGTCTTGGCTCAGTTTTAAACCCAGCACAGCTTGGAAGGATATTAAAGAAAGGCTAATGAAAGAAACAAGTGAATATTTCTGGATAAACCAGCGGAAGATGCTGTTGCTAAGCACCTGTTTGATAAGTTAAATAAAGAAACGTGACACATCATCCAAAAGCCTAAAGCCAAATTTCTCTCTGACATAGCTGTACTAAATCAATCAAATTGCACAAGGACTGAACTTGGTTCAAAACACCTCTGCCTAGCAGCCACTCAGGATCTGCCCTTCCCAGTTTTAGCACTGTTTCTCCAAAAGAATCGCGATGTAGAGCAGGGAGTTCACCACAAAGTCAGCCTTTGTAGATTTGAAGTTATGGGGAGGGGAAGTGGGGGTCACTGTTCCTCTCTTGCCTAACCTGCCTTGAACTTCTCCGCCGCAGGAACTCGGAGAAGCGGCAGATACGTTCGCGCCTCGCAGCGCATTCAGCCTGACATCGGCGCAGAAAGAAAAAAAACCTTCACTCGCCAGCTTTTGATACGACCTGGACAACAAACGGCTTGGAAGAGTTCCTCTTTCCTCGGCAGCGAAAATCGTGGTAAAGCACCATCTTGAGAGTTCCCAAAGAGATTCGTTTACAAAGATCAGTATAGGGGAGGCTTGTTTGGTCTCCCGAGATGTATCTCATCCTCTGACAATTCACTGAGACCTTTGCTGTATCTAGCTATATGTGTATAATTATCTGCTCGGATACCTGAGCTTCTATGCAACGGCCTTACTCCAAGTAACCCAAACTATCCCCAAGGCATGGCACGCACAGAATGGCCAGGGCAGGGAGGGGAGGAGGGGCAGCGGACTTCCCTCGTTTGCTGCTGGAAATCGGCATTTTAGGGCCTTGTAGTCATTTCCTTGCTAGTGTGAGGAAACTTTTTGTACATTTATATAAAATAGGAGGCCAGAAGTGCACACCCCCATCTTACTTCCTAATATATTATGTCCTCCCCTGCCGAGTCCTGGGACTTAGTCTGGATTTGGTAACTGAAGCAATATAAATGTTAGCTAAGAAGTATTCCAGCAATATGGTTCCAATTTATGCTTGTTTTGAAGTCTAAAGGACCAATATGTCTCAGCGATTCTTCACTGGACGCTTAGCTCTAATGCAATTTGTGCAGGAGTGCACGCCGCTCTCTAGAAGCCCTCGTGCGACGCTCCAGAAAACAGGTTCATGCCCGAGCAAGATGCAGAGCAGCCACGAGCACCGGGCCCTTGCTGGTAGCTCCCTCGCCTCTCCCGCCTTGCGGGGCTTTGCTCAGCACCCGGTGCTGTGCTCGCCAGGCCTCGCGCACAAATGAAGGAGTGCAGGCACGGCGCGTTGCCCCCGGTTTCACTCTCCTTACCCTCTTGCATTTCGGAGGCGACGCAAGGCACCTCGGAAGGAAGCCCTTCCCTGCAAGCTGTCTGCGCTTTACTTCCATGCCGTGCTCCTCGCAACGCTGCCTTTATTTGTGTAGACATGCATTCTCAAGGTTCGCCTGCCCCCTTTTCCTCCCTCACACCCCTACGGAGCCCCTGCCTGAATCCAAGTAATGAGCTAACCCATGGAACTCATTGCCCTTTATCTTGCTGGGGAACGTGCACCTTTTGAACTGCCATCTGCAGATTGTGTTGATGCACTGACTTGTTAACTGTGCCATACTGTGAAGGAAATGGCATGATTTAGATCAAGTGCTCTGGACGGCTGTTCATAAGAAACACTTGAGCCAAGCTGTTACTGCTCAGGATGTGCCCTGGGGAGAGGGGTTTCGTTTCGGGTCATGCTCTTGCCTTGTATGAGGGCAGGCGCAAAGTACTGAAATCACAGTCCTTCCCTGAAGCTGAGGGGAGGGGGGGAGGAGAAACATTATGAAACCATAGAAGCGAAGCTGCCAAATTAACTTCTCACCCTTTCAATCACACTCCAGAGGATAAAAGCCTAACATTTCTGCCTCAGAAACAGGCTCAGTTTACACCAAACAAGTTATTTCTCTAATTTATCAGCCTTGCCAGCTATCATTCTAATTATTGGAAACCTCAGACTTTTTATGAAGTCAGATGTACAGCATATTTGCATGGCTGTAACGTATCACTAGATAAATAGGTCTGGGGGAAAGAAAGGCTTTTTGAAAGGAATCTGCAGGTTTCTTTACACAGTTAGGGCTTTAAGGACACTATCACCAAAAAAAAATGGTTCTGGATTTAATTTGCTTTAAAAAAAATTGCAACTTTCGACATAACACAACATAGCTGAAGTCAACAAGAGAGGAGGAGGCTGTGACGGAAAGCTCATCAAAAGCCTCCCATGGACTTTCCCTGGCTCCGGGTCAGGCCTTCATTCTTCCTCTTCGCTTGCATAGTAGCAAAGCCTGGGGACAGCCTGACACCCGGCAGCCAGGCCAGCCCGGAGGCGCAGCCCGAGAGCCATCTAGACAGAGCGCTCGCCCAGCCTTCCCCAACACAAACCCTGATTTGTCCATTATATGTAAATGGATGATTAGAGTCATTCTCTAAGACAAATTTACTTTTCTGCACACTCTAAATCTGTTTAGTCACTTTAAAGGTGTCAATTATTGGAGCATGCTAAGACTATGAATTTCTTAGTAATAGCTTTAATAACATTTTGAAATGAAAAGCAGATACCTTGAAGTTGGCTTACTTTGAAAAGACATATGAGTAGATCTGGTTTTAATTTATGTCCTATTCTACATCTGGAATCCCTTATAATTAAAACTAAAAGCTGGACTACTACTTCCACCTGTCAAATGATGAAAAGATGAATGCACTAATAGCTTACTAAATAGCCCAACATGATAGAGTTTACTTTCCCGTTCCATACAGTAAAAAAGGATTTTGGACAGGAGGCTAAAGGTCTTTGGTCATTACTAATAACACGCTTTCAGTATTAACCTACGTACCCCACTACCACCACCATCAGTGCCTTTTAGCACTGAGATCTCTAAGCTGCACTTTGCATTTTCATTAGATGTGTGTATTCATCTCTGCTGCTGCGGTGTTTCAGGCCTTCCCAGTCCTCAGGTTGTCTGCCACGTAGATCCTCTCTTCTCTAACTATTTTCAACCACTCCACATTTTTGTTCCGCTCATTTTCTTTTCTCATATTAACTGCCTTAATCCGTCGAGTTTTCCATTTATGTTTCTGAAGCACTCATCTCCCAATGACAGCTTTGTCATTAATGTGGGCAGTCCAGGACATGTGACAACTTAGACCCTATTTTGCATCTTCTTGTGCCATTCCTTTATGATCCCAACCCTCCTGTTCCTGTCGATTCACCTGTCTCATCTTACCACACTGCCTGACTCGGAGAATTTCAGTGCACACATTTGTACAGAACCGAACAAAACTGGACCCTCAAACGATACGTAGGGCTTTGGGGTACAGACGCAATATTAAAAAATGACACTTGTTGGATAAACATTTTAAAATTTCTCTCTTACAGAAATACTGAGTGCTTTTTCTCCTGTGTGCTCATACATCACCCATGAGTCTTTATACATGTGCGGCCAGATTAGGAACCTTTTACGGGAACCCAGGAGATTCCAGCTCTCCAGTGCGAGGCTACAGCCTCTTCTGGCCGTTCACAGGCATTCTTTCCAGCAAAACGTTGCACATTTATCTTCAAAGCTGTTACAAAAAAAACCCACACACAGCGGAGGGGCGAACCCATTTGAAGTGCTACACGTTAATTTTAAAAATAAATGAAAAGCAAAGGAGTTAGTTTCGAAAGGAAAACTTTGGTTCCGTCCTCGCGCAGCCCTTGCAGTAGACAGCCAGTTGTGTGGGCAGTCTCCGAAGATTTATTGTCTCATCGCCTGCTCTCGTTTCCTCTGTCCACAGAAATATGAAAATATCCGATTTGGAAAACAGGACTGAGCTTGAAAAATAGTTTGGAATAGTCCAAACTGTGAAGGCTCTACTGTAGATACAGCAGTCTTATTAACGCTGTTGCTGGTACTATTGCTATCCTAACAGCTCTTTCTAGCGAACAACGACGACGACAACCACAGAACAGTGATTCCTACAGTTCTGGATATTGCTGAATAAGGTATTTTCGTATTGCTGTGTTTCCCCAAGGAAAAGGAAAGTCTTGTCTCCCGAGTCCCTAGAGAGCTGCCCAAATGCCTCCTTGGCATATCGATGCCAGGAGCTGTGGATATTCAAGCAAAATACTTTAGCTCCAGCAGAGAGTTATGGAAAAAGCTGTCCCAAATATTACAAATGCGCAGCACTCGACTTCTTACGTCAAAGCAAAGAGTAATGTTTCAACTGCCCCAGCAAGTAGGAAATGATGCAGGTATTAAACATTATTACGAGAACAGAGACACATTAGTTACTGTTTATCCACCAGGACTGTGAATGGAACTTTTTGTTGTGAAGGATTTTCATGGGGAAAGTTAATACACTTTGTCCAGACCATGAGATGGTACAAATCAGTGTAGTTCCATCCAAATCAATGGATCAGTGTTGATTTACAGCAGTTGAGGATCAACCCCCTCTTTTTGGGTCTGCTGAGGATTGTATAACATATACTGCCTAGAAACACTGATGACAAATTTGAAACTGTGTAGGGATATGCTGAACCGAAAGCCTGATTCAAACCCAAACTGGCTACTCTCCTTTTAAATCACTGAGAGCTGCTGTCTTAAATGGTACTGTCAAACGAGCATTTTTAAACATGTATCAAAATCTAGCGGCTGCACCCTCTGGTCTGCGCCGCGCATACTGCATTCCATACAAACTCAAACCCGCCTAGTGCCGATTCATAAATGATGTGTTGGTTTAATCTATTTTTCACAGGGGGTGTTTCAGAGAAGGAAAATTAGAAACAGGTAGAGGGGACTATTATTACTGTCTCATAGTGTGCTCTTGTACATGAGGATTGGATTAAGATAACATCTGGTCCATATTTCTTGAACTATTTCCCTTTTATCACAAGAAAATCGGCAACCCATCTCACAACTGCTCCTAATTTAGATCTAAATATCACTGATGAAACGTTGTACAACATGCTGTTATCTATTAAAATGATTTCCCTGAAGGAACAGTGGATACTTTTATATTTTCCAGTGAAGCCAACCATATTCCCCCTTAGCACTAACTAGTTGCCTTATAATCAAACACTCGAATGGTAACTGCAAAATCCCTTTGGAAAAAACAAGCAAGTCCCCATCGAATATTCAGCTGGTGTAAATTAATGCATGTCCACTGACTGAAGTGAAGCAATGACCATTTACACCACCTTCCTTAGGACAACAACTCTGACTCATACACGGCCCAAACCTGCAAGGTGCTAAATATCTTCTGCACTGACTGGTGTTAGGAGGAGCTGGTTAAAGCTAAATCCAGGCTCAAATACATAAATTAGCAAAAGATTTTAAGCATGTGCTCCAGGGTTTGACTTCTACAGACAGCAGAGGAACAATGAACAGTCCTGAGATTTTCTTTAGGAAGCAGAAAGGCAGAGCACAGTACGCTGTCATCCCTCCCATTTGGTTCAAACAGAAAAACTGTCAGTGGAATGCAGTAATCTTTTTTTCAGCACTTTGCAGAGTTCAAGTCCCCAGAAAGCAGCCTATTGAGTTCAGCAAATAAAAACTTCTGTTTTCTTCACGAGTCTATAATTCATTTTCATGGACAGTAAATCAGAAAAGGGAGAAAAAAAAGCATTTTACAATCTCAAACTATTTTGCATACCTTCACTGCACATCAGTTTTAGCCATTTCCATCACATCCTTACCACTTAAAACGGGGGAATTAGATAAGCATACATTCCCTGTATTAACTGGTTTAATTTAAAAGTAATTTCCACCATCTGGAATTACTATTTACTGTTGTTTGGAGGAGGAAAAAAAAAAGAATCTGAAACTGTAGAAAAGATCATCACAATTTCTTTCAAAGAATAACCAATCTGAAGGAGGGAGAAGCATATAAGGAATGTAATTGATTGTCCACCAGTGAACTCGTGTATTTTGGAGGGAATTCTGAGAATAAAAAGCCACTAGCAGTTATCACCGGTCAGACTGGAGCCATTCATTTTTCACCTGCTTGTGTTTGTTGTCTGGCAACCAGTCAAGGGTGCTGTTAGCAGAATTAAGCTCCAGAAGAAAAGATTGCCCTGTAGGAGGTAAGATAATGACTGGAAAGTGTGGCTTGTTATCAGTATCACAATAAGGACCAGGTCAGAAAGGATTCAGTGTGGGTTTCATTTCAAACAGGTAATCTCTGCTGAAATAATAGAGTAATTGTTGCTTTGAAACCTTTATGTGCTGCAGCATACTACAGCTCATTTGATACAGATTCTGGACTTAATGAAGAACTCCAACAGGCCTGAAACAGACACACAGAGAAAATAGGGAAAAAAAACAGTGCAGCAGTGGAAAATGTCTTTATCCTGTAATTCCAGGTCAATATAGTGAAACATAAAATACTATTCAGGGCAGTTTTATACCTTGATTTATGTCTCCCCTCCTTCTCAGGCTGCGTTCTATCTGTCTATAAAGTTTTGGTCTATAAACATGCAGTAACGTAATACAAAATATTGCAAGAGTAATAACGTATGTAATTATAGTACATCTCACAAATCCTGAACACCAGCAATGAATCAAGGATTTCCAGGGCAATTCCTTGAAATACAACTTTTTCTAAGTTTTATTCAAAGGCTTGAAAGAAGTCACTGGGACAAGCTGCAAGAGCAAGATGCACGTTGCAGCTGATGTTGATGGACAGCATTTTACGTTTTTCTGGCAAACTGCCTAAATGTTTGCCTTGAAAAGTAATTGTTGAGTGGGGCTTTCCTTTTTTTCTTTGTAAAGATAATGCAGCTTTCTCTCAGTCATCTCCTTTAGAAATGTACATTAACTGCTTGGAGATTAATCTGCTGTTTGGGTTCATATTGTTTGCCGAAAGCGCTACCCAGCAGAATAGTTGAACTTCTAAGTTTCAAAATAAAAAGGGTGAGCTGGTAAACACTGCCAAAGTACAGAGAAAATAAGGGAAAGAATTGTCTTTTCTATGGCCTCTTACCTTAGGGCAACCTTGGGTTTCCAAGCTTTGGAGGCATTTAAAGATAGCTTCACTTTGGTGCGGACGTCGTCAGTCTTATACACAGTCCTTTTAAATCCGAGACACAAGGAGGGACACAAGGAAGCCTGGTGGAAGCAGGTCAAGGCTATAACATCTTCCACCGGAGCCCTTCTGAGTTCTGGATGTGGAGCAGAAAACAGTACGTTCTGCAGGGTTCCTATACATGGAGGCAGTTCCCTGATCCTCCTTCCATTACTGCAGGGCTTGTTACAGCCCTCAAACCTACAGATGATGCATCTAGTCTAAGATCTCAGCCCAGCATCTCAGTGCTGAATCCACAAACATACTCTGTGGGTATAATGCCCACTGTTACATGATGCATTTCTGAGTTTCTGTGGGCGTGCGCACACCCACTCCCTCCCTGGGCTCCTGCTAGCACTCATCATCATACTTTCTTATACCTGGATTCAGATATGAGATAATTTTCACTTTAGAGTCTTAAAGAGTTGGCCAAGGAGCTCTAAGCTTGTACAGTTTTCATTTAAGAAATCTTGGAAAAACAGGGGATTTGCAAAAAAATAATTTATGGACCAGCATTTCTATAAAACAAGGGAATCATGGGTAATTAGAAAAGGGTCAACACAGCATCAATTCCAGATAAGACTATTATAAAATTGTGATGATATGAAATCAGTTATAAAGCTAAAGGCTCACAACCCAGATAGTATCAATCCTCTCGATGTAATGGAATAGAAGTCTTAAATGCTTTAAATGTTTTCATGATTATAAATTAGTTTGGTAAAAAGCAGTGGAGCTGACAAAATAAATCAGAAAGATCTGCAGGGTACACTTTACAAAATGTCAATTTTAAACAAATACTTTACAAAAACTGATTCAGAATACAGGCTATGGCTTGAATATGGCCAAGAAACCACTCCATATGGGAAATCTAGTCCAAAGGGGCACAGGACGTTGTCTGGCAGCACCAAGAATTATAGCACAGGGATATACCTCACTGTGGTCAGTGCCACTCAAGAATGTTATCAGAGTTCAGATGAAGAGAGTATTGCTGCTGATGAAGTTTGCAGATGGCACAAAGCTGGGTGAAGCAACGAGTAACAGCGAAGCTGTCAATTCTTCAGGCTGATCTGGACTACTTAGAAGGTGGAACTCATTTGTCTCTTTATATATTTTGCAAAACAACCAGATGCAAGGTCATACATGGTTTTTAGGATCACACAGTGCAGATCATAGCTTTTAGACCAGCTTTAGTATTTAGTCATACACATTTTGCAATGGTGAGTGCTACAGAAAACATGTGGAATGATTTGCTAGGGTCAATGCAGACACAATAGAAGTTGACAATAGGGATAGATGTGGAAAACACTGTCAGATTTGCCTCTCTATACTTTTTACCTCTATTCTTTGTACCTTCTCTCAGCACCAAATTAGGGCTGTCAGAACTATAAAGGCAAAGGGCTCAGAACTCAGTTCTTCTATATTGCTCCCACTGCCAAATACAATTTCGGCTATAGGGAAATTGGCCTATAGGGAAATTATTTTCTGGTCCTAGACAGCAAGAAAACAAGAATGATAGGCTAGCTTGGCATTAAGAGCTATTTGCTTCCTGCATGGGATACATTAGTTATGATTTTGCCTCTTGAGCAAGGCCAGTCGCTCCAATCACTCCAAACCTATCCCAGTGGAAACGTTCACACTGTCCTAATGCTGTCTGCACTGCCTACAGGTAACACTAATTGGTTCTGCATCCAGGGAGGAGAAAGGTACCAAGCTTGAAGGAGACTCAGTGTCTCGGCCTTTTAAAGTTGATAGCTGAAACAGTGACTTGCTTGTGCCTTGTATTTTCCTAACCTAATCCAATTATTCTTTTTGCTTCTGTGATGCCTTGGAGGCAGAGACATCACTGCACAGACCAAAGAAAGATGGAAAGCTCCCCATTTGTAATAAAACTTAGACTTGGATTCTGAAACGAGCTCCACAGGAGCAGCCTCCAGGCTCTCATGACTCCACTGAAGTCACCGGGGAGCACATGGGCTTGCCTACAGAAGGATCATGGCAGATTTGAGCATATGAGCTGAGGGGGCTGATCCTGCTAACACTTCATACCAGGCACAGAGCCAGGTGCACAAAGAGATTCAAACTAAATCCTAATTAAGTGTCTGAATTCCCGGTGAAATCCATGGGTAGTTAGATGCCTAAATATCAGTGGGGATATTGATCCAGCTGCTTATCACTGAGTAGTATCCCACTGCTTTCTAGAGCAGATGATGGCATTTGCCATTTGATTCCAATTTATCTGTTCCTTTTTTTTCCTTGAATGTGAGAGAAGTTCTGAGGATGACTGCACTGTCATTAACTGTACATGCGCTAGCACTTTCTCAAAGGAAAGGAATGACATATCAATGTGAACCTGAGCCCGGGCAACAAAGGAAGAAAATAAGCATATCACTAGAAAACACAAGGCTTGAAATTTGTAGCGAACATATACTATAAAGCCTCGTAAAAGAGCTAGATCTTAAAGAAATGTATATGGTCTGAAACATAACAACACTACGCTTTTTGCCACATTACCACTGAAATTAGCTGATAAAAATGTTTGGAGAATAAGCCAATATAAAAACATTCTGATTTCACACCAAAGGCATGCTCAGCTTCTAACAGGAACTAAGAATCCTGCACCTATTAGATCATATCTTTGCTACCCACTCAGAGTAAATGATTGATATAACAGACGTGTTGAATCAAGATGCTAGTTCATTCTTTTCTTTTTTTATGCAGGCACTTTCAGCCAACAGATTTTTTCCCCCAGAATATCTGTGATTCCTTAGATTCTTTGAGGCTATTCCCTTAATAATTGGAGGAACTGCCTGAGCAAAAAGCTGCAGCACAATGCCTGCTCTCTGCTGAAAGAGCTCCCTGGGTTGGAGGCGCACACAGCCTGTCTATGCTGCTGCAATCAAACCAGCCCAGCTTGAGAAAGTATAAACACTGTGGTGGGCAGAACAGCCAAAAGCAGGGGGACAGAAGGGAAAACGGTCACGTCGCTGTTATTTCTTTAACAGATTAGGGTCTGATCTAGGTCCCGCTGAAGTCTGTGACACAGTTCCTATCAAGTTCAACAGAATCAACCTTTGAAAGCGTGTTTTCTTGCCAACTGTCTGAGTAATGTGGATGGGCCCTACAGATTTCCATGGCAAAGAAAATATTCCTTCCCTGTCTCCCAATCTATATAGTTCTTCAGCTCTTCTTTAAAAGAGCACTATCTTAAGGAGGTGGGACCCCACCTGTATTCCTCCTGTCCTCAGTCCCTCTTTGCATATGAGGACTCATGAGTGGAGATTTTCAGGTACTTTCAGACGTGGGACATACCTTTAAAGAAAGCAGCAACTCTTCTCCACGTGTATTTACAAGAGCAGTCACTCTGCCTGCTCATGTCTGGAGAGGAGTAAAGGGAATCTGCGGACTAACAACTGGACAGTTACCTGACTCTGCACTGCAGCAGGTGAAAAGAGCTACACCACCCAGACTTCTGCAAACCACGAGTAGATGCTCACAAGCCACAGGATTTTAACTTCTGCTTAGAGTATCCCCTCTGTTCTGACACGCTGCCTCTGTCCCACGCTGTGCCCAGACACGGGGAGGCACTTTCAAGCTCCTTGCACCTGACCGTACAAATGCACATGCATCAGCTGCCCCTGGGTAGGACGCGAGTTAGAGCTGCTGCTGAGATACAGCTCAGAGCACACGAATGGTTTGAGTTTCCTCAGGGCTCTTCACTGCCTAGTGGGAGAGACTACTTTCAACCCAATAGACCTTCAATAGACCAAGAGCCAGTGCTGGTAGCACAGCTGCTAAAATTGATATTTTACACCAAGAAGCTTGTCAAAAGTCAGAGGTAAAATGTAACTTGCTATTTTATTAAATTACTAGGGATACACCAAAACGGACTTCAAAAATTTTCAAAACACAGAACTGTTTCTTGTTGTGTTCCTTTGCATCTTCAGGGGAGAAATGAGATTTTATTGAATAGTAAGTGTAACTCAAATTACACATTTGAGAGGAAAAAATTACCCACGTCATTAGTATCAGGAAATGTGGCACATTAAGAATGCAGGAAGACATTTATTAACAGTGTAAAAGAGAGGGTTATTAGTCTGGATTATCCCAAGAGGTGTATGTTTCTCACAAGACTCCAGCAAATTCTTTTCCTCTTTCAACTCCCAAATCAGCATACCTTTAGAAAACGCCTACTTTTCCCCAATTACTTTCTCCTACCTCTAATATGTTTTCACCCTAAGACTGAGGAGCTTGCTCTTTCCCCAAAATAAAAGAACTCCTTGGGGATTTCTTCTGAATAAATCCTGTATTTGTTAGAACTTAGCATGCATGGAAATAAATGAAATAAACAGAACAGCAAAAAACAAAGGCAAGGCTGTTTTCTACTCTATATATGCTGTCTGCATATTCAGCATTTATAATCAATAACAGTTATTCTTGGCAGATTCCTGAAATCATTCCACGCGGTGCCTTCCCACTGCACCTTACTGCACTAGTGCTAAGCAGATGTCACTCACCTGAGTGTGTGAGTCTATGCCTTATCCTGGTTTTATGTGGATGGATGGATAAACTGTGGGCAAAGCTGTGAGAATTCACTGTAGCTTTGGAAAGCTGGATGTTAAAGAAGCAGTTTCTTATGTTAGAGAAATAATTTTAATCCCCAGATATTTTTTTGTACACAGACTCACGTTCTAACTAAAAATACTTTGGGGTCCGAGGACGCTATTTGTTTTCTACCACTCAGTGCAAGCAGCCTAGATCTAGAGAATCTGGACAGATACTATAACCAAACTATTCTGAGAAAACAAATCTTAAAAACAATATATGCGATACAGCTGTTTAGTAGCTCCCCAGGGCTTACTGGTGCTTACGCCAGCTCTCAGCTCTTTTTGTTTTAAGCTGGGAGGGCCAATTTCTTTAGATTACCTTATAGAGCATGTATGTCTCTCTCCCCTCCATGCTGTCACCCTAGAAGGCTCTAACAAGTCTCCCGCTGCCACATTCTTGTTCTCAGGAAGATCTGTTAACATTTTTGTCTCCTTCTGATCTTTGGACCCTTCTCCCGACACTTTTCACAGCCTCCTGAAAATGGGATTCTTAAAGTCAATGCTTTGCTTATTGTCTCCCTAATGTAAACTTAATTTTTTTTTCATGTGGGAAGCTATTTCCTTATTTGTTCTTACCACATCTTCTACTGGGTTCAAGCGATCTGCGATTTAATAATCATGCTACCTGAAACGAACACTAGCACCTGTTTATTGCTCAGCAACTCATTTGCATATCAGCAGTTGGGGATTTATAGCTGGTAGCTCCTTTCCCTTGTGCTGTTCAGTTCAACTATGTTGAGGTGCAACAGCTGACAGTGGGTTTTACACATGAAGCGACACGTCAGGATGTGATAGTAGAGGAGACCTCTTCTATTCACAGGGAGTCCCACCGGGCCTATAGAGTCCATGCCTCTGGACCTCGTTGCCTGATGGAAGCCTAAACAAACCAGCTAGCATAGTAAGAAAATACTTCTCAGCCTATTATATTCCCCCCAGCACCACCACCCCTCCAATTGGTTAAAATAGCACAGTATTCTGTACCACAAAGGGCTGTAATTTGTATGGAATGCCAAGCGCTTGGAAAGCACAAGGGGACACGGAGTGGGGGGGTCCCACCCCATAGATGCTCTGTCCCTTTCAAGCCATGGGAATACAGGCTGCCTCCCTCGACGTGAAACGCAGCCTTAAGAGATGAATGGTGATCCCAGCCCCAACAAAAATAAAAAAGATGTTTCCAAAATGGCACAGCTCTCCCTTAGCCCAGAATCTTTCTTTTAAAACAATGAAGCTTTTAATAGGTTGCATACAAAGGAGGAACATGGAAGTTAAGTTTACTCTTGATCCACAAATGAAATCTGATTATCCAAGGCTCAGCTGTATGGGACAGAGAAAATCTCAACTCCAGGGACATTAGGCCCCAGGTGGTGCCATTGCCACTTCCAACCCTACTTGGCACGGAAGGAAGACTAAAGAAAGAAGAAGAGCTGAATCTCCACCTGGTAAAAACAGGAACAATCAACCTCTGGACACTCAGGCTTTGCCCTCACCAACTACCTGCAGGACAACCTTCATGAATATTTGTTCAAAGTTTTCCTATGGTTTCCACTTGATTCACACTATTTTAACAGTTGAACTGGTTTTAAAATAAACGAACAATTTTATAAAGACAAAATTCTGGTTCAGAAGACAGGAAGACAGATGGCTCTGCTTATTTTCTGCTCTTCTGACTGGCGACAGTGGGCACACAGAGAACTTGCCATGGTTCTGCATGGATTTTCTGTCTTTTGCTGGCATTTTTTCTTTTTTCTTTTTTTTTTTCTTTGCTGAAACTCTCCTGAATCCTCACGGTTTCATGTCAGTTGTTTCCCACACTCACACTATTTTCTTCCTATACTGGAGTGCCAATGGTGGTAGCTAAGCCACATCACCCAACCTACTGTTCCTCCCATGGAGCCGTGCCTGCAGCTGAGTGGTTGGGTGCACAGTGGGGAATTTCCCACTTTAGCCTTATCAGTTACTGGAGGCTAAATGCCATAAGGACCACAAATCAGAAGCCTGCGATAGCTATAAGCAATGACCAGGATTTAAAACCTGGATATAGATTCTACTTAGATGGCACAACCATAGCAGAACTGCCTTTCTGCTTCCACCATTCACCATCCTTGCTGGACTACTAGAAAATCTACTGCTGAGATATTTCTTCTTTGCATAAAGACCGAAGAAGGAAAGTCTCCATCTCAAAGACTCAAAAATTAAACCATGTTTAGAAAAGCAAAAATAGCAGAAGAATTAGTGACATCTGTTGTTACTCACTGTCCTTCTTTCATAAGGAAAGAAAGATGCTACAGGTACCACAGACAGTGTGAAATCAATTAGTCACATCACATTTGAGAAATTCCATCAGATCTCATGAGCTGTGCAGGTCAGGTAGGATCAGGTCTCCCAGACTGCAGCAGGTGATGCTGCTGAGCTAGCAGCTGCATCCTGCTTTTTAAGTCTCAAGAACAGATGACCCCAAATGGTATTAAGGGCAACTGCTGACAGAGATGCTATCCAACACGTGATGTGTAAAATTCAGGTTCTTAACACTTTTGATCATTAAAATCAGAAGGTACTTCTGCAGGTGAAAGAACACCACTTGCAGTGTTTCAGATTCCAACTGTTGAAGTTATGCTGTCCTGGGAGCAGGGAAGCAGCTGGGACATGCACAGCTCTGGGAGCTCACCACCAGCTGTTTTGTTTGAGGTTCATGGAAAAACTCCACTACCAGAAGAACTCTAAGGAAGCTGCACATTCTCAATTCTTCCATTTCCAAATCCACACCTAAGAATAACATGAGGTGAGACTAGCAGGATGTGGAGCACTGTGCTGTGATATTTGGCCTTTTGAGAAACAGGTCAGACAACCTTGTGAGGCAAGCTCTGCTGAGAGGAAAGGATCCCTCACGTTACAATATTCTTTATGTGTTCCCTGGCTTTCCCCTGGTGCAATTCACTCACTCTGTGGGAAAATTTTTGCCCCATCTGACCAAAGAAAAAGGGCAATTTTCTTCCATGTTGGTGAGTTGGTTCAGCTTTTACCATGCAGTCAGTCAGGCAAGCACGAGAGCTGCTGCAACAGAGGAAATGGATCTCAGGATCACAGAATGGTTGAGGTTGGAAGGGACCTTTAAAGGTTACCTGGTCCAACCCCTTTGCTCAAGCAGGGACACCTCCAGAAACCTATCCACACGTTTGGGAAAAAGGGGAAAGAAGAGGGGTGGGACTGCCCCTTTCAATTGAAGTGAGCTGTTGAACTGGTTCAGTCTTATCATGTAAATTCCCTCTTGGTCCCTCTTCCCTCTAGAGAGAGAAGGTGACTCTAGGCACAGATGACCTGACTACCATCTAGAGGAACCTCTCTTCCTCAGAGGAGAGTGCAAACCTAGTCCAACAACCTTCCTGACTTAAGACTGTACTTAAATCTTTTGCCTAATAGGGGTAGAATTAAAGCATCTCCATTCGATGAGGTAAATATGGGCCATGGTATCTGTGCTTTAATTCATTCTTGCCAAAAGGTCAGTTTAGATGGACCCAAAGGGAGGACTGCAGTATACATCTCATTTGAAACAAAAATCTTACTTTTCTCTTGAATACAAGCTTTTTGCTCTTCTGACTAGGCACACCTGTTTTATCTACTAACTCAAATCCTTGCAGCCACGTGTGCCCAGGGGAAAGGGGGAGTGTAATAAATAGCAGAAGCAAGTAATTTACCCAGTAAAGAGCATTCCATGCTTTCTGTATGCAAATTCTGCATAAAAATTCTACATATATGGTGCAGAACTGCTCTGAACTCAACTCTAAAAATGTTCAATGCAAACACAGCTGTTATCAAGTGTTGTTCTTTCCAAAACTCCATTCAGTTTGATAGTTATCGCTATGCCAACAGCATTCCCAGTATAAATCTCTCTTTCCAAGACTTTAACAACTGCTTTACACATGAAAAGTTCACCCTGAAAGTTGGTGCTCTGGATCTCCACCCAACTGTGTGTTTCTCCCTTCTAACTATACCAAGTCAGCCCAAATCAGCTATAACAGATCCTGACCAAAGTGGTTCGGCTAATTTAGGTTTTTAGAACTACAAATATTTTTAATTTCAAGAGATACTTTATAACATCCCTGTTCAGGAAAATATTTTAGTGCCTTTGAGTACTTACTCAAATCTCGCTGGTGTCAGAAGACATATGATATATGATGTTTAACCACAGTATCTGGTAAAATTTGCTAAAGTGTTTGGAACTGTAATAACACTTTATTCAAATACCAGTTTTTGAGGGCTAGGGTAGATCAGAGCAGTATTTTGGTTGACTGGTTGGGTTGTTGTTTATATTAGCTTTTACGAAAATATTTTTTTCATCCAGCTACAGAGGATTGTTTTTTTTAAGAATCAAAAGTCTTTTAAACTCATAATTTTACAAAACTAAAGAGGAAAGCACTTCACTTCTACTTCCTTCAGGGGGCTGATCACAGGATTTAGCTGTGCATTGTGTTCTTGAGAAAATATCTAAAATAACTCAGCAGCTGGCATTTTTAAATGTCATAGGGACAGTTAGGTCAGCTCCCCAGCTGAGGTCTATTTAACTCAAATCAGGACCTGAACTGTTGATCACAGAATACGGTCTAATATTATATGCATGTGTGTGATTTCGAAAATCTGAGCTTATTCATTTCAGTGAATGCCTACCAGGGAGATGCTCCTTTGCATCCTGCATTTCCTCCACCCTCATCGAATTGATTTCTGTGTAGGAAGCAGAGCTGGCAGCCTTGTCAGGGCTGCCGCTCCTCATCCCTTTCAGATGGGTGGACCTTTCAGGATCATCCTTCCCAGCACACCAACCGCTGCAGAGCTAATGAGGTGGAGCAGGTCATCTGCACACAAAAAAGAATGGGAACAAACCTCCTTCCACTCTGAAGCAAAGACAAGCATGTGCTGCAACGTGTAGTACTTAAATGTAGCACATCTAATATCAAGCCTCAAGAGAAGGTAATTCACGATGTGCCCCAGGAGCACAAATGATTATAGCTGTAAAGCCCAACCTAGAAGCTGAAACTCCATTCTTAAGAGGGAAGCAAACGCTCCTCTGCACAACTACAAACTGCTCGGGATAAACTTTTACTGCAGCATGTTCCCTCTCCCTCATTAGCTCACCAAGCAGCAGCATCAGAGGCAAGGCGGGGATTACTGATGCATTGTAATTACCAACTGGTAGTCTGTCACTGGGAAAAGCAGAAGAAAAATCCCTAATTAATGCAGGCCAATTACTTTAATGTTTCGTTTTGCTGAAGCACAAGGTGGAGCTACGGTAGGGAAGATCAATAAAAAGCCTGTTGGCTATTTCCATCTCTATCACTGGTAGTAATTTAAACAGGTTTGACTTCATCTGCGCACAAATATAACTTTGAGAAGAGCAGAAAACAAAGACATATGGGCCTGTCCACTAGCAACCAAGTTATTAGCCCATGACTCTTAATAGTGAACACGAAAATAATCACAACTAAGGAGTCCTGGTCTGACCTGGTAGCAGGCTGACCTCCATGATACCACTGCCTTCAATATCAGAAATGGAGACTGGAAAGCACACTATCAGGGTCTTTGGTTTTTTTTGTGATCACTTCTAGGATTCTTGAGGGGTGAGCATCAGGTACAAGGATGTGCTGTAAGTTCTGACTTTGATTTCTGAAGCTTATTTGTAATGTTTCACATGCATATTGTACTGAGGGAATACAAACGGTGAGAAGGAACTGTCTGGCAGGGGAGTTTCTGAGAGTATTCCCAGAGCTGAGGTTGAGACTTTACTTTGTAGTGCAGTTTCCCATCAGCAGCACAGATGGACAGAGAGTCATCAGCTATATGCCACTACACTGGATATGCCAAATTTCAGTTCTTCCCTCAAAAGATAAAAATAATTGCCTTTCTGAGGTAGAAGCTAATAGTTCAGGTGGAGGAGAAAGTTTGCCGAGAAACACCCTTCCTCATTAGGCAGGTCCAACTCACTCCACAGGGACTCACACACTCTTCCAGAGGAATCACATAAAAAACAGAGACAAGGAAACAAAAAATGACTGAAAACATGCCACAGCAAGGAGGAAACCTGAAATCTTTACCCAGGGTGTGTTTAATTATATCTGATACTGTAGGCATATGAAGAGACTGCCTTGCAAGAAGACGCTGGAGGAACAAATTGAGAATTAGCTCTGGCTCAAATCAGACAGTCTTCAGAGGTCAAAGACACAACCCTCAATGTACCAAAGTTGATAGAGAGTCCTGTTTGAGAGCTCCATGAAGGAATCTGATTAAGACAATCTGCAAGAAACAAAAGCAAGACAACAGAAAAGCTAGTATTTTCCAGGAATGAAAATAACATTGCTGAATGAACATGGAATGATTTTAAAGTTCAGGAAGGACCTTCAGTTACAGTCCACGTTGATATCCATGACATTATGCCAGGCACCATCCTGGAGCTCTTAACAGACAACAGGAAAGGGTTTTTTAATGATCTTCTCAGAAAATCCTCCAAGCAAGGACAAGTACAGCAAGTGAAAATTTAGCTAGTTAAGTAAGCAGTGAAGGAGCGGAAAGTTGGTTTTGCTGAGCAGTGAAACCATTGCAGGGAAGAGGGTTTTAGTCTCACACAGAGGGTTAACAGCCACTTGGAAGACAGATTGAGAGTCTTTATACCAGCTATATCATGGGAGGTTAAAAATGGGATAATCAGGATACAAATGCCTAAATGCGTATGTAATCTCTAATTGGTCAAGAGTTCAACCAGCAAATAGCACTGCAATTCAAGGCATTATCTAGCCTAAGGATATCTCCCTACTCCTTTGCTGGAGGTTACCAAAGAACAGCTCAGTCAGTAAGAGATCAGCCATTTCCTAACGCAGACGTCAGTACGAACCAACAGTACAGACAGGCAATTTCAGGGCACGGTTAAATAGTACCTCCAAGCCAATCTAACAGCAAACTGTCAAAAAAAAAAAAGCTGGTTCAACCTCCTGCCTCTCCTCTCTTGTGCCATGTCTCATGCTCATCTACGTGTATGGTGAGCTTGTTCAGGAAATTAAGAGGGCAGTTACACGAGACAGCTATTTAGCTGCTGAAAAAGTGGCAGGACTGTATGGTGGGAAGTAGGAAGGTGCAAAACTACCTATTTCAGCAGAAGGGCAAGATGTTAGATCAGCTTAACTGTATCACATAATTTTATCCTCAGTTCTCCTAAAAAGAGAGGAGGAATATCAGAATATAGATGGTCTGAATCACCTTCTAGAGATTTCTCCCTAAATTATAAATGGAACCTAATGTGATTGCATCTTAACCCTAAAAATAAAAGTGTAATTATCAATGCTTTTACCTTCCCCAAGCTGCCTCACTCCAGAGTCTGATGACTACTAAAATTTATGGTAAGAAGGGAATAGGAGGAGCAGAGGAGAGCATAACGCTAAGGCAGTTCTGATTCAGAGAGACCAAAACTGTTGTGGATACACGTCCTCATTTAATCCAGTTTATTTTTGTTCGAGCAATTGAGCAGCTACACAATCTGTACTGCTTGCAGAGCTGGGGAAGAAGCGATCTTTACATTATAGCCCTGAAGAGCAGCTGAGGATAATGATGTCTTAAACGGACCAGCTAGGTGTATAAGACAATGCCTAAAGGTACTTTAAGGTGCTGTGGTTTGAGAGAAACTAAGCCTACAAACCTCTGTGTAGAAATAATAGGAAAAGTAGTAAAAAGGAGGTGATAGAGATCTTTTTATCTCTTTCCTTATATTAGTAAGAAATAAGAAATATTGATATGGTTGAAACTTGGAGATAAGTCACTCAACCTGAAGGTTAAAATCAGTAATTGTATCTCCTTCTGTAAAGACATAAGGAGAAAACAGACAGCACCTGATTCTTTGCAGAGACACCTACCTGTTAGGTGGTCAGAGGTCCTATGGAAAAGCACAATACACAAGCCCGCATGTTTCCAAACTTCCCAGTGAGCAGTAATGTGTGTCTGTTCAGGCTACCAGCTGTTACGAGGGAGATACAACCCATTTCAAGCCTCTGTCTGTAATCAATAGAAAGAAAAACTGAATTATCATGGGTGGATCGTTTAACTATTTAAATACCTATGAGAACATAACATGTAGGTTTTGCCAGGAGGATGGGAGAAAGCAGTAGTTCAGGAGAGGATTCAAAGGACAATGGAGACACAAATCTCAGTGTGATGCTGTGGCAAAAAAAAATTAAACTGTAAATTTGATCTTAAAATGTCTATTAAGTGGAAGCAGAGAAGCACTATTGCCCCTGCACACCCATGAGATATCTATTGGAGTAGCTGGTAAGTTCTGATGCTTTGAAGGAGACTGGAATATTCCTTCAGGTATTCAAGGAAAGCCCACAGAAACATTCAGATACTGAAAAGGAAAACTCATTGTATGAGCCTTAAGAAGTTCGGTCTATTGAGCTTGATGCATGGAGAAGAGACCTGGCAACCAGGAACTTCTTGACTAAAAAATAGCATAGCAAAATCCTGTGGCTGAATGCAGTGGAGTGGAGCCAGATGAATTCAACTCTAGAATAAGAAGTAACTTCCTTGTAATAAGTGCTATTAAATATTGGAACACTTTAGTAAAGTATGTGGCTGACTTTGTTCTCCTTAGCCTTTGAGCAAGACCAGATACACTTCTAACACAATGCTTTAATCTAGCCTCCAGAAAACACCAGACGGCCTATGGAAACAGGAGGCTGGAACTAGATGACCAGTGGTTCCTTCTGCCCTGAGAGCCTGAGTACAGGTAGCAGGTACTTCTTTAAAAAAATAAACAAAGACTCTCTTTAAAAGCCAGAGCGTAAAGTGATCTGATTGATGCGGTCTGATGCAACAGACTTAGCTTTATTGGCTAAACCAGCAAACTTCATCAGCTTCCCAGGAGTCCCATGAAACCATTCTAATGCTCACCCTTTCAAGAGCATTGCTTATAAAGAACTTCAGCATGAGCAACTGCTAGAAGGCAGATCAGGAGACCAGAGTTGTTAACCTTTGTGCACAGTAGTTAAAATACATGGTTTACAGATGTACATTCACATGCATGAAGCCAATATTAGCCTGTTTGTAAAACCCTGCTGCTCCAAGGTAAAAGAATAATCCTTTGAGCAAATAAGCAGTACGTAACAGCTACTCACAAGAAAAACTTGACTTTGCTACAGTGACCAATAATTTATGTAACTGATTTTCAACCTGTGGTCAACAGACAATTTTTAAGGAGTCAACAGCATAACAATAAAAGCAACCTTTTTGTCACAGGCTTCAAATCACCGTGCAAGAGGCTGCACCTCCTCTGGGCAACTTTTCAGAGTCTGTAAAAGTTGAAAAGTTTGGAAACCTCTAGGTTTGATTTTCAGAAGCCAACAACTGCCTTAATTTTTAAAAACATTCTTGTGATTTAAGAAAAAAAATACTAGGAGACAGATCAGTGGAAGTATTCAAAGTTTTCTGAAGACTATACTCCTCTAGAGAACCTTATACTCAAACATTCAAAAATTAAAAACATCAGTTACTTTTATTGTCCCAGCTAATTGTTTTTGTTTTTTATTTTCTTTTCTTCATTTGTTTTTTCCAACAATGGAATAAATCAGAAAAGCTGTCATATCATATTTGATAAACAAAACCTTTAAGAAAGAAGGCATATGACCCCAAAAAACCAAGGTGAAAGCTCCCTAATAACTGGCTCTTTCTAGGGCTGGTACATCTGCACTGTCAGCTATTCTCCAAACAGGCGGATCTGAAGATTTCTACATGCACAACACACCATGTGGGCTCCCAGCCTACAGTAGAGCTCCTGAAAGTAGATTTTGATGGGTCAAAGCCATTTTATTGAATTAGCCCTTTATTGTTTACATTAAATCCAAGTGAGCTCACAAATACTGACTTATCCTTCTGAAAGGCTGGATTATACCGCGTGGCTCGGATGCAAAAAAAGCTTAGGGTTTTTATACTAATTACTTCCAGCATGAGGAGTGCACGGACCAGAAGAGCATCGGCTTCAGAGACATTCTGCTGGGCATTTTAGTGCAGCAATGATTGCTATCTTTTCTTGCCCCAGGATGACTGCTGCTCCGTAACATAAATTTGGAGGGTCACACTGTCATTAAACCCCATGTTGAGGATTGCCAAGTCTGCGACATAGGGTAGGAACAGCCCTTTCCACTTGTTTCTGGTTGTTTCATCCACCCTCCCAAATCCACTGTTGCTGTGAAGTACATTGCAGCATCACTTCCTACTCAGAATCACTCTTTCAGAAAGTAAGAGAAGAGAAATATATTAGCTACTTGTTACTAAGTGAGTTTTGATTCATTTACACTTAAGCAGCTCCGTAACCCATCATAGGCAAAGTTTCCCAGACTACACAACCCCAGGTACTTTCAGCAGCCTAAAAAATTAGAGGTGAATACAGATGTGAAGATATTGGAGACGTGATTTACCAGGATCACTGTCATTCCTGGAAATCACAAGCGCTACAGGAAGACAAGATGGACAGACAGACAACATGCACATAACTCTTTCACATTGTGTTTGCTTCTCTAAACAAACCTTCATCTTTCTCATAATCAAACAGGCACCTGCCTGTGCAGAACGGACATTCGGTTTCTGGGCAGCTTTCATGGCCAACGGTGGAATTCTTTCACAGGCAAAAAAATCTGTCAGGGAGTTTAACATTTTGTATGGGCAAAACAGATGTCCCAGAAATGCACACGGCTTTCACTGAATAACTTTGCACAAAGTGACATCAGATCTTCTCACTACACAAATTACTACCTGGGGCCTGGGGTCTGTTGGTATTTGTTTGAGTGATGATACTCTGTGTAGCTTGTGAAACAGAACAAACAGAAGGCTTAAACGCAGCCTAAAGATTTGTGAGCTGCTGATCCTACAGAAAGGACACCTTTTATTGCTTTTACATCCAGCAGTATGCAACACAACGTGGTTTTTATGTTTGTTGTTATATATTAAGCAAAACCTTTGCTCGAACTCTAAATTACAGCGAGGAAATGTACAGATCTTTACGTGCGCACAAGCTATGATGTGGAAGGTAAGGCTCACAAAGGGGGTCTTGTTTTAAATCTCGCATTCAATAAACTGCTAGAAGAACAAAATGAAAACAAGCTATTGTGTTAATCTCCAGATTAGCCCTCATAGTCTGTCAATTTAATACTGATTAGTAAACAATGTCCATAATTAAGCTGTTGTTGGAGACACAAATGCCCCACGAGCCCGAACTAATGCGTAGTATTCAATCCTTTTACAAAGGATGGCAGATACAATTCCAGGAATGTTAATGCTGTCAAGTATCCATGATGCACATAACAAAAGAGAAGGCAGAGAGTTGAGGTAATTAAGCTCACACTAGCCCTTCTCTCCAGCCTGTATTTGTTTATTGACTAAATGTTATTAGGTGTAGTAAATAAAATGCCACTGAGTCGTGGGAGCTGGGACCAAAAATGGCACGAAGTTTATGGGGCCGTCAAACCCTGGATTCCCCTGGCATCAAAGCACACGCATACCCTTTGCTAAGGCTAGTGACAATAATGTGCATGACAGGGGTCCGTGGGGCCGTGGTCCCCTAATTGTTTAGGAGACCTTTTAGGCTGGTTGCAGACTGCATGTCTTGGTATTTGTGGAGCTAATTGCACTAAAATCCGCCAGCACAGTGTTTGCAGTGATGGGTTAACTCATTTATCCTCGGGATAATACTCAGCTCTTTGTCAGCCTGGTCTCCCGCGTTCACTCCTAGACTCTCACCCCAGATGCAGAGGAGGAGGAAGCAGGCTTCCAACAGTGCTGTCGATGGAAATTCACTGACTGCACAGGTGCAAGAACATAAACATTTAAATATGAAACAATACCACTTTTCTGAGTGTTTTCCTTCACCGGTAACCCTTTCTGCTTTTCTCATGGGGGCCACAGAGCCAGGTCTGAAGTTTAGTCCCTCTCAAACTGCAACAGTTGAGAATGGCAGAGGGGCTTGGCCTGGGCTACTCTTACCAGCTTATTTTTGCACGCTGAATCTCATGGATCTTCAGTTTTGAACTAGTGCTGTTGTGGTGCAGAAGAGCCCAGAGAGGTTAATGCTGTTCCCTGTGACATCCTTTTTTAAGCTCACCTAAAAAAAGATGAGGGTGGACATAATTATAAGCAGTCTTCTACATTGATCTCAGTACTTTTCACACGGGGAGAGAAGTGGCACTAGCCATAGTCAGAAAAGTGACATCCTGCAGAAGAATATTTTTCCCTATGTGAACTCTGAGATTTACAAACTTCAGAGTGAGAGACAAATACTTTTTGACATTCTTCCAGACTTCTTGATTTATGGCACTTTCTCACACTTCCTGCCCCCATGTTCACAAACATACAAGTAACCAACAAAATCGTAACCCCAGCAGTTCACACAGGTGGAGCAGCTCCTATCCAAGGATCCTATCCAAAGGTCTTGGCCCACATTTGGTGGCATTGTGCAAGTTCCCAATGGGATCAAATCTATTGATAGTCCCGTTGCAGTTTGGACTTCATCACAAATTAAATTGTTTTGCCAAAGGTCTGAGAGAGTGTAAATTAGTGGTAGAACTAGGAAAAATCCTCTAAAGTATCTTCCCCCCTCTCCCTCCCAGAGTACCCATCCAAATGCAGAACAGCACTGAATGGCTTCCTGTTTCACCGTGTGGATTTGATTAAGGTGGGTCACAAGTTCTCAGAATCTTTGGCCAGGTGGGGACTTAGCTTCTTGAGTGCTACAGGAACACGGCACCTCTGCCATTCCTTCCCATCACGCAATAAAATCCACTACACGCAGGGAGCAGCCCTGCCTCTTCCACAGCTACAGGCTTGCTAGAGCCAGCACAGAAAGGAGAGGGGAGCAGATGGGAGTTGGAGCATGCAACCAGAGGTTAGGGGTAGCACTAGGCCACAGCACACCAATTTCTTTTGGCTGAAACTGCTATGGAATCACAGGCTCAGTGGAAAATGCTCCTTCCAGAAATAGCGCAGACCAATCAGTATCCCCACCCCTTGAACAGACTCCTACCTGACATTACTGAGACACACTGCTTTACCCTATGCATCAAACCCTCTTCCCTCCTACACCCCAAAAAGGTATTCTTTTTCCCTATATAAGGGGCAAGGTTTGGTCAGTCTTCACAAAACCTACAAAAAAAAAAGCTATAGTTTATGCAGCAGTTTGTTTGGGGTGGTTTTGCAGATCAAGGAGGGATGGCAGGGTGCATGCTGGAGGCAGAAAGTGTCACTGTCACACCAAGGCTGTTGGACTGACAAACAGGCCAAATGCTGTAGCGCTCCCAGCGTACCTTCACAGCCTGGTAGCCCTGGCACTGCAGGTCTTCAAAGTCCGAGCCTTTCCAAAAAGCTGCTTGCCTGTGTTTGCCCATTTTGAGATGTCAAAACAAGAGCAGGTGAGACAACAAAGTACAAATATGCAGTTCAAATCCCACTGAATCACACAGTGGTACCTCAAAGGGAGAAAGGAAGGTGGCTAATACAGAAGGAAATTTGGGCCTGGGATTGAAATACAGAAGTAAGCACTACAAGGTATAAATTCTTTCCCATTTGATACTGGAGAGTCACACAAGAGACTCGAAGAGCTTTTAATGAGCCATGCAGGAGATTAATAGAGGAATAACCTACTTCTCTACTTACTCTCCTACTTAGAGTGGGAAAGGCTTTTTAGATGAAGACTCCAGTTCTGCTGAAGAGAGCATATTTGCCAAATAAGCCCCATTTTGAGCATATTAGCAAAAAACAGGAGTAAGATAAACTGTAGGTCCACTTCTGGTTTCAGGTTGGCCAGAATAAAGGAGACTTCTCATTGCTCAGCAGCAGTGGAATACGCGTTTGTCTGGATTCATAAAGTAGGGGCTATCCCACATTTCCCCTTGTTCCTCTAATTGTCTCATCACACAGCATACAACCAATCTGATTACAATTTGCAGAGGACTTGGGACATACTTGGATGAGAGATGCAACACAGTATATTTTAGAAAAGTATTACCTCTTCTCTCCGTAAGGATATGAAGAGACATAAAAATCACTCTCTTTCTCCTACTGGCCACAGCCAAGAGCTACTGATTCACAAGCAGAAGCAAGAATGTCATAATGCACTAAACCAGACGTGAAAAGCTGAAAATGGAGGTGTTGGTGGACAGCTGTCCCTAGCTCCATAGAGCTGCCATTATCTCTTTCCTCAAGACCTGCAGTGGAAGGCTTTAAAACTTGTCTGTATCGAGCATAAAGACAGACCCTTTTGGTAAGAGATTTTTAAATTAAACAAATTAAAATTAACAATTTAAAAATAATTTGTTAGCTGGAATATTCTCTAGACTAGCTATAAATTGTTTGAAAATCTGCTCTTTAACTTTCACATAGAACAGAGAGGCTTTCATATGTCAAGTGCACTGAGAGGAGAATCATTACCTGAAGCACCCTTCACCAATACACACCACTGAGTTCCTCAAGCAAAGTCTCAGCACAAGAGTAAATTCTGCTAACAGCAGCTTATTCCTGTCTCTTCCAACACAGAGGCCTGAAGGGTGGCTCAAGCAGAAAGAAAATGTGCAAAGTTACCTACTCTACAAACACCCCCTGCTGGATCCAGCAATACCCATGGAAAATGGGTCAGCCTTCAGCCCTGTCAGTCTCCCAAGCAAGTTATTCATGGAAGCGCTGTACCACACACCAAATTAGCAAGACCTGCTATTTATAGCATTTAAACCCAGCTCCTTTTGCCCGAAACAGCACTCACACAAGTACCCTTGCTGGCACAGCTGGAGTGGCTGTGGCAGGCAGCAGGGCAGTGATGAGCAGCTGTAGGAGGCAGGTGGGTGCCCCCACCCAGGGCAAGGCAGCCTCTTGACCAGAGTGCAACCAAGTGTAGGGAAGCCAAGAATTGCAGTGTGATCTTGGACAATCTGCTTGGGCCCAGATCCTTCAGGAGACTATTTTTCACCTTGCCTTAAGTTATTGCTAGGATTTACAAACTTAAATAGTTTTAAGATTCCATCCAAATTTCTCTGCGTTCCAGTTCTTCATGTGAAAACTAAGACAGCAACCCTTCCTTGCTTCCCAGGAATGTTATGGGTATAAAATCAAGTCTCTGAGGTGCTGGGGTAAGTATCTACAGAAAGAACCACTTAATAAAGTTAACAGAGCTTCTATTAAAATGCCTTTTGAGAAAACAGGGAGTTTTGTCTGTTCCCTCCACAAACATCCCCACTTACAAATTTCAGCCATATGTGACTGGACTGAGAGGTAGAGGCTTTAAATCTTTTAAAAGCAGGTGCCTCTCCTCCATGTTAGGAGGGATAATTCAGCAGCATGAGGAAAACCTCTGAGGAAAACATGGTGTGACATGCTCAGCCCTCACCAGACATCAGGAACCCATAGAGAGAAGAGCCTTTACCTCTGCCCCAACACATAAAAAGCTTCAGTCAGACCGCTATTTGATAAATAATAAAAAAAAAAAAAAAAAATCCAACGATGAGACTCATCAATATAGAGACAATGATTAATTGTTCCACTCTTCACTGAACCTCTTGTTAAAAAAATCACTTTGCCTGGCGCTGACCTTTCTTTTCATGAACATTTGTACTTCATACAGGGTTACCAGACTGCAAAGACAAGTCTCCCCTTTTTCTTGACCCATCAGTTAGTTCAGCAGTAACAATGAGGCTGAACTATTTGGTTTCTACAGTCTCATGCTCACTGTGCGCTTGTCCCTGACTCCTTGCCTGGTACCACCCATACCTGAAATTCCTCGGTGGTCTCCCATCCCAGCTGACAGAGGTTCCTGTGCTGTGCTCTGTAACCTGTGAAGTCTCTACAGCCCTTCCTGGTGGGCTGCAGAGGTCATCTGGATGTGCAATGCTGCTGAGGCTTCCTTCTCCAGCTGCTAGGCTGTTACTGAAAGACAATTAAAGTGCACTTGGCACTTTCTAGGATTGCTTCCTTTGATGAGTCAAGAACACTGGTGCTGCAGTTACTGCTGTGCTGCAAAACAAAGAGGAAATGGTTTCTGTGACTGTCCAGAGAGGATATGGTTTACGTGGCTATGAATGGAAGTGTTTTCACACACAGGCTTCCACAAACTAAAACAGCATGATAGACACCAATTAGGATTAAGAATATGCAGCTCTGCATTTAAGCACACAAGAGCATAAAAACTGCCTACTGAGGCAGACCTAAAAACTTTCTAGTTCAGCATCGTCCCTGGGAGAGGGAAAGTAGCAGATACTGAAGGAGAATTGTATTTGCCCTGCATCATATAGGACAATTCTGATTGAGCTTCACCAGCTTCCTGCAATGAAAGGGACAAGGAGTTTCTGAGCCAGGGTTGCACCAAACAATCGTGTGTGAAAGCCACCAAGTAACACTGTGGTTCTCTCTAATCTCTTCTTCAACTCCACTTTTATTTTTTGCCTTCTTACACTATTGGCGGGTTTGTTACGATCTGTTCCACTTCATAAAATATTTTGGAGCAATTTACAACTGTTATTTGTTCAAGTCACTAAGAAAAAGGTAAATTGCCTTATTTCACATCAGCCAGTACTTTCCGTACTGCATGATATCTGCACACTGATTAGCTGCATTAAATCATTGGTTCCTACGCAGATAAGCCAAACCCATTTGAATAATTCACTTCTCCCTTTGCAAATTAATATCCAGCCTTACTCCATCTCCCGTTCTATAAGCGATAAATTCCAGTTTCCCATTTCTCCTGCACTTGATAGGGAAAATTCCCAGTTTGCTCAGAAGTCTCCTAGATTGCCTCTGTCCTCCACATCTGACTGTTTTTAATTCCCCAAACACAGGTACATGGGAGATGCCCTGAAGCAGAAAGAAGGAAACATATTATCCATAGCTTTAGCAAGTTTAGATAGAATTAAGAGATTGCATTTTTCTGTAAGCAGGGCCCCAGTCCAGTAACAGCTTTTCTAACAACCTCAAGGGACTTCAGATTATCTCACAGGTGAAATGAGCTGAAGCTTTTGTGTCAGTTCTCATTTACCAGGCAACAATCATAATGCAACTTTCACACCTTGCAAGGATAGATGTTACAGAGCAGAGGATTCACAGGGAGTCACCAAGCCCATCACCACTGCTGGCAGCTCCAACTATCAGGAGCTAAGAATGCCATGGAAATTCACGCTGCATTTGCTCCTGAAGGCATTCCCTAAGGCAAAAGGGAAGTAGGTTAGAATTTGCTGCAAGAATACTGGGTATTAATCCACCAAGACAGGAAAAAAACGTGATATTGCAAAGGAAGATTATGAAATCAGATGCCATCTTGTGGCCAAAATCCATGAAATTGCTACGGTAGATACAATACAGTCCACAAAATATACAACAAATACACTGATAAACGAGAAGAAATTAAAGCTAAAAAAACTGGTGAGCTACTATGGAGACTTTTAATCTCCAAACCTGTAGGACTCTCTTTAGTGTGTTTCTATCTGCAGGTGTAGAGTCAACTCCTCTGCGCTTCTGGCTGATAAAAACCCATTAGAAGATAGCTGTAATTATTGAAATTGTCCCCCACATGTTGTCTGTATAAAAAATTGCTGTATGTGCTCTACAAGTTTGCTCACATTCTGGCTGAACTGAAGCAGGAGGCAATGCAGGAAACCATAAACAACGTGACCACTGGATGCTGGCACTGTCTGATACAATTAAGTGGCTGATCGCGGTGTCTTTCCCATAAGACAAATGCTAATAAGGACGTAATTGTTGACTCTAAGACCTAAATACTTCTTTGTTTGTAAACAGGAGAGGTAGGAAAAGGGCTGCACAAAGGAAATTAGGATACACATGATAGGACACTGAAGGACAGTGAGGATAAACACATAAAGAGACAACTTAAAACTATGTTCTGAATGTTACAGAGGGAACAGCAAACTCTGCCAATCATAGATGGAAGCAGGAATTTCTTGAAGGTCCATCCCACTTGTGTTACACTGTCAAAGGCACGGAGTCAGTAGCACTGCCCGCACCCTTCTCCTTCTATTGAGCAACCTTTTTTCAGATCCATCTTCCATCTTTTCTTTTTCTCTCCTTTCCCAGCTGCCAACCTGCCCAAATCTCTGGATAAAGATCATTCACTCCCAGAGCAGAGAGAGCTTTACAGTGTGTTATTTCATGCCTTACACAACAAGAAATGAGACGTTTACATCATTGCTAGGGAACATCACAAAAATTTGATGCTAGCCCTTCCAAATCTTGAGAATGATCACGTATCTATTAATAGAAAAGCTACTTTTAGCCATTTAGATGATTTCAGATCACCTTCCGTGCCCCATACAGTTGGCTGTAACTAAGTTACCTGTGTGGTCTGTGCAGCATATAAAGCCATCGCATGGCCAGATAAACCCTTTCCTGGCACACATTTTGGATGACTCTCATTCTTGTTTCAAAGTTTTGCTAACCAGAAATCATGTGGCCGTCTCACTGCACTGTGGGAGGACCCTGATTCCTGACTGTGCTCATCACAAATACAGAAATACATTTCTAATGTAAACACAGGCACCTAGGGACACTGAAAGCACCTCACAGTATCAGAGACATCTGCACAGCACTGGCACATACACCACAGGACCTACAGGAGATCTGCGCCTTTCTCCTGATCACCAGCTGGAGACCACGTGGGACACCTTCCAACACGTACAACGGTGCCACATGCCTATGCTTAGACAAATGAGCTGCTCCCACCCCACAAGAGCACACAGGTCTATCCTTTTGAACGTATAAAGAAGTGCATTTAAGCTCGTAACAGCAGCAGTGGCGAGTAAGGGGTTAACTAGCAGCCATTAGTGTAGTGAGGAAATTGCCCCAACAGAAGTATAATCCACATGGTGGAAGACAAGTGTTATTCGCAAGTTATTACTAAGAGCCCCAAAAGAAGGCAGTGGTATACTGTTCTGTTAATCTCATAAGCCCAGATGTTCATGAAATGAAAAACAGCCCAAGTACATGACCTTTCATACTGATGTAAAGGAATGTTTAAGATATGATGGGATGTTATATATCACAGGATGTTAAAAACATCATGGAAAAATTCAATATGGATAGCAAAAATTTAAAGAATCAAATACTTATAAAAACATATATCTGATAAGATGCAAAAAAAAGTATCAAATCAGATTATACTTTTCCACAAGCATAATTTTACACACTTTTATAGACACCAATGCTTATAAAATGTCAAAGTACAATAACGGCAGGAATTACCACCGTATAGAACTGCTACAGTTTCTTGCACACTTTCTCCTAGCCTGCAAGAAACTGTTCACTCTTGGGAAGATGTGCTTTATTCTGTTCCTCTGCACAATAAAACGTTATGCAGAAAGCACCCTGCAGGCAAGAAGTCTGTGGACTTTATTGCAACCTGCTCCTGGAGTCAATTCTCGAAGTAATTGATTAATATGGAAGCAAATTAATTTGTGGAAATGAAATTCTGAAATAAAATTTTATTTGACTGTCGGTCACCCCTTTCTCTCCTAGCACTGGTGAGTGAGCCATAAACCGAGAACCACAGGTATTGTTGGGAGATGAGCAGGGAAAGTCTGTCTGTGCAGACAGCAAAGAATTCAGACATAATCTCTTGGTCTTCTCCCTTGTTTCTTTTCCTTTCAGATGCTTCAGTGTAAAACATGTGGTTTACACTCATCTTTGTGTAAACTTCTCTGGAGTGAGTTTCAGACAGAGGGCAGTCCCTCTGTAAACAAGATGGACAAAGCTGACACTCAGAATGTGTGGGAACATGTGTCTATTGTAGCTCGTCCTTAATAACACCACCTGCCTGATGGGCATTCTGCAACTACACAGCGCTATAGGAAGCAATGGCAGAAAGAAAAAGAAATTCACCGAAATCTGAAAATTTGCCCCCCACTCCCTGCATGCCCACCCTGGCTGACAGTAAAACAATCTGGCCTAGATGAGGGGAGCGTGGGGCAAGTTTGGGAGGTCAGTTTACACACGGGTCAGCTTATACATGAGTGTATACAGTATTGGGGTCTGTTTTCTATTTGCTTGTCAAATACCAACACCATAAAGAAAGGAATAGTACTAAATCCACCATTTTAACCTTACACATACCCACAATTACAGCTGAAATAACTCAGCAATTTTTGAGTTATATGAGTGCAAAGAAAGCATCTGTAACCAATCACCTATTTTTTGTTGGCTTTTTTTTTTTTTTTTGGCAATTCTATATCTTAAAAATTGTGAATGCAGTTCTAGTTTTTTTTAAACACAACCTTGTTAAAAAAAATAAAAAATAAAACAACACATGTGCTCTCAGGCTGAAAACACACATGCCAAATTCAGTCTGGAGAGAATTTTTACGGCTGAGTTATAAAACCCTGAAAATAGGGATTTATAATGGAAATGCTGACAGACCATTAACTACAATAATAACATAAACGGAGCAATAGAATTTCCAAGTTATCTCCCTTTTGTTTGTGTCAGCATTCCTGCAGTGAGAGCCTGCACAACGCATACGCAGCATTACCAGCACATCGCTTTGGTTCTCTCCTACGACGTTCGCAGAATACAGCGAAGCAGCAAAGCATCGTGCACCTCCGGGTGCATCCCGTCCTTCAGTCAGCTCTAAGCATCCGATTTTGGGGTCTGTGCTTTGTGAGGCATCCTGCCACCAAGCAAAGCCAAGCAGCAGGATGCCCTTTCACCTGTTTTGCCCTGTGTCCTGCCAACAGGAGAGCAAGCTGCTGCGTGCTGATGCCACACCACAACTTCCACTGCCCTGCACGAGCTTTGCTTCCAGCTTTCTGCATGACTGCCAAAAAAAGAGGGTGACGATAACCACTCGTGCTGGCTGGTGTGAAAAGGGGGCACCTGAGGACCCCCAAACACTACAACTACACGCTGTATGCCCTTCCTCTAAAAGCGCAGACTGTGTCTTCTCTGGGAAGATGAATATAATGAGAATATGTAAACTATCAGGCTGCTTGAGATAATTTGCTCCCTATTACAGCTAGGGACAAGTTGTTTAAAAATAAAATAAGCAATGGCCAACGCTACAGAATCTGTATACTCTTACAAAAAAAATAGCTCTTAATGGTGAAGATGTGTTTAGCCCATTGCTAGCATGTTGCTAGTTTATTACGAAGCACGTACTCCTAATGGAAACAGAATCTCAAATTCACTGAGAATGAAAGAGGATGACAGATCCTTGTACGTTTACGATTTTGGCAGATTCGGGGTTTTGAAAGGCACTCCATTTCAATTGACTTCTGACTCGTTCTCCGTCTCATTTGTCCTATGCATCCTAAAACACCTGACATAACACAGCCAGTATCATTATTCCCATTTTACAGATGGTTAAAGCAAGGCACAGTGGTGAAATAAATTCCTAAATATTAAATATCAGGTTGCTTCCAAAACCCAGGAAAAGGACCCAAGTTTTCTCCTCCTTATTTAAGTAACGTCTGCTGTACAACCACAGATTTCAACCTTTTTCATTTTAAGGGTAAAAAGGCTAAATATGATCCATGAATTGACAGAATCCATCTGCTTCAGAAAAGCCCTGGTTCACTCCGACAGTGGCTAGAAAGTTGCAAAATCACTACAATTATTTTTTCACAAAAATCCTGTACAAAAACAGCAAGTTTAAACAAAAGAAGAAAGTAGCAACCCAGTCCTTTTTGCACCATCAATGACTTCTGACAGTCCCTCCGTGCTCCCAGCCACTCCTGACATTCAGCAGCTCCCGCAAAGGGGAACCGTTCTCTTAAAGCACATTATTTCTCTTCGCTTATCTGTATCAAAAGAAAGAAAACTACTAGTGGCCAGAAATCATTCAAGCTGCTTCCCTAAGTACTTCTGCCACTATTGCTTCCTTTTGTCCAACACACGTGTCTAAGCCTTGTCTATGCTAGAGATATTTGGCATGCTGATCATCTTCTGTCCCCCTCACATGCTTAACACGCTACAGAAATGCTCCCAATGGTGCGCAGGCGCTCACGCCACTGTTTGGATTAGAGGGCTTGTAGATGACACATAACTTTGTCTGTTGTTTACAACCCAGCATAATACAACAGACATTCAGTTGTCCCAGTGTCTCGCCAAGATTAGCACGTGGAAGAGCAGGAGCTGGCTCAGGCAGCCTCAGCAGGACAGAGGTTAGGCTTGTGGGCAGAGGGAATTGCTCCGAGGAGCATTGCGGTTCCCTCAGAGCGAGGACACATGCTCACAGATTATCAAGAGACTTCCACGTTCTGGAAGCTTTGTTGACTCCTTACTGATACTGTGCTCTCACATGGCAGCATCTGTGAGAAGTGCTGCCTACCATCCCCGGCAAGGCAGAAGTCTGCACTACGTCCGTGCAAAGAGCTGTCCTCAGGGAGGGATGCCTTCCTCACCTCCATCTGGCTGTGGCACTACAGCCCATTTGGCCTCTGAGTGACGGCACCAAGAAGCCTCCAGCTGACAGCAAAGGCTGCGGCACACCTTCCTCCCCACTGCCACTGCGGGCAGATTGGTTCCTTGCTATTGCACCAGAGAAATGGCCTGCAGAGAAATCAGCTAAAAGACCACCACCCCCTCCAGAGTGCCCTTGGCAAGGCTACTGCAACAGCCAACCCTAAAAAAGGATTATTGCTCTGAAAATAGAGCTGCCAGGCTGTAGGACATTTTCTGCTGCAGCCAGAGCTGCTGGAAGCATTTTTACCTTCCCATCCAACCCATCCTAAATGTCTCCTTCCATTTGAACAATGCAAAGGGTTCAACTCACCCAAAAAACCAACAAACTAAAGGGATCCCTCCCTCCATTAACTTCTTTCCAACATCTACACAATCTATGCACTTCCATGCTTTGAAAGGGGAGAGAAAACAGGTGTTATTATTTTTTTTCAGGTAAGCACCAGAAGTGATGCAATTAGTGGGCAACCGAGTGCCGACCTGGCAAGCTGACTACACTGGAGAATGGCAATAGGGTGGCTATTCCCAGAGAAAACCTTACCTCAGCGATCTCCAGCCTTGCTGGCACTGCACAGAAAAGGTTGGCATCTCGGAGCTTAACAATATGCAGCTACTCATGTTCCTGTCCTATATACTCATCATCAAAATCCAACAGCAAAAACTAGAGAAGCAGGAAATGCTGAGTTAGGGTGACACTTCCCCCACACCAACCACCACATCGCCCTAACTCTGTCCCTGCAGCAATGCCAACCATTGTAAATCAGACTTCTCAAGCAGTTTGAATTCCTGAGCGGCCAGCTCCAAAGTGAGGAGTAAGTGCATGGCTTCGAGCCACGTTTGCAATACCTCCCTGCCAATTTCTGGCTTGTACTTCATACTCCCCAGATGCAGGTTCATGAGCCATGACAAAATTTGGGGGCAAAGTGGAACAGATGCACAGAATCATTCCTCCTGGTTTGAGGTTTCAGCAGGAATGCTCCAGACAGCTTTGGTCAGGGTTGAAGAGAACAGGCAGGCAGCGCTCGGTGGTGATGGGAGCTCAGCACCTGCCCTCACCCCGCTATGCACTGAGTGGTTTCACTGTGTCATGTTGAAAAGAACAAACATTCGCTATGTGCAGGCCTGGCTTTTAAAGTTACAGAACTCTACGTGATTTATAAGGTGTTATTACAAAGTTGTTTGAATTTCAGAAAATTAGAGGGGCTAGAATTTTTTTATTTAGTGCTTAAATTGGTTTGGCTATTTGTTTCATTACGGGAGATCAAAAATAATCCCGGTATTCACAATGAGAAGTAAAGACCGTTTGAATATGTTGGAATAACCTTCAAAGCAGGTGGCTACCTTATTAAGTGTTAAATATTCAAAGCTGAAATATGAGCCCATTTCCATCTAGGGCATGCAGTAAATGGCTTCCACATATGAATAACAGCCCATTAGCACAATAAAAAAATAATTAGTTATCCAGTTGAGATTAGAACAAATGTACTAAACGCAAGAATTTCAAAGGGTCACTTTAATTTCATAAGCCATTGTTCCAGCTGCATAGCCATGGTTCCCCTCATCTAAACAAATACTGAAAAACAGAAGTAACTGTTTTGAATCGTTGTATCCGCAGTATGGTATTTGTGGGAGGGGAGATGAGGGGGACAGAGAGGTTTGAACTCATCATGTACACAACAGAGTACCTTCAAATGCTCGTTTCCTAACAAGTTCAGGGATTGCATGGAAAGAAAAGCAGCCTTCCAGGATCAGGTACTTGTTTGAGTCTCCAGAAACCCTAAATTAGTTCAGTGAAGAGAACTGAGATTGCTCTCAACATCTGCACGGAATACTAACAGGTCTCACCCCTGCATGAACAACCCCACTTGCTGAACTTTAACTGATTCTTTTGGAGTGAAATACTCACTGGCAGGTGGGCTCTAAAGGGCCAAGTGTCCAAGGTTAATAAACATGCAGTCTATCAGCTTGCATGCATTTTAATAACCACAATAACTTCTTAGGTATTCAGCAAACCCAAAATAATTTTTTTTATATAGCAACCTGTGAGCAGTCAAATAGGGAATAGGGCGGTCTAACACTAGAGTAAAAGTCCATAAACTTTTAGCCATATATGCAAAAATAAAGTTGTAACAATAAAAGCAATTTAGTAGTCCCTACTCATCCATTTCAGCTGAAGGGAACTGTTTCTGTCACATGTTTTTTTCCTCTTGAGAGTTATGTTTGGCATTTTACACTAACTTCTGGCACTATTTTCCCCTTGTTAATTGGAAACCACAATCACTTGTGCTGCAGTGCTTTGCTCTGCTTTCTGTATTTCTGATTTGCAACCAACTGTCAAATCTTTAATGGTGGAGAAAAGCCACCTCTATAGCTAAGGCCCATAATGCCATTGGGATAGCACAGCGAGTGTGCCAACAAGTGAAACCAGTTAGATGATGGCATACCTGTCCCAGCACTCCTCAAAGCTGACCTTCCAGCGAGTCCTGGCCTCCACACGTACCGATAGGGTCATTAATGGAAAGACAAAACCCAATTCTGTGACTTATGTAAGAACAAGCCCAGTCAGGGCAACAGCGTTATTATCTGCTCACACCAAGACCCAATTTAGCAGCAAGATTCATCAAAAAGTGTTCATTTTGTATTCTAAGGGGAAAAAAATCAGAAATACACAAGTCTTCTATGTAAGAGGTCAACATTAGGTTTGGGGTTAATTAGGTACTACTCCCAGCCTTGCCACATACTATAAAATGCCCTGTATGATATAAAACTTTGCTGACAAGATTGTTATCATGGACACTGTTAAAATCAACATTAGTTACAGTGACTGCAGGACTGCGGGATCCCATAGGCATGAGGCTACATCTATAGTGGTTATTCTCGTGCCTCAGCAATGAACCTCCCATTTTAAATCCCAGCACCTCTATACACTTGTAATAGTTACCACCAGGGGAGGAAACTGGGTCATCAATACTCTGCCAAAAAATGTTCGGCTATTTAAACCATTCCTGTAAGCATCTCTTCAAAAGTTTCTGTGAACAAATCTAATTTTCATTCTGTGTATATGGTAAAAGTACAGTACGTTCCAGCACTATCTCCCCCAGCAGTTAAGTGAACACAAAGATCACAAAATCTCCTTTAATAGGACAGCTTCCTACATACCCTCGAGGAATCTGCACAGCTTTAGTTTCCAGATTTACCTTTTTTGTTTACCAGGAACCACACCCGGACAATTACTCCAACAGCATGTAGGGACATCTAGCGACCAAAGAAGATATTGCAAATAAATAAATCATTACATCTGCTTACTACACACCATTTTGTTAAAATCCAAGGAGCAAAGTACCTGAAAATTAAGAAAGACACGCTCCACACACATTTTTTTTCCTTGACATATTTTCTACCCATTAAAACAGCCAAGGCTATGCCCATTCAGGCACTGTCTTCACATGGCTTAGACCTCATTAGGGAAAAACAGAAGGCAAAATATTTTTAATTTTACTCTACAAAAAGATTTGATTTTCCTTGAAGTAAGTGCCTTCCAAGAAGACTTGTCTGAACGCACTGAACAACCAGAATTCTGAGCTTAAGAGGACACTCAGAAATTTGGTTTCATTACACACTTCTGCTTCGAAAAATGCAACATTCTGTATCACTATCATCTTTCTTTTTCCTTCACATCTATAAATACTCTCATGGATATGGCACTGCTAAGTAAACCCATATTTTTGACCTGCTGCATGTCTAACATTTCTTCTTTAATAACTCCATGAGCATGGCAGGCTCTTCCTATTAACTACATTACATCATCATTATCAAAGACTAAAGGAAATTAATTTTGTTTTCCAAAGACTTGGCAATAAGTTGGTTCTTTACTTCATCAGACATCTGCTGTTTTTCTACGTATGTCATTTGTGAAGCAGAGTTTTCCTTATGACTTTATTCTCATAACAGTTTATCATGCGACACTGTTTACCAGTGAAATAAAGCGGAGCGGGATTTCTCATTTGCCATGTAAAAGTGTAAAGCTAACTGAAAGCCAATACTATCATCTATGTTTCAGTTTCAAACACTTTTCTGGTTTAAAATAAAGCTCACCAAAGACTGTCATGCAAAAATAACCTCTCATGGTCTTTGCTTGAAATTTATTACTGGTGCTGCGGTACTTTGTTTTAACAGATGGGACTTTATCAGCAAATTATGTGGGCAGGCCACCAACTTCCCTCAGGAATGGAGGAGTGCTAGTATTTATCTGGGCTCTTATCTATGTATTTAAAGCCATATTCTAACCACAAAATTCTATTATCATTTATTGATATAAGACAAAACACAGAGAATCTTCTGTTCTAAAGCACGCTGCATTCCTAACCTCTGTCTTCCTCATGTATGTCATAGGTTGCTGCTCTCAGATATTTCACACTAGCAAAACTTTTTCTCTTTTCCTTTTTAAGGTTGAATGCACTTTGCAATTTGTATTCATGTTTGCCATATAACTCCATTAATGCTGCGCAAAAGGGGACAATTTAGATCACTTTTCAAAATATTTATTTTGCTAAATAATTTGTTGTGGTTTTGTTTGGAGTTTTTCCCTACTTAACTACGCTGTCATTTACCCCATAAATTGTTTTCTAAAGAGCATTTTGCTCATGGCAAGTGCTTCTAAACTACAGCAACTGATCCATCAGGAACTAGGAGGTTTGGTGGTGAACATATCCACGGTGCAGTGGTCCTCATTCCTATCGTATCCCTTACTCTTGCCCCTTTGGGCTACTGCAACAGCACAGAAGGGCTCAAAGGAAACATTTGAGCGTCTGTGAAACTTTTTTTTTTTTTTTTTTCCAGAAAAACTCATGTATCACCTTCTCCTGCACAGAGGAGAACAGAGGGGTCTGCTGGTGGGGGAAGAGGCAGCTGCAGCACTCTGTCTGTTCCAAGCAGAGAGGAGAGGGTGCAGAACCACCACAGCTTGGGGCTGCTCTAAATGCAGCACCCAGCCGGCAGTCAGAAGGGTGGGATTACAAGCCCGATGCGAAGCCACTCACCCTGCCACCAGCCTGGCTTGCACCTGTTCTGCGATGCAACCTAGAAAATAGAGTATCCCAAGTTGTAAGGGACCCACAAGCATCATCAAGTCCAACTTCAGTATGCTGTCAGCTCCTGATGATGATCTCCATGAGAAACAGGTGAGGGAGATAAAACTAAAACAATAATTTTAGGGAAAGAAAGAAACAGTGATAAGCACAGAGTGTCACCACTAGCTGCCAGCTGCTGTGTCCTGTTACAGAACCTGGTATTTATTCTTACTCCTAATCAAGATCTAACTAGATCAGAATTTATTTTTAAAGTGCACCCTAAAACAAACATCTTGTGGAGGAATTTTGAAAACGTGCATCCCTTATCTTACAAGAATGAATTTGCACTCTGAAAGAGATGGTATTCTGAAAAATATGACACATCATTTATTTTTAAGATTTTCCTAATAAAATACTGTTTAACAACAGTTTGAAATAACAAGGATGCTAAATGATTTATTTCAAATGGGAATGAAAATTAATAGAAAAGCATGCAAAAACTTGCAAAAATGTTTCAGTGGATTTTTAAAAAGTATTTTGCTTCAAAATATTGAAAGTATCATTAAAACTGAACTATGCTTTCCTATTTGATGTAATTTTTTAATTTGTATATGTCTGTTATAGAATCTATACCGCAGAACTTGATCCTGTCATGATTCTCATATAAGCAACTCTTGTTTATTTCTTAACATGTTGTTCTATATTCTATCTGCTTCTACATTTTATCTACCTCTTGCACTTTACTTTGCATATTGTTTCAACAAAGATGCTTTTACAGACTTTTTTTAGGTTATAAAAATTATCCTTGTGTGTGTTATTAAAAAAAAGCACTAAAATGAGTCTCAACATATATATATCGGACTATGTTGGACTACTGGAATTTCTTCATGAAGCCCACATATTAAAGCAATGGATTTAAGAATCATCATTCAGCAAAATGAGGTTCTTTGTTAGATTTCCACTGTACTCAGTGGGTACTGGATCAGATCTTGATGGCCATAGTCTGCTTCTTTTATCCCCAGAATGATTAATTCCTATTCCATAGGGAGTAAGCAAGAAAATGTATCAGAAACTGAACCTTAGAGAATAACTGAGTAACACGCATTTGCAAAGCAACCTCAGGAAGATTTGGTAATGGTTCTAGCCCCTTTGTATCTGAATTTCTAGGACTCCAAAGTTTGCAGTAGAGATATAAACCAATTTGGGGGTATGGATCATTGTAAGGATATGGAATTTTTGGTAAACAAGAGCTAATATCATTCTTAGAGAAAATAAATAATTGCCAGAGCAGTAACTGGTATGAAACCAGTGAATTAAAGGCAAATTCCAAGATATTTTAGCTGAATATTACATTCAAATTCTGACATATAAGGATAGGATCTCATGTGAAAAGTGGATCTGGATTTAAATTTTAAACTTTTTGCCATTAAAGATCAGGGTACATTTAGGTCACAGCTCAGTGCAAGTTTAGATCTCTACGGAATATCAGGTTTTTAAGATACTTTTCATTTTCAGATGTGACAGTTAAAAAATCCTGGGTACAATAAACCATTTGACTTGGGGGAAAAGAAGTTGAGCTATAAACTGAAACCAAAGTAGATCAACTTGGGAGTGTCCCAGCTGCAGAAAACTCTTAATTTTAAAACACTTTGATTGATCCCCAATCTCTTCGAATTACACTGCAGTAAGGACTGTGCGCCCCTCTGAAATCAGGCTATGCTTCAATTACTTCATCTGCGTATAAATTTCATTGTTATTTGAAACATATGCAAAACGCAGATACCAGTATTCTCTACAATTGGTTAAATATCTACCTCATTAAAGTACAAAATGTACGGTATAGTAGGCCCTACTTTGAGGGTTCACTTTGCATTAAGAATGCTCAACCTTGCCAGAGAAACACCATTCTGGAGCAATCCAGTTGAGCTGTACAACCTCTGTATTTTAGCAGCTGGACACTTAAACCACCAACACCCTTATTAAGGTTTTCAACAAATTTCTGCTGACAGAGTAAAGACAAACTGAATTCTGCAACCAAATTCCACTCACCTGATTCACTCAGCTAATCCAAACGAGCAAGGCAAGCAGAAACTGGCCTCAGGTAAAACCTTGCATTGAAAAGCTTCATCCTACAAGCCAACATCTTTGAGAACCAAATGTGGATCAGAGTATTTCAGAACATTTTATGAAGTCAAAAGTGACCTTGGGAAACATGAAACCTGACAGGCTATTAGTCCGTTCTGGGGGACTATTACCTGCCAGACAACTATTTTCAATATTTAATTGTGAGGTTTGGAAAACCTTTGTGCAACTTCCCACGAGGATTCACAATCTGTTGGCCAAATGTTTCTCTGCACAGTGATCCTTTGAACATCCACAGTACTACTGCGCTTGCTGCCCTTGACGCAACAGACCAGCAGGCATTTACAGACAGGTAGAAAATTTCACACTCTTGTTCTGAGACACTATTGGAAAAAAAAATAAAAACAAAAACAGCAATAGCTGATATAAACACAAAACAACTGTCCAGAAGGATGTAGGTATAGCTGGTGCCATCCTGGCAAGGAAGCAAGTAGCCTTCAGACATTGAGGCTGAATGGACCATTTTTTCCTGTCCTTCCTCTACAACCCACCAAGACCTGTGGTGCCTGAATAGCAGGAACAGTACTTCCGGGGGCTTTTCAGTTTTCCATGCATGCACGTGTATGCAGGAAAGCCTCCAGGCATCCCAGTTTATCCTTGGAAAAACCAAAGTCATGGAGGTACAGCTAGATCAGTTTGAACAGCCTGTTCCCGGCAGCCTTCTTTCCAGAGGAGAGAGGACTCGGGAGGATACAAACTGCAGGTGTGAACTGCTCCAGAGGTGGGAGCCTGCATTTGGCTGATATTTGTCACAGGAGCTCTCTTCTGGCACCATATACCCCATGGATGGCAAGCCCACGACCTCCACGAGAAAAACAGTCACAATCATGCAGCTTCCACCACCCAATTTCTGAAGCCATCTGTCCACCCTCTACATGCTCCTAAGCTGCTGCCTGAAAAGGTGGAGCAGGTTGCAGGCTGGTTTCTTTCTCCTAGGGAGCACTACACAGCCTAGGGATCACAGGCTGAGCACCCTTGCAATTAAGGACCTCTCCAGCCGGGTGTCTTTCAGCCCTATTTTGTCAGGATGCTGTGAGAAGCCGTACAGCTCCACGCTGCTGCTGCACAGAGCAGCGTCTAGAAGGTGTAAACCAGCCTTTGGTTAAACAAGGAATTTGAATGCATACTTAGTCAACAGGATGAGTTACAGAATTGTATCAGGTTTAAATCAACCTCTTTTCAACAAAGCACTTAAGTATGTGATTACCTTTAAAGATGTATGCTCCTCATTAAGTTGCTGGGGTTAAGTATGCCCTTAATGACGTAAGAACGATAAGAATATGCTTAAGTACGTTACAGATGGCAAGTTTCTCTGAACCAGGAATCTCATTACTGTTCTCAGGGAGCTAACAAAGGGACTGGCCGCTTCTACTGTGGGGGAAAGTGGATGTGGTCTTTCATGATACGAGTATTAAATGCAAACACAGGCTCCAGAACAAAGCCACTCAAATCCACATGCACATCCTCACTATGTTACTGCACTTCTTCATTCCTGAGCTCTATGGGCACACCACTTCTGAGTGTGCAAGTGAGGTGAGTGCCTACCCACATGGCTGCAGGGGCAAAACACAAAACGTGCGTTCTTGGAAGATCAGTTGTAAACTTGGCACGAGGTTTGTTTTCTGAAATGCTGCTGTGAACAATTTGTCAGTGATTCGAAGCCTGACAAACAAGCCCCTTTAGGCTCATTCGGAAAAAGATTAGGAATGCTTCACTGGAGCTCAGGATGAAGTACAGGCTTCGAAGGCATCACTTTTACTTATGACATCCAAAAACTATGTTAAAATAACATTAACAATGCAATGCCAAGAATTCAAAAGTTACGAAATGCCAAAATTAAGGTTGCCTGTACAAACTTCCTTCAGCTTATTTCTGAGCACACTTCACTACACAGGTTTTCATTACGTGATCATACACAATTTTTTCCCACAGAACCTGTGCCTCCATCATTGTGAGGTAAGAAACAGCTCGAGGAATGAATTAGGATTGTCAACGAGATAGCTGTCTGCAGAAACCCTTGCTCACACAGAAAACAAGCAATTACTCAACACTTTTTTTTCTATTCTTCCAGCCAAATTATAGCCCCAGGCTCTATCTTATACATGGCCTCTAGACCCTGCTTTTAGTACAGAATTCATTTCCTCAGAATTCATTTCCTCACAGCCATCCCTATGGCCCTACTGGCTTAAGTGTTTCACGTAGGGTAAAAAGGTTGTCTTCACAGTAGATAAGCAAGAACAGAATTAGTAGCTTCCACTCAAATTGTTTTCTATTTCCTGCTACTTCTACTTTCTGATCCCCTCCCATTTTTTCCATTGAAATTCACATCAGGTACTTCTTCCCCCCCTCTTTTATTTATTGGTCATGGCTACATACTTCAGAGGGAGCACTATCAGACTAGCAGAAAAGGAATTATGAGAAAAGTGAGTTTGTTTGTTCAGATGGGAACTTCAGAGAATTTAGCTGCCAAACTCTAACAAGCCTCTTCTAAACATCTGTGAACATCTGTGAATCTTCTGAGAGCCATACAACTTGGCCAGATTTGGATAAAACATTTACAGAGATGCCAAGAGATCAGAGATATCAGATGTTCTGATATCAGAGTATCTTCCATTTCCAGGTCAGATTTCAAGTGTTTGTCCAAAGCATCATTTAAAAAATATTTTCAATTTGAGCAACAACAAAAATGTATCTTCCTGTAACGTCAAAAACAAGGGGGTTGGCTTTAGCCATTCCTAAAAAAGTGACAAGGATATAACCAACTGGTAGCATAGTGTTATAATGTACAGCTCCAGATAACGCTGCAGATAGTGTTACTTACTTTGCATGTAATTAAGGAAATGGAATGCTAGAATCACTGGCAAGTACAACACGGACATTTTCCAGGTATTTTTAACAATAACAGAATCAGATGAGAGGAATTGTTTGCCTACTGATGTAAAGTAACCAATAACAGAGATAAATGCTGTTAGCACTAACACAAGGCGCATACTGGAAGCTGTTCTGTTCCAAACTTTCACAAAAGGCTGCTGAAAGGAGCGAGCTTCATGGAAAGCCCACAGCAAGGCAGGGGCCTCATCTCAGGGATGGGGTTCAACAGCAGAGAAGAGGCTGCTGCGCAACCAGGCAGCAGGGGAATGGGTGCTTACTTCTGGGTGAGTCCAGCACAGCAGCCAAGTCCTACAGCTGCCTGGACCACACGGTGAGAAACTTTATCAGTTAAAAATGCCTTCTTTAAGCAATGTGATGGGAATGGATAAGCCCTTGTATGTCTTGTACACAATATCATTTTTTACGTCTTTCTGTGAGAGTGAATGGAGTGCTACTAATTAAAAAGTTTAAAAGGTGGAGCAGATATCAATGCGATGTGTACTGAAAGCATTCAGGTTCTTCTGTTGATATCAACCCAGATTCAAACCAATAAAGATTTAGGAGTTGGGTTTCTTGAATTTAAGGGTAAATAATATGGACAAGTAGGCTGAAGTATATTAGACTGCAATGACTCCAGGAGCTGAGAATTTAAGAGCCATATTAAATAATGAGTGCCTTGTGATACCAGCAGTCTGCCCCCTCCGCTTCTCATGGAGAAAACTGAGATTGTTCACTGAGGGTTTTCACCTGCAGCCTTTTGCCTCTACAGAGCTTTTATTAAAAAAATAAGAAAGACAAAATAGTCTAATTGCAAGGTGGTAATTCCAAGGCCTGAGTTCTTTGTTTCCTCTCACATTTAATTGCTTTGGCCCATTTTAGCACCCTAAATCAATCAAAACATTCCTGGAGATGAACTTGCATCTGACCATTTGGCAGGACTCATTACACACAGGAAAAATGGATTCGATTAATGTAGGCTTACAGCATATGCTTAATACAAACTGGGCTCCGTTGTCTCAACCACTGTTGACTTAACTGTTGTAAGGTTAAGTCCCTGAGGGTGGCTAGCTGACCTAGAGAAGCGAAGGGACAGGCGGTGCAAAATGCTGCCACCCACAACGTGAGGGTGCTGCTCGCAGGCTGGTGTGGTCATTAATGGCAGGCGCGGCCCACAGAGGAGGCAGGGCACTCGGTGCTCTCCTCTGGGCATCCTCCAGATACAAAACTTCCACCAAGCACCAAGGAGATCTGACAAGCACTTCCTGGCAGCTGGGACTGGATTCCATTTAGCTGGGAAGCTTCACAAAGGAAACCGCACGAAAGTGCTTTTTTCTGACCTATTCCAGCTATTTTCGAGTACCTCCTTCTTCAACCCCCACCCTGAATTTCTGGGTTGCAATAAAAATATAAAAGCCGAAAAGCACTTGAACATGCCAGGAAAGTATTAGGAGCTTATTAAATCTGCTGGCAAAATGGTCAGTGCTATTCCCCTTCCTGAAAATGTCAAGAAAAGGTAGTCATTTCTGACAAATTTCCAGCAGAAAATAACGACTTGCAATCAATAAACTGCCAAATAATATTAAAAAAATAGATTTTTAGTGTAAAATACACGTTTTGGGGAATTTAGTCAAAAATTTTTATGGAAGTAGAAATTTTCTACATACACAAAAAGTCAGCGTGTTTTCTAAAAAAAAAAAAAGATTCAACAGCAAATTTACGACCAACTTTAATATAATGGTTATTCTTTAATGCAACCTTTTATTTTAACAGCCCAGTTTCCTCACTGTCATTTTTTTCAGAGCCACAAAGAACAGCACCTTTGTGACTCCTTTCACAGCAAAGCAGAGAGGGATCCTGGAGGGCAGCCAGTGGCAGGGTTGCAATAATTCCTTAAGGATTTGTGGCTTTATTAGGGGGATTTCTGTCCACTGGACTCCAAAGGATATTCTTGAGTACAGCTTCTCCACCCAGGATGTGTGCCACATGAAGGATAGATGCATACAAAGGAAAATGGGAAAATTATTCTAGATGCAAAGAAAGATGAAGCAGATAAGGCAGTGATGTTAAGTATGCTTCCCATTAGCTTAACAATGCTTTTAAAAAATAATATATTTACTTCTAATGCCTTTTAGAATTGAGCCTTTGTGGGGAGGACTACAGATGAGAGACACATTGATAGTGAAGGCAGATGCTGCTAGCTAAACATTAATCATTAAGTATGACAACATTATTTCTTTTTATTTTTTCTTTAAAATGACTCTGAAATCCAACATGTTTTGAGTAAAAAAAAGAAAAAAGTTAGCCCAAGTATACGATTCCTCCCTTTCTTCCGCCTTCACTCCTTTAGCCAGCAGTGAAGTCCCGCACCCACGGCCACCCATGGGGCAGGGCTTTACATCACAAGGCCCCAACACTGAACTGTGGAAAATAGTCTTTCAGCAGCAGGAACAGCATCTGGCTTCTTGGCATGCTCCACACGCAGTTGTGCTGACAGATCTAGACTTGCCTTTCACAGTGTCATACAGGCAGGCTGCTAATGCGATGTCCCTCCCCACTTGTCCTCCTCCATGTCATTTTTCTTCTTCGACTCGTATTTAGCTGTAACGAAGCTGCGTGCATTCATCCCTACAGATGGGCCAACCCCCTCGTTACGCTTTGCAGCCAGCTCAGCCAAACATCCACGCTGAGGCAGCCTTCTACACATCCCTGTATGAGATTGCCTTATGGTATGCATCCAAAACCCAGCCCAACAAAGCAACGGGCTTTCCCCCACACCTTCATATCAGAGGACCTTAATTCCAGCCCAGCATCGCAGCCACCTCATTAAGGAGACCGCAGAGGTGCCCAGAAAGCTGTGTGCCACCCCAGAACTCCAGTTACTTATAACCTTGACGTGAGTCAACACCATTTTGTATTATTTTCATGGATCTCTAGTGTGTGAGTCTGGGATGCGGGCTGTAAACATAATTCACAAAGCAAGCTGAAGCTGCACTATTTTTCTTATTTGTTTAAACATTCAACATACCAAACACATAAAACATCTTGTATATGAACCTCTTCCTTTGTGGACAGAACCACTCTACGGAGTAAGGCCATTTTCTAATGTCACAACAATGAAAAACTGCACTGGACAACAATCTATTGTGGATCCATTTACACTGATTTACTGAAATACAGGACACTACTTTCTAAACTTATTTGATGTAACCCACCTGAGTCTGACCATCTGGTTGAATATGACTTTTTTAATAGATTCTGATTTCATATATAGTTCACCTGTATATGCTAGTGATAAGTACCCCAAAAAGGAAAAAAGTCCATTTACAAAAAGACGTAAAGACTTCCTGAACAAAACTCTTCAGCATATCCTCTACTGCTGCAAATTTGGATGAAGCAACTTACATGGGGCAAGAATCTGGTAACCCTTTTAGAACTGAATGACCATAATTCCACAGCACCTGTAATAATTTTTCTAAAAGAACTCAAGCAATACGAGCTCTGCAGATTGCAATGAGTATCCTACAGGCCTGATGTTGCATGATAAAAACTATATTGGCCATTTTCCAGCAAGGAACTTGAGCATGTGCTTATCTTTAAGCTTACGAGCAGTCCCATGCTTCATGCCTGAAATTAAACATTAACTCAAGTATTTTGCTGGATCAGGGCCAATGCAATTTTGAAAGTGCCAACTCCAAAAGCAGGGATTACTTTGGGAACAGTTATTCAGGTGCACCAAGTATGAGCTCAGCTGACAGTTGCAGGAAGGGATGAAAGCACCGTTACCTTCCTGCTCTCCAGTAAAGTTAGGGCCTGACAGTCTCTCATTTAACCCCTGGTATAAAACAGAGCAAATTCAGGACTAGGTGAGCTTCTGCTGGATAAAATTCCATCTGGTCTGCCACTTACTGTTATCAGCAACTCCGGTATGGCAACTAATTACCTCCATCCCACACGTCTAAATAGGATTGAATCCTCAGCTGCAGAGATTTTTGCTGAGCAGGACAGAGTTCTTGATCTTTACTAGTACACAGCAAAAACTGGCCACTCACTAGGTATTCTGGATGTGTAGAAGAGCCTTAACCTTCGTGATGCTACTTATCCATCAGAAAATAGTGACAGCCCCAGCTTCCTAAAAAAAGGGAAAGGGAGTTTAAACTATTATTGTTATTTTCAGTTCTTTACTTCATGTGCTAATAAAGGATTGCTTTCAAGTTATTAATCTTACTAGGAATTTAGTAAGTGAATGTAAAATGAACCTTACACAAATTGCCTTGCAAAATACACCACAGGTAGACTTTTATCTCAGTCACCCAAAGTAAAGACAGAGGAAATTCTAAAACTTGGGCTTTAAATTAATTGTTCTAGTCAATAACAGAGCATTTTGCAGCATTAAGCTGCAACTTCAGCTCTTAAAGTAAATCAAAGAGAGAGAAGTAGAGATGGAAATCAGGAAGAAGAATTAAGCACTGCGAAGTTAAACCGTTCTCTTTCACATGTGAAATTCAGTATAAAATACTTCCCTATAAATAGTTGTCAATAAACACAACTGCTGCAAATGTATTTGGTAAATGTTGAGGTCAAAGGCCTCAACTGTTTATTGCCTTGTAAACTCAAAGGCAAGTAAATTTATTGCCTGAACGAGCTTCAGAGTATTGGCCATCATAAAAACTCTGCATCCAAGGTACAAAATAGCCCATCAGCTAGCACCACAGCCATTCCACACGTAACTCAGGGGCCACCATGTGTACCATAACTCAAAGTATCAGAAAGTCTAGTGTTGCCATGCTGAATATACACTGCCACGGGTTAGCGCTGAACTGTCTGTCATTACTACTAGAACTACCACTTGTTGAAATTATAAATTGTTGTGCTTTTAAAGGCAATTTGCCTACTGCACTACTGCAGCAGAATGGAGCAGCGCATTTGCCTGGCATCCTTGTGCGGGATTGCATTTGTAGAAGTCCCCAACTGAAACTGGAGAAGCACTGTACTAAGTGCTGTGCTAACACACAGTACGCAGCAGCTTTTACCCCAAATGTTTGCAATCTAAATGAAAGCTTACAGACAGATGATGAGAGAAAGGATGCATTTCCCTCTGGACTTTACAGCTGGAATAATGGGTTTCAGAGAGTTTATGTGATTTAGGTCTTGCAAATAGATGAGCATTGCTTTAAACACGTACTCCTTTTTGCTAATTTTAAAAAGTTCTAATTGATTTTACAGCGTTCCATAAAATAATTACAACCATGGTTAGTGCCAAATCCTACCCTCAAATCCACTATTCATGACCATACTTCCAAGATTAATGTGTTGAGAATCTTATTCTCTTCCAGCTCCAAATCTTAAAACGTCCAGTTCAGGAAACATCAAAGTGTGTGTATATATACATATGTGTGTGTGTGTGTGTGTATGTGTGTGTGTATATAATATATATATATAAGAAACTTTATACTTCAGTCCTCCAGAGTTAGAGCCCAAGAACTACATGAGTTCTTGTCCTTCTTCCTCAAGCTTTCCTTTCTCCAGTCAATTAATGTAAATTAGCAGAGAATAGGTACAAATCTGTACAAAATGGATCAAGAGAAAATTCAAAACTCACACTAATGCAGGATATAGTATAAAATATTACACAATCAGACTGTCTTTGTAATTTAGACTGCAAACTCCTCAGTGCAAGAACTTATTTCTTCTTCTCTACCATGGAGCACGCAGCCAGTGACAGTAAGTTTGGGGATAACTTAGTTTTTTGATTCTCTTCAGTTTTGTGGTCAAAAGGAGCTGTCCGGCTGCCCAAAGCTCTGCTTGCCAGTTTAAACAGAACTGCATCCTGCCTTTGCTCTTTGTGTCCATTCTTGAGCAGCTGATAGTACCAGCAGATAAAGTCATGCAGTGTTATTTGAGAATAAAACTGTTGTCAGAGAATGAAGCACCTGACTGCATCTGCCAGTCAGAAATCTAACTAGCTGCACACTTCAACTGAGAACATGTGCATGTGGTAGGCACATATCAATACACGCACACATACGAGCACCCCATACAGACAGGAAACCCATCAATGAAATGCAAACACCAGCCCCACTTAAAAAAAAAAAAAAAAAGAAACACGCTTCCACAGCTTAAGTCAGAGATCTAAATATAAAAATATTCAGGAAGTTGCATAGATACATCTAATTTCCCAGAAAACAGCGGCACCAGTGAAGTAAAGCATCCAGATATTTGTTTTCACCCTGGATGGACCTGTTTTCCAATATTGTTCCCATCACATAAAACTGTCTCAACTTTCCTCCAGCCACTCCTCTGAAACGTTATACGACAGAAACCTCTGGTCCATCTGAGAAATCTACCCTAGTAAATTCCATTTGCTGCATGAACATCTTGTTAAATTCAACAAACTGAAATTTAAAATGAATGGCACTGTGCGAGGTGTTGTCATAGTGGCCCTCTGCAACCTCTTCCTGTTTGTGTTTGTAGGTTTTAGAAATACATGATTAATCCAAAACAAACGCAGCATATGACAAGCATAATACTGAGATATAGTTAACATGAGCGGACAAATCAGAAAATTTAACAATTTTCTCCACGATCCCGGAACAGCTTTATCTCGTGCTGCTGACATACAGGTGGCCTAATCTCTGAAAATGCTGCACACTGAGGACTGAAGCCTACACCGAATATTTCGATCCACCAGAAATTCAGGGGGAACTCCATGCCCACTTGCACTCTGCCAGAAGGAAATTAAAATGGAAGAGATCTCAAAGACTCAACCAGCAACACCTCACTGCCTGTCACTAGGATGCACACAGCTAACACAAAGCTCACAGGTACAGCTGAGTCCTCCAGACTAAGCGCAGGAAACCCAACCAGACTGAGAGAAAGGGAGAAATGTTTTCTCTACTACTTGCAGTTGGGCAGGTTGCTGCCCTTAATTCTAGCGCAGAGGCCCGTCAGCTTGTGTTTGCCTGACTGCATGCAACAGAAACGCCAACCTTGGGTTAGAAAATCCATCTATGGGATGTGATGTGAGCAGTTCCACAGTCTTCTGTTCTTGCTTATAACATATGACTCCTTTCCACACCAGGACCACCTAACACCCCCACTGCTGACAAGGTTTCGCTTACAGACATTGACTCCTTGGAGAAAAAGCTGAGAAAGCAGTACCTCCCTCCTCAGTAATACCTAGCAGGGTAATAGCTAACACAGAGCACGGTCTTTGGGTTAGGTGGAAAGGTTTCGTGACCGAGCAGCACAGTGCCCCAGCTCACAGCTGGAGCCAGCCTCAAACTCTTTACTAGACCCCCTCAGTCACAGGTGTATGCCCCATCCCCCTGCCTAAGCCTTCCCTCACGAAGAGTAATAACCCCACACCCACAAAACCACATTCTTGTAGCTTGTTATTAAAAGAGTTTGGTGGGGTTTTTTTTTTTTGGCAAAAACACAACCATTTTTTATCCTCGATGAAATTCTCTGTCAATTTGTGCTATATTGTCCAGCTAATCTAGAAAAGAATTTATTCTCATGCCTGTGCAGGGCACATGATGCCACATGGAGAACTAGGGCCTCAGCATCAATCACTCCATTCCAAATCACGAGCTGAGAATAGCAGATGATGGGAAGAAAATCAGAATAAAGGTAATAGGTAGAGCAGTTCCACTAAGGTTAATGAAACTATTTGGTAGACTGGGTAAGGTGAAGGAGAAATACAGTCTAAGTTACCCCAGGGAAAAAACAAACCAAACAATCGTAGAATCAGAGAATGGCTTGGGTTGGAAGGGACCTTAAAGATCATCCAACTCCAACCCCACTGCCATAGGCAGAGATGCCAGACACACTAATATTAAATACGGAACACTTTCAGGTACTTCTATCCTTAAGTCTGTTTGGTACAAGTTAAGGGAATAACAACTAAACTATACTGCATATCCCACCCAGTACACTTTCACTCAAGAAACAGCACAGCCATGAACTTGTCTCTGCACAACATGGGATATGAATGGGGTACTGTTGCTTAATCATTCTCCTAAATGTTTACAGGATGGAAATAAGATCTTAATATAGCTGGAGGGGCCACAGGAGGGACACTTTAAAGGTTGCACTACCATGTGTGTCAATATCAAGAGCCCAGCAACATCTGGTTTAATTCATTTTTTGAACTGTTTACTAACTGGAGACTAGGTGTTATTTCCTCTTTGAGACGGGAAATGCCTTTAATTGGTGCTGGTGCATCTCCCTGATGCCAAATGGGCACTCAGGAGACGCTATGAAAACCAGTTGAGCACAGGTGGTAGAAACAGGGACTGAGATTTTTTCTATAGCATCCATTTAGACTGCAGGCCCTCGGAAAAAAAGGCTATCTTAACATGCATGTCAGTACAGCACTTGGTCCTACAGGGCCTCAGTTTGCACAAGGTTTCTAAATGTTACTGGAACACACCATATAGGAAGATCGCTATTTCTAAAACCTATACCATCCTTTGAACAAAGAAAATATATCACTTTAGCATCATATCTTCCAAAATATCTTCCAGGACAATGTAGAGGCTCTAATGAACTGCACCCACCAGACATGTTTAGAAAGGAAATATTTGAAAACAATCACCTGTTAGCTATATTATTTTCATGTGACCCTTTGATAAGTCAGATAAACATTAGTAAAGCCACTCATAAATAATTGTTCAGAAGAAACTTTTTTCACATCCAGGTTTGGTTCTGTGATCACAAAGTTGGAAAAGGCAGTAACAATCTGAGGCAACTAGAAAGAATCAAACTTTCCTCAGATTATCTGTATCAGCAAACAAGCTTAAATGCAGCTGCAGACAGGCGCTGTAGAGAGGCTCTTTGTGCATTCACACAAACATCAAACCACATTAATAGCCATAGGAACATGCCAGAAAAGGTCATTTGAAAATCATTATGTATTCATTTCTAAGGGTAACACCTTGAGGCCCCCACTGTGAATGTGGCTATACTGCAGCCATTTCCTTTCATGTCAGAAATATTTTTAGATGTTTGGCAAAGAATCGCACTAGTATTTTTGTCAAGAAAAATTTCAGATTCCACAGCAGGTCCTTGCAAACAGCAGTGTAATGTAAGCCCTTGGATTTTTATCATTTGCAATCCAATTTCAGCTTTGCCTTACGTCACAATAAAATTGCTTCAAAGCTTATTTCAGTCTGGTCCCAAGAGAGCATTTGTCCATATCATGAAAAACAGTATTTAATTTAACACGATTACATACACATGCTAGTGGGATGCCCGACTGGAATTGCAGAATTAAGACAGGTCAGGATGAAGGTGCACTGGTGGGGCTTGGCAGGGAACCTGCTTTTAGTGCTTTTGGCTCTAGTAGAGAACATCAGTTTCTCATTGGTGAGTTCTGAAAACAAAGCTCTTTCCAAAGACAGAAAGAAATGAAATAAAAGAAATCCCTTCACAAATTCTACTGTGGGCAATTGTGTATGAGTGTCATAACTTAAAATCAACAAGCCATACAAAGGAGGTGAATCACAGTTAAACACATATGTGGACATTACGTTCTTTGATTCTGTTTCTTACACCTACTTTTGAAAACAGACTTCTGAGGCATTAGATTCAGCTGGCAGAGGCACTTTAGTCAGTTCTCCCAGCCAGTGCTCCTCCACAGGTATTAACTCCCCTTGGAGAATGCAGGCACAGAGGTAACAAACATATTCGTTTCATTACAACATCTTAAAAAATGTAAAAATTCTAAAAAACCAACTGTAAACTGACCTCCAGCCAAAGTACACATTAATTATACAGCTTAAGTCAGGCGGATGCTCAAGGAAAAGAGATATAATGTTACACCCAGCTGGATACTTTGTAGTTAGCACAAATGTAATATAAAGCGTACCAGAGTTTGTCAAGTGTCTGTCTGGATTTTCAGTTTTCATTAGTACTATAATTAAAACCACATTTTCAGCTATATTACCTATAACAAGAAAGGAATGAGAAATGAGGTTGTCAAGGTCAGTCTCTTTCTGCTCTTTATACTGAGTATCTGCAGGCCACAAGTTGTTGAATTTGGTGTAAACCAGAGTAATCGGATGGAATGTCACGTTACAACCAAACCTTTGTGGTTGAAAAGACAAACTTATGAGGTCACTTCCTTTTAATCACCAATGGAGCATATTTATCTACAGTAATATAAGTCAGGAAGACAGGCAGGCAGATGACAGACAGACTGACAGATATATGGAAATACAAGCACGCTAAACACGGCTACAACAGAACTGATGCACAGAAACATTCCTTTTTAGAAAGCTGTGCTTGATCTTATGCTGTCATGGCCTTTCCCATTTCTAGCTGACACCACTGTAAATGCATTTTATGTGCTCTCTATTGCTTGTCACAGAAGACACAGCAAAGATGAAGAAAATATGAACAGTGGATAACTTGGACAGGAGCCAGCTAAAGAGATTCAGACCCAGATTCACAATTCTAACACTTTCAGAGTTCACAACTTTGCCTAAGACCTACACAGCAAGGCAAGCAGCTATCAGACATCAGGCTTTTTAGCAGAAGGACAAAAAGATCCAATCATCAGAGCGAGTGCCTTCGTTAGACATTGGTGCTGAAAAGCACCAGAGCTTCACTGAAGTCAGAAGAGGTCAACATCTTACTACGGATCTGGCCCATAAATTTCAGTACTAAAAGTACACCTTTTTAACATTCAGGTACAATAAGAGCTTGAGGCAGGCAAGGCACCACTGAATGCAAATGAGGGCACAGATGAGCAAATGGTCCAGAAAGCACACATGGATTTAGCTTTCAGGAGAGCCCAGGAAAAAAAAAAAAAAAAAAGCAAGGCAGCTGATCATCATGCTAAATATAAGTGATACTAAAAAGGGATTTTAGCTGAATTTAACAACAACAACAAAAAAGCTGCTGCGAAGGAGATGAGTGAACTATTACGAAACTGAAAGACTTAAAAACGATACCCCAGGAGATAACATTCTATGAATAAAGTGAAAGAGCTCATATAAAATACAAAAGGTGTGTTGTAAAGAAGGATCAGAAGGGCAGACTTTGAGCTTCATCTAGTCATAAATCAAAAGCTTGTTCTCCATCATTCTTGTCTATGAGGTCAGCTTTGATTCCCAAGCTACAATTCCCAAAGGATGGAGGCATTTCTTCCGGCAAGTACATGTCCTTCTTCCCCCAGGCTGGCTCTGCCAGCCCTGCTGTCACCATGGGCTGTCATTATCTCAAACTCTTTACTGCCCAGGATTGTTCCATCCCGGAGCCATAGGGAAATGTCACAGGACTGTGAGAGGAAAACACAGGTGGAAGGCTATGGACATTTGCAGCAGGTTAATTCACAAAGTTTATCAAGACAGGCCATCTACAACAGTTCGGTCATTCTTAGTGGCCAAATGTTTTAGCACACTAGTCACCACGTGTCGTGTCAGGAATACAAAATGTTAGGCAAAATGAAAGTAATGTGTCAAAAACCAAACAAACACCACAATTAAAAAAAATAATCATCCACAACTGAATAAATATTGAGAAGTACATCTATCTACCCAGTCACCTGCTTCGTATTTTAGGGGGTGGTGGTGTTCAGGTAGTTTAAGCATTAATCTTTTAGATTTTACTTAAGCCCACCACCCGTACCTACAAGAGTAGGTCTGTAAACAGCACTACCCACTTGAATACAACATGCTGGCTTATAACCATGCCTCAACATGCAGTCAGCCACCTCCATGGACATGGATAAAGGCCCAACACCTTTCAGAGAGCAAGTTTCACAAAATATATATTTAGAGTGTGTCTCCCTGTTCTTCCTGTAACATACCAAATCAAATAATTATCAGTTTTATCTACATTCCATGAATCAGAATGTTTTCATATTTTTCCTCCGAGTCTAAAACACACGGATTTCAGCATAGCCCTTGGGCACTACTCAGTTACAGCAGACTTTCACAGTGTTCTCGCACAGTGGGCTCCATTATTTGCTCTGTTAGTATTATAATGGTTTTACTTCAGTAATTCTCACTTAATCTAGAGAAATGTTGCTGTGTGGCATAAAACCTGATAGTTACTGCTAGTATCTTTAACAAAGATAACATTTACAGAGAATAATAGAGACATTTGATCCTATACGTTGCTACAGATAAAATCCTTCACTCTTTCTGCAACAATTTGTAAAAGCAGGGCATTGATGGGCACGAAGTCTAAATTTTTAAGACAAGACCGCCCTCTACCGCTCTGAAGAGAGTAAAACTAAGGAGGATCATCCTTACCTTTAGGAAGTCTTCCCATAACCAAAAAGAGTTTCTCTAGCCCTTGGCCCAGAAAGATGCTTTGCAAACCTTTGTGGCATCACGGTCGTGAAGCTGTTCCCTCCTTCACAAGCGAACTGCTGCGTGAACACTGCGGGGCTCCGCAGTGGCAGTGAGTGTAGAGCAACAATTCCACAGCAAGACGCTGCCAAGTACAGGATGAAGATCATTTATACATCCTGTCCTCTGAAATTCATACAGAACTCCCTTGAATACTGGGCTGGTATAGGCCCACATTCATGGTTCACTTGCCCTTTGCTGCACATAGGCCTGTTTTTTCCCTTAGCTGGTGTTCAGTGCCTTCCAGAATCCCATGAAAAGATACTTATTGCTCAACTGTTTAACACTCTCCAATGTTCTGAAAATTGCTTACAAGTAATAAGCCCATAGATCCAAAAGCATATAGTGGAATGGGAAGACACACTAAGCCAGCAACAGGGATGGGTCAAAATCACTCTTGTAATCAACAGGATTGCACTAGAAGAGCTGGCCATAAGTGAATTTGACCCAGTTTCCTGTAGAAATCAGTATTTCCATAATATCATAGAAACTGAGCAACAAGACACACACTGAAAAAATATTTTATGTTTGCTCTGATGAAAGAGCTTATGAAGAGGGGACAGTGGAAATGGACTATGATTATACTCTGGTCTTACTTTAAATCAAGGCCACTGAGATTTTGAATGCCCCCACACCAAGAACTACAAGGGCAGCATTTCAAAAGGAAGTTAGGGCAGCAGAACTAAAAGTTTGTGTTTGGCTTTTGAAACTGCCATTTGCAACCTTACTACAAAAAGCAGATATATATAGAAGTGTGATAGTATACATATATATATTTGCTCTTCTCTCAAGAATTCCTACTATTTGCCTTCTAACATCCACTGAGCTTAACTGACATTTAGAGAAACGCTCCCATTGACTCCGAAATCTTCTTTTCAAGTGCTAGTAACCAATAAACTGAGTGCTTTCTGAGTGCTAGTAACCAATGATTACGTGCTGTGAGCTATGAGCTGTTTTTCTTGTATGTGTTCTTTCGTACTAGTCAATACTGACATTCTTCTGCCAATCCAGTGTTGTGTGGTCCACCTGTAATTCTCTGCAGCCAGTTTTGTTCTGGCTGCCCTGACTAGTCACGTTCAGCACACCTTGTAACTTCACTATTCGCACACTTTTCAAGACCAGTTTTGCTGATATTGAACACCAGAGGATCCAAAAGGAGACAGCTCTGAGACTCATCAATTGCCTCTCTCCGTTCTGAAAACTAACCGTTAACTCTTACGTTGCGTGTCCTGCCCTGAAAGCAGTTACTGATACATGAGAGGATCTGCCCATTAATCACCCCTATGGCACTTCAGCACCGCAGCCCTAACTAAAGCTTTCAAGTACAGCTGCACTGGGGCAACTGAACGGGCTTCATTCGTGTTTCTTGATTCTTCCCAAGAACAGTTACCAGATCTTTGAGGCCTGATTTCCCTCTACAAAACCAGAGTTCACTCTTTGCCATCATGTCTTGTTTTCCCAAGTGCCTGTAACTTCTACATCTATTATAGCTTTGACCAACTTACTACGGCAGTCAGACCCACATGAATCTCTTGGATCCTTGCTAGTAAGGCCGCTGCTAAAAACTGCCTTAGTGTTTGTCGCCTTCCATCCCACTGATCTCAACTCCATTTCAAGAAAGCAGCTGCAGCATACCTGAGCAGTTTGGTGAACTCATTACCAGATGCCTTTCAAATTCTTGAATGAAGAGCTTCTACTTCTAATAATTTATTGCTCATTTCCATTGTGTTTTTTTAAACCTCTTCTACTGACACTATAATTTGAGGCAGTTCCTCAGAGACACCTTGAATAAACAAAGACTCGAGTCTTGGAAGATCCCTAAGCTACTCAGCAAAGAACATCGAATCAAATAATTCATCTAGTCTTCAACTTTGACCTTATCTTCACTAAGAATTCCTCTTACACCACTGTCAATAGGCCATAAAAATTCCCTGGCAAGTTCTCCTGCTTCCAATGTGACTGGAAAAAGCATATTCATAGTTTTTGCATCTTCAGGGAGTTTGCTCCCTCAAAATCATTTTAGCTGTCTTACTATCACCTTACATTTAACTTGGAGCTTTTATTTCCTTCATCTGACAGCATCTTTGATGGATGTCTGTTAACTTCCAATAGTATCTCTTCTGCATTCTACTGCTTAAGTAACCCATCTTTTTTCTTTGGGTTATTTTGGTTCTTCAAATGTTTCTTGCGATACAACTGCAGACTCCATGAGACCTGCACCACGGCACCTGGAAGATGACACCTCCAGCTAAATTATGCTGCGTTTTCCTACAGTATGCTCCATCTAGCTGCTGATCAAACCTAAGCCTACTTAAAAGCTTGAGTTGCACTGAAACCCAACCTCATGCTGAGGGGAAGTACTAAGTACATTCCAAGTGAATCATGAATTACTGCGTGCAGGATTCAAGTTTTTAAAAATGTAAGTAGAAAATTGCAAAACCTACCTCCCAAAATGTTTACTATTGAGCTAATATCAACGCTGTCATACACACAGCTGGAGATGGAACTTCAGACAGGCTGGACAAAGTGCTCAAGTGATGCATTTTGCTTACGAATATTATGATTGCAGTTGGAGCCGGGATGATTCTCTCTGAAGTGAAATGAGTAGACACCCAGCAAAATAAATGACATACCTGCTGGCAGTGTGTAGGTGTAATTCATCCAGTCATTTTCCTTCCATTGCACAAGCTCCTGGCATATATGGCACTTTGATCTCTCTGCCATCACCACCCAGCTTCATCTCATGATCACTGCCACCCTTTTGTCTGCTCACAGCTTTTGACAATACTATGGAGATGGCTTGGTGAAATTTATTAGCTTGTGTTACACAGGAGATTCAATAAGACACTTTGATAGCCCTATTGCTCCTAGATTCCCAAATATAAAGGTAAGATTTGGAAGCCATATGAGAATTCTCATGCATCTTACTGCCTCAAGCATGCAGTCTAGGTCATTTCTGGTCAAACTCTGATTTTTTATTAACTGAAGAAATTTCCTAAACCACATGGGGAACACTTCGGAGTATTTTTTCATTATTTAAGATGAGCAAATAATAATTAAAAAAAGCATTTCAAAGCCTCCAAACTAAAATGCCTTTATATTATTATTTGCCCCAAATTACATTTTTATTTTTGGACCCATTCCAGTAACTTCTATCCACTAACATCCTCAGGGCAAACCCTTCTTTGCAACATACAGTTTAAGGAAACAAACTAAGATGAATGACTACAGAGCTGAGAAAAGAGAATCCTCAGACTGTGCACCCAAGGCTTTAACTCCCCTCACCTACAGCCACTGTGCCTATCCACAGACACAAACGGCAAGAGACAAGGTTATAGTTCAGTCACTGAGCATACAGTCACTCAGCCATGGCACTGTCTTCAACCACATCCCCCCTTCATTCCTCTACCCTCCTGGAAGGAGTCCCTTGAAATCAGATTTTACAGTTTGCAAGAGGCAACTATTGCTACTACTGTACTTTTCCACTCTGAATTGCATTCGGTAGCTTAGAGCCCTTACTCAGGCTGAAAATTCGGGTCTATGAATGTTTAAGCATCTCATAAATCACTCCACTCTCACAGACTAGTTAATTTTCACTACAGCTCACTGATAAACAACAATAAAAAAAGTAAAACTGAGCAAAAGAAAGTAAACGTACATTTATTCAGTCCTGTGCTGTGGTATTTCCTACTAGCATGTTAAAAAAATAAAAATAAAAAAGTTTCACTATGCCAAAACCTTCAAAAACTTTCCTGGACTATACATGTTCAAACATAATTTAAGCATAAGTCCATTTATTAAACATTTGGGTTGGTTCCTTCATTACAGTTCATGAAATTATTTCACAGGCACTTACTCAAAACTTCACATCCTGCTGTTTTCACAATGAGTAAAGTAATAATTCAGCTGTCTGTTTGGGACTTTATATCTTCTCTACTGCAAAAACCTGTGCTGTCATAGCCCAAATATTTAATATCATTGAAAAGACAATGTCTGGAATAGCAAGCCAGAAACACACAAGAGCCCTAGCCTCAGGCTTGCCATTTTAGCTTTCTTATGAGCAATTTGGGAAATGCAGTCAAAAAAAACAAATTCATCTATATACAATATTTTCTGTTTCATCCTCATTACCATAAAGGAATTCTCAGTTCTAAAAGTTCGAATCTATATTAGCTAAATCAGCGATAAAAAGGAGTGAATCATCTAAAAACCAGATAAACGAATAAAGAAATAAGATTTTCTAGGGAGAATTTGATGTTAAGTTAGTATAAACCAGGAGTCACCAAATGTGACCTGAAACGTGACCTCAGCTGAAGACTTGGCCTTCATTCACACCTTTGTTCTTCCCTACAGTCACTGCCGAGTCCTGTTTAGATCATTCTTCGGAAACTTCACATTCATCAAAACCACAAATGCAGAAAAAATAAATAAATAAATAAAACTTCAAATCATTGTGCTTGCAAACTGGGTCTCCACCCTCCAAAGGTTTTACAATAATTGTTGTTAGATAAGATTTGAACGATAATAAAAAACAAGCAGGCCCCATCATGAAAAGAACAAAACCTACATGGCCACATATAACTTGGAATAAAAAAATACTCCTATGTCAAGCCAACGATAGATGCTCAGCTCAGTGGGCAACACCGTATTTGTTGCAAATCCGACTTTATCCCTTGTAAAACAAGTAACTGCACATGCAAGCGTGCTGCGGCACACAGCGCGGTACGCGGATCCATGAGTGACTTGCTTTGGAGCAGTAACATAAAATCGTTGCAGTCTCCTCTGCTCTATTGTTGCCCATAAATGCTGTTATTACTCGTCTCCTAGTAGGGCTCATATATTCAAACACTAATCAAACCACGCCGTGTTAAAATCTCAATTAAAATTATTTTTAGTTTTCGTGCAATTAAACAGGCGATTTCAATGTGAAACACAAAGTGAATCATACAGTGGGGAAGATTTTGCTTTTAAATAATCACTTCTGTTACAATAAATTCTTCAAGGTTGTAAACAGACACTGCAGGAAAAAAGTGATAGAAACTGAAATTCTTCTTTCCCCCTGTTTTTTTTTTTTAACTATGGAAGCTTTCTTTACCACACTTGGTACAATTTTTATGTATTTAACACAAACTGTAAAAAACAACAAAAAAAAAAGTAGGAGAGAACTGCAGTAAAAGAAGGGCAGAACAAAAATACACACCATTTCACGTCAACTGCACAGGATAGACAATCCTCTACTCCAAACATCACTTGAGCTTTTCTGTATCTCTAAAAGACTTCACGTTTCATTCCAGAATAAACAGGGATTTGCCACGAAGACTGCAAGTAAAAATATCCTGATCCTAGTGACACTTATGTCATTAGTCTCAACAAAAGCAAGGGCTGCAGCCTGCCTAGAAAAGCAGAAGGTATCTCCACTGGCAGTCCACAGTAACCATCAGAAAACTGCAGAGAAAGTATTTTATTTACCTGTGCCCTCAGCAGTTACCCTGCAACACTGTTCTTTATCACCAGCTTCAGAGCCAAGCCTCAGTTCTGGTTTTAATTCAATAGACAAGCAGGATTTATAGGGCTAGAAAGAGCTTAACCCCCTGTCTTTCTTTCAGCTCCTAACTCCATGGTACTACCCTGGCAAAATACCCTATAAATCCAGTTCTATGGCCACGGCAGCACACTACACACCATACTCACAAGTGAGGCACTTCCCAAGCCAACAACTGCTCTCAGTCGGCAGGGCGTCTTCGCTCGGAGCTCCAGGAGCAGTCAGGGGGCTGCAGCCTCACCGAGAGAGGAGAGCCAGTCAAGGAGCCCCATGCTTCCTGCCAGCTGGCTGCCACGGAGCTATCTGGGTTGTGATGGAAAGCAGCGAGAAACCGCAGGCACATGCAGGAAAAAAGTTCCCTCAAAAAATTGGGAGTAGGAGGGTAGTTGCTCAATATTTTTGAAATAACATATCTTGCAAAGAATCTGCCTTCAGCAAACACGTTGGCTTGGAGCCAGTCACCACTGGACAATCACCATTCAGATGTATGTCTATCTGTAAGTGTTTTGTTGGCACAGATTGAGAATAAAATCCTAACAAAACATAGTCGAGCATAGCTAGAGAACTAAGTAATGATGTGGAAAACATACAGAATCTCCCAAAATTGTGCTCGCAATTCTAAATTTTCTTTTGTGTCTCAAGTTAGGACTGTTTCTCCAAACATTGCACAATTTTATCTCATGCATTAAGAATTTTCCTTTTATTTCCTCATTGTGAGGTGCAATGTAAGACTTGCAACGTAGTGGTGGTCAGCTTTCAGCAAACATAACATGTAAAATCAAGGGGAAAAAAAAAGATGCTTCAAAATGCTGAAATTGTTCCACCTATTTTTTTTAAACCTCCAAAACCAATACAAAAAATTGAAATGATGCCCCATGGGATCTTCTGGTGATATCACCAGTGGAATGCTCCCAAAGACATGACAGTGCATCTCTTGGAACACTGCATGTATTAATTACTTCTGCTAAAACACAGCTTCCAGAAACTGATACATGAAACGAGAGGTGACTAACAAGTCTTTGGCATTGCATGCAGTTGCTTGGAATAATCAGTTTCCAAAGGTCTTACCAACAAAAATTATTTTGATGTTTTGGCCATTCCAGACCTCGTTTCAGCTCCTTGCAGAGAAAGAACATAACTTGTTTGTTAAAGGTTTATCTTTGAACACGGTAAGTGCTAAGACCATATACCACCACGTTCCCTCACTCCTTTTTTCCCTCCAGTCCTGACTGTCCCCTCAATTCATACTAGTTCGCTCCCAGACTTTTACCTGAAGCACATCAATCATTTATTTTGTCTGGGAAACCTGAGCACAGAAGAGCAGACAAGAGACATTTATGAACCCCTCCAGTGTCCCCAGGGATATGTGCTCATCCCCTGACCCAAGGACAACAAGGCCAGGTCAGGTTTAACCATGTTTCTCTGCCATTCTGAATGTTCACACTTCACCCATATGACAGGCTATAAATTCAGGGCACCGTCACTTTGTCTTTGCTTTGCTGCACAGACTTGAAAGCCAGGTGTCTATTTAAACCAGAGTAACTTCTAAAAGCCAGCTGGCCCTCAGGAGCCTGTTTGCTGAGAAATGAGACATGAAAACGACCTGAAACCCAAACAGACCTGTAGAGAATTGCTTTCACAGCAGTTGTGATGGGGTCCATGAGAAAATTCCCAGCTAACCCACCAGACCCGCCTGGATTTTCATCCACCATTTTCTTACATTACAAATTTTGTATACACATTTTGCTGCCAGACCACAAACCCATCCTACGTACATGTATTTACAGCCTAGGACATAGGACTCCTTGGAAAATCTCACTGACCATCTACCCACTGCACATCATTTTTATATCTCTAGGAAGGTACTTACTGCTGCATCAGAGGCACAAGTGTTATGTCACGTAATGTGAGCATTATTCTCACAATAAACAAACAAGCAAACCCCTGAGCAGCCACAAACTTACCACTCAGATCCTTATTGGTTCTTGTTAAGTTTTTTTTCCTCAAAACTTAAAGAACATCAGGAATATATAATGCAATAATAATGAGACCTTGGGATAATGCAACTCATGTAGACTACAAAAAAAAAAACAACACTTGAACCTGTCTTCAGAAACAATTGGTGTGAATTTTACCTATAGAGACAACACATAGACATTGCAATACCTGGCACAAAAGATTAATATATGAATGAGGGCAAACAGAACCACAAAAATACCAACACCTTTACCTTTACCAACTGCCATACCTTGGTATTTTCCGTGCTTGCAAAGAAAACCTGTTTACTTTGAGTATTATTACATGCCCGTTGTATATCTGGTATTGCTCAACACAGGGAAGATAAAATCCCTACCTGAAAGTGAGCAAAGACTAAATCCTCCAAGCGCTGTATTTCAGCCTATGCCCATGAATATTTTTCTTCACTTTGCACAGACCTCCAGTCCTAGAAACTGGCAAAAATTTCCAGAAGGTAAAGCCTCGATGCTGATGAGTTCCATTTCATATGCCAAAAGGACACTTTTTTTTGGCAGACCAACATCTGTTAGTCATTCCTATAAAATATATCACAAAAAAAAGATGATTTAGATGTTTTAGCACACTACAACTTGATGTTCTGGGAAACAGCTTAATTTAAAAACACACAAACAGCCCTAACAAGTAGTCAGCTAATAAACATCATAGTTACCATTTACTGTTGCAAAACGCCCAGGGTAATAAGGAATCTCAGGGGATCTCCTCAAGGTTTGTTTTTAATCTTTCCTTCCCACACTTGCTCCAGGTTTCACACTCGCATACTATACCTGTTCAGTTCTGCCACAACAGACCCAAGCTCTGTCCCCACATCTTGCAGACTCATTGGCATTGCCACCTGTTATTACCATTTCAGGTTTCATGCAATGCTATACTGATTTCTACCACGTGAAAGTACCCAAACCCCAAAGAATTCCTCTGACCTTCTCAGAAAACAACCAGGACCATTAGCATTGCTGCAATTTTTTTTTTTTACATTTATCAGTCTCACGTCACTGCTTCCATACAATACTCAGAGTTAAAATCTGCAACACTTTTCATAGGAATAGGTAAAAGCAATGGAAAACATATGGAGAACTTCACACTTATATCAAAACAGTACGAGTGTTACAAATAGTCTCTAAGGGGAACAGAGCAAAAAGATGGTGAATAGAAGCAAACAACATACCTGTTCTTTCACACAGTTGCCGAGAAGTTAGAATGATGTTTGCAGCTACAGTGGCTGGCTCTTCTCGTGTTGCCTCACTTCTTAGGCTGTATTTCTTCCCATTTCTCATCTTAGTCAGCAACCTCCACATCTGCATTGTTTTATTTCTCCATTATGTGCACTAATGCAATTTTTGTACATGTGCTATCAAATTCTCTGTTTCAATGAACCGGTCCTCTACTTGATCCTCTCATCATCCTTTTCTTCATTCCCTAAGCCTCCCCCAAATCCTGCCATACCAAGCGAGTTGTTTCTGCAGTCCTTCTCTGACAGGTTTCATTAACATCCCCAGGCTGTGGAACTAAGGTTGCTAATGCAGAACTAAAATCTAACAACTCCACAGCTGGAGGGCTTGCTCTGGCCCTGTTGAGAATCAAACCAAACTCAAACCACTCAGGGAGCCTGGACACAGTCTTTCTTTTGACTGTAATTATCATCTTTGAAATTGTTCAAGACCTAAAAATCACTATTCAGGTCTGGCCCCTTCACAACACAGGTCTACACATATCTAAGCATAGACTGTGAAATGGCTTCAACACCATTGTCTAAAACAAAATTAATCACTGCCAACAGGCATTTTTCCTGCTAATTAATGGGCCTACAATCCTAAATCATTTGCTGAAACACTGCAAAAACAGGACTGCCAAAACGCCTTCAGTATGGGCAACAGCAAGCTCTTCAAATTATCATTTACACACTAGAGAAGTGGAACGTGTTAAGGATAAGACATGGACACATCAGGGTTGCCCCAAGTCCAAGTGTTTCAGCAGCAGATCTCACAGGAGCACGCACTGCAACTTTCTTTCCTAACAGCACATCGGTGAGGTCTGGCCAGCCCAAGGCCCTACAGGTCAAACTGCCACGAGGATATCTGACGTTGGGTTCTTAGTTCAAAAGAGCAAACACTGCTTCCTTCTAGAAAGCTCTAGAAACCTCCAGGCTTGGACGAACGGGAAGTGCTGGGACCCCTTTTTCCCCCAGAACGGCCTCCCGGGTGGCCAGGGCAGCAGCCACATGGAAGCAGGGCACGTCCCAGCCCCTTTTTCTGTCAGAAAGCCGACGCCGGAGACGGCCACGGGAAGGGGTACACGACAGCCACCTCACCCTTCGCCCCCCAGGGCTCCCTCTGCCGCACACCACGTCAGCCCCGAGCCCCCTCTTCCCGCCTCTCGGTCCCTAGCCAATCAGCTCAGCTCTCCAGCGCCGCCCGCCAATCAGCGCGCTGCTCCTCGCGAGAAAGTCGGAGCTCCGCTAGAAGAAGCGCGGGAATAGAGAGCCAATGAGGTGCCGGCGGGTGGGCGGGAAGAGCTCCAAGGGGCGGTGGTGAGGGAGCGCCGCCATTTTGTGGGCGGGCAGCGCCGCCATTTTGTGGGCGGTGAGGCAGGGGCTGGGGGGTGGGGCCATGCTGGGGGCGGAGGGGCTGGACCCTGGGTGAGGTCCTCGTTTATGCCCTGCCGCAGCCACGCCGGCGCTATGCAGGCTGGACCTTGGGACTCCTCGGACGAAGAGGCCGCCGAGGAGGAGCGGGCGCCGCTGGCGGTGTCCTGGTGAGGGAGCGGCCGCTCCCCGTGAGGCGCTGGGGGTGCCTGTGGCCGGCTCCCGCTGCGCGGCCCGGGGGGAGCCTCACAAGAGCCGCAGCGGGACCGGCAGCGACCCCGGGGCAGGGGCGGCGGGGCCGGGAGGGGTCTGGTCAGCGCCAGGCGGCCTCTGGGGGTCTGTTAGGGCAGAGGGGACCGGGTTCCTTCGCTTGGTGTTGTAGGAAGTTCCCGCTGAAAACTGTCCGTGAGGACTTGTAGCTGCTGGACTGCGCTCTGTTTTGTTCTTACAGCGCTATCGAGATGCTAACTTCTCATGGTCCCACAGAAAATGAGCGTCTGGTGGCGAGTTATCTCTCTTCAAGTAACCAAAATGTTCTCTTCTGATTGCCTGTTTTTTTGTTTCCTGATAGGTTGTCTTTGTCTCCTGTCTACTCTTCTAAGCTCCTGGGAGTGTGTTCCCTTCCAGGTAAGAAGCATTTACTGGATTTGCAGGCGTGTTTGAAGCTGAAGAGGCGTAATGCTCTGTACCCTTAAATTCTGCATTCAGTTTATTTGGTAGTGACTTATTTTGCAATGGATGACTGGAATAAGTGTTTAAAAATAACAAGGCCAATTTAGAGGATGTCTTAATGCAGTGTTGTCTAGCGGAGTGATAAGATGTCTATCTTCCACTATCAGTATGGTTAAAAAGCCAAATATTTTCACTACTTATAATGAGCAGCAACATAAGTGAAACAAGACTGCTCTAATAAACAATTCCTTTATAACTGCCTTAAATTACACTTATTTGCTGCACTGACACTTCTGTACCACCCTCCCTGAGTGTCTGGGTTGCACTATTGTTTGCTGATGAGCAGCGTTGATGAGCGGTGATGTCCAGTGCTGATGAGAATCCCACTAACACTTGAACGCAAGCAAATTTATATGCTGAAAACAGCTGCATTTCCATGTTAAGCTGCCTGAGTAGCCTCCAGTCATGGCCCTGCCAATAGAGCTCTTCTGCAGGATTTTGCTCTCATGTTCTCAGATGTTTCCAGAGATAAACAATCTTCTGAGGAGGGGAGAGAGACAAAAGACACAGTGCAAATACTTTAAGCAATTACCTTTCACAAACCAAACAATAGCTGTGAGTTTTATAGGGTAGAGTTCTGTAGGGGTTGCAAAAAAGCCTTAGTAGCATGCCTTGAGTTTAAAAAATCGATATTGTGATATGTTGATTATTAAACTAGAAGGAGGATTTTCAGTGAGATTCCTGATGTTACAGAATGGTTCAGAACTTATTTTCCTACTAGACAACATAAAACTCTGCAGTTATCCCTATCCGGTCCTTCTATTTATGAGTTTGGGGGCGGGGGGGGGTGTTTTTCCTCTTTTTTTTTTCTCCACCTCTACCCTGATTTTAATATCCCAAGCTTTTTATCTGGAAGATGCACAACAGTTTAAAACCTTGGGCAGTTTTAAAAATATGACTATATTGCAGTGTTAAGCAGATGAAGGTGTTTAAACTGTCTTCTGCACTAGTGATCCATTTGCAAAACTAAGGACTGTCATTGGTAGCGTGGCTTTGTTGTTTTCTTTGGTGTCTGTTTTCTGTTCTTTTGGTTGTAGCAGCCATTTCGTACATGTCACTTACCTGGGGTCATAATCATCATTCGTAATGTATTTTAGGTTGCAAGTTTAAGGATGTTAGAAGGAATCTTCAGAAAGATATCGGTGAGTCTTCTGGCCAGTGCATAAGTGCCTCTCATTACAATGGAATGGGTAAGAACAACCTGTGGGTAAACTGAAAGCACAAGTTATTCCTTACAGGCTAGAGGTTTGACTTAGCCTGGAAACTGCTGAAGTTGCTTCTTTATCTAACTTGGGCACAAGGATCCAGATGCTGTGTATTTGAAACACAGCTTGACTGAGAAGTAGTGGTGCCTTATTTGTGTTCTTACAGTGGATGTTATAATGTCCCTGTACATGCCATGATGTTATCTTCCCAGAGAAAAGTGAGATTGTGTAAGAACTTGTGGTAGTAGTCAACTGTAATGACTAGTAGAGCAGAGACTAATAGCAAGAAAATCCTGTTTGGACAATTGTAGCTGGAGATGGGACAGAATCATGTTTAAGCTAGCAGTAGTTGACAGGACTGTTTAGAGTGGTGACGTGATTTCTAGTGAGGCTTGTCTCAAGGCTGCCTCTGAACTGTGGGAATTTCTCTCACAGATGGGTTACCTGAAGGCAAACATAGGCAGGACTTGATGGAAGTAAACGCTGCTTAAAGCAAAAGTGGTAACTTCTACTGTCTGAACTTTGAAGATTAAACAAGGGGATTAGTACCAAGTAGCTTATTTGTTTATCCTTAAGCTTGATAGGCTTTTGTTTATTTGCAAGTGTCTTAATCTGTTGGCAGATGAACTAAAGAACTATGGGACACAGGATATATTTGTGCTTTGTACCAGAGGAGAACTCCTAAAATACCGAGTACCAAACCTTATAGACGCCTACCAACAGCATGGGATCTGTGTGCACCACTATCCTATTCTGGACGGGGACGCTCCTGACGTTGCCGAGTGCTGCAAAATTCTGGAAGAGCTCAGAAGCTGCCTGGAAAGCAAACAGAAGACAATTATACAGTAGGTTCTAGTTGCCTTCCTTTCACTGCACATTCCTACTTGACCAGCTGAAACAAGAGTCCTGTCAAATAACAACTGCTTTCTTTAGGGTTAGTTCAAGCTATAAAAGCTTCTTGTGTCATGTAAGCTAACTTGGCCTCTGTGAGATCTGCATCTCCCACTTTCTGTTGCTCTGTCCCACAAGTGTTTTAAAATGTGTGTCGAGTGGCCCCATGTGACTCCTTGCTGCTAGCTTCACTGGATATCAGCTATACAATAAGAGCTGCAAACTGAAGCAGATGGCAGAGGATAGTGGAGCCCTGGGCTGTTTACCAGAGGCTTGGTGGGTTCTAGCAGTGCAAAATTCTCTCCTAAATTGCACAAAACTGTTTTAAAGCTGTATCCTTCAGCATTTGTAGCCGAGCTCAGGATAGAGGGAAAGAGCTTTCCTGGATCCATGTTCCCTGAAAGATCCTGCTGACAGCTCCCCAGGCAGGCATCCACTGAGCATCCTGGGCTTCCTGCTGGTGCACAAGCCTGCTGCTGTCATTAGCTCACAACTGTTATTGAAGCCTTAATCTGGAGGAGGATTTAAAGAACATTGAGATTTGTTCTTCTTGATGCCTTTTTCTGTTTTCCTATGCCTTTGGGACTATTACTAAGAATGAAGGGGAACTTTAAAATTGCATATTATCTTAAAAAAAAAAAAAAAAAAAAAAGGACAGTAATAAACGAAGGTCTGAAGAATAGGTGGGAGTTAGCCTTGTAAATAGTAGCAGTTCTGACGTTCTTGTACCACTGATCCTCTTGATTATATTAAGGCAAGAACTGTATCTTACACTCGCATGCTGAGGGGGCTCTGGGTGTCGCAGTGTACTACAGCCAGTTACAGCCTAACATTCTTTACTCTTTCAGCTGTTATGGTGGCCTTGGACGCTCATGTCTCAGTAAGTAGCTGCCTTCCCCCCTCAATGCCTGATTAACAAACCCGCTTTGCACACCCATTCCCACGAGGCAGCCCTGTCTGAAGGAGCAGCGGCAGCAGATGGGGCCAGTGCCATCAAACAGTATTTGGTAAAAGGTCCAGCAGATCCGTGAACCCTGGCCTGATGGGACTTTTTCCTAAAGTGGTGTTCATGGTGTAAACCCATTGCTGAGCAAAAGTGGTGTGGTGCTGAGTAGAATACATGCGTATATACCTTTCTCTTACAGTAGCTGCATGCCTCCTGCTTCAGCTTTCGGACGCACTGGCACCTCAGCAAGCCATAGACAGCCTCAGAAACTTAAGAGGATCTGGGGCAATACAGACAGTTAAGGTAACGAGGCCACAGCAGGTAATAGATGTGTCAAAACATGAGTGGAGAGTTCGGGCAGTTCTCCCCTTCACTTTACAAAGGGATCCCTCTGTCTTTGAGGTGTTCCACAGCTGGTGTCCCTGCTGCTCTCCTGGGTTTTGAGCTGCTTCTGGTGTTTGGCTTTCATGCCAATGCCGTCATGGTCTGCCTGCACTGAATTCAGCAGCTGTCCTGCCTGTCTACTCTTCACCATCACTAATAACTTGTTGCTTTTTTGTCCTTAGCCCTGCTTACGGCTTGCTGAGCCATTGTTCCTTTTTCTGGTGTCCCTATTCTCCTCATAGGTTGGACATCTGCTTAATTTTCCTGCCTTGTTCTCCTGCATTTTTCTAACCCAGCAGATGTTTGTCTTCTGCAGCTGTCACATCAATACCCTAGCAGTCTTCTTTAAAGAAGTACCCCTAGCATTAGTGTTAACACCTACCTGGTGGGAGGTCTAAGCTGCTGAACAATTTTTCTTTTCCTTGTTTTGGTGGGGATTTTAGCTACTTGTATCAATGGAAGTACCTATACAAGCTGACGTTTAATCAGTTTATAAGAATAGTTTCCAAGAAGCAGTTGTTCTCAAGAAGCCTATTTCTGCCAGCTCTAGGCCTCTTCGGAAGCCAACTCTTGTCTGAACTATTTGAAAATGTTTTCCACAGACCATGAGGGCAGACAGGGAGCAGCTTGCATCCCTGCTCGAAGGAGGGGGGGGACACAAACGGATACTGTAATGTGACTCTTTCAGAGGCACTAGGTTGGGTGGCTGGTCCTCCAGCCACTGACTGATGCTTTTATTTCATTTGGAACATCTGTGTGTTAGTACTCCGAATGACGTATGGGCTGACCTAAGAGTGCTTAGCACAAACTCATGCTTAGTTATTACTGGCCAAAGTCAGTGTTCTGCATCACGGGCTCACTGTGGAGAGCACAATACTCTTCTGACCCACGTAAAGCAGCTCTGAGTTATAACGTGAGGCTCCCACCTATCAACGACTATGTTTAGAGTTGCCTTGCATTCACACGTCTTTTAAGGCAACCTGTAGGATCTGAGCTAAGATCTCTCTAATCTGATGGTGAAGAATTCCAAAGGATTTGGAGTAAGCACAAAAAGAACTAAACAGGCTGCGGGGTGCTGCTTTGATTCTGGGGAATCAAACAGCTTTGTAAAATGGGTAGTGCCTGTTTCAAAAGTACACAGCACTTACTGCAAATCTGGTTGTGCTTTTTCAGCAATACAATTATATCCATGACTTTCGAGAGAACGTAGCTGCACATTTGGCAAGAAAGGACACAGTCTTCAGATCAGTATCGCGATAAAGTAATACTGGCATGGTGCACCTCTGTGTCTGCGTGGCTGTGGCAGACACCTGCACGAGGCACCTCACTCCTGACCTTTAACTGCTCATCGCCACTGCCCGAGTGACACAGCTGCTCACCTTCAGATGTGTGCCCAACGGGCTTGGGGCGGAAATCCCACGGGACGTGCAGCCTCTTCATCTGTTCGGTGCTCTTCAATAATCATTGCCTTAAAAATGCACGAAGGTGTGTTTGTGTTTGTTAGTGTTGTGCTGGTGGCTGGAGTGCCTAACGAGCTGCTTTTCACTGCAGAAGTGGTTTATACCCAGACTGTCTCATGTTTGGCATCAGCTGGTAGAGACGGCACACCGGCTGCCACTGACCTGGTACGTGGGCTGTTGTGACATCCCGGGGCTGCTCCAGTGTGGTTACCAAATGGAAGGGAGGCAAAACACACAGCAATAACACAACTCTTTAAACAAAAAAAAAGTCAAAAAGTACATGTATAATCCTCTGTAGGCTAGAGCAAGTCTCCCAGAAACATGCCTGCTATAGGCTACCTCAGTCATCTTTAACTAGATCCACTCAAAGACCAGAGAAATTGAGTAGACTCCTGAAGAAAACATTTAAACTAGCTGTGTCCTGTTCTGAGGAAGTGCTGGTGATCCGCTGCAGTGCTCAGGTGCCCTCTGGCACTCTGTGAGGTAAGTGTTGGCTCTGGGAAGAAGGCCTGCATCACCCACGCTGTGCCCCTGTGGCTCCTTTCATCGTTAGACAAAGCAGTGGGGTTAGAGGAACTGTTGCTGCTGGGCTGCAGCTGCTGTGCAGCTCTTCTCTGGGAAGCAGCATCCTGACCCTTCTGTAACCACATCTCCTGTTTCTTTGTCACGATTTCTGTAAGCCCTGCCAGGCCCTGCTTTCTTCCCTGCTGACCCAGTGTCAGCACACCCCGATGGTGCTGCTGTCCTGCTCTGAGGGTTACCTTGTAGCCCCCAGCTGCAGCCCCCAGGGAGGCTGAGGTTTGTGGTGTATTCTGACAATGTTTCAGTAACTGTTCAAGTTATGCTGGGAGCTGGTGCCACACCACCTGTTTTGAGTTGAAGTAGAACTGTGTGATTAACTGTAAAATGTGTGGCTGTGACAACTTTTTTAAATGCTGCCATGTAGTTAAAGGTGATTTCTATCGGCTGTGTTTAATTAGCTCTTACTGTCACTCTTCTCTGCTCCTCAGGCAGACAACAGGAACTGTTTCTTTCCACAGCTTGGAAGCACCGAGAGAGTAATTTCCTTAAAATGTTCATTGTTCTTTCCCTGACACTGCTTCCCAATGCTCAAACAGAAATCAGAAAAACAAGTTATTTTTCAAGGTGGCTTAGCAGGAAAGTTGCTGACGGGGAGAGAGATGTTACTTATTTTCTCCCTAATCTTTTGCCGTGTGGCACTCCAAGAAACAAATACCAGATCCACATTTTGATTGTGAAATACCAAGTAGTTTGGGTAGCCATCGTATGTGCTTTTCTGCATGCAGCAGTTCCTTTCACAGGGACCACGCAGGTAAAACCGAGATCTGTGGCTTGCATCCCTGGGTACAGGTAACTTTCGTACAAACCAGAAGCCGGATTTCTGCCAGCACACACTGATCTTTTAAAAAATAAAAGTGCTAAAAAAACATCTTCTAAACAGCCTTCTCTGAAGGATGCTTTATTTGGCAGCTCGCTTTGCCATATTCTCATGAGACTTTGATTTCCAACCTTTCCCTCCAATGTTTTCAACTGTTTAGAAGGTCTTTTAGTGAGATTATTTAAATCCTTTAGTTCTCATGTACTTATACGCAGCGCCAAGACAAACTAAGCCTTTTGTTCCCAGAGTTAGCTGTAAGTTCAAGTTGTCCAGTGGATCTGCACCAGCAAATTAACTCTCCTGTTTTCACTTTTGGATTCCTCTGTTCCGGATTATATGTACACACTTGCAAAGTAGATGTGTAAAGCCTTGTTATGTTTTGTTATTACTGGAGAAATGATTTTCTTCTATGCAGCTGAGTGCACTGGGTCATAGCTCTGCACTACCGAAGCCCTGGCTTTCAAAGGGTGAGTAAAATTCCCTCTGAAGGCATCGCACTGATGCAACACAAGGGGCTGGGGACTCAGCCCCAGGACAGTGCAAGTGTTTGCAGACATTTTGCTTAATATGGATAAAGCCATTCCATGGCTAGATGTGTTTTTCAAGAGAAGCTACCAGTTTGAACTCAGTAAATTCTGTGTTGTTTATTCCAGCTTAACTCACCCGGGTACCAAGGGAGTTATGGTCTCTTTTAGAAGGCCACAGGGAGCTGGGGGCTGTGAGCCAGCCATAAACTCACTTCAAGTAACAAATAAACAAACATACCCAAGGAAGGGTTATGCAGGCTCAAGTCATCATAACAGCATCATCATAACAGCAGTTTCTGATGGAGCTATGCAGCGGGAAAATGAGGATGATCCAACAGGAACGATATTCATGAATTTCCAAAAAGTCATTCAGAAATCCTTTAGCTAAAAGTTCAAAATTGTTATTATATAAGGAAGAGAATTCTCTTGTCAACAACTGGTAGGAGGGTATCACAGACCAGTAACAAGCAGTTTCAGGTGAACAGGGACTCATCAGAGCTTCAGAGATGCACGAGTTGGAACCTCTGTCTTTGAACATACTCAGATGATGGGGGAAAACACAGGAATGAGATGAAACCTGCCACTGTTGCAAAAGTTAAGGGACGATAAAAAGAAAATCTGGCAATGCTAAAGCATGGGAAATTAAGTTTCAATAAATGCAAAGAAGAAACTTAAAAATGATTTTATATACACAGTAACAAGCTGTCAAGTATCTATTATCACAAGACAGAGACTTACAAGGTCTCAGAGCTGACACCTAATCCCTGCCTGCACTGCATTATAAAAAGAGAGGAAACCAGAAGCAGAGAGCAGGAAACTGCCACTCGAAATCCCCATGGCACCCAAAGCTTGTGCGATGCCAACAGTTCTGGTCTCCTCCGGTTTGGAAATGGGGAAAAAAAGGACAATCACAAGGCTGTGGAAGGCCCTCCAGGCAAGAGATGAAATAAGACTTCCCTGCTCTGAAAGGTGACCTGACAAAAGTCTAGTTAGATCATGCCTGGCATAAGATACAAAAGGCGAAATTTTCATTATGCCTCAAAAACAAGAACTTGCAGGCACCAAATGAAATTAACATAAAATTTTTAGCAAGGTATTTGGTTTTTAATTGGTTGATCTGTTGTTTGTCTGTTTGGTGGTTTGGTTTTGTTTTTTAAACTTACAGTCATTCCATTACAGAACTCTGCCTTTTGGGGCCTCTTCATCCTGCGCTATAAAATTGCCCCTAAAGCAACTAAATTAACAGAAAATAGTTCAAGGGCTGTTTAAGATGCCAAACCTCTAGCTCAGGACATCTGCAACACGCAAGTTTCCAAACACATTTTCCTACTACCCCACACATCAGTACTGGACTATACAGATTTCTGCTCTAAGCCATTCTTACAGTTTTCTATTACATCTAACACCTGAGAGACAAAGGGAACAAGTAAACCATTTATACAAAAATGTTTTTTACTAAAACTGGGAAACTATTTTGTTTTTCTCCCAAACAAATAAATGGAAAAGATTCCTAATTATAACTCCTAAATTAGTTAGCTGTTCACAATGACAATTTACAATGTGGTATTACCAGTTTACCTGAAACATCTTCCCCAGCCCCACTCACTGTTTATCTGCAGACCCACAGAAAATAAAAAAATAAAACAAGCAGGAAATCAGAGCTTCCATTTTCCAGACAAAACTCAATTCTGTATTCCGTTTCTAAAAGGTAATGCGATTATTCATCGTAAAACAGATGAATACACCAAGTATCTGTTCAATTTAAAAATAAAACAAGGCACCAAAACAACTGAAAATAAGTATTTCTGAATTTGAGACTTTTTTATTTATTGCACTAAGGAACAGCAGGGCAGTTTCACAATCTCACTTTCTCCTTTGAAAAGGTCTGTAGTATTACTCTTAAGCCCAGGAGTATTTTCACCATTGAACATGATAAATGTAGGTTTGTCCATTTGTTAATAAATTTGTTCTTAGTGTCTGTGCACAGACTTTAAAAAAAAAATCTAAATTAACTCCTTTGTGGACAATTCAACATTTCCTATCACAATGACAAATGCTTGTGATTAAAACAAGGCTAGTGTTCAGTGAAAATACAGGAGTCTCTGAACCATGCATATACAGGGAAAGATTAACCAGATAGGGGAAAAAAAAAAGAGAAAAGAAAGAAAAATAGAACTACCGTTTCTGCAATTGTGCCCATGAATTCATCTCTTGAGACTGACATCCCCTACAGGTAACACTCATCGCGAGTCCACGAAGCCCAGCCCAAAGAACCCAGCGCACTACGGCTGCTCAGTGACAAACGCCTGCTCGAAGGCTGTTCCTTATGGAGTGCAAAGTCAAAACTTTTCAAAACCCAGTAATCTTTAGACTAATGTACACGTAATTCTTTAATTTCAGTGTCCCAGTAAAATATAAGAAAACAGTCTTTCCACAAGTATAAAATGTGGAAATATTTTAAAAATAGGGGAGTCATTGTTTTCTAATGCAAATGCAATCATCAGATTCCATATTTAATCTTGGTGAGACGGTCTCAGTTGTAAATAATCCATGTTTCATGGCTTTTGCATGCACTTAAATGGAACAAAGCTTGCTGAATGTCTTCTTAAGAGCTCACCAGAACATAAATCATGCTGGAAAGAAAATAAGATAAAAATATTCAGGTGCATTATTTTGAAAAACATTTAATTATACAGTCTTAAGTGCTCTCCCAAGGAACAAATCTGTGCGAGGTATGTGGGTTGCGACCAAACATTTTAATTTTACACGAAGTCACAAACACGTGAGGGGCATTGTAAAGGGTGACACAAACAGGCAACAGCCAGATGTCTCTGGACCAAGAGACGCTGTAACGGGGAGTCCTGTAAAAACTCAGTTAATACAGGCTGGAAGCCGGTTCTGGCTTTTGGCTTGAAAGAAGTGGGAGAAGGTACAAGGAGGTGGCACTAGCTTTTGTGGCTCCCACCCCTTTTACTCTTGAAATGACTCTTCTACCTTTAACTTCGAGAAATATCACAGTAAAATACCTGCGCAATTGAGAATTACTATTGTTCCAAATTCTTAACGAGCATACGGGGCAGGGGGTCATTCAGCTGTGCTAACAGAAGGAAGGCCGGGAACTTCCAAGCCTCCCATCACAGTAACCCGGAGATTCGTATTAGTAATTCTGACCAAATTAAGACTTGTGCTTTAAAACAACGCATGGCAACTGTGGACTTCTTCTACTTTCTTCTTTTTTTCAGGGAAGTTGGTATTAGATATTTTCCCATGTACAAATTTCTCTTCAGCACTGAGCCCAACCAAAAAATTACAGACTAACAATTAGATGGAGGATAGAGGAAAAAACTTACCCATATAAGTAGTAAAAAAAAGATAGAAGGTAGAATGCTAATTTGCACCATCCTTCTTTCTGGCAATAGGCTAAAATGTCTGCATTCATGATGGTCGTAGGATCGTACAGACCAGGGCCGCTCATCACGGGTCTGCTCATGTACCTGGAAGCGACACACAATCAGTTTGCTGGCACCGGTGATGGGAGACATGGGCACCTGCCCCCTGCCCACCGCAGAACCAGACCGGGAATCCCCCCGCTCAGCAGCCCAGCCGGGTCCATCAGCTCCACACAGGAGGCTGCCAACTGCAAGAGCAGCTTTGGGAGCCCCAAAATAAGCACGGCTATCAAAGAGCTTTTACAGATGGGGCTATGAGAGCTTATCTCGGCCGTAAACCTGGCTGAACTCTGGTACACCGAAAGGAAATATGACCACTTTATAAATCTGGGATGGGATTCCTTATGAAAGGGTTTAAAGAGATGGAGAAGAGACCGCGGTGTAACCCTGTGTAACCTACAGCCTCTGCTCGTTATAAAATGCATGCTGGGACCACGCTGAAGGACTACTCGCACAGGTCAATGCAAAACGACCCTACAAATGCCGCGTAAAGCAGGCTCCTTGCAAAACCAGCAGTCCTACCCCTCCAACTCCTCCTGGTGCCAGGACTAGCACAGGGAAGCCAGGCAGTGAAAACTGTTCTACTGGGCTATGTTTCGAGCAGATCCGCTCCCTCCGGCAGTTCCCTGCGCAGCTGCACAGCAGAGGGAAAGGCGGTGCTCGCGTCTCACTGGTAGGAGGAAGGCAGGATTGCCACTCCTACTGCTCGTCCACACCACGAATACGCAGCGTTAGCACACCCCAACGTGTCAGCCACCATTAATGTGCACAGCACAGCTCTTGCACAGCACAAGAGAATAAAAATAATTTAAAAAAAAGTGATAGAGAAAGCAAAGCGATGGTTCTTATTTTATAGCCATGACGTAAACTTTCTCGCTAGCTTATCAAAAAGCATCTTCATTTGCCAAAGACACAGGACACTCAACAGGAAGCGCTGCAACAGGAGAATGAGGTACAATTACCATGAGTACAGAGATACCAGACTCGTCAATATTACCTCCAAATATGATAAGCCAACAAAGGCATATTGAGACCCAGTGTAAGCCACTCTGCTGCACAGAGAAACATAACACAGAAGAATGCATGGATGAGGTACTCTGGAAGTACAAGCTGGAAGAGAAAAAGATGAGTTAGACTTTTTGATTATTCAAAGCAAAACGTGTGCTGTTTAATCTATTTTGGAGGTAAGCTATTGCTTAAAAAATATTACTTAAAACAAACACTAACAAGCTCAAGACTGCAGAAAGTGAAAAGAGCAACTAGCAGCATGTGCCTTGCTGTTTTCACCTGGTAATCATAAACCGAGAAGGAAATTTTATAGAATGAAATGCTCAGATAAAGAAATCTTTATTGCTTCTATTAACTTAACTGCACTGTTAACAGATTCCTTGCTTTATATGTGACCTTTATAACACAAGAGATCGCTGAGATATTTCTTCTCATGCAACAGAGAAATATCACCAGGAAACATGCTCCATACAACGGTCGATTGGCAAAAAGATGTTTTGGGCTTTCCTACTTTCCAGTTTTGATTTGATATTCGCACATACGTGACTGTGCGGATCGGAACTACTGCCAAGACGTGGTGCCCTCGGCAGAGCCATACCGCACCGAACCGGCAGCACGGCTGCTGTGCACATCGGCGTGCACGGGCACGAGCGCTGCGCTGCCTGCAGCGCGGGAGGGAACAGCCCCAGCTATGCAGGGGGCTCAGGGCGTAGGAGCCAGCTTCGCCCTCCTTCACAAGTACCTGATGTGCATGCTTGATAGCGTCATGCTTTCCAGCAGAAGGCCGCAGAGCTAGTTATCGATTACTGTGAGGTCACAGAAAGCATGAAATGCCAGCTGGGGTTAGTGTTATTAACGGGGGTCATATGGAGAGATCCGTAGATTAAATGCATGCAAAGAGCCAGCAAAAACTCACACCCACGACAAGACTAAAACTTTCTAAAACAAGTCACCCTGAAGTGGTACCATTCACTCTTTCATTACACAATTCAGAAGGAAGCAGATCTGGAAGCTTTTGGCTTCTCACCTCAGGATCGCTACAACATCTCCTTGTGGAAAACTCTGCATTTCTACCTCAGAGCTTTAAACCCTGTGTATGCACACGTGTGGCCCGCATACACACACACAACGCACTCTGCCCCTCTTTTTTTGTGTAGTACGACTACTCGGTAGGATGGCTGCATCATTTTATCCGTGTTTTGTATTTTTTTCATTCTCTCTAGCCGGACACTTCTTTTAAAGCCCAAAAATAGATTCCTAGAAACCTAAAACCCACCAACAAACAGACATTCTCGCCACCCACTCTGCTACTACATTCTGCTTCTGGAAGCAAAAAGTATCAAACAAAGCAAACTTGCATCAACATCAACGAAAATAAGCTGTCATAAAGGAAAGGTTTCAGGTAAATATTTTGTCCAAATCCTTCTTGGTATACTTACCATTTACAACTTGGCAATTTTTTAAAGCAGAACAACAACAACAAGAGCCCTACCCAAAACAATGCATTTGGCAGCCTGCTGGGACAGATTTACCAGGTCTGACACCTGCAGTTTATTTCATTACACATCTCAAAACATATTCGTCTTTATCTTGTTTATTATAGCCGACTCCCACAGCAGAATGCCTGTCTTGCAAGCCTACCACATTTCAGCCTCCCTGCCTGTCCTAAAGGAAAACTGACTGAATTGTATTCGAGCGTGATTTCTATCACCGGCGTGAGGGAGGAAGGCACCTCTCTGCTGAGAAAAGATACTACTGTAGCGGGAGCACAGAAGAGAGGACATCAACAACACACTAAGCAGCTGCTATTTCGGGCTAATCTTTCTCTGAGGTATCAATTCCTACCGGGATTTTTGATTCTTTTTACAGAAAAGCACCACCTCGGTGCGTTCATCCAGTGACCATTTACCAGGTGCCTTCAAGAGCCTGGATGTTAACTTCACTTTCAGCAGCTGACCTACTGTCAGGAGAGCAGCCAGTACCCATTTACGTAACGTTTTCAACTCACCAAGCTGTTGTATCAATAAACTCTACATGCACGTGGGTTAGCGGAAGGTTAATATTTGCTTTAAACATGCGCGTTATAATACTTGGGAGTCTGTGACAAGATCATAATGCATAAATGTAGTGAGGATTTGCCTTCCCCCACGCTGTAGCAGAAATGACTGTAAAACAGACCAAGCAAGGGAAACTGTTAGATGCTCAGCTCTGCAGGCATCGGTCCTCTCTGCGATGCCATCGGCTGCCTATCGCCTCCTCGCCCCCTCTCGCGCTTTAACGCTCGCCGTCAATTTGTGCCTAACAAACACCCCCCCGCTACTTTAAATTCGTTTTCCATTTGCATGATTTCCTTCACTCTCCGAAGCACGAGGAGGAAGTCCAGGCCGCACTGCTGTGCTGCCCCGGCACACTGCTTCAGCCTGGGCACGCCAAACCAAAACAAAAATCAGGAGAAACGGGCGAAAAAATAAATCTGTGTTATCAAACTATATGCTCTTTAACAAGCTCCCCTTTTATTATCGGCCTGTTACAGATGCAAGCAAATAGTTTGCCTCAAATGCTTTTCACAAACCGAGGAGCGTCAGAGTTGCATCCAAGAGAGGACACCAAGACATATCCCTGAGCCTGGAACATAAAACAAAGACGTGAAGGTAAGGCCTGTCACCTTGTGCCCGCCGAAATCCTCAAGCAAGAGCAGAATTTCCCCAGCCAATGCTTAAAAACGACTGGCCTCCTGTCATCTCGGGCTTTAATAAATCTTGCTTGGGAAGTGCCATTCGTTTCTGTCTGAAGTTAACCCGTAGGATGTACGTACCGGGCATGTAACAGTTTTCCCCACTTCACTGCAAGCAAAATCGTTTTTGCACAAGGTATGGAAATTCATGGAGCTGCTGTAAACCCCGACGAACAAGTAACAAGCAGATGGACAGGCACACTAAACAAAACGCCTTAAGGGTATTACAGATGTTCCTAACAAAATGGAAGTGGCATTAAAAAACATTAAACTGAGAAGCAGTACACACCTTTAACGCAATTTTGACTCTTTTAATCTTTTTGACCTTTTCAACTGTCTTTGTGCCGAAAAGTGCGGAAAGCAGATTGAAAGAGCGTTAGTACGAGGGCTGGAGGGTCGCCGGCAGATCAACAACAGTCAGAATATTCAGTGGGAAATAAAGGACCGGGCAGGGAGGCTTGGTTTCCCTACGGGTGAACCCGGCAGGTCTCGCCCAGCCCGAGGGGCAGCCCCACGGCTCGGGGCAGGGCGCACAGCGCGTTACCCGCAGTACGGACGCCCCGAGCTGCACTTACGGGGTTGAGCGTGTTGCACTGGTCGATGGGGTTCTTGTAGTCCGTCTTCAGCTCGTCAAACGCGATGATCTGCAAGAAGAGAAGGGGCACGGCCGTCACCCGGGCGGCAGGGCCACGGCGCGCTCCCTCGGTACCGGGGGCAGGAGGGCGGCGCACTCACGTGCCAGATGGCGAAGAAGATGAGGGCGGCGGTGAGCAGCAGCGCCAGCATGTAGCAGAACGCCGCGAACGTGAACGCCATGGCGGGGCCGGGACGGGCCGGGCCGGGCCGCGCGCGGGGCCGGGCGCCAGCGGACGCCGCCGGGAGAGCGCCCGCGGAGCGCACAGCGACACCTGCCGGGGGCCGCCGGGAGCGGCCGGGGCGGCGGGGGCCGGGGCGGGGCCTCGGGAGGGCGGCGGCTCCCCCCGGCGGGACTCCCGCGGCACGGGCTGCGCTGGGGCCGCTCAGCGTCCGGTCCTTTTCCTTTCCCTTCCTCTTTCCTCTCCTCTCCTCTCCTCTCCTCTCCTCTTCTCTTCTCTCTTCTCTTTTCTTTCTTTTTTTTGTTTTTTCTTTCTTTTCGTTTTTTTGTTTTTTCTTTCTTTTCGTTTTTTCTTACTTTTCTATTTTTTTCTTTTTATTTTCTTCTTTCTTTTCATTTTATTTTTTTTCTTCTATTTATTTATATTTTATCCATTTTCTTTTAATTTCCTTTCCTTTTTTCCTTTCTTTTCTTTTTCTTTCTTCTTCTTTGTTTTTTTCTTTTTCATACTTTTCTATTTTCTTTTTACTTTCTTCTTTTCCTTCTTTTTATTTTCCTTTCTTTTTCTTCTTTTTATTTATTATTTATTTATTTTTATTTTATTCTTTTTCCTTTCCTATTTTCTTTTCCTTTCTTTTCCTTTTCTCTTCCTTTCCTTTCTTTCCTTTTCTCATTTTTTTCTTTTTTTATTTTCTCTTTCCTTTTTTTCTATTTTCTTCTTTTCTTTCTTTTTATTTTCCTTTCTTCTTTTTTTCTTCTTTTTATTTATTTTTTATTTATTTTTATTTTATTCTTTTTCCTGTCCTGTCCTTGATATCTACACCGAAACCAAAGATCAAGGAAACGGCAGTAACATTCAGTTTGAAAATGGAATTTGACCAAAAGGTAGAGGCAAGGCTTTTCAGGTGGAAAGGGATGAGGCAGCACCAGGGGCCAACAAACGCGGTGCCATCCCCGACGGGACCCAGCAAGCAGAGGTACGGCTGCAGACAAGGAGGTTGCCAGGCGTGCCTTGGGATGAAATGCTTGGGAACAGGCTCCACTCATGCCCAGGAAAGGGGGAAGACCAGCTCTTACTATCCAATCAATGCATTTTGAAAGAAAACAGCAAGGAGATGAGAAAACAGTTTGGGGAGAACCTCACATAATTTTCTTCCACGGGTTCATATAAAAGTCCTTTCAGTTTTAAGCAGGAATACCTTGCAATAAAGCAAGCCTGGGAGGCATTCCTGCAACCATTTCTTCCAGACACGTTGTGCAAGTCATGAATCCCATAAAACCAACAGCAGCCAAATAGTAAATAATATTTCCTGGTGACATTTGCCAAAAAGCTTTACACACAATTAACTGAGTCCCAAAACAAGCAATCAGCAGGAGCTTCGTTTCCTCCAGCACAGTAAGAGGGGACACTGCAGCAAAGGAGCTGTCTTCGGGAAGTCAGCTGCTGCAGACGCGAGGTTGATCTCCATAAAGCAGCCTCATCCTCAAACCACTCCCGTGCAAGGAGCAGTACCGTCAGGACCCACAAAACTTTGATGTAACCCCCAGAAAAAGGCAGATGCACAGGAAAGAAAAGAACCAGGAGTGCGGGGCACAGCAGCCAGCAGCCTGGGCAGCCCCAGGTTCTGTCCCCACTGCACCCCACAGCCTTCCTGGCCACCCAGTGACCACAGAAAGGGCTGAGGGGCCGCCAGCTGCCCCAGGGCTGGGCTCTGCTGGGAGACCCGACCACGCTCGGTGTGTGAACTCCTCGTTTCAGGCTTTTCCCAGGCTGCCCGGGGTGTCACTCGCACAAGAAAGGCAGAGGGGTGTAAGGAAACAGAGGGCACGCGAGGAGATGCGGCTATACCTATCGAGTGTTGGTCTCCAGCTGCAGGTTAATCCGTCCATTTACTTGAAAAGGTGCCCGGATATCGTGGCCTTCACTGGTACCTGCTCCGAGTGTTATACCTGGAGCCTCCCTGGGACCAAGTCCTGCAGAACCAGAGATGCTTTGGCACCAGGTCTCTTAATATGGCCCATGAGGGAGATCTGGCTCACCACAAGTCCCGCTAGAAGCCAGCGGGCTCACCCATCACACACGAACGTGTGCTTCAGGGCACACACAAACGCCCAGAGGAACCCCACAGGATGCTGCCAAGCCGCCGTGTGTCAGGGATCACCCGGACCCACCACCACAGAGCTGCCAGCAGCCTCACGGCTGTTTGAACACAGAGCTGCACCTCGCTGCAGCAGCGAGGTTTCCTTCACAGCACTCCAGACACAACGGATGCTGATGATTTGGGGTTGGGATGTACGATCCACAGCAGCTGAAGCACAAGGGCAGGAGAGGTAAACAAACTATCTGTTCTGCACCGGAATAAGCAGCAGCGTTGCTACGTTGCTGATTATGTTCTGGGTTCACGTACAACAGAATGCTTTCATGGGGACGTGTAGTACCAGAAATAAAAGGGTGTGTCAGCCACGTATTTGTATTTGCCATTAACGCTGGTTCTGCCTCAAGGAATGCAACGTTTTATTACCTCTAATGCTTGCGTACCATTCATCTGCAATTACATTGTCAGGATAAATGGAAGGCAGTAATTCTGTACCACAAAGATTTTTGTTCACTGGAGGAGCTCTTGAATTAGAGTGTCCTTTTAGGGTAATAAAAAAATGAAATGCAAATTCTGTAGAAAAGGACCTAATAACTTCTCATTTCATACATTTATTTGGGATCTCAAATCACACAACTACCTGCTCAGAATTTTCTCTGATTGAACTTTCTCAAGTCTTCTTCCTTGCACAAATCATAAAACAGCCCAAAAAACAATACAAGAAAGACAGTGGAGATCTGGAGGTGGCCGATAGCTTTTAATGCACTTTCCTCTTAGTCTGGACTCACTGAGTTTAATCCTGATTGGAATCCCAAGGGAAAATGTCAGTGTCAGTTCACTTCGTCTTAAATCCCTCTAAAGCGTTTGCTGCTACCAGAAAACAGTCACATAATCAGTCACTATTCCGTGTGCTACACTCCGTTCACAAGGAAGATTTAACTGAAGAAAGAAGACTCTGGCAGGTCACGACTACAGAGAGTTGTGATGGAAAGTTACAGAGCAATTTCTCTGAATTATCATGGTAGTAATTCATGCGTTAGCTGTGTTCTTCAACGCCGCAAATAATATTTCTGGAAAAATAGTCACTTCACAGTTACAGAAGAAGAATCTAATACTATTGAACTCAGTAACAGAAACAGTGCTGACTTCAATAGATTTAAACTTCACTTACCAGGTATGTAGGAGAGAAAAATATAACTATTTCTCTACAATTTAGAAGAGACTCTCCAAGTACCTCTAATGTAGTCTGGCAGAGGTCATGTTTCTGCACACCTTTTACGTGCACATGGGAAGAAGCAGAAGTATACGATTTCTGCTCTCACTTACCTCATTTATGTGCCAACAGACATCAGGATGTAGGATGCTGGTTCACTGCTCAATCTTTGATCAGTAGGATGAAAAGGTCCCTGGACTTGTGAGTGCACCAACTTCCCTTCCTGGGCAAACTTCCTTTCCTGTTGTGATAATTAACTCTTTAGAATCGCTCATTAAACTCTACCATTACGTATGTGACCACATAAATTAATTAATGTTATAAAATCCTTTGTATATGGAAGTAGGCCTCAAGAGAAAAAAGAATTACATATAAAGCTCAATTTCAAAACAGAGGTGCTGCCAGGCATCTCACCACGTCTCATTACGGAACCCACTTGTGGCCTCAATCCCTCCAACATTTACTGTCAGATGGCAACACTTTTCCTTTAATAGGCCAAATACTAAATGCCCTTTCAACACGGTGGTTTGTTTTACTCTTGCTTTAGAGAGCTCCTGTTAACGGCTATCCGTGCAACTCAGAGCCCATGGCATAACATCAGTGCATGGCTGGGCAAAGGGACCAATAACTGCTTTTTTCCCAAGAACTATTTTCTAACATGTTTTGGGATTTGACTGCTTGTTAACAAATTGAGAGGAAATCTCCAAAACATTCTGCATTAGCCTAGCTATAGCAGTGATGACTTTGAAAATCCCATCCTCAGTCCATAGCTTTAAATTCTGGTCCAAATATAAACCAGTGCAGCTATTTCAGCCTGAATAAGGAGAAGCTGAAACCATAGGCTTGGAATTTTAAGATGGCATTACACCTGGCATGTAATGAGAACAAACAAAATCCCCCTTTGTAAATTACTCCACTGCTAATTGTTTTAGTAGAGCACAGTCACCACTGGTGGTAAGATTGCACCCAGGTGGAGTCAGGCGGCTGCTCACTGGGGCAAATGAGGCATTCGCTCCTCCAGATGCAACGTCATTACTGCCTCTGCCCGAAAGCAGGAAGATTCATGAAGGAGCCAGAAGACGCAGCCTGGTTATCAGAACCTCACACTTCCCCCAGGCAGCTCCTGCAGTCCCAGATGTGCAGCACGCTTGAAAATTTGGGAGGGAGAACAAAGAGTCAGCTTGGGACACAGGAGACTTTGGTCTCTCTGTCCTCCCACAGGCATCCCACGTGGCCTTGAGCACAGCACCTTCAGGCCCAGGGTGTATTTACACACTTAAATCACACTAAGTAGGATTTCCAAAAGCCTTCGTCTACATCTAAAGTCTTTTAAAAGTCTTGCTTTTTATCTCCCCGGCTGTATTTGCATTACCAAATCAGCTCAAGACCCTACCAGCGCTAGAAACCCACGCCTCCTGCTTGTTCAGAAGCCTTCGGCGCTGCCCTGCGCTGCTTTCCTGCTGAGGAACGGCGGCAGTGCTCCCATCAGCAACCTCAGGCACAAGGAGCAGGGAGGGGTGGCTGACTCACGCTCCACGTCTGCCTCTCCAGTCCACATGGACAAGGTCACGGAGCCAGGAACTTCACAATCTTGTGACTAAACTGCAGCAAGGAGACCAACAGCGGCACCGGCACAGGGAATAAAGATGCAGAAGCTCTCTAAAAGGACAGTGCTCTGCTTCACCTCACAGCCAGGAAAAGGAGGCTTTATGTTAGACTGTCCTTACAGTCCTTGGAAAGGGGACATCTAAGGAAAAAGGGCTGCTGAGCGAGCACATCTATTTTTTCATTCTTTCGCTAACACAGCTGTACAATTTGTTTTGTACTTCTGAAGCAAACAACTGCACTTTCACAGCTGGAGGTAGGGTATAAATATTGTCTCTAGCTGATCCCTTGATCCAGTCCTCCTAGCTGAATTAATCACATTCACAAATCAATCCGGGATTTGCTGCTGTCAGAGCAGACGGCTAGGCAGGTTGCACTTTAAGTAAGGCGGGCACATTCTTCTTCCAATTACCCAGCAGCATTTTCCAACGGTAGATATTGAAAATTAGACCTTTTTTTGAAGAAATGCTAAACCTCTCCTGTTCCTTATTCAGCTCAATGAGGGCACTGACCCCTAACTTTCTGCTCTAGTTCTGCCCTCCCAGGCTTTAGTCAATGTATAGGATCGCTGGTGCCCCTTTCCCTTTCAACTGAGTATTTTCTGCCCCATTTTCTTCCCGTCTTCCCATTTTCTGTAGAAAAGAGGCAACAACAACAGATGCTGTATGGCGTGGGGATTTCAAGGCTGCGCTACATTAATTGTAGAGCCGAGTACTACAGGAAAGGGAAGAGAAGCTGCATTCATGCTACCAGCAGCCTTCCATGGCATGGAACAGCAGGAACGGCTAACAGTGCGCCTTTCAAAAAGCCTTGATGGGACTTCCCCACTGCAGCAGTAAATTTGCCATGAAAGACAGTCCTGCTGTTTTCCCAGTGTTCACATCTGTTCTGCATTCAGTGTCTTTCTGGCTGATAATTGCTCTCCTCTCCTCTCTGTCTCCTGCTGAGGAACTGCTAGAGCTGTCAGAGGCATTTTGGCTGAGCTCAATCACATTCTGCATGAGATGCTTCACTTACCACCAAAGGTGAAGGAGGTTAACTGAGAGGATGTTTGCTGTCCCTGAAAGAATGAAACATTACAAAATAACCCAGAAGAAACAGTCCCCCTGTGGCGTCACAAAACCAACCACGCTGATTTACTACATCTATGCAAATGTATTAAAATCATCTCCTTCGCTTTATGGGTCCATTAGAAAAATGACATAGAACCTAGTCAGACCAAGCCACGGCTGCAGAAGATGCTGCATATACATATAGCAGACAGCCCTAACCCCAGAGGATCACAGAGCCTCAGTATCACCAAAAGGAACAGCAGATAGGGAAGGAAGCCTGAGGGGGGAACAGTGGCCAAGTTTACACAGCTGTAAATACAGTTTTACATGCCAGCAGTGTCCTAACCATGACCAGGGAACATTTGCTGCTTCGTATTTCAGCGTTTTCCTTCACTGTTTTCCACAAAATGAAAATGGAGTGTTAATACAAAAATGGAGGTAGGTAGCTTTCAATGTCCTGACATACAAATGTGTATTCACTGGAGAAATCACAAACTAAGGCCTAGGGTTCCTTGTGCTTCAAAACTGATGTGTTCATTAAAACATAGCTGGAAATGAGGCTCCCAAAGCCTTGCATACAGCACAAATGAAGCTGTGTATCTTACACAACGGCCCAGATAGAGAGGTTGCCAGTTCCCTAAGATTCACTGTTTATTTTGAAAACCAGAACCCCTACTTTCACGTACACCCAAACGCAGCACGGCAGGACCTTCGTCTGTCAGGAGACGGCGAGTTTTGGGAAGCCAGGTTGTACTGCAGCCCACAGGGAACGTGGAGCAGTAGGCACACACACACTCACAGGACCCTTTGACCAGGGCCCTCTTCAGTGCCAGGAGGCTGACATAACGAGCAGCAATTACCCCAGCTCCTCCAGAACCGACCGCCCTTCTCTGCCTGCCTGCCTTATCCCCAAAGGCCACGCCAAGACCTCCTTAGCAAACTCACCCTAGGCCCGGATCAGCCATCTATTCACACGCCTGGAAGAGAAAGCACAAGCTGTGTACGATATCCAAGCTACACATACATGGCAAATTTGTACCATTGCACAGGAGTTTTCCGTTTGTTCCCTATTCTCTTCTCTAGCTTTTACTTCAATAAGCACCCAACTGACACTTTCATACAACTATTACAAGTCAATGACCTTTCCTGAAAGAAAGCAGCTGCCCTTCAGCTCATATCCCGAGACCTTCCTGTAATTCATTTTAGTCAGCTTTTTTTCCCCAGCTATTTTGATCATCTAGTCTCAGCAAGCTATCACCTCATTTATTAGTTAACCATACTCAATGGACAACAGAGAACGTCATGGAACTGCCCAGGTGACCTCTCTCTACTGTGAGACCTTTTCATTCCTATCCTTTTTTCTTTCTTCCCTTTAATCAACTGTTATTCTTGAGAGCCACTCTTCTCCCACAGCAGCTTAGCCACTTTCTTAGAACTTTTTGGCAACAGATTCTGCTGCAACACACTTGGGTGACCAAGAAGCCCTTCAAGAGGCAGATGCACCGAAGCAGGTGTGCGTCATCCTTCACAGCTGCTAGATTCACACAGGGCTGCCCACCCCTGAGGCAAACCTGAGTAAACCTGAGTTTACTTCTATCACATTTAACCTGTGGTCCATTAATTCTGTTCTTCAGCATTGGCAGGAACAATGCCAGCTCTTGAAGCTGAATTCCTTGGACTATCTTTAGCAGCTTTTTCAACAAGGTAGGAAAAAATCTCCAAAGATCAAGAAAAAGAAAAAAAAAAGCAAGAATGAAGAAAGGGAATACTTTGATCAGCTTAACCTAGTGGTCCCTCAGGCAGGAAAGAGATGAGCCAACAAGTGAAAGAAGGAAGAGAACTGAGTTCCTTTGTCTCCTTCAGGCTGTGGGGTCTCCTTGACAAACACTGTAACATTGGTCGGTTGGCACCCACACCGTGCCCTATTCCACAGCTGCAGGTTATGCCAGCAGCCTTGATCTTGTGGGAGAGGTGCAACACGGAGCTCTGAAGCGGTGTCTCAATCCTGTTGAGGTCCCATGCCACGTTGCTGCTCACAAGTGATTTGCACTGAGTTTTGAGGCACAAAAGTGCAAAGCAGAGAAGAGGGCAGTTACCCAGAGTACTCCCATGTGCTGCCCTGTCCTCCCCCTTCCTCTGCCACCCTTCACCACAGATGGAAAGAGGAATCCTTACATGCAGAACAGCCACAGAGGAAGCATATTTAAGACCAAAGACCACACTACAAGTTCAAAGCAAACTCCAGGAAGCTGAGGAGGAAGGTCATGCCTAATAGCAATGACCCCTCCCCACACACCTATGCTTGATGTGCTACTCTGCAATTAAAACAGTGAAACAGAACCTCTTAATTAAACATTTTATTTAAACCAATACAAGCACCATGCTTAGCAAAAAAAAAAAAAAAAAAAGATTTGGTTTAAAGTAAACATGCAATGTGAACTAGCAGAGACTAAACAGCATATGGAGGTTGTACTGGTTACTGATATTTTCATGGAATTGTCGAGTTCCCAAGACTGGCCATGAACCTCCCGCACCTTTTACCACCTGCAGCACTGGTGCCAGCCCTGACAGGTCACATCAAGTCTGGATCACGTAGCAAAAGCAAGAGTTTCACTTCTCATGTCCCATTACACCTCCATTTCGCAGTTACTAGATGGATCTATCAAGAAGCGTTACTTAAAATTTCTTTTGAGCACACTGAAGCTAGGAACAGGCAGCATCCCTTGCTTTTGCACGTTTGACTCAGACTCCTGGTTTTGGATTAACATTGTTTCTGGACCATTTTACAGTTAAAGGTATAAAAAATGGAATCTTGGTACACTTGCATAAGATGCTCCTTTGGAGAAGTGGAATGGTGTCAACACCCGCATTGCCTCTTCTAATAAATCAGAACAGCATTCATGATTGTAGAAACACACTTAAACCGTCAAATATCAGCATTTAAACTTGGTTAAAAAATATTTGAATAGTACAAGTTCATTTTATTGGGTTACCATGCAAACTCATGCTTCAGTTCAGCTTACCATCAATTAACAGGATTGCAAGAGCTGTATCCCAGCCAGCTATTGGATATTTAATGCAAAACAAGTTTATTGTGGCAGAAGTCTCTCTTTATGAAAAACTTTCACATTTAACTCTGGGCCAAGGATTTTGTGGCCAACTTACTAACTCCTGAAAAATAGGAGTTCACCATGGAAAATGCTGACTCTCAGACCTTTAGCTACAAAGGCTCCCATAAATGGCATCGTAATTTGTTGTTTGAACCCTCTTTAGAGATGTGAAAATTCAAGACAAGTGTCTTCACAGACAGGCAACTCAATAGTAAAGCACAGTCAGAACATACTGGCCTTCTGAACACGGACACATCTGCCTTCTGCTGATCTTAGGTGGGCAGCAGTAAGGAAAATACAGTTCTACGGATAAGGTAGGAAAAATACGGAAACAAATATTTGTGCCGGACGGATTTGGATATAATCAACGTCTTTGTTTAACCAAGTATTAGCACTATCTATATCTCAAGGGCCTAGCACAGAAAGCAGCAGAGAGTTGTGCCAAAGCACTACTTTAGAAACAAGGAAGCCACAAACAAGCCTAGAATAGCAAACATCCTCTGCACACTCATTCTTCAAGTACCTGCAGCTGCTTCCTCACTTCCACAGCTCAGAGAAGGGAAGGAGGCACAGCTACCAAGCAAGACTGTTAGAAGACTAATACTGGTGGGCTGAGCAGCGTCCACATCGCCTTCCACAAGAATGTGGGCTTTAGCACTCTCAACAGGATTTGTTGGCTTTCTACGAGACTTGAGGGGCAGCACCCAGGGCAGAAAGTCCTTAAGCGGAGGCAACAAGCACACACAAAGTGAATGGCAAAGAAGAACTCCGAGTGAAAACTTCCAGCACGTGGACATAATCTTTAGTAGCAGAGTTTGCTTGGCAGAAGGTGGAGCGATCCAGAGATGCAGAGCCACGCTCACTCATCTGACTGCAGCAGCTCCTTCCTCCTCCTCCAGAGGGAGGCCCCCTTCACAGTCACTTTTGTTGAGACCTGTGCAAGCAGCAGTTGGATGCTGGCAGCCCACCAGTGTACAAAGTACAATGGCAGAGATTATTAATCCAGTTTTCCCACTGAAAATCAAGCTGAACGTTACAAGTGGTAGCTTCCCCTCACCCACCCTGTACTTTGACATGCCTTACCTTTAGCACAATGCTAAGGGAACAAGATTTTTGCTGTTTCAAGACTGATACCGTGACTAACATCCCTTTTAAGCCAGTCTTATTTATACAACGTTCATCAAAAAAGTAATTTTTTATTGATCTCTAGTACAGAATAACCGAGCAACAGTTTCATAATCTACATTTTTTGTCCAGGGAAATGAAATGTTTTTTCCAGTTCAATATGTTAAGAGAAATTTGATTTTAATTACAAGCATTTCCTTCCAGCACTGAAAGATCAATTTAATTGAATCATCCTAGCATGTATTTTGAAGAGCTCCTCTCGAGTCAGATTTGTATACAAATAGATGAGCAGTAACATCAAACTAAGAAGAGAGATACCAACACTGATGACCCCTGCAAATAAATTCCTTGTGATCTTACAGGAATTAGTGTTAAAACCACTAACACAACATATGTTTACAAACAAAAAATAAACCTCCTTTCAGCAAAGGTTTCACAGCATGAAATACTGGCCTCCAAATTTAACACTGCATTCCTTCTCACCAAAGAAATTTGTTAGGGCAGCTGTATTTTAAGGTGTGTTATCAACAGGAAGCTGCTCTTACGCAGATTCTTGTTCAGTAGCACAACAAACACTCATGAGCAAGATAGTGAGATACTGTCACGAGTACTCCTTTTGCCACTGCATTGGCTGAACATGATGTCCCCTATCAGACAACTATTCTACTCATTATAAAACAGATCTGTAAAAAGACTCATCATTTATAAAAGTTAAATACTATATTCACATTAGAATCTTTACTGTTTCAAAGAGATGAACCGTAAGTAAATGAAAAATCAAATCACCACTTATGCAAAAGCTTCACTTGGAATGTACTTTTGACCAACAAGCAGTTAAGAAAGTTAGAGACTGTCATTAAAATACTCAAAAAGCTCTGTGTGGCCAACTTCTGTAACAAAAAGAGATATAAATCATTCAGTATCATGAAAAGCTTTAACCTCCTGGACTCCTACAAATGGAGCAGATGACTGGAATTTCAAGGAGAATGAGGTTAGCTTTTGTTTTATAGATGTCAACTGCAACACTAGGCACTAGGAAGAAATGTTACTTGGATTCTTTAACAAAGATTTTACCAAATTCGTAATAAGTGGCAGTGTAAAATTCTCAAGTCATTTTAAAGCTAACAAATTAAAGGCACACAGTATTAACAGGTGTTCGTATAAGAGGAAATGAGCAGAGGTAAACTTCTTAACAGTGTAATAAGTTATATGCGCAAGACATCTGGTATGAAAGCAACCAGAGTTGTAATTCAGCCCTTAGTTATCTTCTAGTTCCTGCAAGACTGTATTAGCATGAGAAGTGGACAAAGCTTTGCCCTGAAATTTAGTTAAGATTGACTCAGTCAGCTGAGGAATTACTGGAATGACAAAAATTAGTTCCGAGAACTTGAGAAAGTTCATATGAACTCAATGAAGGGATAAATGGATGGGTCTGCTGTACAAGGATTTTGCCTTTTTAATACTAACCGCTTCCAGGGAATAGTTTTCAAAATTGAGAAGGCATTAGGTCAAAAATTCTGACAAGTAAGTGACAGTACACGATTTTTGCATATAAATGGCTAGTATACCTCATAAGGATGCATCTGTAGCTCAGAAAAGTTAGCGTCAGCTTCCAAGTTATGTTTGTATATAGCTATAAATCCCGAACTGAACGATTTTAGTTATAGAAATATTAGTCACAAGAGTGCAAAAGGATTCCCTGCAGAGAAGTATTCCCTTTTAACAGGTACATATAAGGAAACACCTGCAAAGATTTGTTACTTCAAGGAGACAGACCTGCTATTCTTTGCACAAACTTTGCACAAGAGATGTACTGCAGGAAACAGATGTAAATACAGTGCATTTTTAGATGTAAGTATTCATGTCTGGTTCCAGTATTATCAGGATGGTACATAAATACTTATTACAGAGATTTTCTTAATGGAAGAAGCCAAGTTTCTCACGCAGCCATTCTTCAGTTAGGTCTTCTGTATTTCTTATTTCAAATACCTAAACAAAATTGTGTTGCGTAAATATTTGAGGTGCTGGTACTTCAAAGGGATAAGCATACAAAGAAATCAATAGCTTTCCACACAAGTTGTCTGAGCTGTAATAAACCGGTAACCAAGTTAAAGAGTTTCCACTTGCTTTCTTGCATGAATGGATTATTAGACTAACATAACATCAGTTGAAAATATACAAGACTAAGCAGCCAGGAATATTAGTAACTTGACAAGTTAAAAATTCTGCAGTTCCTGTTTCTAGACATCATTCTTGTTGTTTAAAAATATATCTGAGAACAGCACATTTACTGCATTTTAAAGTTTCTCTGAAATCGCACCTCCTCATACATAGTCTTCTTTAAATATCTAAGCAAGAGGATTGTCTATTTGAACAACAAAAATTAATTTAACCTCCAGGCTGAACTAAGCCTGGAGTTTTGAAAGCATGCTCAGTACAAGACAGTTATTTCTTCTTTGAATTACAGTAAATCCATAGCATCCAGCAACATGTTTTCAATATAAGAAACAAGGCTGGGATACCTCAGAACAGAAGACTCACAAAAAGCACCAGCCTAAAGCTTCGTGCTTATCTTAAACTTTTAACACAGCCTTGAAACAAAAAACAAGACCAAAGAAGCAAATAAATTCTTTATGCTCCATATGGGCAAGTGACTTTAGTTCTGACTTTTAATAGCCTCGATGAGAGGGTAGGTAAATTCTGTATTGGAGTCTTTCAGATGCCCATAGGCAGGTAATCTTTTCAGAAGAGTCCAGCAAGTAAAATCCACAGGCCTTCAAGAATGTTCTCCTACACAATGAAACCAATAAAATACTTTCCTCTAGTCTACTGTTCCTGTTCTGACAACACTGAAAATAATTGATTTAGTGCTGAAATAGGTTTATTTATCCTGCTAAGTGTATAGAGTACATAGCTGTAAAAAGCACGTTAAAGCCAGCTGACCAGATGGCTTTTTGTAGGACTCGGAAAACAAGCTTCTCAGTGAACCTGCTGCTTGGATATGAGCTCATAGTTAGTCCTGTCCACAGTCATTTTACCATTTTAATCCTCTTCGTGAAACAATTCAGGATTTGTATCATTTTTCAGCTCTGATGGACTGGGCTCTAGACACTGCTCCTCGTATTCTGGCAGTAATGCTACCAATCAATACTGACTTTTTAAGTAAAAGATTTAGGGCAGGGCAGGGCGTGAGGGGAACAAAATTCCATGTTATGGACATGGAACAGCTTAATAGAAGCCAAGCTAATATGCAAGCCGCAGAGGAAAATAGCTCTCATGCAGAAATAACACCAGGAAGAAGTCACGGCATTAGCTAGAGTGAAGCAAGGCTCGGTGATGGACAGGAATAAAGCACATTTAAAGAACAAGTAAACAACCTGAACTGGAGACAGGCCAGGGCCAGCTTCAGAAGGAAGATAATCATGCACTTCTATACCCACCCCTAGGCTTTCATTCAAAAGTATTTCAGACCAAATAAATTCCTCCCACTTGACAAGTAGTAGTCACTCCAACACAGCTAGTCCCCAGGCTTTTGCCTTCGCATCGAGTCTTCCTCCTCACTCACCAAAACCAACTGCCTGTCTCCTCAAGAAATTCTTCTCCCTTTCTTTCAGATGCTGGAGTTCTCAGGTCTGTAAGATGCAGTTTCAACAGACCTTAAAAAGGTTTCCTTGGGGCTGTAGGTATGCTACTTCTGCCTCAGCTTCTGCTTCCCTCCCATTTACTCGTGTCAACTTACTCCAACTTAAAAAAGAGAGGTCTTTCTTATGAGGTACAAGAGGTAGAAGTTCACAGTTCTGCTTTTGCCCTAATGCACATTTCTAATGGGATGTGGAAGTACTCAGTCAAGATAAGGAAGACTGAAAGGGAATGGTGCTGATGGGGAATTGTGAAATCATTTCACACTGTATGAAAAGCCTGAAGTGACCATTTAATCTATTTAGTTTTATTGGTCAGAACTAACATTTTGAGAAAACCAGGTGCCAACAATGGAGGAGGCAAACACAGGAAGATTTGGAATTGTTCAGCAGTTGGCACGTTATGTATTCTGAAGGCTATGGTCTGTAAACATGCAAACCCATAGACCATGCAGCAAAACTAGTCCACCGAATTCTAAGGCTTCAGTGTATACTGCTCATTAACATACTAATTCCCCAAAGTGAAGATATCTATCTTACTAAATGACATTTCAGTTACATGGTTACTTTCTGGGACATTGTCCTTCCTGCCCCCTAAAAATCCGTAAGTCCCCAAATACGCTGCTGTCTTCAGTCTTCCTAAAACAGACTCTATTCACTGTAATTACAAAGTCTCATAACATCCTTCTTGTTTTTGAGTTCAAGCAAGACAGAAAACAGCTTCTGCAATATGCATTTAGAGGAGGGACAATTACTTCAACTAGTCAAGTGTACCTTAGTGAGTTCAGCTGTCTGTACAAGCTTATTCTTGCTCCCAGCATACATCATCTGCTGTTCAGGCTTACATCCTGTAGTTGTGTGGGGAAAAAAAAGAAAAAAGAAGTTGTGCTTGGTTATTTCAACTGTAATATTTCAAAAGATTTCAAAAAAATCCAAATTGAAAGCTGAATTAGGCCACTTTTTCATTCAGGAAAGTGACCTAATTCTTTATGTACAGTATTATCCTTGCTCATACTTTCATATTTGGCACTTGAAAAGCATTTCCTGACAGCGTAGTTACACAGGTTCAATTGGTGGTGTCAACACGCATCTGTATTTCTGCTTAGAAACATCAAATATTGCAGCAAATAGAATCACAATTCAGAATAAAACAGCCAACAAAGCAGTAATTCCCATCGCTGCAGTAGCGTGCTGATTACATTACATATAATTCTTTGCCATCCTGCTATTTCTGGAAGATTCCCAAGGCTCTGCTAGTTATACTCCTATGGATCTTTACCGCATATGCCTTTGAGCTAAAATCACACTCAGAACAAACCCAGGCAGTTTGAATGTTGTCTGTTTCCCCCAAATTTCAGTCACAACGGAAGCTAACTGGCTGCTCACGACTCCTAGCTAATGGTTCGTTGTTTCTGACAGCAGTATCATTCTAACACCTAGCTTACTGTGCAGAAAAAAAATAGAAACAGAAAACCTCAAGAACAGATTTTCTTTTCTTTAGAAGCTTCTTGTTTAGAAGTTTCTAGATATCAGTGTACTTATAAATTTGACATCCCATAAGGAACATTGCCTAAATTAGCTTTTTGAAGTACTACAGGTTTGCCTGCCTGCTTTGCTATTGCAGAGCCTCCCAGGAAGTTTCTAACGGCTGCTCTAACTCACAAAACATCTGTCCTTCTGAAGAGAAGTAACACTCAGAGGATACATACAAAGATGCTCCAGTAACCCCAGAAGAATATAGTCACTAGTTGCTATTAGCTACCCGGTTACTCTAGTTCTGAGTGATGAAGGGTAAAACAACGCAGGTTATCTCCTGGAGGATAACGGGGATAACCCACTGAGGGCAGCGAGCTGCTCTATTACGATTCAGAACACAGCGGGAAGCCACAGGAGCAATTCAGCTCTGTAAGTGCAAAGCAAGTCACAGGTTCTTTGGCTTCTATTAAAACCGCACAGTTCCCTGTGCAAGTCAGTTTACGCTGAGGATTGCTGTAAAGCAAGCAGAGGAAGCCACTGCTCTGCACAAACCTGGGATGACTTCAGGTTACGGTCTTTCTCCTCAACCACTGTCCGTTCAGCCCATCGTTTTTACCTGTCCAGACCTGAGCTAAAGAATCCTCTGCTCTCCTCCTCATCCGCAGTCCTTTACACCTCCACAGCACTGCTGAGCTGCTGCCCATCACGTACAGGTCTCCCCTAAGAAACCCTCTTCACCCCCACCCTAACCCTTTAACATCGTCCCAGTCCTCTCACAGCTAGAGGCAGGTTCCCCTGAAGGAGAGGAATTGCCTCCCACCTAGTTGCTAACATCCCAAGATGGACAGAGGTGTCCAGAAGCCTTCAGAAACAGAGGTGGCATCTTCTAGCTCTCTCCTCACTCATTTCCTGAGCTCAGTCTGGTCATATTTTGACACATCCCCAAGATTTGAGGGGAAGCCAACAGGAAACACGTTAGGCTAGATCTACATGAACAGATGCAGAGCACTCCAGGCTCCTTTCACTTACAGGAAAACGTTGCTGAACATGCCACTGAGATCACAGCGGGCACGTTTAGAAAGATGCACTGTTTGGAGAGCTACGCGGGAAAGTAACGTTTCTGTTCAGCCTTCAGAAACGGAAGAGAAAGGATCTCTTCTACCCTCCCTCCTAAGTGCCTTAAATATGAACCCCTAAGGCGATGAAAAACCCTAGCAACTAGGGAAGTCTGGGCAGATGGAAGTGTTGACGCTTGTCATGAGCTGAAGATGAGGACAGAGCTCGTATATTAGAGGCTCCTCTCCCCAAAAAAAGGTCTCCAGCCAGCACCATAGCCTTATGGCACCTTGATTCCAGCACTGGCATAAATAAAGTCACACATCTGAAGCATTACTTCAGCATTAAGCGCTTCTATCGCAAAGAACACCCCCAAATTTATAGCACATAGTAGCTACCATTCACAGTGTTCACTCACCAACTGGACTGGAGAAGATAAAGCACAGCGGGTAGGAAACTCTTCCGTCTTCATGCTGATACTTGTAACTATACACAATAAATGTTTTTTCTGAGGTTAAAGAAACTAGGGAAACAATTATTTTGTTAGGATATAATCCTCAATGATCAGAGCCTGATGCAGGCACAAATAAGTCACGCGCTCCAGACGCCTCAAATTCACTAAGTAGTCTCACTGCCTTTTATTTTCACTTCCATATTTGACTTCCAGAATTGGCCCCGCCTGTTTTTACCAACTTCTAACTGCAACTGGGGGGAAAGGGTCGTCTTTGTACTACTGCTTCACATCAGAAAGCCAAAATCGCCCTTTCACTGCAAGTTTTCCTCCCCTAGCTTTGTAAAAAGACTTCCCACACCCACCTCTAAGTTCCTGGATTTCTTTGCAGACCAAGCACTTCATTGTTTCAGGTGTTTTGGGGAATTTGACCTCAAGTTTTAGCTAGGATTCCTGCTTTATAGCCTCCTACTGCACTATGGTCATGAAAGGAAAGATTCAGAACAGCACCTGGAACCTGGCCAGCCACCTTCTGAGGATACTGGAAGGGGATATTTTCTTTGCTTCTAACTTAAGGACCCCTCTTATTTCACCTAGTTATAAAGAATAATTTACTTCCCCCCGCGCTCTGCTCCCTTCCCCCCGAAGACACACACCTCTTTTACTAGAGGCATATGATTTAGGGAAGAATCCCCACAGGACTCCCAAGCGCGGTAACTGGCAGTTGTCTGTAAGTAGCAACATACAAAACTGGCACAATTTACTCACTTCTTGACATTAACAGCAGTATGGCTTCACTTCCCCAAATGTTACAGAGCATGGTTTAAAAGGAAATGAAGTCTTGGGAAAGGCTTAACTGTATCGGTCACTGCTTGAGTAAGCTTTTAAGTGGGACAACCAGCCAGTGCATGGTGAGAATTGATCCCTAGGATACCTCACAGATAAAATATTACTGAAGGCTCACTACAGGCAAGCATTGGCCTAAAAAGGTGAAGTCCAACTTTGAACATCTTGAACAGCTTCCAGGAGTAAGCCAAACGCCAGCAGCACAAGAAGGATATCGAGGTTGTCTCTCAGGCAGTTCATCCTTTAGCTCATCAGGAGAAATACCCTGGTAACATTAAACAAAAGCAATGTTTGAACAAATTAACTTGTACTTGAGGGTGTAACCGAAGGCTAAAGCAGAAGAGTGGGATAGTGAAACACCTGTAAGTTAAGATACACATCTATGGTTTAACTGATAACAATCTCTCGTACAAGTTACTAGAGCAGTTTAGGAAAGCTCGCCTGCTAAGAAATCCCTATGACTAAGCACAGAATTAATGTTAGCATGAATAATCATTCCTATTTTAGGCATAATGAGTTTAGAAAACATTTTGGCTCTGGTTGGATATGCTGGCAGCTACTGTGGTTTTCTAACTCTAGCATTAAACAGAGGTAAGCAAGCGCACCCAAAAAAGTATCCGTTAAAGTCCGCTACATAAAAGGTGCTTTTGAAAAACTGGTTCTTGTACAAGCAGAGAGTCCCCACTTTATTCGAACACTGCATTAACTTCTACATTCTAGGGAATGAGAGCTGCGGTTAATGCTCAAAGCCCTTGGAAGGATTTAATTTTGCCCTACGTACCATTAAGAAACACTACCCACTGGGCTGACCTTATTATGCCACCTATCAAATTTAGGATCTGCAGAGGATTAGCAACCCTAGCTTCTAATTGATGGCAGACCAGTTCGGAGCCACATATGCAGGTCCACGGAGAAATGCTGCAGAGCGCTCTTCAAAAAGCCAGCAGGTGCCAAAGATGCCTTTTACGTACAGAGTTGTAGAAGAACAGCTCCAAAATAACTTATCTTCTGTGCCACTAGTCAACGCCATTGTTTCTGCGTAGTTCCACTATTAATAGTGCTGTGCTTTACATGCAGAGTGACCATGCATTTAAATAAGCTCATGACCCAAATTAGATTAAGAGTTTGATAACAATTTGAAACTAAGGCAGTACCTTAGAGACAACAATACATTGCAGGCTGAAGATACTCTTATTTACAATTCATTTAACAAACCTCATGCTCCTCATCCAGTACCACCAACTGCTTATCCTTGTCGATTTTCACTACAAATCGAAACAAAACACAGATCAACTTTCAACTGATTTATACAACGCATGCATAAAGCTTTTTAACACACACATAGGTACATTGCTCGTCTGCTGTTTCTTCAGTTCCTATCCCAAGGCTTCACAACATCCCTGAAGTCAAAAGCAGTACAGTCTAAGGCTGTTCACAGCTATAAGCTTTTTACAAATTTCAAACACAAATGTCAAACTCTCCTACTTAAACGCTATAAAATTTGTGAACTGAAAGTGACCATACCCTAACATTTTTTTGCTATCATTTTACAACCAGACATGGACTCTGAGCCACAGCTAGCTGCAAAAACTCATACTAAGAGCAGACGAAGCCAAGCCTTCTCTCCTTAAAACTGTGTTTTTCTACTGTTAAAATTACAGGCAGAATGGAAAGTACTTAAGTTCATAGCAGTAATAGTCTCTTGGATCCCGTTTATCTGTTACGGCAACAAAATAACACAGGAGGGAAGAGAAGATTTTCTGCAAAATCTGGCAGTTTTGGCCAGTTGTGTTTTAAACTTACTTATAATGGCAGCATTGTTGGTTTCTTTACGAAACCGGAATTTTCTCAGTTTCTCCACCAGGTCTTCAGCAACATCACAAACCACCAGAGATTCACTCTACAAAAGGGAAATGGCAGAGGAGAGGGACAGATAAGGGAAATCTTTCTAGTAACGCAGAAAAAAAAATCCCACGTCGTGCATATCTGCCCATAGCTCTTATGAAGTGGAACTGCAAGCACTTGGCTAAAGTTTCAGAACATATACTTAAACCAGTAAAACCATGAATGAAGGCAAGTTTTAAGAACAAAAACCCACTTATCTGTTCTTTTATCCGTCCTCAAAGCCAAAAGGTTAGTTATAAAAATTTTAGCTACTCCTGAAATGGGATGTTTTTGTTTTTAAATCAAGGATTCCTGCTTCTGCCATATAGCTCTTAAAAGCAAAGAAATGTTATTTCAGGACTTCACTTGGGAAATAAACCATAAAGAAGCCCTTTATGGTGCCAGTAAACTGGCTAAGATAATGTAAGAATTTAAAAAAATAGGAACTGCCATTGACATTTCAGAATACAGATAATTGTCAAGGGCCACTGCTTTTTTTACCCAAAAAGCATTAACTGAACTTTCGAGATTTACACACACAACGCATTTAAGGCTCCTCAATCGAAAAGCAGGCGTGCTTTCTTTCCCCCGTGTGCCCGTACGCCGCCGAGCCTAAGTTTTCAGAAGAAATACCCAAATAACGCTTCATTAGTCACCCCGCTGGGGACGGGGAAGGAAGCGAGCGTTTCACAAGCAGGTTATCTTCCATTACACACACAGGCTTTTCGACTGCACCAAGCCAACCCCTGCCATTTCCTGAGCAACGTTTTACACACGCGATCACCTCAGCTACGAGCTGCAAGCCGGCCTGACGAGGAAAAGCTATTTCCCACCTCCAGCTTGCTCATACTATTCTATTTGTAAATTCCTTACGGTAATAAGACTTTTTCTGACAGAACAGTTATATTTCAAGGCGTTTTTAGAGAAGCGCTCGAAGAAATACTTGCAAGACTACCTTTACACGACCTTCTGAGGAGATGTTTCAACACAGCTTATGGACCACAATAAAGGCGCTATTTAAAGCGTAAGTTTTAGCTGGCCGTCACACTCCTTTCCTCCAACACCGGCTGGAAGGAGTCACCTCTCCTCCCCCCCGCCCCAAATCCCCTCACAGATATCCCACATTTGTCGTTATTCCCAAAAAACCTGCGCGCGCCCCCCCCCCCCCCGCGCTGTCCCCTCACAGAGCCCCCTCCCCCCTCAGGCGGCGCGCGCCCCCTCACCATCTTGCGCGCGCGCCCAACCGCCGCCGCTCGCGCGCCGCCAACGGAAACCACCGCCTCCCCCCCCAACCCGTGCTGCGCCTGCGCCGCCGAGGCCCCGCCCCTTCTCTCTCTGCCCCTCCCTCCGCCTCCCGGCCAATCAGCGCCGCCGCCTTGGGTTGGGCGGGCGCCGGCACGCGCCGACGGGTGGCGGGAAGGCTCAAGGCCCGAGGCGGAGGGAGGGGCGCAACGTTGTCATGGAGCCGAGGCTCCGCCCCCTGTTGTCATGGCGATGAGGCTCCGCCCCCTGTTGTCATGGCGACATGGCCCCCGCCCACCCCGCGGTATCCTAGCGACGGGGCGGGGCCGTGCGCAGCCGGCGGGCGGCCCTAAGCTTCCCTCAGGATCGGGCCCCGGCCCCGGGAGCCGCGGCTGTGGGACGGCTTTGGGGTGGGAAGGGCTGAGAAACCCCAAACCTGCGGGGTCAGGCCAGCCCCGGGCAGGGTGTCCCCATAAAGGCCGCTGAAGCCTGTCAGTGAGCTCAAGGCTTTGCCCCTTTGCCGAAATACCGGGGAATATCCGTGGAGAAATGACACGGCTGTGAAAAAACCACCCTCGGGTGGGGTTTCCACCTTCATAAGGTTCAGAAAATTCAAGCGCAAGGCAGGCGTGAGGCTCAGTAATGTTTGCCCCTCAGAAAACTTCTTTTTTATACAATTTGAGTGTGATTCTGGACGCGAACCAGGACTCGGAGCTGGCAAGTCGCGGGCACCAGCGCCTCTCTTCCATAACAGGCTGCTGGCGGCCGTCTGCCCGGGAGCCGGGGGAAATATCTGGCTTTTGTCACCCTGCTGCGACGTTCAGCTGCCATAACACTGCCTCCTCAGACCTGCCGCAGCACCGGGTGCTAAAGATGTCATCCTCTTGCCTGCTGAACCAGGAAGAAGAGAAGTTATATTAACAAATGGCAGACCCATAGGACAAAACGACACATTTTCAGGCAGAGTTTAGCGAGCGCCACAGAAGAGGAGGGCTGCCGAGCAGCTGTGGCTGCGTCCCTTTACCTCCCGATGCTCTATTACGTGCATTCACCTCCCTACGCTCTATATGACGCTCCCTACGCTGCTATTTCCTCATGGGGCACCGCGCAGGGAGGTCACACTCATTGCAGCGCGCCAAGGGCGCTGCGTAGCCCCCTAAAACCCCCCCGGGAGAACCGCGAAGCGCCACGGGGCCCGGCTGCAGGCGGGCTACGCAAACTGCGCAGCGCCGCGCACCTTGCGCATCCTTACGCAGGCCCCGCCCATGCGCGGGCAAGCTGCGGGCAGCGGCTTCAGGCGGCTGCCGCGCATGCGCCGCGGCGCGCGCGTGTGTGTGTGTCTGTGAGAGGGGCCCGATGGCCGCCGTGTTCCTGGTGACGCTGTACGAGTACTCGCCGCTCTTCTACATCGCCGTGGTGTTCGCCTGCTTCCTCGTCACCAGCGGCCTGGTGCTGGGCTGGTGAGCGCGGTGGGGCGAGGCGGGGGGGGGCTCCGGGTGAGGGGGGTGGGTGGGAAGGGCCTCGCAGCCCCTCAGGCCCAGCCCAGGCTGCCCCCAGCCCCGTCCGGCCCCGCCTGGGGCACTGCCAGGGGTGGGGCAGCCACAGCTCCTCGGGGCGGCCTGCGGCAGGGCCTCGCTGTGAAGAATTTCTTCCTCGTATCTAACCTAAACCTACCCGCTTTTGGTTTAAATCCATCACCCCTTGTTCTGTCACCGCACCCCCTGACACAGAGCCTCTCCCCAGCTGTCCTGCAGCCCTGGCAGGCCCCTGTGAGGTCTCCTGGAGCCTTCCCTTCTCCAGGCCGAACACCCCCAGCTCCCTCAGCCTGTCCCCACAGCAGAGGGGCTCCAGCCTCTGAGCATCCTCGGGGCCTCCTCTGGACCCCAACAGGTCCGTGTCCTCCTTGTGCTGGGGCTCAGAACTGAACGCAGCACCTCAGGTGGGGCCTCAGAAGAGTAGAGCATAGGGGGGAGAACCCCCACACCCTCCCTTTACCCTGCTGGCCGCTCTGCTTTTGACGCAGCCCAGCATACCATTGGCTTTCTGGGCTGGACGTTTTCCTGCTCAGCTGTAGGGAACCTGCTTTTAGCAGCAGGGTTAGAATCAATGATATCTAGAGGTCCTTTCCAACCCCTACAGTTCGGTTTGCGTTTGGTTTTTCATCGACCAGCATCCCCAGGCCCTTCTCCTGAGGGCTGCTCTCAATCCGTTCCCCGCCCAGCCTGTGTTTGTGCTTGGGATTGCCCTGACCCAGGTGCAGGACTTTGCACTTGGCCAGGTGATGGGGTGGCACGGTGTGGGAGGGGAGTAATGGGAGCTGGTACCCTGTGGGGAATGTGTTCTGGAGGTGTGGGATGGCCGTGGGGTGGGTGCATGGGGCCTGGAAGTGGCCAGAGAATTGGGGTTGTGATGAGTATAGGTGGTGAGGAAGGACGGCACTGAGCGTAGTGCTCAAATGTCCGTCCGTAACACTGCTGTGTTTGGTTTCCTGCTGGCTCGGAATTGTCTGAATGTAAACACAGACACACGCCAAGCGGGGAGCATCGATTAGCGATCAAAATAATTTATGCAATAATTGGGGATACGCCACGCTCGTGCGGTTTCTGGAGAGAATAAAATTGAGTTACTGCGTTTCCTCCTATTGGCTTCACATTGATATCCGTAGTGCTGCTGAGCTTCGGTGTTCTCCTCCCTTTGTCTCTCTCTGAGTTACAGCTGTTGTAGCTGTCGCTGTTCGTTCTTCTGGCAGCTTATAAATACTCTGCCTGACTTTTCCTTGTTTACACCGCTTTGTTAGCTGCTGCTGCCGCCTCAGACATGTGCCATCTGCTGCTCTCGGTGTGAATGCGGTTACCTTTTGATCTGTCAGATGTGCTTTGTGGAAAGTTTTTGTTCTTGTTTTGCATTGCCTCCCCTAGCGTTGGGCAGGTGGAAGGGAAGGCAGGGCTGGCCGTCGTGTTGTCTGTCTGCTGGACCGAGCTCCACCTCGTTATTTACTCGCAGAGGCGGCAGGAATCCTTTTCGCAATCCTCTCCGTCCTGCTGCACGCTGACAGTATTATATTGCCATCCGCTTCTCTCCGCTTTAACCTTTCTCACTTCATCAGTTCTTAAAAATATGATCATTTAAATCATGGTACTAAATCAGGAGTCAAATTTCTTGCATGTGTATCCAAAACCACTTCAGCTTTATCAGCTTACTGTTAGCAATCTGCTTTGCAGTCCCTGCTGTAAAATGTCTGCAATTCGCTGCGCTCGGGGTACAGAGGCGTGCCGGAGATCCTCACGTTTGTACACGTGTCCATTGATGCTTCTGGGGCTGCAGGGCTGTCCGGGTGCGTTTTTGTTTTGCCGTCAGAAAGCCTAGGTGCATCTGCACTAGATACGATGTAAATATGCCCAGAGTGTGTCCAACCTAGCCTGTTAGCTGAATAAGCGCAGCAGCATGGAGCTTAGCACCAGCTTTGGAGATATTTGCAGCTACCTTTGAATTGTGCGGTACCTCAGCCATAAGACCAAGAGCTCCCAGCCAACTTCAGCTTGTCGGCAGCTCCACCTGTGCTGAAACACCCTCGAACCTCCTAACGCGTGAAAACAACGTGGCGCACATCCTGCTGCGCGGAGCGCTACGAATGCACGCGGTATCGTGTGAATACGTGATCCTTGCTGTAATGACGTTTCGCTTCCCCCATCGTTGCCAGCACCAGCCCGTTTTATAAACGTGTACGTGGCGGTGGCAGGCAGCCCGAAAGCCACCAACTGCTTAGGAATGCTGACGCTTTAATTTGCAAAACCAGGCACCGACTCGAAGAGCGTCTGTTTTTACGGCCAGCCCTGGACACCTGGGGCCGTGCTTAGAGAATACGAGTGGGTTACTGGGCAGGACGGTGCCCGGTACCTGCTGCCTTGGCTTTACCTGGCAGGGCTGGCCTCTGTGAGCAGAGCCCAGCAGCTGCCCCAAATCAGATCAGAGCCAGCCCCAAAAGGGACCCCACGCGGAGCAGGGGCAGGGAGTGACCGTGAAGGAGGAGACGAAGCGACAGGGACTGACCGCAGCTCCCCTGCGCCCCTCAGGGGAAGGAGGTAAAAGAGGGTGGATGAGGGGAAGATGTCTTTGGTTTGTTTTAGTTTCTCCCTGCTCCAGCTCATTAGTAATAGGCAATAAATTACATTAATCTCCCACCGCTGAGTCTGTTTAGCCTGTGACAATAATTGTTGAGCGATCTCCCTGTCCTTACCTCAACCCTTGAGCCCTTCCCATTGTATTTTCTCCCCTTTTCCGAGTCGGACTGCTCTTTGAAGAAATTCACTCGTGAACAAAACTGGTGGAGCCGCGTGTCTTTTCTACGAGAGCCTGGCTCTAAAGAAATTCCTTGTCCCCTCTACCAGCTAACGATCTAGGCTGATAGAAAGTTAAATGGTGAAATAAAAACTTTATTCATCCTTCATGCACTGAGTACTGCCTGAAAATGTACAGAAGCACTGTACCTTATTGTTGAGCAGAAAGGGCTTTTTGCCTTCAGCTGCTGCTAAAACCGTACTGGAGGCTTTTTTTTTCTGTGGCTGCTTTTCATGGTGATTATCCTGTCGCTTTCGCCCAGCGAAGAAAGTTTCCAAAGAGCAGGGTTTGTACTTCAGAATGGGCCAGATGGTACAAAACAGGAGGCATCTTTATGTGTGGCTGGAGAGATTAGCTCCATTGAGCCTCAGATACTGAGCAAGCCCAGCAGCTGCTGCACCTGGTTTCTTTCCCAGTAAGATGTTACACTGGAAGACGTTAAACTTCGTTACGGCCCCAGCGAACTCAGCCTGGCTGTCTGATTGCCTCGGGCGAGAGATCTGCCCCTCCTCGTGCACAAACTGAGCGTGGCTGAGCACCCCGTGTTAGACCATCACAGACAGGAACATGTTGCCAGCAGTCTAGCAAGCCAAAGGAATTTCTCAGAGTTGGAATAATGAAAGTAGACTCTTCTCTACCACCTCTTTTTCCCTTTTGGTGTATCTGTGGCACTCGGGCAAGACGTCGAATGATGAAGGCGAATATTTGTCAGGCTGCCAGGAACAGGTTGGTGCTGTTGGGGATGGCTTTGAGATATTTTTTTGTTTCCTCAACTTGAATGTTGCCTTTGACTGATGTTTTTCTGTTAGCCTTACGCAGGGCGCCCTCCAACGTGAATTAAGAGGCAATTTTTCAGAGCTCAATGTCAGTAAAAGCTCAGCTTTCCTTCTTGGTTTGACACCCAGGAGTCCAAAACAATTTTAAAACCAGGGCAAACATAGCAGTAAAGCCAAAAAATCGTCTGTTTGGCTCAGAGCTGTATCGTACGTGAAATTACCAATTTTCAAACAGATTTTACACTGATGTTGGTAGTGCCCTTCTCAGCTGGGGTTACTGATACAAGATCCATCTTATTTTAACAGCTGCTGGTTCAGTCTGTGAAATGGAAATGGTTGGTTCAGGGCAGAGGCGATGCTTCCAGCACCCGCTACGCTGCTGGCTGCACGAACCGAAATTCCGAACCGTTAAAGAGGCCACTGCTCGAACAGCGCAGGTGATGGCAGCAACAGCACAAATGCGTGGAAGTACAGCCTGAGCTAATTAATAACTGTTTGCTAAAATGCATTAACAAAGGACCCCCACAGCTTCTCCCTGCTGCCTTGCTAATGAGACAGGGCTGGAGGGATGCGGTTGCAAAAACCTCTTCAGCCTGTGATTGCATGTCTTCAGTCCTCTGATTGCGTATCTAGGCCGGTTTCTCTAATTATCCTTTGGTTACCGAGCGTTATTGCTGTCACCTTAAAATTGAATTATTTTTAGCCAAGTGAGAAGTATTCTGCAGAGCTCGTTTTGTAGATCCTGATCTTCTGTAGCAGCTCCCTTAAAGGCCCCGGGCAGTATGAAAACCTGATTATTTGTTTTTAATTGCTGTCAGAAATCATCTTGAATCATAGAATGGCGTGGGTTGGAAGGGGCCTTAAAGATCATCCGAAGTATTCCCTCTTGGCTTCTTTGATTTTCACTTGATCCACAGAATGTTTAAGTAAATGAAGCAAAGCTTTAGAAGTTATCCTTTTAGAGGCAAACCACCCCTTGGACGTTTCTAGCATGCTAGTTTCACCTTCAAAGGGGTCTTAGATTGCAGCTTTGATTCAGAGTCTGGGCTATTTTGCATTTGGTTACTGGCTCAAAGCAGAGGCTGGGAGACCCCAGATTTAATATCAGCATCTTGTTGTAATCAAGGTTAACGTGGAAAATTGGGATCTTAATCTTCCTTCAAAGCATCTCGCTGGCTGTGGTTACAGCTGGGTGTACCGTAGGGCTGGGTGATTTGCCCTGAGGTCTTCCTACCGAGCACCCAGCCCCTGAAGTCTGTTCCACCTCTGCAAGCAGCGATTTCTGTCCCGCGAGTGGCCGTGCAGAACGTCATCTGGGAGAGAACTTTGGTCAACCGCGTACCACTAGAGGGCATCGACCATCCTCACTTGATTTTACACACTGTGGAAATGGTGCAGGAGTAAACTATATTGTTTGTATCTCACCGCTGGAGAATATAGCCCCTCTAAATATTTATTTATTATTCTTTAGCACTGTGGAGACTCCTACCTTCTGCCACAAAAAGCTGGGGTTGGATCGGCAGGCTGTGTTACGCATGCATCCTAACGCATTCCTCAAAGCTAGGTCCATTTGTTGTGCTGCTTGTAACTTAGAGCTGAACAAAAAGTCAAACATGCCAGCATTAATGCATAACCTGCTTGTTCTTTTTTTTTCTTTCTTAGGTTTGGTTTGGGCGTTCCTGTTATTCTGAGAAACTCGGAAGAAACAGAATCCAGCACAAGAGTACTGAAAAAGCGGATGAGACAAGTGAAGAATCCTTTTGGGTTAGAAATCTCACATCCCGGCACAGCTTCAGTAACAAGTCAGTAGGTTTCTGATGTGCTTATTTTTTGTTAGTTTGTGTTCCTAAATATAGTACTATCCGTATTTCGTGCTCTCATCCTTTTCCTTTACCAGTAGATCTTTAGAAACGTGCTTCCTCCCATCGTTGCTGTAGAAAAAATCATTTTTTAGCAATTCATAAATGTGATATTTTTAAGGTGAAATATTTGGATATTTAGCACAGTTTAATTCTTATTAATGAAACGCTTCCTGCTATAACAGATTTTAAGTAATAAAAACATTTGCAGCTTTCCAGCTACTGTGAGCGTGTCTTGGTAAACTTTACAGAATTGTAGAATTCTATAGAATTCATCATAGAATATATGTCATCCAATTGAAAATTAAACTTCAGATCTCCAGTGATGTTTGGAAGCGCACAGCTTTAAAATATATAAACATAGGTGTGTGTGTGTATATGTATGTATGTATATATATATATATATATATCTGTGTTTCAGTGGAAACTGAAGTGAAATATCTTTGTGTGTCAGAGTCAAGTAGTCCCTAACACTCTTGAAATCACCCACGCAGGAAGCAAAATTCATGCACTTCTGCCTTGTTGGGAGCAGTAAGCTAGGCTGGGCATTTTCCACCAACGCAGATGTGAAGCCTTCCTATGAATGGGAAAAGTACTGCAGCAGTTAATGAACGTTCTTCATCTCCCTCTTCCCCCCAAACTAAAAAAGAAAAAGAAAGAAAAGAAAATAAATAAAAGGAAAAATCCTCAACTGAATCTTCAAGTAACAGGGATTTTTCAGGCTGTTTGAGCACTTGAATGTGGTGGGACTTCCCAAGAGTTGTGCTTCTGGTTGTGCAGTAAGCATTCAGAAGTTGATGTGCTGGATAGCTGGTTTTTAGAAAAGTGCAGCACACAGATCCTCGTTTTATCATCCCTCTGCTTGATCAATAGGGCCTTACTCGTTGTGACTGCAGCAGGTGTTGTAGGCCAGTGATCCAATTAATGCCATTGTCTGAAGAGGGAATGAACTTTGGGCTAGAGGTTATGCTCTTGGGTCTGCCAGTTTGCATGTAAAATGTTACCAGAAGTTAAAATTTACTCTTCATACAATGCACGTGCTGCTTTTGTTAGCTTAATCAACCATTGTATCTCCTCACAACCATTTCATCGTCATCATCGGCTTCCATAAGCACCAAACCTAGCCTAAGTTTTTAAAGAATAGATTAAAATCCTGGACACTAAAGTTGTTTTATGCCTGTTGCCTTTTAAGAACCTACCTTAGTAATTCCAGAATCCCTGAACAAAGGTGAGCTAATGGAATTAATGAAATCCGTATCTTCTTTCTAAAAGAGGGAATAACGCTGACACCTGACTGTCTGGAAGACTGTGTTCTTACCTGCTACTGGGGCTGTAATGTTCAAAAACTCCATGAAGCGTTGCAGAAACACGTCTACTGCTTCAGAATAAATACTCCTCAGGCGCTAGAGGATGCTCTATACAACGAATACCTCTATCGACAACAGTACTTGTATCCTTTTTTTAAAATTATTTTGACAAAATATGCTAATTTACTGGCACAGGGAGAGTTGAGGCTTGTGAGCATTAGGCAGTTCTTGGCACGGTGTATTTATGAACAAATATGATGAAAAATATTCTTTATGCATACGTCACGTTTATCTACAATTGCACTGACACTGATTGTTTTCCTTGACCCAAATAAAGCATCAAGAAAAATGAGAAGGAAGAAAAATATTGTCAGTTACCGGAAGACGCCCAAGTTGTCGATTTTGGCCCAGTGCCTAGAGCTCGCTACCCATTGATTGCACTGTTGACGTTAGCTGATGAAGAAGACAGGGAAATATATGATATTGTAAGTAATTTAGGAATATATTTTAGGGTCACTGTATTTAAGCACTGAATATTTTAGGAGACAAATCTAGGCTTGAATAAAACAGTTTGTTTTCTCTGTCCCCTAGAATTTGGTCCCTAATTTGGTCACTGATGACTCCAGGGGAGTGAGGATAGTTGTTGTATAAAATTTTGTGTGTGCCATTCAAAAGACGCTTGTGGTTTTCACAAAGCTCTAAGCTCTGTCTGCTAAAGGTCTCCTCTGTGGAAGGCCCTGTGGCCAGATAAACTAGAGTTGGGGGAGGTTACTAAGATACTGTTCTGATTTTTCTGATTACACAAACCTGTGGTGGAGCTCCTGTGCTGATACAATCTTTCAGATTGCTGCTGGCAAAGTAGACAGATTTTTTTTTCTGTGTCTGACACAGATATTTGAGCTAATTGTTGGCCGGAACGCTAAGAACAGGGATGTTACCTTTCTGCGTCAGGCCTGAGTCTGTAATGCAGTACGTTACGTCTCAGTAGCCACCTCAGGTCGTTTGCGGCAAGGTGTGAAGGTCCTGCACTAAACTGACTTGAGAGATTCAGCTCCTCCTAATAGAGTTAAAACAACTTTCGCCTTGTCACATCTCTTTTAAACTCCTAACTCATACTTGAATTTTGTTCTTTTTGGAACATGCTTTTATCCCTCACCTTTTCCTTTCATTTGGTTGGTAATTTGATAGCTCTAATTGCTTGAGCAATAATACCAATAAACTCGGAAGTGAATTGCCTAAACCTGCAGAACCCTTTTCCATACACTTGCTTGGAAATTAAGATCACACAAATACCTAAGAAAACTTGTATGTTCCCTTTCCAAGTGATGCCTGTCCTTGGCTTCTTGTCACCTGACGATTGGACTGCCCTCCTCCCTCCTGTCCCCCTTCAAGAGGCTTTTTTTCCCCCGGCTATTTCCCAGATTGGTACATGCATGTATGGTTAGAGCTCAGCTCAGTTTAATATTTAATATTTGAATGTGTTTGGCGTTAGCATGGAAGTAAATTTGTAATGCTACATTTTTGTGTTCATTAATATAGAAGAAAGGAATAGAAAGAAAGTGAGGGGAGGTATTTTTAACCTGGTGTTGGAGAAGAGGAACACAACTGGAAATTGTTAATATGGTCATAGGAGTAAATCCACCTGAACTTGCATGACAAATGTCAAAATTGCATCTGATGCTGAAACAAACTAGTAAAATATAAGTATACTGTGGAAAGGCATCTTTGCCATTGTGACAAGTATGATAATAGCACAAGGGATATGATTTCTCATAGCGATGCATCAGGCTCCATCTTGTGTTGGTTTTTTTTTTTTTGGTTGGTTGGTTTTTGGTCTCTCTCACCACAGACAGTGATCCAGAACCTTATTTCTCATTTCTGGCTGGTCTAACATTCATCCTGAATGTATTTGTGGTCAGATCATACCTGTGTGGTTTTGTGCTGGAATTTTCTTCTAGCTCCATAGAATTAGCATGACAGTAGGAAAAAAATTACAGAAATGATTTGAAGAACAGCAGGGCTAAAGTGGTTGAAGACTTAAGATCTTGGGCTGCGTGTATAAAACAGAAGATTGGAAAGTAACTTGATTATGACATGCAACTATTTACAAACAGAGAAAACACTTGGTGCTCAGAGGAGAGGTAAGCTATAATTGAACTCTTTTCAGTTGTGCCCAGCGACAGGACAAGATGCAATGGGCACAAACTGAAGTACAGGAGGTTCTGGCTGAATATGAGAGGGCACTTCTTCACTGTGAGGGTGACAGAGCACTGGGACAGGTTGCCCAGAGAGGTTGTGGAGTCTCCTGCTGTGGAGATGTTCAAAACCGACCGGGATGACATCCTGCACAACGTGCTCTAGGTGATCCTGCTGGGCAGGAGAGTTGGACCAGATGATCTTCAGAGGTCCCTTCCAACCTCAGCCATTCTGTGCTTCTGTGAACCAGCACTGGATTTGTGCTAGGTTGTAGTATCACAGTATTTGTTTCTGTGCTGTGGGATAGGATACCAGAGGAGACGACAAGTTGAAGATTGAGGCACTTGTGTTGCGAACTAGTTCTAATCACTGGTCGGAAAGTTGCTTAGGTGTCTTAGCAAACAGTGGATGGAAGACATGCATCATCCTTGGAAAAGCACTTCTGGTGGGATGACGTAATACAAATGCACCGAGAATGGTTAGCTTTTAAAATCTTATTATCAAAACATAAAATCCATCATTTTAATGGAGAATTGATGGCTTTCAGGTTCCAGAAGTAAGCTAGTGCTAAGCTTTACGAATTTTTTTGAGGCATTGTGATTTAGGAAAAAAAAAAAAGACCTTATGCAAGGAGGATAGTAAATTCAGTATAAATGCATAGGTACGTGTATATTTGAACTCTGTATGTAATTAGCCATGTAGTGGATTTTGAAGTGTGAGTCTGATATGCATTTATTTATTTATTTAAACAAAGCAGCTGTCTGCTATATTTCATTTCTCTTTTGACAATTTCTGAGAACTACAGTAATATTGAATCTCATTATTTCTTCAACTTCTTAGAGGCTATTACATAATTTGGGCAGGGCAAGGGGTGTTAGACACAGCATGCAAGCTTATATTGCTTTTGTTTTCAGCAAAGCGACTCTAAAGGCAGCCCAGGGGTCCTTTTATAATCCTTTTCAGTGAAATTTGTCCTGTGCCTACTCAGTTTACAAGCCAATCAGTGATGCTTCTCGATGCTTCTCAGAGTCTTGAAAACTATGGTCTGTGCATTTGTGAGAGAAGTGACAGAAGGTGGAGAAGGCCATTTACATGCTGCCCTGTGAGTCTACACTCTGCCTTCAGCTGACAGTGTCATGTCTTGTGCTGAAGGCACCCTGGGATGCAGCAGGGTGCGTTGTACGGGACCGAAGTGCATGCATTTATAGAATCAGTAAGGTAGGAAAAGACCTCCGGGATCATCTGGTTCAAAGCATTCACCTGGGGTTTGGTTGCTGTAGGAAACGCCCTGCAGTTTACCAACTTCTCTCCCACCTTGGAGAAGCTCAACACAAGATAGTCTGTGCTCTGAGGGGTGTAGGAGCTGCTGCTTCTGCTTAATTTATGCAGGTAGTCTCTGAGGTTCATGCATGACTGTAAGCCCTACCTCAGCTGTATAAGCACCAAACTTCAGGAGGACTGCATGTGCCTAGGTGCTCCTTTGGTAGGGGGCCTAATTCCATCAGGTGAGAGCAGTCAGTGAGTCTCCACTGTAAACTGGCGATGGGAGGGCTCCGTGGAAGACCAGGGCGGAAAGCTGAGGCTCCACAAAGTGCTACCGTGTGCTGCTTCCTGTTTTTACCTTGTTCAGCGTTTTGTTCTCCTCTGTGCTTGAAGTCAATGTCGGTGAAGTCCTGGATGTCCAAGGAAATAAGCAGGTCAGAAGTTACAACAAAGCATGTAATGTTTAAAGCAGACACACTCACCATTTTATACAAATCATACCATGAAAAGGAAAGGTGTTAAACACAGCTTTTTTTTTTTTGGTAGATTTCAATGGTGGCTGTAATTCATATTCCTGATGAGAGCTACAGACTTTCCTGCAGAATATTATATCAGTATCTACTTCTAGCTCAAGGTCAATACCATGATCTTAAGGTAAGCCATGTATACCGAGTCTTGTTGCGTTTGGGTAACAGTGTTAAGTTTAGTTTGTGTGGGCTTTCAGGAGCCTAAACTAGTGTTGGACTTTTATTGTTATTGCAAAGAAGTGGGTAACAGTTAAAATTATTTTATCAGGTGAGTAGTTCCAGCCAAAGTTACTCTGCAGAATGTATGAAAATATTCAAGATTTCCTAAAGAAATAACTTTTTTCTAGTCTAGGAGGCCTGGATCCTGTCTGCTTGTTAAAGCAGTAGTAACAAATTAACTACCTGTTGAATGCTGCTTCTTTACAAAACATTTACTTCCTTGCTAATCTCTCAAACAGCACTTTCTCCTATTTTGCTCTACAATTGGAAAAGCCTCAGAATAGCACTTTTTAATTTCTTTTTACCACAGTACGTGTACAAAGGTAGTACAGACCGTTATCAGATGAACCAATGTTCTCATTGTTCTTTTTCAGTTTCCTTTATCTGTGCATGTTGTGGGACCATCTTTGTCCTGTGTCTGTGTCAGGCAGTTGATGATGTGATTCTGTGGCACTTCATTACTATGATAATAAAAATAATGTATAATATTGATTAGCTAGAAATGGTGCCAAGTCAATTCTATCGACTCAGCATTCATTCAGAATAGATTTTTTCCCAATAAATGCTTATCCTGGCCTTTCTTTTTTTTACTGATGTAGTTGATCTAGATACACTTCCCTGTTGATCCCCTTTAAGCTTTATTTTCACGTTACTGTTGTAAAAAATACTGCTTAAACTGAACAGAAACAACTGTGCAGCAGCACTTTGTAATACAGTTGTGTAGTGTGCTCCCTGTGGGCATCTTTGTCTGCATGGTAGTTCGCTGGCTTTATTAACATATCATGCCCGGAAGAATTTGTGCCTCACATAAAATGCAACAGAGAGGAATAGAGAATTTTAACGTGAGGAAGAGCAGAGTGGGTAGAGTGAAGTGGATTTGAAGGCTCACTGGAATATATGTTTGGTAGGAGTGGGTAGAAGCATCCCCCAAGGCACAGAGAATGATATGCCAAGAACAGAAACCTGAGCTGTTTGAAACCTGTGCAGTTCTGTTGAAGTTCATGCATGTACACCGCTGTTTGATTCAGCTAAGATTTGACATCTTCTCCTTAATATTTTGCCAGTGGTTTACATATTCTTGTGCTTCTGTAATACATATCACTGGAGGCCAGGAAACTGTCTTCACTCACAGAGGGAGTGAGTCCTGGTTGACCCAGTGGAACCGACTGAATGTGCTGCAGTGGAACTTGCATGGTGTGTGTGTGTTCAGGTACTGGGGGAGAGTTTGTTGGATTCTGCTAAATTTTTGTGTGTATGTGTATTTTAGCAGCTCTTCATGTCTGCAAATAGTACTGCACCATCTTCGTGCGATACCTCCCTAGGTGAGAGAAGCATCGACAAAAGCTTGCTGGAAAAGGCTGGACTGGCTGAAGATGAGCCAGAATTGCATGAAGAAAACAGTAAAGACTGTGTCGTGTGCCAGAACGGCCCAGTGAACTGGGTACTCCTACCCTGCAGACACACGTGCCTGTGTGATGGTTGCATTAGGTATTTTCAGCAGTGCCCAATGTGTAGGCAGTTTGTTCAAGAATCTTTTCCACTGTGCAGTAAAAAGGAGCAAGATGAAGATGAATCAACCCAGATCTTGGAAGATGTTCTTCCTGGGAGAGTCTTTTAACGGGGACAAAAATAGAAGAACTGGGTTGTATGCACCGAGGTTAAATGCAGAGAACAGACTGTTTATGGGAGGATATGTAGCATTAACTTGTAGGGTTTTGCTTTTCATTGCTAGGTAATTTTCAACTTCCTTATGTGTCTTCGCTCCATATGCTCACAGGATCGCTACATTTATCTGTGCAATGTGGACAGAAGAAGTGCGTAGGAGATCTTTGAAGGATGTGATTATTTTTGTAACTTCTTACTAGTTTTTCATGGAGTACTATTGCAGGCTGTTTTGATTACTAAGTTTAGTTTACTGGAAAAAGAATAAAACTTGCAAGTGAAGTTGAAGTGCACGCAGCTCATCGATATTCATTGTATTTAAAATATTAGAGCAACGTTTTAATTCACTATAATTTAGCAACCTAGCACTTTACAGATTGTAACTAATGAAGGAAAGGATATATTCTTCATTGTTAAACCCGTGTATATTTATTTTGTAGACGAAGGCTGGACTGTGACAGGAGCTGGAAGTTGAAGTTGTTCAGGACACTGTTTATGTCAGTTTTGAAAGTGTGTGTGTGTGTGCATGTGTGAGGGACCTGAGCCAAAGCCTGTTTGAATGAGTGGAAAGGTTTTTGTTGATAATTGTTGGCTTGAACTGAACCTTGCTGACACTTCTAAGCCTGAGCCACTGCTGTGTCCTCTTGAGACAGACTGTCAATCTTGCTGGCAGTGGCTGCAAGAACTTTTTCTCCATGCAAATGTTAATTAATCTGTGGAGTTGTTACTTGGGCAGCTCTGCTGTGCTATTCTTACCTGAGTAGCCTGCTTTGGGGAATTTCCAACTCTTTTCACTTGCATTGTCAGATGAGATGAAAAGTTGACCATTTACGTTTTCTTTTATCAATAGTCCCAGGAAATTTGCGTACTCTAATAAAGAAAGAAACTAAAGAATTGCAGAACGTTATTTCTTTCTTTCTCCCAGTAGTATATTGTCAGAAGCAATAAAAATGGCTGTTGAGAAATTGTTTTGCTGGAGAGCCAAGTTCTCCTAAGGACAGGCTGGGTTTCTTATCTGCTGGTAGAAGACACAGAAATACAGACATTTTTTAGAACCTCTAGAAAATGGGGAGTAGCTGCTCTCTTTTTTCCCTCTTGTTCCCTTGCGGCTTTGCCCCACATCCAGTTTCAGGACAGCTGCTCAGTCCTGGGGAGAAAAAGCCGTGCTCCAAGCTCTTCAGCTGCACTTTCCTGGAGCTCCTTTATCAGTGCTGTGCTGGAGCTGGCTTCTGTGTGCCACACACAAGGTGCTGCACACCTCCAGGACAGGGAAGGAAGCTCAAGATATCCCATTTCATCTGTCATTCTGTTTTTTTGTTTGTTTGTTTTGCCATCATCCTGCTTCCAAGTTCTGAAAGTCACCTTTGAGAAGAAGATGTAGGTGGTCATAAAAAGAGCAATGCTTAGTTCTATAGATAGATAGAGGCTTGGGAATTGATGCATGTGACCACAGATTTCCAGCCAGTGATCCATGGGCTGTTTGCAGAGCTGTTTATCTGGTCTACCTAGAGTGACCTTCCCTGCCATAGACAACTCCGGAATAAACGGCTGGCCGAATCAGCCTGCTGTTTGCACTGTTTATCAAAAAGGAACCAAACGCGTGTCTGTGGGGATTGAGAAGTGCTCGGTGCAGAGAGCTTCCGAAGACAGATGGTTCTGTTCGGAAATCATCATGGCAAAGAGTGGTGTGTTTGAGGCAACCCAAGGGACTGAGAACAGCAGGAGGAATGCAGAGAATGTAATAACAGAAGGAACACGTGTTGGATGGAGCGCTGGTGGCAGCAAGGCCGTACCTCGGATGAGGCCACAGTGCAGATGCGGAGCAACAGCAGCGTGACGCAACTTGGGCCCAGAGCTGTCTGTATTAAGAAAGAATATGAAGAGTGTAAATGTCATCTGGTGTCTTTGCTGCTCAGTGTGAGCCACAAAGGCATGAGAAGGATCTGATAGACAACGTTCCTTGCCTTCTGTTTCACTGTAGGCAGTCTTGACCGGACCATTTGGACACATGTCTTGGTGCTATGTGAATGTGCAAGAACGAGTGGGTGAGATAAGTCTTGAAAATAAAAATCACCTTCCCTGTCTACGTGGTCCTGCATCGAGTCTTGCTAGCTTGGTTGTTACAAACCTGATGGAAGCAGTTGCTGAGCTGAGCCTCCCCGTCTGTGTTGCTAACTGTTCTGCCATGAAATCAGGGCGGCCAAGGTGGTGATGGTGGAAATAATTGCTCCTCAGCCTTCTCTTTGTGTGCAACGTGTCACTTGTGAAGGGGAGAGCTGGTACAAGTCGTTCTGTGATTCTGGGGGCTCTCACAAAAATTAATAAAGACCTCTCCACAGCTGCACCAAAGAGCCTGAGCAACGACAATAGCTGTTCCATATGAACAGTTTACCTGTATTTGGGATGGAGAACATACAGGTTATTATTCAGAGGAGCGGTGTAGTGCTGCACTAGTTCCAGTCTGGAGTCGGGCACTGTTTCATTGTTAGCAGAGACTTGGGTTTTGTCCATGTAGATGATCAAAGAAAGAGGGTTTTTCTTTTTTACTGATTGACCGCAGTAGTCAGCAGCACCACTACATTAACATTTCCCAACAAGACAGTGTGATCTGGGCTTTTTTTAATCTCAAAGTGAAATGGTATTCAAGTAAACTCCACGGAGAATTGCCTGCTCTGTCTTATCTGTCAACCAATCGATGCCAGTATTAAATAATAATGGCAAACAGGATGTAGCTGTGCTGAACTTCCAGGCCATGTATTTACCATTAAGTCTCCCAGCTTTTCATTTGTTTCATGTTCTGTTTTTAATAGCATTTTCCAGAGATGCTTAGTTGCTTTTATCAGATCTAACAAGCTTCCTCGCTGGCCCAAATCAAAGACCTGACTGAGAGTTATAAAAAGGACAGTAGCTGCCTTATTATGTTTGCCCTTCTTCTAAGAAGCCATTTCAAAAAAATGGATCAGGTGAGAAGTAAAAGGAGCAGCCCTAAAGCTGCCTTGTGTGTCCCTCGGTTGCCTTAAACAGGGACTCAAGACTGTAGTAGCGAAATAAAACCTTCCTGTGAGCCACAAAAATGGGGTATACTGACAGAGGCTGTTCTCCTCTGTCATTCTGCTGTAGTAAATGTAGCAAAAAAATCATTTCCTACTCATCGATTACGTTTATGGATTTGGTGACATCAAGGAACACGTGCACATGTCTGGCAACAACACTTGCTTCTTTCAGCAGTGCTGGGGTGTTACAAATTTGTGATGATTTTTGTTGCAGGGCATAGGTGGGAGTTAATCCTCACTGCTTGGTTTGGTTCATCGGCTGTAATCAGAGCTTTGCAATGAGTTAACCAAGCTAAGGGATGTTACCTGGGGGTGTCCCGAGGTGCCTTTCCAAATGCCAGCGGGCCGTGAGGCAGATATCTTCCTTCTGTAAAGGAAGGTGCTCGGCTAGGATCCTCCTTCCCCGCCTCCTTCAAGCAGGGGACTAATGGTAGGAGGAAGACAATTCCGGTCAATTCATCTTAAAATGATGAATTACAGTAGGGCATTTTGAAAAGTGGTTAATTCCCTGACCTCTTTATGGGCTAAAACAGCACTGCCTTCAGCTGCAGAGCCTACAAAGTCTCGCCGTCACCACCGTGGCTGTGTGCAGGGTTGCCAGCAGCCAACACTGCCAACCTGGTACAACTCTATTCCTCTTCCCCATCGGGGAATAAGGGAAGGGGAAGTTCAACTCCGTTTTGGTGGGTCTGAGCACATCAGAACCCACACAAATGGTTTTGTCCAGCTTTAAGAAGAGCTGCTGAGCGTGTCCAACAGGATTCATTTACTGCCGACAGCAAACTGAAAACCGTGGGTATGGTAAAAGGAGGCAGGAATGAGCTAACCCATTAGGAAGCCTTGGGGGTGTCTTGCGGGACCTCTGCCCAGCTGGTGACCGCAGTGGGAATCCTGGAACTTTCTGCTGAAGAACATGGCGCTCACGAACACTTGTGGGTGGGATGCTGGGGCTGTGTCACGTTGTTTGTATTGCTGCTGCTCTGTCGTGCCCGTGAGCGATGGGGATGGAGGGGTATGAGCTTGTAGTGCGGGGACGGTCATACCTGTAAAAGGGGCTTCTGCTGGTTTGGCTCCGTAAATGTGTAGGAATAGGCAACACCTACATAAAGGCACCTTTGTCTGGATGCAGCTGCATCTGAACTGGGAGGGATCCTGCTTTAATTATGCTATCTCGTAACAGGAAGGATTTAAAACAGTAAAAATATTGTGTGTCAGCATATTCCTAAGGCTAGATGAAGTCCTCAGTGGAGGTTGATGTCCAAAGCGAGCAGTCTCTGTTTCTCTGACGGTCTTTTGAAAAGCAACCAAAGGTTATAAATTCATGCTGAGGTTACTGAACCTTCATTAGGGTTCAGGGGAACCCGAAAAACTCCATTTATTCCCCCTCCCTACACGTGTACTCCTCAGCCATGGAAGGGGCAATGACTTTGCCATAGTCATTGCCACAGTCGCTGCGTTTCCATTTTTCAGAAAACCCCTGTACTACCTGTGTGGGGTCTGGATGCTCTTGAGGGTCAGGTGAACCCCAGAATTATTTTTGTGGGACCTGCAGTAAGTCACCTGGACAAGTAGCGCTCCCTGTGTTTTGTATCTTCAGCCTGCAGTGCCCTCGTATCAGCAGCAGGTTTGTGCCAAGAAGGCCCCTGTAGGTTTTAGGTGCCTCCTCCAGGTTTTTGCCTACTTGCAGTGAGGGTTTGGGGCAGTTCCTAGCATTCTGTACTCTCCCATTGCAGCCGCTTGACATCTAATATTTCTTGGCAGGTTCTTCAATAGCAGCTGGAGTCAGGGGACTGGTGGGAAATCTAATGCATCACTTATCTCTCCTAGTGCTATTTATTTAGTGTCTATCAGCTCCTTGTGTGCAGCAATATTTTAACAAACAGGCTAGAGGGAGGGTTGCTAACTTGTGAATTATCTTGATAGTTGTTCCTCTTCGTTTTTTCTTCTCTCTCTGTGGATGTTATTGAGTTCGGAGGCAGCGAGACCCCAGAGATTACGGGGGTCGCTGTGCATCAATCTCCTGCCACCAGAACTGGCTGGGAGATGCAGATGCTCTGCTGCTGCTTAGCTGGTCACATACAGCACAGACACCCTCCCTAGGCTATCTGATTTTGGTCTCCAGTTCCTGAGGGTCCTTGCTTTCAAGGGTTTCCCCTGCAGGGAAAGAGCCTAGACCACGAGCTCAAAATAAACCAGCTGGCAGGAAGCCTGGGGTGGGATTTTGCTGGCAGCGAGGCCAAGGATGCCCACGGCAAGCGGGAAGCCAGGCACTGCGTTTTCTCACGCGGCTGCTTGGGTCGCCAAGATCAGCAGACCCCTCTCTCCGGCGGCACATTTCATCGATCAAAGTAGGAGCAGGCCGGCGGTTTATGGCATACAGCAGCTCGAAAAGCAGTGCTTTTCACCAGGCGCTGCCGTACACGGAGGCGAGATGGGCAAGCCAGCTGCTGCTGGGCCTTTGAAAGCCGGCTTCTTCCTAGGTGGCCAGCACCGGACCCTGGCTGCAGCGCCATCCAAACCCTCCTCCGCTGGGACGACTTGCTCCGAGGCAGCTTGGATCGCACGAGGAGTTACCCTTGCTATAGGACCAAAGAAAGATTATTTGCCAATGTGTCTTTCTTTGATGGATTCGTGTTCATGTGAACATGAATAGCCAAAGCTATAGCTTTACCAGCCTCTCAATCTTTAAGCATCTTCCCAGGACATGAAAGTGTGTAAATAAATCTGCCAGCCACAGTTTCCCCTTTCAGCCCCAACTTCTTAACAAATACCGAAAAGTCTCCATCAAGTCCATCAGGATTCGATGCTCTATCGCTAACAAACCATTTGCTTTTCTCCTGTCCTGAAGAAAAGGTATGTGATGATATAGAGGCCTCTTGACGCACTGACATGTTTTTATGGGGTCATTTATACCCTTCATTTCAGCAACCTGTACCTCGCCGGTCCCAAGGCACACCTGATGGATCCAACTTGCTGCAACACATCAGACACTTATTCCGCAGCACCTCATGGGCACAGGAACGTGCAGGCTTTGTAATTCTGCTTTGCAGAGCTGCACCCTCAGCAGTGCTTTGCCTGGGTACTTTCGCTGGGTTTCGTTCAAGGGTTTGCCGGGCAGGTTGGCAGATTTCTCTGCCATTCATCCTGGTTTATCCGTGGTTTATCCGTGCGGCAGTGCGTGCTGCACAGAGCAGGGCGAAAACACACAGGGGCAATGCAGTCCCAAGGGCATACCCACTGATTTTTATTTTTTGGAGTCTTCTTTCTCCAAATGAGCTCCTTAAAGTACAAGGGTAGGAATAATTTGCAGTCTTTTGCGTGTCTCTTACTAGGAGCAACACGACCCTTTGTAGCGGGATTCAGAGCTGGACCTTGGCCAGTCAGTGACCCCCCAACACAAATCTGATCTAGTAAGCTGTTCTCATCCCTTATACATCTCATTTCCAAGAGCATCTTCTCCTTTTCTTCTTTTCTACCTCCTGCTAACTTGTTGATCCCCTCGGAGACCCGGCTGGGAGTTCGGGAGCGTCGGGGCACATCGCACCGGGCTGTGCAGAGCTGCCAGCGTCCCTCCAGCCCCACCACCAGGCTCCTCCAAGGAGCAGCGACCTCCACCTTGCTCTGCTGGGAGGTGGCTGGGGACGAGCTGGGGTGGCTGAGTTTGGTTCTTAGGGAGCAGCCTTTACACTTGGGCGTTTGTATTTGTTCCCTGTTTTACAAGTGAAGACATCAACACATCAGAGCAGTAATTTAAGCGGGTGGTGGGGTGTTGTACGACACCCCCGCTTTCCAAGCCTTGTTTTGCAACTCGTTCGGGGGACTGGGGCAAAATGCAAAATACCCCTTTTTGGCCTCAGCGGGTTATCTGCATTTACGCCTCCTCTAGCTGCACGCACACACACACACACACACACCTGTACAATTTCCGTGCAGCCCGAGGTGTTCCCTCCGCAGGTGGTGCCGAAAGCCGCGTGCTGGAGGCAGGGGCAGCACTCAATGGGAGCAGTGTCCCTCGTGTTTGCCTTTCATGCCTGGATTCCCGGCCGTTTCGGAAGGTGAAGGCACGGAGGTTTTCCTCCACCCCAGCGTCCTGGCTACGTCTGAAACCTGACCCAGCCTGGCAGCTCTTGCTCTCTCCTTAAAGGAATTTCCCCTTAAATCTCCATCACAAGACACGTCTTCAGCTGGAACCAGGCTTCCAAAGAGAACTGCTTGAAAGATGCAGCTAGGGAAGAGATTTCCCCGGTGGCGTGTCCTGATGCGCATCTCCAAGCCTGCCTGGGAGCTGCTGGGGCCGGCAGCCGAGCAGCTCGGCCGAGCGGTGCCTCCGGAGGGACCAGCGCCTCCTTTCATCGGGACCATCTGCTCGCAACAGCCTCAGTCTGGCCCGAGTCCTCCAGCAAGCTGCTTTCGTTGCCGGCTGGAAATGGTGTGAAAAATCCCAGCGCTGTAGGTAAACGCGGGCCGAGGACACGGGATACAGCCACCGGGGAGCTCTGTCGCCAGCGGGCATTTACAGCATGTCCCAGGGCACGGCACAGCCCCGTGTGAGGCTCAGGAGCTGGGGTGGGGTGCTGCTGGTCTGGAAATGTAGACCCACGTCGGTTTGGGGGTCACTTTTTGCTTTTACTTTTTGTCTCTTCTTTATTTTGGCTTTGGTGGGATTTATCTGAACGGCTCGCCCAGCTCCACGTCACATAACAAGGTGAGGCAACCGCTGACAGCTCGGTGGCCAGCTCCCATACTTCGTTCAGGAGTAGATGGAAGAGACACGGGGTTTCGTTATTGCATCCTGCCTACTGGGACATTTTCACTGAGATTTCGTTCTAATGAGGTGGGAAACGTGGGCCTTTGTGAGCCGGGGGATGTACTCCTCCTTCTCCAGCCAAACTTGCCATCAGGTAGCTTCCACGGAGACGAACATCTGCTTCCCTGGAACTCACCAGCAGTCAGGATTCACTGATTTCCTTACACCACCTGCTCGGCTGATATTACCACGGTACACACAACCGGGACGGCGGGCACGTGGCCGCACCGAGCTACCCCAACCAAAACCCCGCAGACCTGGCGCATCCCTGCCGCGGCACACGCTGCGACGCCAGCCCTGGGGAGGAGATCTTCTCGCTTGGAGCAGCTCGGGCGTCGTTCCCCTTGCACCGAGCCCGCACCCGCCCTGCATCCTTCCTCTCGCCCCACGGCAGGGTGTTTTTTCCACGGCTCGCGGCAAGGTTTTGTAATTACCATAGAAACCTCCAAACATCGCAGCGGGGGGGACCGGCTCCTGCAGCGGCTGCTTCCTCGGGATGCTTTGGGGTTTCGGTGGTGCTCTCAGCCCCGCAGAGGACCGCGTTGGATGCCTCAGCCCCAAATATTCTTCCGATCACTGCTGTTACTGCAAAACGCAAAACCCCGGAGGGCGGCACAGGCGGAGCAAGCTCGGCAGCCTTAAATTAGCAACGTGCCAGCGTTCGCCAGCTCCTGGGGCGCGGGGATCCCGGTGCTGTTGAAACGCCGGGGGCTTGGGGAGCCTCGCGCCTTGCCCCCGTGCAGGACGCGTGCCCCGACCCCGCAGACGGCTCAGCCTCGTGGCTCCGCGCCTCCTGCCTGCACGCCGGGGCCGCGGGAGGGGAAAGGGCCCTGCGATGGCCCATTTATTAGGATGGAGCTGTAGGATGAGACAGATGGCTGCGGTTTGTTGGCAGGGAACCCCGCTCGTGTTTGTTTAATTAGTCACGAGACAGACTGAGCAGGCAAACCCGTACGCGGGGTGAGCCGGACCCTTTGTGCCTGACGTCCAGGAGCACCGCGCGGAGCAGGGATCCCCCCGGCTGCCCTTCCTGCAGCACCCACCAGCACCCAGCCACTTTTGGGGAGCCGATTTGGGGTGAGGGGGCTTGCCACGGCTTTGCCTCAATCCCTTCGCTTCTTGCTCCCCCTGCAACTTCTGACGCCGGAGTGCTGCGCCCCTAAAGCAGCAGGGATGTGGGATGGTGGCAAGGTACCGGTGTCCCTTGTCCCCAAGCTGGGCACAAGTCAAGGCTCTGACATCCTTTCCCCATGACCCCAAAGGGCCACACTCTGCACCTTTACTTGTGCTTTGTGGAGCGCTATCCAAATTCTGCCCCACATCTGCCGGCTCCCTGCGGGCGCTTGTTTTCCGTTTTCCTCCTTCCTAGATGTACCGGCACCACTCCCCCCATGAATGCCAAAGAGATGGAAGCTGCAGGGCGAAGCCACAGCCCCAAACCCACCCCCTGCCCCTACAACCCCCCCCATCCACCCCCATCGCCTGCACGCAGCTGCGGGTTCACCCCGGGCGTGCAAAGCGGCCTTAAAAAAAATATAAAAAATAAATATATGGAAAAAAAAAAATCACCCTTCCTTGCGGCACGAAGCAGGGCTCCATCTCCTCCACCCCAAACCACCGAGACCCCCAAAAATCCCCCGAACCCCCCCCCAAAGCCGCCGTTCCCCCGCGCTCCGCTAGGTGGAGGCTTCCTCCAGGCTCCGCGGGCAACCCGCAGCCCTCGGCGCGTGGAGGCGGGGGGGGGGGGGGAGGACACAATCCGGCTTGGGGGGGTGGGGGCGGGACGAGTTTGGGTTCATTTTTGATTTTTTTAGCATTTTTTAATTTTGGGGACCGGGCCGCGCTCGGCTCCCCCGGGGGCGCTGCGGGGAGGGGGGGGAGGGGGGGGTGGAATTGCGCGGGGAGGGGGCAGAGAAAAGGCGCGCCCCCCGCCCCGGCCACGCCCCCTCGCTCTATGACGTCACCGCTATGCAAATGAGCGGCATGTGGGGAGCGGGGGCCCGGCGCGCCGCCGGCCTCAGTCTCGCGCCGCGGAGCCGCCGCCGCTCGCGCCCCGCGCCCCCCTCCCCCCCCCCGGCCTTCCTCCTCCTCCTCCTCCTCCTCCTCCTCCTCCTCCCCCCCCCTCCCCCCGCCATGGCTCGGCCCCCCCCGCGCCGCCGCCCCCCCCCGGCCCCGGCCCCGCGCTGAGTGAGGTGAGTGCTTTGGGAGGATTGGGGAGGCGGGGGGGGGGGGGCAACTTTTTTATGAAAAAAATCCGATTTTTAGTAATTTTGGGGTTTTAGGGGGGGCGATGTGCTTTGGTGCAATCGCCCACCCCCTAACAGGAAAGGGGGGTGATTATGGCCCCCCCCCCCCCCCCCCCCCGCCATGGAGGTGCGTGGGGAGGGGGTGCTTGGGTGTCCTGGGGGGGCACAAAATGGAGGGGCCCTTGGAGGGGGGGAACAAGATGGGGGGGTCCTGGGGGGGGGGGGGGGGGGCACAAAATGGGGGTGTCCTGTTGGGGAGGCACAAAATGGGGTTGGCCTGTGGGGGGGACACAAAGCAGGGCTGGGGCTGGAGGAGCGGGAGGCTGCGGTGCCTGGGCTGCTGCGGGCCTTCCTCCTCCTCCTCCTCCTCCTCCTCCTCCTCCTGCTCCTCCTCCTCTTCCCCCCCCGCTGACCCCCCCCTCTCTCTTCCAGGTGCGAAGCCCCCCGCCGAAGCGCCAGCCCCGCTCCCGTGCCTTGCCCACCCTCGCCGCCCAGCCAAGGGCCACCTCCGCTCACGCAGCCTCCGCCGGCCTTCTCCTTTTTCCATTTCTCCCCCGTTTTTGACCATTTTCACACGCACACCCCCCCCCTCCGCCGCCTCCACGTCGCCTCGGGGGACCCCACCGCCGCTCCCGAGCCAGAAGAAGGGGACCCAGACCCCGCGCCGAGCCCCGCAGCCCCCCGCCGCCAACCCACCCTCGCGCCGCAGCCGAGATTTTTTTCCTCCCCTCCGGTCCCCCCCCCCAGGCGCCACGAGACGGCGGCGAGAGCTGGAGGGCGGGGGGGGCAGAGGCTCTCCCCTTTATTTATTCTCTCCCCCCGGCCCCTCTCACCATGATGTTTCGCGACCAGGTCGGCGTGCTGGCCGGCTGGTTCAAGGGCTGGAACGAGTGCGAGCAGACTGTTGCGCTGCTCTCGCTGCTCAAGCGCGTGAGCCGGACCCAAGCCCGCTTCCTGCAGCTCTGCCTCGAGCACTCCCTGGCAGACTGCACCGAGCTGCACATCCTCGAAGGGGAGGCCAACAACCCCGGTGAGTCCTCGCTGCAAAAAATCCCCCCCCCCCCCAGGCTTTTATTCCTTTTATTCTTATTTTTCCCCTTGCCGACGCTGCCTCGGTCTCCGGTCGGTGCTGTAATGCTGGCTGAAAAAAAAAAAAAAAAAAAAAAAAAAAAAGAGGTTTTGGAGCCAGGTCTCCCCACCATGACTGCACCGAGAGCTTTTTCCTCTTACGTTTTAATATTCAAACCCATGACGGCTCCTTTCGGTTGGGTTCCGCGCAGCGAACTACTCCGGTCTATTGCGTGGTGTAACTACGGTAGCATGAATGATTGGTGGCTTTGCTTTTTCTCCGTTTTCTTTTTTTTTTTTTTTTTTTTTTTTCCTTTTCCTCCCCCCCTTCCTCCTTCCATGCAGTTTCCTGTGCAATAACTAAGTCAGGTCACGTAGAGTCTGGATTTTCTAGGCTTCTTTTGGCCAACGTGGCTTGCTCGGCTCCCTGCAACACGGAGCAGCAGCCCGTCACTACCTCAGGCGAACTGTTATTTTCGCAAGCTCTGGCCAGGCCGGGTTCTCCTAAATTTTAATTTATTTTATTTTATTTTTTGAAATGCGGCAATTTCGATTTCATCACTCAGATCCTGTTTGGACGCATTTTTTCCTGCGGCTCTGAATACCCCCTTGTGTTTGAGAAAATCCGAGGAGACTGCTGGCTGTTGCACAGAAATGTGCGTGGTTACAGAAGTGCCTTTTGGCCGCTACAAGTTGCACACGTAAATGGGGCTGGAGCAGGGTGAAAATCCCCTAAATTCTGCGGGTTGCTGTTGTGTTTTGGGGTGCGGGTATCCCGGGCCATCCGTGCGCCTTGGCAGCATCTGCGCCGAGATGCGAGTTGAACGGAGTTTGTTAAACGTGGAGTACGAGGAGGGGTGGCGAAACCTGCCTGGAAGTTGCATGGCTTTTCCCCCAACGCCCCCCCCCCAAAAAAAAGGGAAAAAAGGAGAAAAAAAAAAAAAAGCCTTGCTGCAAAGCATCCCCGGTGGTCAAAACCCCTTGTGGGGCCGGCAGCCCCCGTGCTGCTGCATGCATGGAGAAGCATGAGCAGCCGGCGGGGCGTTTAGGGGCTTTTTTAGGGCTTTTTTGGGGCGGTGGGAGCTCGGGGTTGGCGCTGGCCCCGCTGTGTTTGATGACGAGGTCCCTGGAGGGGAGCTGGGAGCAGGAAACCACCCCGGGGCGCGGAGGGAGAGGAGCTGGAATTGGCCGTGTTGCCTTATATAGCTCTGGGGAATGAGGCAGGAATGCCGCGGGGCGCGTTTCGGGCAGTGCTGGTTTTCATAAACAGCCCAAGGGCCGGACCTCGGCCACTCGGCTGGGGACGGAGCAGCCGAGCTCCTCCGGCAGAGCCGTGCGGCGCCAGCGCGGCCCTGCTGCTGCGTGCCGGGGCCGGAGCCCTCCCCGCGCCTTCCTTCTTCGTCTGCGTCGTGGTTTTTCGTTCTGATTTTGTTTTGGATGGAGCCACGTCCCCTAGGTTCCTGGGGGATGGTTTGCAGAGATCCCAGGTCTTGCTGTTGATCCTCTTGTCGGGGCTTCGCCTTTGGGAGCGGGAGAATCCCGGTGCTTTCCGAGCGGGGTAACCCCACGGCCGTGTGGGGCCGGGGACCCCAGCTTTTGGGCCCCACTCTTAGCACTGCCTTCTTCGTAAGTCCGCCTGTGTGGTGTTGGATTATTTCTTTTTTAGTAGCCCTTATTCGCCGCCCATTTGCGGTCTGGCGTTTGCCACTTGGCTGGCAGTGGGACCGCACCAAGTTGTGCACCAAGCGCCATCCTCACCTCGCCTTGTGTCACTCGCTGCTCCTGAGCCCCCCGTGCTTGCACGGGCTCCGTCCCTGCCGGGCTGGGGGCTGTGATGGCTCCCGCCGAGTTGTCCTGGGTGTTGGGGACACGGTAGCGTGCGATGAGATGGGTGCAGGACCTCATCTCCCACGGGTGCTTTGGTAAGGGGCATCACTGTGAGCCAAGAGATGCCGCTCGGAGCGCGCCGCGCGGATCTGATGTCGCAGAGCAAGCGCCCGAATTGGCTTCAAAAGTGGGTTCGGTGCGAGAAGGGAGTTGGTTTGTGCCACTGGAGAGGTACTACCGCATGTCTGCCTTCGAGGAGAGGCGTCTTGCAGGATCCCCAAGCGTCCCCGAGATGTGGCAGCACGGTGCGCGGCCACCTGAAACCCCGGTGCATTAAAATTTGGGGGGCTGCAAAGGTAAAAGGGAAGTAAGGAATGAATGCAGGAAGGGAAACGTGCAGCTTGTGGCCAGGAGGAGCCTCGCTGAGGTTTCATGGTTCACCTGGTGCACGACGCGGGTTGCTGTTAGTTCGGTTTGAGTGTGAATGCCTTCCTGCTGTGCAGGGATACGGAAACCATATTATCGATGCGCAGAAATAGGAGCCGCAGGTATTCTATAGCACTGGTTAAAAGTCCGCTATAACTTCCTTCCTTCCTCCCTTCCAGCCCGGCTGCTGTCGGACGCCGCCACCTCCTCGGCGGCGCAGGGCACAGCCTGGTTAGGGCACGGGGGCTGCTCTTGCCCCCAGAAAACCACCTGTGGAGTTTGGGCATCGAGCACGGGACGTGCTCCTGCCGTGATAACCGGGGGTAGGACCAGGGGCTGCTCAGGGCTGGTCCCACGTGCAGCCAGCCCCGCTGGTGGCAGTGCTGGAGCTGCTGTGGCCTCTCAGCTCCTGCAATTCCTGCTGGAGATGCCCCAAAGCTCCCAAAAACATCCAAATACCCGTCTGCATCCTCTGCAGCGGGGTGACAGCTTCACGCCCTCGGTCGGAAGGGCGCTGAGCTTTCTTTTCACCGGCCGCTGGCTCCTCTGCACGTTAAGGCCACAATCTTTATTTCCTTTCAGCAGGCTGTCGAGTGCCACAGTGAGAGCACCAAAATGACCCAGATTCCTTGTCCCGGCAAGGGCTGGCCGGAGGAAGAGGCAGGGGTAATGTCTTTAATTAGACCAAGTGATGCAGCTGGAAAAAATGGCCAAGCGGGAAGGTGCAGAAGCTCAAAGGAGGGCTTGTGTGGTTTATTTTTTTTCCAGCTGTACCAGCTGGTCTAATAAAAGGCATTACATGTTCCTGCAGACCTCGTGTACCTTTAGGTGGCTGCGGCTCCAGCCCTGCGGCCGCTGCTGCTGCCCCAGCTGCGGGCGCCCATCGGAGGCAAACACCGCGGTTCCTCCGCAGCAGCCCCCGCCCGTGGAAAACCACCCCAGTGCCCAGCTTTTGGGTTTTGTTTTTTTTTGGCTTTCCTGCGATGCTGAGCTCCGGTTTGAGTGCTCTTGGGACAGGCTGGGTGGGAGCACTGCGTTGGGGATCGGTGGATGGGGCGGGAGGTGACATCTCAGGCTCCCCACGCACGCTTTTGTCTGTGCAGGGAGGATGTCCTTACGGATCGTGGCCTGCACTTGCGGTATTCTTCGCAATTATTTGGGTTTTGATTCTTTACCTGAAGAATCAAAACCAGTGGTCACCTGGCTGATGGTGGGTGAGCATCATGGTGCAAGCTGGAGCCCTCTTCGCTCTTCCCTCCTGCTTTTCTGCTTTCGAGTTGATAGGACCTAGAGGAGGCACTCCTGGACTCGTGCTTAACCCTTCTGCGTTTTCGTCTGTTGGCTTAAAATGCCTCCCCTGGGCTGCTTGGTGCCACCCCTCATAGTCAGAATGAGGTGCAGGGAAGTGTTTTGGGCATCGCTGCAGAGCAGAGTCAGAGAATCCTGTCTGATCTCTACCCAAAAGCAGCCTCCTGCGCACGTACCTTGTGCTCGTGCTTGGAGAAGCCGTTGGGGCTTGGCTCTCCCCCGAGAGGTGGCCGCAGGAGGGTGAGGAGAAGCTGTGCCGGGCATCTCCTGAGGCTTTCTGGCAGCCTTGGGTCCGTCAGGATGCGGGTGGATGGGAGATGGCTTTACATGGGGAGCTGAATAAGGACAAACTGTACAGCCATAAGTTCAAATAATCGAATTTGCAAATGCATTTATCCTCAAATGGGATTACGTGGGGGAGCGGGGAAGCCTCTCGGCCGGCGCAGCCCAGTGCCAGTGGGTGATGGTTTTCGTGGTCTTTGCCGTGTGAATGATGCTGTGTGCTGCTCTGGCCGCTCACATTGTCCATGTTTGTGCTCGGGCCACTTGTTTTTAAAATGGTCGGTGCCCCAGTCAGCCACGTAAGACCCTTCGGGACCAAACCACTGTCACGACGTACCCATTTAGTGGAGCGCTCAGCTCCAGGACCCACAATCTCTGTGGGTGGAAAGCGAAGGTGGTGAGCTAGCAGGCGGTGATGGGATCATTGGCCTCTTTCTGTTCCAGGGTGCAGCTGACCTATAGCTGCTGCAGGAGGAGGAATTGGCTTTCCACCAGCTAGGTTATTTCCAGGTTTTTTTCCTTGCAAAGTTCTGTGCACTGCTCCCTGAAGCGGCTGGTGATGGTTTCTGGGGACCAAGCGGATCGCGGCGTGAGTCCCCAGCTTCCTGCAGTTCCTCAGGCCCTGGCCTTTCTTCTTGTAATCTCCCATCGAAAAAAAAAATACCACCATTATTAATTTAATTTGTAGCCCATGGACGCAATTTTTTCCAGGCTGGGAGTTATGTTTGCAATCAGTGTGACTCACTGAAATAGTAATTAGTGTGAACACTTGCTTTATTTTAAGATACATTCGTCAGTGCCTCAGCTCTCCGGCTTCGTGCTTGGGTCTAATGTTACGGCAGATAACCGTGCAGGAAAGGGCACCCCTTGCGCCGCCGGCACCCCGAGCTGCAGGGCTCGGAGCTGGGAGCTCCACGGGGCTCGGCTCCACCGGGGTGCAGAAGCTGTGGGATTGCAGCAGCCACCGGGCAATATTTTGGGGGTTCCCACCCGGCCACCCCACTTTTTGCACAAGTGCAGGAGTCCACGGCTGAGCACGGCGATGTGTGAAGCCCTCGGTGCCCGCAGAAGCACGGGAGCGGGGCTCGGCACCGCGGGCTGCAGCTGGGATGAAGCCTTGCATGAATCATGTGTGCATGCGTGTGCCGCTGAGTGTGCATCGCCCCTTGTATTTTCTCATTCTATTTTCAGTGAATAAACAAGAGCATTGCTTTGCTGTTAACTCTCGCTTTCCCGAGAGCTGCTGAAGGGCCCTGAGAGATGCTAGAACGCAGGCCCCGATGCAGGGGACACACGGCTTGCACACCCCTCTCTCCTAAGGGCGATGCGCTTCTCTTTGCAGTGCTCTGGCCCTGAGGAGGAGACCCAGAGGCTTGCAGAGGTCACTGCTGAGCCTGAGTTTGGTAATGGCGAGCGGCCAAGCCGGTGGCTTTCCATCTTGGCCCCAGCAGTTACAGATAAAGCTCGGGTTGGAGCAAGCAGGCCCGCTCCTGGCTTTCCACCCATGCGCTGCTTCCTCTTCCGCAGCAGATGGGTGAAGCGGAGGGGCAGGATTTCATCGAACCAGGGTCAGGTCGTTTCCCTTTTGGAGAGGGCAATGACAGCTTGGTTTGTTTTTTTTTGTTTTGTTTTGTTTTTGAAGGGTCTTTATGGACAGGGTGGATTGCTTTGCTGGCCCAAGGGGCTCATGAGCTCGGGGTCTTGTCCCCAAGCAGAAGGCTTGGGATGGTGCTGCTCAACAGGAGACAGCCCTGCGGTCCTGCCTGCTCCATTTTGGGGTGATAAACAGGAAAAGAGCCCTCTCTGGAGACAGAAAGCTGGTTGTCACAGAATCACAGAACCACAGGATTGTAAGGGTTGGAAGGGACCTCAAGAGACCATCAGGTCCAACCCCCCTGCCAAAGCAGGTTCCTTAGAGCAGGCTGCCCAGGTAGGCATCCAGATGGGCCTTGAATATCTCCAGAGGAGACCCCACAACCTGCCTGGGCAGCCTGTCCCAGTGCTCCGTCACCCTCACCGTGAAGAAGTTCTTCCGCATGTTGGTGCGGAACTTCCTGTGCGCCATTTTGTGGCCATTGCCCCTTGTCCTGTCCCCACGAACCACTGAAAAGAGGTTGGCCAAATCCTTCTGTCTTCCACACTTAAGATATTTGTAAACATTAATAAGATCTCCTCTCAGTCTTCTCAAGGCTGAACAGCCCCATGTCTCTCAGCCTTTCCTCACATGGGAGATGCTCCAGGCCCCGTACCATCTTTGTTGTCCTCCGCTAGGCTCTTCCCAGGAGATCCCTGTCTTTTTTGTGTCCCTGTACCTGGCAGGAGCTAGCTGCCTGCCACAGGTGTGTGAGTATTTCTTACCCTTCCCATGCAAGAGGCGAACGAGCAGCTGTAAGCGAAGGGTTTATCAGTGCGGGTTTGTGTGTCAGCTGCCTGCCTCCCAGCCTTGTCTGCATGTGGCGACCCCATTGCGTGCTAGGGGTGTATCGAAGATTTTGTAGCATTGTGTTTTTTTTTTAACCATCTTGCAAGCACGCAGCACCTCGTCTGGGTCTTCCCAGGCTCGTGGCTCCTGTGTGGTGCGAGTGAAGGCTCCCCTCACCTGCAGGCCCTCAGGCCTCTGCGATCTGCCAGCGGAGCCCTGGGCGACAGCCACGGGTCTGCTATTATTAATTCTGCTGCCCTTTGCGGCCCTTTCTGGGCATACGCGGTGCTGGAGCATGGTGCAGCTTGATTCTGTCTTGTGTTACATACAAATAAAAATCCGCAAGGCAGAAAAAAAAAAAACTTCTCCTGTGCGTGTTAACGTGCTCGAACGAACTCACGGACATTTTATGTGTGAGCGTGGGACTTGCTGTTACCGGGATGGTTCGGGTGCGTGGCACCCGAGGCCGAGCCAGCCTCTGCCGCCGTCCCTGCGAGCCTTGCCTGACATTTGCAGGAGCTGGACACGGCCCAGCGCCTCGGGCTGGCACGCCTGGAGATGTTGCTTTACGTAGAGCAACGTTCATATCGCAAGCGTTCGGCCGCTCCGCTCCGCTCTTTGCTCTCGAGCGAGAGGCAGCCCTGGAGGGGAAGCACAGGGCGCTGCAAAGCTCTTCTGTGCCTGATCCCCACCAGTAATTGCTTCCAGATTGCTTTTGCTTTCCTTTTTTTTTTTTTTTTTTTTTTTTTTGGATGAAACTTATTTCAGACAAACCACAAACCTGCCTGGCTTTTAACCTGTTAGTTCTCCTGCTCCTCGCCTGTGTTGCTGCCGGATGGGACAGGGGCCAGAGTTACGTTTGGTGACTTTATTATTGTAAGAAGTCATTGACCAAGTTTAGCATGGTGAAACACTCTAAAATTCCCTTTCCACGCTACTACATTTTTTTTTTTCTTATTCCTGTGTTTGCAAAGAGAAAACCCGGACCATCATGGATCAGTTGTCCTCACCCTGGTTTTTGTTGTCCCTGCTCTTTTGTCCCTCTTGTGCAGCACTAACTGGGGGGGGTGATGTGGAAGACAAAAAATCACAACTTTGGTTGTTGTGGGGAAACTTGGCTAGTCGCGCTCGTGCAAGCAGAACATAGTGTTTCTGCAGCAGCTGGACTCTACGTTCATGCGTTTCCCCGGGTTATGTAGTTTTTTCTTCTGCTGGGATATTCCTTTTGCTTCTCTTGCAGTCAGTGTGTTGCGGTTTTTTTTTTCTCCCTCTTTTTGTCTGTTCCCCTGTGAGGTCCGATCACCCGTGGGGTCAGCTCGTGTTTTTTTAAAAAAAATCTTGCAGTTCAAAAGAGGTGGGTTATTTTTAAAAGGAAAAAAAAAAGAAAAAAGTCCCCAGGCTGTTTCCCTCCAGATAGTGTGAGCGTGGATGCAGTGCTGGGTTATAACTACCTGAGTGACCTTTTAAGATAAGAATTGTTATTGACCCTGGTATTATGTTAAACTGATAAGAATTCTTTTTAAAAGAAGGGAAAAAAAAAAAAAAAAGAAAGAAAACACCCTTCAGTAACCATAACAACGGACTCGGAGACAGAGGCGGGCGCTGGCGTCTCGAGGGTGTCTCCGTCAGGATCCCAGGGAGCTGGAAAACCTCCCCGGAGCTCTGGGTCGGTGCCTCCAGCGATACCCTCGGCTTGGGGGGCTGCTTCCATCGGTGCCAGCCCCCAGATTTTTCCCTGTCTGCAGCAAATTGGGGCCGGATTGGTGCTGGGCTCGGCCCCGTGCTGGTGAGTGCGGTGGGCACGAGGGGAGGATGCTGCGGGGAGCTGGGGGGGGTGCTTTGGAGGATGCTGTTTGGGGCCCTCCCTGCAGGTGTGAGGATGGAGCCCCCATGCTTGGGGCTGCTCCGAGGGTGCTGGGAGCCGGATGGGAGCGTGCACAGACCTGAAGCCTTCCCTTGCACCCTGCTTTGTGTGTTTGCACGTGCCCATCCTGGGGGTGCTGGCAATTTTAAGGGGGATTCACGTGTTTGCCACCAAACGTGGTTACGTTCTGTTGTTGCCGGTGGCTGCTGTGGTGGTTGGAGCAGCAGAAAACCATCTGGGAGCCATTGTTTTTTCCTACCACCTGCTTTTCTGCCTTCCCCCAGCCCTTTGCTCTTACGTTGCCCCCGTGTAGGTGGTGTCTGTATGTCGTGAAGGTGTCTGTCCATCCTCGTGGTGCCCAGTTGAGGTCGAGCCAGAAGGTGAACAGGCAACCAGCAGCGAAGGGCAGAGACCCTGGAGGTCTGGAAGGAGAGGGCATAGGCCCGATATGGCAGAAAATACCCAGAATGTTTTAGAACGAGGTCTTAAAAAATATATATAAACCCACTTTGAATACGTATCAGCCAAAGAGGCAAAGGTATGCAGCTCAGCGTGCTCGGGAAATCAATTACTTAAGTCCGGTTGGTTAAAAGAGTCGTCACAGCAGCATGGATTCGTTTAATGATAGCTCTTAGCATGGCGTAAAGGTGTCTTCTTGGGCTGCACTCGCCAACCTTTCATCGCATTATTCCGAAGCAGCCAGTTGGAGGCTGAACGCTTTCTGTAGCCGATGTCAAATCTCGGTCAGCCGGAGAGCCTTTATAAATAAAGGTGTCTGCTGTATTCAGGCGTACGTGGGTAATAGCTGCTGTAATTCAGCTGTCCGCCTCAGCTAGCCGGCTTTTATAAATGACTGATCAGAGATTCCACCGAGAAGGGGTATTTAAAGAGGTGGAGGTGCTAAAAGTGGTCTCCGTGCTAAGGAGCGAGCGAGCCTGCCTAGCCGGGACAGGTGGCCGGCACTGCCGTCCTGCCACTGCACCCAGGGTTTGTGGTTCAGGCAAAGCAAATGTTGCATTAATAAAACTTCTGTGCTGCAGTTTAAATGCAAGAGGCTGCATCGTTTTTTTTTGCAAGCTGCGCTTGAATCTTTGTTTTATTCCTTTTTTTTAAAAAAAAAAAAAAAAAAAAAAAGGGAGCGGGTGAACGCTCGGAGATCTCCCTGGACGAGCCGCAGCAGCTGGAGGATACTGGTTTCTCTATGGAGCGGAGGAATTTCATCAGAGCAGCTATTGTTCGGCTGTGTTCTCGGCATTTTGGCAACTGTTCTTTAGATTAACCCTACAGAAAGGCGAGGGTGCTCTTTGCTGGGTCTGAAATAATTGCAAAAATGTGGGCAGATGCTTTTGCATTGTTAGAAGTCGATACTGGCGGCTAGCGGGGAAGCATCGTGTGGAATTAGAGAACGAAGGAGCCGAGTTCTTTAAATCCCTCCTAAAGCCCAGCTGGATGTTCGCACCGATGCTCAGTTGTTTTCTGGGGTGTTAAAATAGAAACAGCCCGTTTCTGCCCCCCTACCTCGAGCAGTCAGTGCTCTCCGGTGCGGATGCCTGCGGCACGGCGCTGCTGGGGCCTCGGTGCCTCCTGATGTCCAAGGACCTGGGCGATCCAGCTCCCTGCTGGTATCACGCCATCATTTTGGTGGATTTGCTCCCACCTTAGCGGATTCTCTCCTCTCAGCCGCTCTGCATCTATAGGAGCACGGGGCTGTTCTTCTGCGCCCACCCTGGTATGAAGGTGGGTGCAAAGCCAGGTGGGTTTCCCACTACACGTCCCCGTTTCTCTGCCATGGCACTGGGCTGGCACCCGGTCACTGTGCCACATTGTGGGATGAACAGGGAGCGGGAGCAGGTCCTGGAGAGAGCCGCTTTTGGAAGCAGGAGGGATGTGGTCTGGTGCCCGAGCACGGCCCCGCTGGAGTCAGCGATGCTCTCGCTGGGCGCAGTCCCGGTGGGGTCCGGCTCATCCCAGATAAAAAGATCGAGGTAACTTCTTCGTGTGTTGTGCAGTTATTCTGGATATGTCCTGCTGAGTTTGCCTCCCTGGCACTGTTGGGAGACTGGGAACAACCTTGTGGATTCTGTTAGGACTGCTGAATTTGTCAGTGCTCGACTGGGCTGGGACAAAACGCTTGGTGATGCTGAGTCTCCTTTTCCACCAAGGCAAAGCACAGAATATCCCGAGTGGGAAGGGACCCACGAGGACCATCGAGTCCAACTCCTGGCTCCACACGGAACCACCCAAACCCTATGTCTGAGAGCGGTGTCCAAATGTTTTTCGATCTCCAGCAGGCTCGGTGCTGTGCCCACTGCCCTGGGAGCCTGTCCCAGTGCCTGGCCACCCTCTGGGTGAAAAACTTTCCCTAAATCCAATGTGCTCGGGTTAATAAGTAACTCTGCTGGCAAAAGGCTCTGGGCTCCTTGCCCCAGGCCTGTGCAGCATGGCAAGTGCTCCTTCCTGGCCTGGGCACGCTGCTCGTGGGCTGTTTGTGCTCGACGCACGCGAGGAGGACATGCAGGAGTTTGGCCCCAGCTGGATCTGTGCTGCCACCCACACCGGCTGGCATCGCTGTGGGGCACCTCAGGAGTTAAAAACCTGTGGTTTGCCTCGCCGCTGCTTCCCCTGCCTGCACCCTCAGCCCCTGGCTTCGTGCTCTGCAAAACCTCACCGAGGGGGGTTTTTAATCCGACGTGCGTATTTTGGTTCAGTTTACACGGACACCGCTACTCCGATTTGCGTTGTGACACCCGAAGAGATTACACACGCGTCTGGCGGAGAGGGTTACAAACCGGTGATCTGGCTGCTAGGAGCAGGCAGGGTTTTAGGATTTCCTTTCTAGGTGTGCGGAGCCCTGTAATGTAAGCAGCTCTGATCCTTTGTTGTTGCCGTGTTCGCAGGGAGAGCTCGCTAAAGCTAGCACGATTGTTCAAGCAAATGAGAAATGAATGAATTTAAAATATGACTAAATGCTGCCACATTAAAGCAGTAGTCGAGATTTGTTAAGAGCCTAATTTTTTTTTTTTTTTTGCGTGTGAACCTGGAGTAATAGGGCTGCTTTACCTTTTAAAGGATTTAACAAGTCGCTCTTATTTTCTTTTAATGTTGCTGTGCCTCAAGATAATGCAGGGTCAGAGCGAGCGTAACTAATTCCAGCTTGAAAGCGGAGGGCAGCCTGTTTCTCAATAGGCTTGCAATTAGGGAAACAATCCTGTCTCAGGGAAGGCCGTTGCAGGAAACGAGGCTGTTGGGATCGCTGTAAATAAAAATACATGCCTGGGGATTTTTTTCTTTCCTTTTTTTATTTTTTTGGGGAGAGCAGGAGGAGGAACCCTGCAAAAGCCCAGGTTATGCTTTGTTTTGCTCACTTTCTTGTGTTTTTCACCTGGGAGGACTGGCAGTGGGATCCCGAGAGCTTCTCCCGGTGGCTGGGCTTTTGGGGCGCGTTGCCTTGCTTTTTTGGGGCAAAATCTTGTTGCTGCATCATTAAAACTTGCTGTAGGAACTTCATAATCTTGCTCCCCCAAAACAAACCGCCCGGCTATTTGTGCATTTGTTGCACTGCCCATTCTGGCTGTGCTGTCCCCTGGCATTTCAGGTGCTGCCCAGGCTCAGCTCTGCCTCGCCCCCTTGAATTTTTTGCTTCACCCCTGCTGTGCCGCCGGCTGGGAGCATCCCCTTGGGGTGGGAATCCCAGCCTGAGCTCGGTGCCTGCGCACTTTGCTTGGCAGCAAGGCCGTGTGCTGCTGCTCCCGAGGGAGATGAAGGCAGCCCCAGCTTTTGCTCGCTGTTGGCACTAATTTGGGTGGCGAGAAAGTGCCTTGGGGTTTGCTTTTAGGAATCGAGCGCATCCTTACCGATGGCACCGGTTTTAGTCCCCAGTAACTCAATAAGCTGAAGAATGCGGCAATATCTGGAATTAAATCTGTTCTTAATTGCTCGCTTATAAATGGCAGCGTTTCTCCAAATGGAATTAATTTATTATTTTTAAATTACCGAAACAAGGCTCAGCAGCACAAACTCGACAGTTAGCATTAGCGCGATAATAAGACGCTTCCAAAAGGTGCGCTTGGCATTTGTAGCGCATAATGCGATCTAACAAACCATAAACTGTGTCAAAATACTGCTAAGGTGGTAATTAAAACTTTAAAAACGCAGAATAGAGGAATACCCTCCTAATTGTGACTTTTCAATGAAGCTCTTTCATAAAAAACATTGTTTCTTGCCAAAACAAATTCAAAGGCATTTTTGTAATTTCTTCTGGGGAAAGGAGGAGTGTTTACCCAGCCTTTCATGTTGGCTGAGCTTTTTGACTTGTATTTAAAAAAGAAAAAAAAAAAAAAAAGAAGAAGGAGCTAGTGCAAAAAGAGGCATTTTTCTGGATATTCCTTGAAAAGCTGCACTGACAGCTGCTGGTCGTGGATGGGGATGAGTGTGGGGTTTAGGAGGGAGCTCTGCAGCACCCCAGGACCCACTGGGGGCAGGAATCCCCCTGTGGGGATGGGGACGGGATGGGGACGGGATCCCCCGCTCGCCCTGCAGAGCATCTTCAGCAGTGACAGGCACCCGGCCAGCGCACAAAGCAGAGCTGCTTGCGGTATTTATAGTTTTCCCTTCTGATTCTTATCCTTCCAATTTTGGACACGTTTTTGACAGCTTTTACCTGCTGAGTCACCATTCAGCCCCTTGCACGGGAGCAGCTCCTGACATACCAGTTCCCCGAGCAGGCTTGGGCAACTGGCATTTAAAAATAAATCCTGCAAGGGAAATGTTTTTTGTTTTTTTTTTCTCCCCCTTTTTTAAAATTTTCAGCTGCTTTTCCTGCTGTGTGCTTGCTTCCTTGTCCAAGATGGCTATTTCATAGAAGCGATGCCTTCATGCTGCTAGGATGCCCTCACGCTTTATCGCCGCAGCGCGGAGGAACTGGATGGTGAAACCAGATAACGGCGCGACTTGGAGCGATGAGTGCATCTGATCCTGCAGCAAGCCCTCTGGTTTTGCCGGAGATGGATTTTTTCGGTGATAAACCACGACTCGAGCACGAACTGTTTGATTCTCATCGCTCCGCTTAATAAGAACTCCCGGCGCTGGAAGCAGCCGTGGGAGATAGACCGGGCTCTCCGAGGGGAGCCGGGGTGCAGGGGTCGCAGCCTTCCTCCTGATGCTCGGGTCGAGGTGACAGGAGTGTTGACAGCTGTTTTTGCAGCGTTGCTTGGTGCTTAATCTGTGACACTTGCTCGCAGGCTGCCTGTCGGCGACCAGAACGTGGGGGCCGGCTCTCCAGAAACCGCGTGGAAATAGCTCGGATGCGTGCGGTGGCGCTCAGCTCGGGTACCGAAATACCCGCCTTCGTTTTGCTTTGAGCGCTTTCTGCCCTGAAAAAGCATCTTGGATTTTTTGGGGGGTGAGCTGCGGTTTTGTGCATGGCGTGGTGACCGTCGGGGTTGGTGTCAGCCCCTCGCAAATTTGTGCATACGTTGATCCTGTGGATAGGAGGGGAAGGCGTTAGGGTGTGCACAGCTGTCATGTTCCTTATTCTGCATGCTCACACAAATTCCCCTGTTCCCTCTCTTTGCGGAATACCCTAGAAATCGGTCATTCTGGTCTTATTTTACATGAATCCTCCAGGTAGCTGCGTTTCACTGGCACACAACCGCTAGAGGAACACTGGCTCCTGGGGAGATGTGCTCGCGCTTCATTCCGCATGCTGTCCCATGTGCCCCCAACTTTGGGTTTTGCAGGGAGGAAAGATGGGGTGTGCTTAACGAGAGGCAACTGGGGAACAACCTCTGCCTGACATCGAAGCCGCTTTGGGAAGGGGAGGCTGGGGATGAAGGGCAGCCGGGTCGAGCTCCCGGGCACAGTTGCTGGGAGATCATCGGGGGGAGATTTATGCGCGAGGAAGCATTGGTGGGATTCCTCGGCCCGACTTCCTTCACCGAGCGGCTCGGTGGCGGATGGGAGCTTCCTGCCTCCGCAGCAAAATGTAATTTCGGCGTGGATATATTTAGGATGCTGCGAGGCGCCGCGAATAGCCCCAGGGCACAGGGGTCGGCTACGAGGCGAAGAACCGGCGGCTCACGGCCAGCACTGGTTTATCGATATCTGAGTCTCATCCCCCATGTTGTCTTTCCTTTTTTCTGGGTTCTGCTGATGAGTGGCTGATCTTTTCCATGTCTCATCGTTGAATGCCTTGGGGATATGCTGCCTCAGTCCACCAGTAAATCCACGACCCAAAATTCAGGGCAGCACGGGCCCAGCAGGAGCAGGCTTCAGGTGGGAAACCCCCGGGGTGTGTTTGCAGTCCTTCGTGCAAAGTTTGGCCCTTGCCTACACAATCCCCTCGTCGTTCTTGAAGACAACAAGATTTGCTCTTTTTTTAAATCTGAACGAGTAATTAAATAATAAATAGCTGTTCACTGCTTTCATGTGAAGGAGGAACCCTGTCTTTTTAAACCCTTTCTATTAGAAATGGATAGTGAGCTAATTTCTAATTGTGCACAACTACCCGGTGCTTGAACATGAGGCTTCCCTTTCCCATTGCAAGTCTCTTTGGTGATAGCAACCTCCAGCATATGGTTTTCTGAGAATTTCACATGTAGCTCAGCCACGTGGTGACACCCTCTCCATCTTTTGGGCGCGTGCTAGTCTAAAAGTGGTCTTTTTTTAGTTTCCAGGATGCTTGTGAAGACTTAGTGCTAGGAAGGAAAACAAAAGGCCCACCAACACCAACAGTTTCTGCAAAATAAGGTTTCTAAAAATGCATCTCCTAGCGAGGAGAACACATGTGCCAGGGTTACAGCACAAAAATTGTTGACGTGTTTTGCTAAATTTTGCTAAGGGATTTTCGGCGCTGAAGATTTCTGTGTTTTAACAGTTAGAAGAAGTCTATGGAGCTGGGGGCCACACGCAGTGCTTTTCCCTCCTGCCTCCCCCTGGTGCCACCCGGCTCTCTGGCGCTGTACCTGCGTATAAAGGAAACATTCCCCGTTGCTTTTTGGGTGCCCCTTTGGCTGGAGGTGTGTGGCAAAGAGGAGAAAAAAAGAAGGGAAAGTCTTACTCTATCTCACACTGCTGGAGCAAGGAGAGGGCTGCGGAGATGTCGAGCTAGACAAAGGGGAGCATGGGGATGGATTCCCTCCCTCCCGGCACGCAGCTCCAGGTTTGGCTCTTGTTTCAAAGCTCCTCTCTCTCCTGGCTGTTTTAAATTTAGGAGCTGGAGCATGCGGGCGTCCGGGGCCGGTGGCTGTGCCGTCGAGCAGGAGCAGGACCAGGCATCTGCAACAGCAGGTGCTGCTGAGCCCGCTGCCCTCCGCCACCCAAATCTGTATCACACCGGGGAAGAGAAACAGTGCTGAGAGCTGCTCTTGCAGCATTTTGAGGTTCATGCTCCAGCATCCCTGTGTCCCATGCTGCAGATGTCCCCTAGTCGTGCTCAGCCTATAAATCATGCTCAGGGACCTGCTGGCAGCTCTCTGCCACCTCCTGGGGCATCCACGTGGGAGCCCGGGCAGGGACCACGATTACTTGCTCCGAGATGCCACCAGATCCCCTCCTTCCCTCACGTGGGACTGCTGAACCCACCTCAGGACGGGGCACTCAGTGTTTTTGTGACCCCTGGATGGTTTTGTCCAGATGAGGAATAAAATTGGGTCTGCAGTTTGCAAGAGGAGACTTGGGTAGCGGGATGGCTTCATCTTTGTTTCCTGGTCCTCTCCTCCCTGTTCATAAGAGGCAGATAATCTACCTGGCAAGGGTGCTGGGAAGCTAAATGAATTCACGCTGAGGTCTTTAGATAGAAAGCGCTGCAGTAAGCACAAAGTGGGGGTGTAGGCATGGTGCAGCACTTGGATGCAGCGCGCTAACGTACGCGCACAAATGTGCTGAGACCTTTCAGCGGAGCTTTAAAAATCGCCTGTGCCATCGGAAGGGTAAATAGAGGAAGAATAATGAGCCCAGCATTGCTCTTATTGACCTCTACTTCCAAAGCAGGGCCGTTTCTTTCCCTTCATTTCGTGCTCGTGTCCCCGCCGGGTGCTGCAGACCCGCTGGGGACAGGCGCCTGGAGCACCTCTTATCAGCCCTGTGTGGGCAGGGAAAAAAAAATAAGGTGCCCACCTCAATTTCCTTTTTTTATTTTTTTTTGTAAGAATAGCTTGGAAGAAATGGTCCAAAAAACGTGTACTGAGGTTTCTGAGCAGCATATAGGAACTTCAAGCACCACGTGGAAGCAGGAGGCTGCAGTAGCTTTGCTGGGCTGTGGCACTTCATGAATTTGCTCTGCAGGTCAGTCACAGACTCACAGGCTGGTTTGGGTTGGCAGGGATCTCACAGCCCATCTAATCCCAGCCCTTGCCAGGGGCGGGGACCCCTGCCCCCAGCCCAGGCTGCCCCCAGCCCCATCCAGCCTGGCCTTGGGCACTGCCAGGGATGGGGCAGCCACAGCTCCTCGGGGCAGCCTGTGCCTGGGCGCCACCGCCCTTACTGTGAAGAATTTCTTCCTTATATCTAATGTAATACTACCTTTTTTAGTGTAAAACCAACCCCGTTTGTGCTGTCAGTATGCTTCCCTGCTGAAGAGTCCCTCCTCAGCTTTCCCACAGGCCCCCTAAGCAAAGGGCAGAAGAAATGGGGATGAGTGATTCTGCATGGTGCTATGGCCATGCACATCTTCGCCAAAAATCTCACAGGACCCCTGGTTTCTCCAGCCTGCAAGAACTATTTCTTCGCCTCGTCGGCACGTAGCCGCTGGGTGCAGGGGAAGGGGCTCCGCAGCCCCTCCGTGCCCCTGAGCTGGGCTTTCCTCCATTTCCTCCACACGATTGCGCCCCATCCTTCCCGCAGCCCAACTCCCGCGTTTTGTGGGAGCTGTGCTTTATTTCAGCATTTCCCATCAGCTCTGCAAAACGGGAATCAGCTCTCTGTGGTGGGCACTGCGCTACTCTGGCCGGGACCTCATCCTCGCCTCGCCGACGGAGCCCCTCAGCAGCACGCGGGGCTTTTATCAGCTCCGCGCCTCAGGGGATGGCAGCTCCTGCTCTGGGAACACCGTGTTGGGGCTCATCCCACCCCATCCCATCCCAGGAGAGGACAGGGACGGATCACAGCACCAGCTCTCCCTGTCCCTCGGGTGCCCGGCAGCAGTAGATCCCCTCAAGGGGTATCCCCATCTGGAGCAGGCTCACGGCAGGCCGGCCTGCTTCGGCTGGGCCCGGCGGGTTTTCTCTCGCCAGGTCGAACGATAAAGGCCCCCTTGTTAACGCGGGTTGCCTTGAGCTATGTTTCCACAGCTTTCAGTCTGTTTACAGAGTATTCAGACATGTAATTCCACCGGATCTGGCTGCTTACGGAGAAGGCTGGATTATTTGTGTTTCATAAATAAGGCCAGAAAATGCAAGGCCCGGAGCCCTGAAAATCAGCTCTGCGTCGCTCGTAATGGGGGCTTCTTTTTTGGTGCCACTGTCCTGCCTTTTGCTCTTAATTATTTATTTTCATTAAGTATACCTCCCCTTCTCTCTGGCCCATGCCCACCCCGTTACCACCCTCTCCCAAAACTCACCTAAACCCTGCGAGCCAACAGTGCTGCCGTCGGCAAGAGGCGAATCTGCATCCCTGGGGAGCAGCGCCCTGGTGGCCCCCTGCTCCCAGCATTGCTGGATCCTGCTGGTGTTTTTTCATACATCCAAGTGTATTTTGCTAGGAGCTGAGTTTGTGTGCAATTAAACCTGGGCCTCTAGGAGGAAGGAGGATGCACCCATGGACTGTCGCATGTGCCATTTGGTGGAGCTCATGGGGTCTCGGCCACCTTTCACAGTCCCGTCCCCTGTCACCTCTTCCATTTGTCCTCCTGGCTGTCCTCAAACCACCAAAGGGCTGAGGCTGCTTTAAAGCAGCACCTCCACGAGCTCTGGAGCTCACTGGAAGAGCGGCTCCGTACATGTAAATGAGCGGTTTGGTTAATTAGAGCTCCCTGGCCCTCTTCCAGCTGGACATGGGCACCGTGGCCCTGGAAGCACGGGGTGGCATGTCCTCGGGACGGGCACCTGGGCCAAGGCTCACACCCAGACCCTGCCGAGATGCTGAGAAATAGGCTAACCTAACACTTTTTTTTTTTTTCCTCATGAAAGTGTCTCTAATGGTAGTTTAGTGGTTTAAAGCACCTTGTAAGGACTATTAACGTGAAAGCAGCGCTGGTACAAAAGCCATATGTGTAACTGAGCGTGGAGGTGTCAATTCAATTAGCGAAGTGCTTGGGGGGACATCTGTGAGCAGCCGGAGAGGCTTCCTTCCCTCCCTCCTGTTCCAGTTCCACCAGCACCACGAGTCCTGCCCCTGGCTGACCCCAGCCAGGCTCAGTGTTGCCATCTGTGAAATGGGAGACAGTGTCACCAGCCTGCCCATTTTCCCAGGGTGAAAATTTCTTCATCTGTTTGAAAGAATTGCTTTGGCTGAGCTTGGGGTCTGGATTGTGTCCCGCTGGAGCTGGCGAGCACCAAACGATGGGGGTTATTTGCCCTGCGCCCCAATGGGTGCTGCTGGCACCCTCGGGATGGAAATCCGGGAGGATAACGGGAGCTGCACCTGTGTAGGAGCATCCTGCAGCCTTCTCGGTGCTGTGTCACCCAGCCTTGATGCCACATCTGGGCTGGGGTTGTCCCTGCAGGACGGGGCACGTGCTCAGCACCGCTGCTAACAGCAGTGTCGTGCCCTCAGCAGCCGCTAGCGGACATGTGGGAAGTAGTCGCAGTAGCATGGCCTGTAAAGTGATGTCTTCCTGGTGTAAACCCTCGTTTTCCAAAAACCAGCATTTCTGGGGGAATTCTTAGGTTCCAGCCAGACCAATAGCTTGGGACACCAGCCCCGTAAGCAGAACAATAGGAAGCTGTTTGGGCGGACTCTCTTCTAATGGAAAACAGACCTAAGGACTTCAGTATCTCGTTCTGGGGGAAGTCGATGAGTCCTTGGAGCTTGGCGCGCTCTCTCTGACTTTTCAGCCCAGCAGTTAAGACAGACACCCCATTTTAGAGGTATCGGTAGTGAAGAGCACCTGTGGTGTCGGGCTCGATGCCTCGCAGTGGTTGGGATGATGCTGGCAGCACTCAGCATCTTCTGCTAACGGGGGCTGCGGTGGGCAGGGGACAGGGACGGTCAGATGGAGCATCCACAAAGCACCCCATAGCTGTGAGCTGGTTAGCACCAGGCGTACGGACCAAACTGTGAACAGCAGGGGAGAGGTGCAGACCCTAGGGCTTGCTCTCCCTCTGCCTTGATGTGCTGCTGCATCACAGTGCAGAGGCAAGGAAACATTTGGCTCTGTGACACCTTTGATGCCAGAGGCTTGTTTTGAAGCCGTGACTCTCCCGGAGAAGCTTTGGTGCTGCTCAGCTCCCAGGTTTCCTGTCTCAGTTCATCAAGAGCGACCCACGAGGTGTACAAGCAGTGCAACCTTCAAGCGGGCTACGTCTGAGAGGCTGCGGATGCTGATAATAAACCCGATGAGACTTCCATGCTGTTGTTTTAAATGCTCCGTGTGATGTTTCCAACGGCATTCTAACTTCCTTGGTAGGACAGCGGTAGGATCTAGAAATATCCGAGGCGTTGACCGTGTCTGTCTCTGCCTTCCCGTCCAAAGATAACAAGAGCCGCAGGCGAGCCCTTCCCCCAGAGCCGCCGGGCTTGTGGTGCTTCTCAGTGCATGTTTTGGCAGCGAGAAAATAGCCTCGAAGTACGGCAACAGACAGAAATACGCCGGAGCATCAGGAATGAAACCAGTCTCTTTGAGGACAGAGCAAGAGAACATAAAGATTTTTTTCTTCCTTTCTAAAGGTGTTGGGAGCAAAGCCTTTTTTTTTAGGGGTGGAGGATCGCAAAGCCCTCGCCTGGACCAGAGAAGTGATTCAGGCTGGCAGATTTCGAAATGAAAACACAACTGGGGAAAAGCTGACTTTTTAAGAACAACTGCTCGCACAGGTTTAAGAAGAAAAATCGCCTTCTCTTTGCACTTTTGCTGACGTTATTCCTCAGGCTGTGCATTAAGGACCTGAAGGTCAGCGCCAACTTCTTGGCTCTGCCATGGGTTTCCGAGCCTGTTTGGGGCTGTGCTCTCCCTCGTATGGTCCAGCTGGGGGCCGGGGCAGGAGCTGAAGGTCGAGGCTCATTGCCGTTCTCTCTGAGAGGTTCCCCAAAACCCCAAGACCTGCTCCTGTGCCCTCGGAGGGTTTGTGTTCCCTTCTGTGCCCATCTCTATCAGAGCAGGCTCAGCCAAAGTGTGAGAGGTGATGTTAATCAGGCCGGGTCACTCAGTGATGAGCACAGGGAAGATTTAAAGAATTCTCCCTCCTAAAAAATAAAAAACAAACAACCGTACATCTTGAAGACCTGTGAGCTCAGCTCACCTTTTCCAGCCCCCAAGCCCCCTCCAGGCTGCTCACAGGGCTGCTGGCTCCAGAACAAGCTGCCAGGCACAAACCATCCCGGGGCATCGAGGGCTTCCAAGCTCCCTGCAAAGCTGGTCGGGCTCCACCGGGTACCAGCAACGCTTCCCTGGGGGCAAACCCAAGCACAGGCAATGAATAATAAAAGATGCATCAGCACGCAAGAGTCGTTGTGCTCTGTTTTTTAGTGGATATTCAGTTTTTGCTACAACATCGTTGTGACCCTGGAGTAGTGACAGTAAGATGCAAAGAGAGGAGGAGAGAAATGCCTGTTGTAGTAGTAGTAATAGTAGTAGTAATAATAATAATAAAGCTCCGATTTAAACAAGACCTCTGTAGTTCGGAGGAGAAAAAGCCAAGAGGCAGAGAAGAACTACATCATGTGTCAGAGATGCCTTCAGTAAAAAAAAAATAATAAAATTTTAAAGTGAGCTGCTCCCTCTCCACTGCCACATCCCTGTGTGCTTTCCCAGGCAGCGCCCTGCACGCAGCGCTGCCTCTGCCATCCGGGTTTGCTGCTGGGCAGTGCCCAGCCACGTCCGTTTGTGATTTGGCCTTCTGCAGAGGGATGTTTTTGCCAATTTTCGAACCAACCTTCGGTCTTTCAGAGGTGAGGTGGCTCGAGACGCCCGCAAGTTTTGTTGGATTCTCGGCGTAGCGCCAGTGAGTGCAGGCAAAATGCGGGATGCAAATACACGGCGGGGCAGATGAAAATTAAAAAAAGGTGAGATCTGTTCCTCCTGAAACGTCGAGACTCCGACCAGGAAGATCACCCGTTTAAAAATAAGAAAAAAAAATAAGAAAAGATGATAAAAGCAGGTAGTGAGCTTCACACCACTTACTTCTTCCACACGTGTTTCACGGTGCCGAAGTCACCTTGTCGTTCAGCTCTTGGGTTTCCACTTGAGTGAGGTTTAACACATCCCTGAGTGATCCCGTAGTAAATATGGTGATTCATCCTTCCTGCCGTAGTGAAAAGGGGAGGTGGGGATGCCTGTCAAGTGCTGCAAGTCCTGGAATTAAACGTGGAGGGATTTTGAATAACCTCTGAGTTCGCAAAGAGAAGCACTAATTTTAGTGTCGAGGTGATATTTAATGGAAGAGCAGCCAAAGGGACATGCTCGTTTTTAGGCACCCAACAAAAAAAAAAAGTATAAATACAATAAGTTTAAAATAAAGTAATTGGAAATTAATTGAAATTTAATTTTAATTAGGTGCCTGAAATTGGATCGTCTGGGTCCCTGGGGGTCCTACCGCTGTCTCTTCCATTTTTTTTTAACCTTCTGTAAGGAAAATGCCAATTAATTTTGTAAAAGTGCTTTAAATAACTTCGTGTCTGCCACCTGTTGCACGTCAGCGGGACTCAGATGTTCAGGCACTTAGGATCCCACGTGCAGTCGTAGTTACAGAATAGCTGCAAAGGAGGAGAAGCAGTTGGGTCTTCGCATCTCTAAGATGCCAAGTTTTCCTTAAAAGCAAGAAAAATGGATCTTGTTCTGCGCTGGAATATCTCCCACCTGGGTTTCCCTTTTCTGGCTGGAGCCAGGGGTCGGAGCCCTGTGAAATCTCAGTTTCAGGACCCACGTTGCTCGGGGGGGGGTGTACACGTGCACGTCTGTGTTTTGGGGCTGGGGGCAGCGTTTTGTGGAGCAAGCCCCTGCTTCCCTCGTGTTGGGCGTGTTTCAGACTTTAGCTTCTCGTGGTGAGCTCCTGAAGCCGTCACCATTTCCTTCCACCTCTCCGAGCTCCCCAAAAGATGCGTTTTGCTCAAGAAGCCTGAGCAGCGGTGTTATTTATAGAAGAATTATTTGCACCTGAATAACCTTGGCGTTTGCTTGCAGCAAGCCTGGGGATCAGCTTCCCCACACGCTGCAGCACCGCTGCCGCTGGACCTCGTGGTGTTTTTCTGGGCTGGCTCCATCCATCCCTCCCCAAACCCCTGCCCTGCTCCTTCCAGGGGCTGTACTTGGCTGGAACTCGCTGCTGAAGGCTTGGGCTCTGCTTTCGGGTGGGTTTTCAGCTGCTGATAATCATTGGTGGACAAAATGAGCATCACCAGAGTGTGGGACTTGATGCTCAGCATCCCAATGCCTTCACCTGCCTCCAGCCCACCTGGAGCCCCCCTTGAAATCCCTCTCGGCCCTGCACCAGTGATGTGAGATGGGGGCTTTGGGGGGTCCTGGGGCACCCCTGCTCCCTCCGGGCACAGGCACGGGGTGCGATCCCCACCAGGGATCACCCCAGCAGCAGTGCCTTTGCTCAGAAATCTACCTTGGAGGCATCTCCCCGTGCATATAGAGTAAGGCACCCACCCCAAAAAGCTGATGGAGCCCCGTGCCTCGGTGCTGCCGGCTTAAGGGAAGGCACAAGTGGCTGTTTAGCTGCATCTTACTCATTTTGCTGGTTTCCACATCTCGGCCCTGAAGTGAAATCATCCCTCAGCATTTAACTAATGGAAACTTGTTTTAGGTGCCAAGATAGGTCCTGCTGCCTCTGAAACTGTTTTTCCAAAAGTGCTGGAAACATCGTGCAGCCGCAGCTACCAGACGTGAGGCGGGGTGGAAACGTTCGAACCGAGCTGGGTACCTCTGATACCGATTTTCCAGAGATAAGGTTTGAGCCCCCCGCATCGTATGGCAGCAGAGTGGGGCTTGTTTGTCGCTTTGGTCACAAGGGTTTGTTTTTCAAGCCAAATCATTTCATTTTGGCCGAGCGGAGGACCTCAGAAGATGAATGGATTTCTTCTGCCTGCTTTCCTATGCTCTCTCTCATTGTCAGAGCAACGTAAAGGCTCCTTGGAGTAATTAGGAATCTAGCCCTTCATTTTTCTTGTCTCTTTCCTTCCGTAAATCAGGGGAGCGTGCTCATTCCTCCTGTCCAGCTGAGACTGCACGCGAAATAAAATCCTCCTCGGTGCAGCGCAGGGCTGGGTAACGCAGTGCTAAACGCTGACTTGAGCGTCTGCCTTCCCAAACGCGGGAGATGAGAAGAAAACTGATTTCTCTTTACTTAAAACGAGGCGTGTGGCTGCTCGGGTAGGGCTTGGGAACCCTCTGGGGCTCCCGGGTGCCGCGTGTACGCGTAACTGTCACGCACACTTGGCTGTTTGTCCTCGCTGCTAATTTAGAGGTCAAAGCCTTGGAGGTTTCCCAGTGTGTATCGTGTGCCGTGATTAGTTTTTCCATGCAAAAAAAAAGTTAAATTTGCCAGTAACGTTTAATTATTTTCCAATTAATTTAAGCTCTGCTGGAGGAGTTGATGTTTGCACCGGGCAGCAGTGGGGCATCCCCGGAGCGAGAGCCGCGCGTCCCCTGGAGCTGCCTCGGGTACAGGAGCAGGACTTTTTTTCTTCTTTTTTTTTTTTGTTTTTTTTCCTAAAAAACAATTTGAGTCTCAAGTATGAAAGTCTGATGAGGGGAAATAATGTACCGGAACATTTGCTTGTGGTTTTTCTCTCCCTCCCTTTCCCTGTGCGTGCCTGTAGGATAGGGCGAGCGGTGCCGCTGGGATGGGGGCAGGCAGTAGCCTGATGCGCCGGCTGCTTTTTGGGGTGCTAGGGGGTGGTGGGGTGGCTCAGAGGTGGGTCTGGGGGCTTCAACTTGCCGTTGTGGGGATGGAAGCTCCTCAAAATGAGCAGCTTCTTGTCTGCTGGTCCCCAGCAGCTTTATGTTTGGGCCAGGTGACGGGGAGGCTGGAGGGTGGCAGCAGCTCCGGCGGGATGGTGCCACGTGCGAGTTTGCCGTGGCGAGACGAGGGGAAGGGCTGCTTATCTAATTACCCCCGAAGGCTAATTATAGCAAGGAGCAGGAGTCGAAGGAATGAACTTTCTGGGCCTGACTCATCCCCTGTGCTCCTCTCTGGCAGCTCTGAGAGCGCAGTGGGTGGGAATGTCCCCAGAGATGCTTCCCACGTCTGACGGTGTCCTTGGACGCGGGGCGACGGCTTCGCCCGAGCCATCTGCCCGGCATCCCTGGGGCTGCCTGAGGATGCTCTCGCCTTCACTCGGCACAGGATTGCCCCGTGCTCGCTGCAGCCCCGGGAAAAGCGAGGAAAAAGCCCGTTGTTCTCTTCCCACCCCCCGCAGTTTTGGTATTTTCGCTCCGAAGGGAGCCGGAGGGTTTGTCTGGCGTGACCTCTTGCATAACGTGGGGCTGGAGCCTTCCACTCGGTAATTCCTGAGTCATGTCCCAGGCGTGTTTGAATTGGGCCATGTGCACCTAATTAGGGCAGAGCCTCGTTCCAAGGGGCTCCTTTTCAATGAACGCTGCTGAAAGGTGTGCTCCTTATCCAAGGCAGCGCCGTCCGACCCCAAAGCATCACCGGAGAGCCTCGAGCGAAAGATTCCCCATCGCCCATCCGATTATTCCCAATTCCCATTTTATTCACTTTCACCTGCACTTTTCCGACCTCCCCCCGCCCCATTAACCACCGAAGGAATTAAAACGTCGGATCGCCCCCCCAGCAGCCGATTTCCGCCGCCGTGCTGTACGAATGGCTAGCAGTGATGTACCAGTGAAAGAATGCAGCTAACCACTGTCGGCCGGGATCTTCTCGCGTCCTACGGAAACTCCGCATTCTTCGGCCAGCTTGCGGCATGCCAGCACATTCCTGCTCCATGAGGTGGAAGCAATCCTGGTAGTGTGAGCTGTGATTTCTGTGACTGGGGTGGGGAAGCGCCGCTTTAAAAATACTCTTAATTATATTCCTTCTCGGCAACGCATCAGCGCCATTTTTAGCCCATTACGAACGCTGCGATTTTTCTCTTAAATCACGCCTATTATCTGATTGACCTAGTTCTTATTTGATTTTTTATTTTTTTTTCTGCCATCGCGAAATGTTCTATTTTCAGGCACTTACAGCCCTTAAAGAAGGAGAAGAAGGAGGGGGGAGAAAAAACAGAGCCTAGCCCTGAGCCGTACCCATCCATTCGGCACCTAGGGGCACGGATGCAGCACCGATCCCTGTCGTGGCCACAGCTCTGTGCTTCTCCTTCCTCCCTGCCTTCATCTTTGTCTTCTCTCTCCACGTGCCACCTCTGGATCCATCCCTGCCAGCACCCATCTCCCAGAGGGGGACCAGGGCAGGGAGCGGGTCTGGGGGTGCTCACGGAGGTGGTGAGGGGGAGATGTGAGAGCCTCAGCCCAAGAAGAGCTCTTCTCCATGGGCAAGCCGTGTCGCAGCAAGCCTTCCAGCTCTCATTTTCGTGCAGAAGGAGCCAAAACGAGCCCAGGTAGTGGCGCCGTCGCTCACCCCATGGTACAGATGATGGATGCTGCATGGAGCCAAGCAAAAGACTAAAGAAGCCCAGTGGCATCAGGCTCACTGCCCCAGCTGTTCTGGCTCTGCCACGATACCTGGAGCACGTTTTTAGGTCTGCGGTCATGTTTGCCATGGATCTGGTGGCCAGCCCTAGGGGTCCTTTCCCTGGAAACCACAGCAAAAAAAAAGCCCTGCGGGGCTCCTAGCAGCCTGCTGGGTTTTTCATTGACCTGTGAAGACAAAAAATCCCATTTCTGGTGATGCAGCCCATACTGATGTATTGTAAAATACACTGCAGCACAAATGTGCTCTGGTTTTTGATGTTTTGAATCATCCTTTCTTAGGAAACCTGTGTAATTGTCCAAATACATGTACACACACATACATATACGTATAGTCAGTGCTGCACCAAGCTTTTTCGTCTGACCTCTTCTAGTCATGGGGATCTTGCCTCTTTACTCCAGCTACTTGCAGATTCCTGCCCGAAAACCCTGTTTATCAGATAAAAATAAAAATAATCAGGCTGGTATCCCTTTCCTGCCTGTGCCCTGGAAGCAGGGGTTTTCTTTGGAAAGATGCTAACGACGGGAGCTCCGATTTCTTTCCCATTCAACACGTGGAGGCTGGGAGGACGGACGCCCTTTTCTCTCACCTGCGAACTGCTGCCTCACCTGTGCAGGCACGAAGATCTTAAGGGAAAGGGCAGCGCGGTACAAAACATGTCGACAGGATAGCTACGAACCCGAATATATCCACTCCAAGAGATGGAAAATCATTCACAAATCCCCGGGGGACAGCACATGCTCCTGAGGAGCTGCTCTAGACAGGCTTTGTGCACGGCAGACAGATAGATGGGAGCACAACGTTTGCTCGGGAATAAGAAATGGAAAAACCTCACCCCAACCTTTTAATACCGACTCCTCTGGATTACATTTTTATTGACTTGTTTAAAATACGACGCAGGCAAAATCTGTTTCTCAAGAGTGACTTATGCTGGAGTTAAAAAACAGAAAGCAAATCTTGTCTGCCAGCCAAGCAAAACTTGGATTGGCTATTAAAACCCGGGTTTTGTTGGCTAGCATTGTATCTGATTACATGGAAGTGTGGGAGCTAATGCTTTCTAAAGCTATTTTTCCAGCCTTTCAGATGTTCAGTCCTATCACCTACTGTATTTGATCAGCGAGACTTCCCTCCCCACCAGCCCTGTGCCTTCTAATCAAACCCGTGTGTCTCGGCGAAGCGCAGGAAAAGCACTTTTTGTTCTAAATATTTATTTTTAGGTAAACGTAGCTGTCGCTGCAGACAAAGGATCTGCAAAACGATTCTGCTGAAGTGCAAAGGAGATGGAGAAACTTGTTGATGGCAAGCATCTGACCGACTCTGCAGTTTTTACTGCCGGCGGTGAGGAACTGTCTCAGCAGGTGGAAATTACCCTGCTCCTGCTGAGCGGGCCGGAGCTGACCGTCGGGCTCAGCCAAGAGGATCTGCACATCTCTTTTGAGTGCAACAGGCTTTAGTTTTGTCCCTGCAGAAGACGCAGGTGAAAGCGTGCAGTCCTGCCCTGCTCTGCAGGGGGAAACGGGTTGATGTGTGCGGGATCGTCAGGCAGAGCAGCTGCCCCTTCCACTGCTTAATTTGGGGTTTTCTGATTGAATATTTCCCTGTCTGTGTGAAGCTACTGGAGATAACTCCTGTGTGGACTGCTGGAAGGAGCCTGGAGATGTCTGTCTGTCTTTCTGGCAGTGTTGGAGTGCCCTGGACACGTGTCTGCTCTACTCTTAATGTCTTCCCATAAAGAAGATTCTCCAAGCTCCTTGTCCCAGTGCTTTGGTGTCCTTACTGCGAACAAATTTTCCCTAAATACACTGAAGCTCCTTCCAGCATGTTGCACCGAGTCCTCTCTGTGCCACCAGCTAACTTTCATTCCAAAACAACAGCAGGTCTTCGGGACCTCGGTTTCTGAAAGATACCTGGGGCTGCGGATGGGAGAGGGGCTTTACTCAACTAGCAATAGCTCCGTGGGAGCTCCCTGGGAGCGTTTTTGGTGCTTCAGATGGTGGTTGACAGAGGTGATGTCTTCCACTGCTGCTCCTCAGCGTCATGAGGAGCTCTGCTGAGAAGTGTACGTCTTGGGACCGGCATTATCTTTGTATCCCATGTGATAACACACGCACCACGGGGAGCTCCTGGCCTGAGCAAAGGTGTTGGTTTGCTCCAGCAGTGCAGGGACAATGACAAGGATGCCGTGGCATGGTGGAGCTTATTTGGGGGAGGTTTCCCAAATGTGCCTCTCCACCACTTGCCTACGGACCATTTGACCTCGTGTGGCTGCTGGTGCATTGCGGCAGCTGCTCGGATGGCTTTTTCCAGGTTGCGTTGAGTTCCCCACCGCTGTGCATAGCTGGTGGGTAGTTTAAAGCTGCTTGGGTTTTATGTCCCCGTGCATGTGTCCCACAGCTCTCGTGCTGCTGCTGAAGTCCTCGATGCGCTCTGTAGTGTATATTTTTGTGATAAGAATTAAGGAGATGTGGTTTATAGTCCCCTTTTTGTGAGCAGACATTTTTTTGCTGGATGACACCAGCATTCAGCTGGTGGTAGCTGGGGAGAAGGAGCAGGGGTTGGGTTGACACAGTGAACGTGCTGCTTCTGGGAAATTCAGTAACAGGTTGAGCTGTTTAATTACCCTCTTTGTCCCCTGGGCTAGAGTTTGTTTATGAAAGATGGGTTTCATCGAAGAGCTGCACCAGGCTTTGTGTGTTTTCACACAAAGTGTGTGCCTGGTTCCCTTATTCCCACCCCACTGACCGCTTGTGGGGCGGGCTTGGACGTTCCTAAAGTAATGATCTGTCCTGTCCTGTCTCCCCACATTAGTTTGTTGGGCAAAGTACTAGAAAACCAACATTTCCCAGTGTTTTTCAGCATTGGGGCTCTCTGCATCAAGCAGGCAGCAAGGCTGGCTTTCCTGGTGTCGGCTTTTAGGTGAGGCCTTCTTGCCTGTTGGCGTTGAAGTGTGGAGGAAATTGGTGCCAACAGCTTTGATCTGGCTCCAGTCACATTCCCAAAGAACCCTTTTTTACCTTTAAGGCCTCACCCCGTGTGCCGTGAAGGTGCCAGGGGCATAACAGTGGCCACAAAGCTTGCACAAAGGCCAGGAGGAAATGACAGACGTGTCCTCCCTCAACGTGACGCGCTGGCTGATCAGATGGGACTCCTTATCAGCATGGTTCTCCCCCAGGAATCCTTCAGGAGGAGGCTGAAGATATCCCCCAAAGTCAAAGGGTAGGAGACTTCTGTGAAGAAATGGCACAGAGAAGCCCCAGCCCCGCTCACCTGGAAAATCCCAGACGACTTCTGCTGCCCCATAGGTGAGCAGGAGGTGGGCCCAGGTCTCCTGTCCCCATCTTGCAGCAGCCCCGCTGCTCGTGGAGGGTGCTGCTAATGGAGAGCCATTACGAGGATGTTACGGATGAATAATGTAGAAAGTCTGAATAAGCAATATTGCTATAGGAAGCATTTGGAGAGCTGGTTCATCTTTAGAAGCAAGGATGCTTCATTAATCTCAGTGAATAACGCAAGGCCGTAAATTATGTTCATAATAGACATATTTGCATAATGAAAAGTAACTTTTCTTTGTCTTACACGGCCAGAGATAAGAAAAAACAGTATTTTGAGGCAGCCCATCCCACCCTTAGGAGCAGAGGATGGCAGAAGGAGGCAGCCGTGCCCCGCAGCCCTCTGTGTGCCTCCACTGTGCCCTTCACACCGTGACTTGTGCCTGTCCCGCCACATAGAAAATCCGAAGAAGAAGAGTTAAAGAGAATTGCCGGGGCTTGCAGGGAGCTGGCCTCGCTTTCAGCATCAGAAAATATGAAAACCAGCCCGTGCAGCGCAGACCACAACAGAATTCAGAGGCTGCGGCGCGAGTCTGCAGGAAGCTGGTCTGTATGGCGAGGCCACGTCTCTGTAACCCAGTAATCCCTCAAGCTCGGAGGGCTGGAAGCGGGTTGCATTTCAGAGCGGGGAAGCTGTTTGGCCAGGCTGGAGAAACCGACGTTTCCTTGCAAAAGCGGGGGAAGAGGGAGCTCATCTGAAGGCAGGCGTTGCACAAGACGCGGCCGCGCTGCCGGGGTTATGGGGTACCTCCGATTTCCATGGGTTTGCCCAGAAAACACCCCAAACAAAAGTAAATGGCAGAAGTGCTGTCAGTCTTCCAGTTGTGGTGGTTTTTTTTCCCTTTTTTTTCCCTTTTTTAACATTCACACGCTATCTTCTTTCCCTCTGCTCGTGTCCTGCGCTCTGCTTGCAGAGGCGCGATCAGGGCTTTGGGCATCTCAGCAGCAGCTTCCAGTCACCTGTGGGAGATGTACGGCTGGATTTACCCATTGCAAAACCCCACTTTGCAGCTCTCCTGATTTACTAGGTTTCTGTGTGTTCACCACCGTGTTGCCGTGGGGCTGTGGTTGTCACTTGTGCAGAGCAGCGTGGGCTGTTTCTTTCCGTGCAGGTTTTTGCAACGCGTTGCTGCTGCCCAGGGGAGAGCAACAGGATGCACGGGAGGCAATTTTCCTCTGCAGGAAGGTTTGTGCCTCCCTCTCCCTCCTCAGAAGCACCTGGCTCCCCTTTTGTTGGGAGTTTCTTCCCAAATACTACACGGTTTGTTCGAGAAAATGAAAACTGAAATCCTTCTTGTGGTTTTTTAGTAGTTGAAAAAAAAAAAACCTAGGGCAGGGGAGGAGGAGGAAGGATTTCATTAACTGGAAGAAGCTTGGCAGGTTTCAGGCACTGCGAAGTGTTGAAATCTCCATCGGTAAGAGCTGGGAGAGCAGGTGCTTTTCTGTGCTTAGTCTTCAGGCTCAAAAAGTGCTTTTAAATGGAGATTTTACCACCGTACAGAAAATCTTGCCTTGTTTCAGCAGGTGTTGAAGGATGGTCTTGGCTTTCACTCCCAAAAGGTGTAATTAATTTACAAGGGCATCGCTGCACCATTGTTCATTAACTTAAATGTCCATGCTGACCCGTGTGTGTCGTGGTGTGTTCCTGGTGTGAAGAGCACCAGGAAACCTCCCCAGGGACTGCCCTGTGACAGCGGTGCTGCCGGATCCTTGCACCCCCCCCGTCCCCAGACCGAGCCGCACAGCTCCGGGGATGCTCTCGTGAAACAGAAATCAAAACCGGGCGTGCAGCGGTTTTATTCCGGAGGAACAATACTGCTCTGTGTTTTGAGGTCCTGCAGCGTTTCGTGGGTCTACAAGGAGCAGAATGCGCAAGTGCTGGGCAGGAAAGGCAAGCCGGCTGCTTGAGCGTGCCAGCCGCCAGCGGTGAAGGGGCGCGTTTTCAGCCGTGTCTCTACCTTGGGAGCAAAAGAAATCTGGGAAAGATACAGGGAGCGCTGCTCTGGTACAAGCTGCTAACCGACTGTACTCAGCTCTTCCCAGCCCACTTCGTTTTTTTGGCTTTCAGAGCCGTTAGTGAGGGCTGTCCAAAAAAAGAGGAGCCCCATCCCTCTCCCTTAATTCCTCCTCTGCAGTAGACGCACAGATTTCTCCCCGTGTCCTCTCTGACTCAGCCCCATCTCTTCCCTCCTGTTCCACGCTGTCACTTCAGGGCACGACGGAGGGGGTGGCAGGAGGGCTGCCCCCACCACCAGCGCCGTGACTCAGCACCGGGAGGGAAGGATGCCCGCGGCAGGGAAGGAGGGATGCCCACGTTGCCCAACTCCATCTCCTCCATCTCTCAGCTGGCCTTGGCTCGGCTGCCAAGCCAGCATCATTTTCCCTTCACCACCCTTGCAGAGCCCAAGCCGAACGCGCGGCTCGTTACCCAGGCAGGAAATGTTGGCGGATCTCAGATCCGATCGGATCGATGGAAGGGCAGCCTGGCCCTAATTGCTTTTTTTCCGCCGTTCCCCGCGCAGCGTGAAGCAATGAGCGGTCGAGCCGTTTCCCCACGCCTCCCGCAGGGCAGTGAAATTTACACCTCGAGCGCTGCACAGAAATGTTTTTTTTTTTCTTTTTTTCTTTTTTTTTTTTTTTTTTAAAGCCCAGGTCTGTTTTCCCTGGGGAACACCTTCATACAGCAGAGCAGGCTCTAGCAGGGTCCCAATCGCAGTCCGTGCGCATCAGGGCACACGCAGCACAAGGCACTCCCAGCACACCTGCATCGCATGCCACTGCTTTCCAGCAGTGTAAGTAAATACACTGAGAATCAAGCCAAACCTCAGGCTGAACCGCAACCTTTCTCATCTTTTCAAATAGAAAAAAAAGAAAAAAAATGTCCGGGGAGAGCTGCGCAATCTTTGCGCAAGCACGTTTTGCGCAAGGAGTTTGTCGTAGAAGGGTCACCTGGCGGGCAGGGACGCTTTCCCACCCGGTCCAGAAGCTTGCGAAAATGTTAACGAAGAGGGGAAAATCATTATTTTAGTTCGGCCTGTGCCACGTGCGGTCCCCTGGGTGGTCCCAGATGCTGGCATGGGGATGGGGACCTGGCGTCCGTCCTGAGCCCTGGCACAGCGGGGACCCCAGGTTGGTTAGGGGTGCGTTCACCTGCTTGGGGTGCAAGCAGAGTGCCAGCAGGTGTGGGCACGGCGTGGAACAAATCGTCCCCAGCTCCTGGTCTCCTCTTTCCGCAGGGGACCCCTCAGGGCTGGAGGCAGCTCAGGCCCGAGGACGTTGTGCAGCAATTTTGAGCAGCAGATTGCGCTGGTGCCTTCTGTTAGCAGCACTTGGGTGTGCAGGCAAGGAAAACTTGCCTTTAAACTCCTCTCCTTTTTTCTCCAGGCGTTGCGTTTCCTCTTAATACGTGGAAATTACATTATTGGCCAGTGTGGTTCCAACTCTCGTTTTATTTTTAACATTTCCATGCCTGCTGCGCGACGGAAAGTAACAGTGGCGGCCCGTAGCATCCCAAGATAGGAACCAGTTTGTTTTATCTTTCCTTTTGGCCGCGCTGAATTCTGCTGAGCACGTCTTGGCCAAGCTCCAGGACGCCGGACCAAGCCCACCGTATTCAGAGGGAATTGAATAATCGCTGCTTTGCGGTAATTGTAATGTGGGGAGGCACAGAAAAAAAAAAAAAAAAAAAAAAGTGTTTGCGAAACGCTTTGAAGATAATGACAGCCCGCGCTCGCTTTTGAGGAGTGCGGGCGTTGGGGAGCGCGCTGCGGATAGCTCGTTAACGCGCGGTGATTAGAGGACGGGACGAGAGAAACGCCGCTTGCAGTGGTGCCCAATTTGGACTTCCTTTAAGAAGGGAGCAGCGAGAGGGAGGGCTCCGCCGAAAATAACCGAGCATCTCCCCGGCAGATGGTCCTATTCACAGACCTAAAATTACTCGGGACGGGGATGAAAGGAATTGGCATCTGGTGGCGAGGGTCGGGCAGCGTCCCTTGGCGTGGGGGTGACCAGATGGCCCCGGCTCCGCCGCCCGTGCGGCCCCGTGCGGGTGTTTTCAACCTTTCCCCGCTTGCAGACCTCCGGGTATTTATATTTTTTCTTCCTCCAGGGGAGGTGCGGATTCCTGCAGAGCAAATGCAGGCTTGCTGGCAGGAGGCTCGCTTCTCCCGGTTCCCTTTTATGGACCTTCATCACCCCGCTCCTTGCAGCCGCCGCGGGGCCCCCGCTGCGGGCTGGGACCTGCCGGCAGCGCCGGGTGCTTCGCTCTGGGAAAAACCCTACAGAGCCTCACACCTGGCTGCCCGGTGCATGAGCTGGGGTGCCAAATCAATATCCTAGCCAAAATTAAGCATGGGAAGCCACGGTTTGTGGCCACGCAGGACGCTTGGGCTCTGTCCTCCTGCGTCCCACGTGGATGCGCGCTGGCCGTTCCCCGGAGCAGAGTTTTGGGGTGCTTGTTTAAAGAGCTGCTTCCCCTTCTCAGCTGGAGCAGCAAAAGCCTTGAGCATCAGCAGCCCGACCTAGGTTAAAATGACCTTTTGGAGTTTATTGCCCCCCTTCTCACTGTTATTTTTAGCCGGATGGTCTGGTTCGTGGCACAGCCCCATGCACACGGCGGTGCCGGGGAGCCCCCAGCGCCCGACTCCAGGAGCACCCATGGCAGGCATCATGCAAAAAGCAAAATGCATTGCAAAACTCCGCTGCAGTGCAAGAGAACACCCAAGAGCTAGGATTTACATCCCTCTCGCCCTCCTCGTGCACTGGGGGGATGTTGGCAGGGCCTGGATCCGGCCCAGCGTTTGTGCACGTTAATTCCACGGGCTCGCCGCGCCGGGCGAAAAGGACGGGGCAGGAACCTCGGGAAGAAGCTGCTGACGAGCGGGGGGTTGCCTTCCTACGTAGCCACATTTATTTTTATTTTCCTTTTGAGCTAGTATTCCAGGAAAGCCCATTAAAAGCTGGCAGCCGCGCGCCGGCGAGCAGCTTGCCGGAGCCCAGCGCCGGCGTTGCGATGCCGGCGGAGCCGCGCGGACGGCTGGGGATGACGGATGGCGTGAGGTGCCGGTGGAAAGGAGGGGAAAACGGGGATGTTCTCACTCCGCTGAGCTTCCTTCCTTTGTGTTTCCTATTAAGCCCGGGGAGCCGCGCTGATGCGGCTGCTTTTGCAGCCTTCCAAGCTGGAATTTAATTGCGGATGATTTCATCCCGGCCTTTTTTTATGTCGAAGCCAGTGGCCTGCGTCATGCAGCAGTGAATTTAGGCAGATTTTATTTGCATGTGAGTCATTGAGCTTTTCCAGCTGAATGTCACCAACTTGGAATTTTTTGTCTGATTTTGTTTTTGTCTCTTGGTGTTTTTCCACCGGGCTCTGCCGCTGCCCCTCGCTCCCTTCGCCCCCGCGCAAAAAAAAAAAAAAAAAAAAAAAAAGGAAAAAAAAAAGGAGGAAAAGGCTAAAAGTGACTCGAGCCGGGCTTCGAGTTGGCAGTGCGAAAGGCCGGGATTATGAATGCTCGGGGGGGTGGGAGGCAGAAAAAGGATGCTTTATGTTGCTCCCAGGGAAGGACCGAAGCCAAGTCAAATTGAGGGCTCTAATTTGGGAGTGGTGTTATTACAGGTCAGAGGGAGTCAGTTGCCGGCTAAATTGGGAGAGCTGTCACATGCAGGAGCTGCAAATGCTGCTGGTCACACGGCCGTAGCACGCAGTCGCTTGTACAACTCGCTTTGGTTTTGTTGACAATGCTGAAAAAAAAAATAATAATCTGTTTATTTTCCCTCAAAATACAGGCTCGGTAGCAGCGGCCCTCTGCCTTCGCTGCCTGCTCGCCCCGGCCCTCGCCTGCCCTTTGCACAGGGAAGTTTATAAATAGAGCAACTCCTCCATTATGTGCAGCTTCAGTCTCTTTATTTTTATACTGGAATCTGTTCAATGATTAACAGTTTCAACCATGTGCTGTATATCAATACCTTACATACCCTTCATAACTTATTTTTAGTATTATTTTTTCCCCTTCTAAATCCTTTATCCATGTTAGGCAACACAGTTATGACATTCAGATGGTTTTTTTTTATTTTTTTCTTTAGACTTTGAAGAAACTTATCTGCATTTCAATTGAGCTTTTGCTAAAAGGCTTTTTGCAATTGAAATTCAGAAGTCAGAGGAGTATTTCCTCAGCGCGTGTGCTTGTGCCTGTAATCTCCGCAGCGAAAGCGAGGAGGAGTTGGGCTTTTCGACGGATTAGGCTTGCAGGAGAGCTGCAGAAGTCACACGTTTTGGTGTTGTTCGGTTGCCTTCCTGCGCCCTAGGAGATTCCAACTCAAAATCTGGACTGGAGGGCGCGCGGCGCCACACGAGTGATACCACCCCAAGGCAAGGGGAGCAGGCACCGAGCCCACCTCCCACCCCTACCCCAGCTCCCCAAAAGCACCAAAACTGGTGGCATTTTGCTGCTGCTGAGCTCCCAGGCCCCGGAGGCGATGGGGCTCCGCAGCGCCCCGTGTCGTCGCGCCTCCAATCCTTGCCGACCCGTCCCGCCGCCACGGGCCAGGCTGCCTCTGCCCGTGAAACCTTGCACGGCAGCCAGCAAAAGGCATCTGACCCGGGCCCTCGCGGGGATATCTTTGTCCTGCGGGAGGGACGGCCGGCTCGGTATTTCTGTCTCCGCACCGCATGCGCAGGATGCGATGGATTCCCTTCCTCTCCTCCTCCTCTGACCCGCGAGCGGCAGCCAGCCCAGAGGCGGTTTTGGTGCGGTTTCTGCTGCCGTAGCTCTCTTCCCCCTTTCCCTTGCAGAAGGTCCTCTTGTTTTTCCGCTGCTTTCCTGCACCAGCGGGTCCAGGTGGATAAAATATTGCCCCGGTGGAGCCCGCAGCATTTATCCAGGGTGCAGCTAAAGGGCACTTGGTGCTTTTGCAGCTTTGCACACTCCCCGCTGCCAGACGGGCTCCAGGCCCTGTATTTCGGCAGTCTCAGAACACCGACCTCCCCATCCGAGGCCTGGGAGCCGGGCTGCTTGTGCTGATCCGTGTCCGCCGCGTGTCTTTTTCCCCGCGTCCCGGTCAGCATCTGGCCGCCTCCTGGGTGAGACGTCCAGAGGTGGTACCTCTGCTGGCTCCTCAGCTGGCTCCGGGCTCCCATTTCTGACGCTGAACCCTTTTCCCACGTTTTTCTGTCCAAGCTCGGACAGAACTTGTGGGATTTCCGCCCGTCGGTCCTGTTGCACATCCGTTGGCACCGCTTCCCTCCATGGAGTCATTGCTCAACGAGGCCGTGCCTGCTGGACGGCGGCTGCTGAAATCGGGGACACAAAGTCACTTTTCCCAGGTGTCCTCCATGCCCCTGCATGAACCTCACCTTGAGACCGAATGCCATCATGCACCGGCGTGGTTCAGGTCCCCGTGGCACCTGTGGGGCTTTTGATGAGGTTTCCCAGCGTGTCAGCTTTGCTCTGACTCAGTGAGGTGCTCTCAGCCTTGCAAAGCTTTGCACTAAATTAAAAGGCACGTTGCTAGGGAGTGTTATGATGATACACGGTATTATGCTCCCTAGCAAAAGTGTGCAACAGATAGGGGCTAGAAAACAAACCCATAAAACTTCCCACCAGATGCATGGTATGAAAACAGAGCATGCTTCTGCTCGCTATTAAATATGTCATGGAAAAAGACTCCCGCTCCTGAATTTCCTGGAAGTCTGCTCTGGGCTGCAAGCTGTAGTGGCTGCAGCCGGTTTAGAAAAGGAAAAATCCCTGCTCTCGTTGCCGTCTGCAGAAGCACACTTAATGATTGTGCCATGCGATTCTCCAGTGCTAAAAATACATTGCCTCTGGGTTTGTACAAATGGCCTCACAATAACTGGAGCTCTGGCAAGCTCGCTGGCTGTACGGGGAAAATCGCGTAAAAAAAAAGCGATTTTTTTCCCCCCTTTTACTCATTCTGCAGCACAATAGAGCCCAGGCTCTTCTGTCCTTGCAGCTCCGCACGAATTAAGGGACGTTTTGTGCAGGGACCTCCCAGTTCATTCTGCTTCTGAGCAAAATAAGCGGCGTTTTGCTCCCTTCTGAGCTTACAACTTGCACGGGGAGCGCTGAGCTCCCTGCCCCGCTCTGTGTCTGCTGCCGTGGTTGGGGCTTCATCGGGCTGCCGGGGGTGGCAGGACGAGAAGATCTAACGGGGGGGAGTCTTGGAGGTCACCGCAGTGCCTTGGTGTCACCTTTTGCTGACGTTATCCCTAAGCTGCTGTGAGATCAAGGAGTGCCACCAGAGCTTGAGACACTGGAGCATCCTTTGCACCGATTTCTTTACCCCAAGGAAGGGACCATACGCTACGAAACGGACCCTTGACGGGGCTGCCAAAGTTTTGGAGAGCTCACTGGAGCTGCCAGCGCTGAACAGCTGAACGTGGTGCCCAGGGAGAGCTGCCTTCAAAAGGGCAAAGAGTGGAGCAGGGCTCGTGTCTCGTCCTCCGTAGGGTTGCTCTTTGTTTTGCTGCCGTTGCTGCTGTTGTGTTGTTTTTTTTTTGTCACAAGCTGCGTGTCATATGGTCACCAGCGCCGTAGCCTGGCTTCCAAAGAAGAATTGCGAGAACTTGGCTCCTTTTCAAAAGCGAAGCGCACTGGAGAAGCAGCAGCCAGCTCCGCGATGCTTCTCCGCATCCACCTCACCTCTGCGGCCGGTTACCTCTGTTTCGGAGCCCTGCCCAGCCCTGGTCCCAAGGGGACCTTTCCCGGAGCACACAAAGAAGGCTGACGATGGCCAGGGTGCCTTCTGCAGCCCGCCTCTGCCAGCCCCATCCCTGCAGATGGGTGCTGAAGAATTTGCCCGTTGCACCCAGGGAGTGCAGGGGCCTGTTGCTGCAACGCTATAGCTTTTGGGCAGAGCGGTTTTCAGTGGTTAAATAGACACGGTTACGTTTCACGAGTCAAACTGTTGTTAATTTACACGGAGCCTCTTAATCTCCATCATTAAAGCTGGAGAAGAACCTCCTTCGTGCAGCCCTCTGTGCTCCCGTAAGCACCAAATCCTGGGGTATAATCAAAAACGCTTTGCTTTTTCTGTCCGTGTGACTTTGCCTTTGTTTTTCCAAGCAACTCGTGTTGCCTGCAGCGGGGACTTCTCCAGCCACCTCCATTTTAGGGCCATGCTGTGCCCATTGCTCGTTTTCGTGGCATCTCCTCTCCCTTCTCCGCATCCGCCACGGTCTGTTCACCTCCCCTCCTGCTCAGAGCTTCTCCGCAGCGATCGCTCGGGTGGAAACGAAACATTAGGGAAGAACTCAGTGTATTTTTAGCCTCCTTGAATGTGAGGTAGCTGCTGGAAACACGGAGGAGAGCTGCAGGGTACCACTGGGAAGTTTTCCACTGGGCTCTGGTGCTCCCGGCACCGCCACGGAGCCCGGGGTGTGTGGTCCTGGCGCTGCACAAGGGATGTTGAGCACGGGATTTTCCTGGGTGATGGTGCACATTGCCGTCTGTCTGTCCTCTCCCTACGGGTGCTGATGACAAAAGGTCCTTCAGTCCTTCCCAGAGATGATCTGCATGGAAGCTGACAGCTGGAGAAGGGGCAGTTCAGCGATCGCCTTGTTGATCTCGTTACAGGGGTGATGTGGGACCCTTGGGTTTGTAGGTGATGGGGTGGGTGCTCTGGGAAGGGAAGGGCAGTGCCCAGATGGCCATGGAGAGCAGTGCACAAACCCTCCCGGTGTCCCATCCTCATTTGAAGACCTCCTGGCTTTTCCCAGCTCCTAGCCAACACTTGTAATGGGAAAAGATCATGGCCACTGCTTCCCAAATGTCTCCCCAAGACCTGCATGGGAAGAAGAGGGAGCGGAAAGCAAGCTGGGAGGTTTCCTTGGCTTTTCTCCTGTCAAGTTCCCCATCACCCCCTGGGATGAGCAGTCCCCAGGGCGCAGAGCTGGCTCCAGCAGGCTCGGATGCTGCCTGGCACCTCTCCCATGTGCTTCAGACGTACAGGGTGAGGTCCTCCTGCTGAGCAGGCATAAATTCAACCCCCTTGGAACATAGCAGGGGGAGACTGGTGGAGGTGACACAGTGTGTCCACCAGTAAAAGTGGGTGGAAACATCACCGGTGTCATCTCACCTGTGCTAGCCACGGTTTTGCATCAGTTTTGATGAGAAGAGGAGCGGGATTTGGCTCCACCAGCGCTCCCGCAATAGCCACGCTCACAGCTTGCATCTGTCTGTTGCCATTGGCAAGTCTGCAAAAATCTTTGTCGTCGAGATACGTGTTTTTTAATTAGCGTCGGTTGCCATAAAGAAAAGGCACATGCTGAAATGCTTATTATTGGCCTCTCATGGAGGGGAAGGCTGCCAGTTTTTGGCGGCGGGGGTATTGATGTGTTCTGGATGGGGTACAGAGAAGGTTTCCAGCAGGGTTCTCACTCTGTTTGCCTGAATGTTGCTCTTTTGATTGGGAGTGATTTAAGGAGAGAATGATGTAAATTCACCCAAAGTGCTGCAAAGCTGTTCTGCGTGCAGGTGCTAATTACCGCAAACGATAATTGAAATCCCTTCCTCTGGAAGCACGCCGCACCCTCGGTCAGAGCGCGGGCGCCGCAACCACAGCAGTGCAGGAGGCCAGCAGCGGGTGGAGGAGACCTGTGGGGTGGGCGGCGTGGGCTCAGACCTCCTTGCGGACCAATAACTCCTGCCAAGTCCTTGATCAGACCGAATTTGGACTGAAATGTGGCCACTTGTTGCTCTTTTGGTGTAACTTTGCTCCAGACTGCTCTCTGTGGGGCTGGGTACGGTCACCCCGCACCACTCGGATTTCCACCCAGCCAAGTAATACCTGATGGATGCGGCTGCTGGAGATCATGGAGGCAGCAGAAGTGTTGTAAGGGGCTCGGGTTTAACAAACACAGAGCCACAGCCTTCCAGGGATACAACATTTAGCTTCTGCTGAAGTTATCAGAAACAGGAGTGGAAGGAGACCGGAGGAGAGCAGATTCCCGAGTGCCACCACTCGAGAAGATGCAGGACATCTTCTTAAATCAGCCTGCAATTTATCCAGAGGCTAAAACCAGATAAATTCAAGCTTAAATCACCTAAATCCCACTGGAAATCAAGGCAGACTGAAGCGTCTGGGAACAAATGGCCAGTAAGCGTAGGGGTAGGGATTGTCTCTTGGTTGGTGGCATGTCCCTGGGGGGTGACTTTTTGGCCAAGCAGAGGTTACAGGGCTGTGGCAATAGACGGGGTGAGGTTTCTTGATCCTTTTTGCCCTGAGCTTTGTGAAGCAGGAGTCCAAGTGCTAACTTGTACGCAGAAAAGAGCGGGTGGGTGCCTCAGCTGAGCTCTGCCCCGCACCGGTGCCGGTGCCGCATCGGCAATACAGGAAGCCGCAAACAATGGGCAGCTCTTCTGGGAGCGCCGCCGAGGAAGGGCTCCCCTTCGCGGGCATTTTTACCCTTCCTGCACATCCCGAAATAACCATCGCCTGCACCAGGGTGGCCGACTTCGGGCTCGCGTGAGGTTGTTGCAGTGGCATAAACAGAATGAATTTCTTCTTAGGGTTCACCACTCGGTGTAGTCCATCCCTAGCAGGACTCGGTAGCTGAACAGGAGAGCTCAGTTCCTCCTTCCAGTCCCTAACACATCCCTTGCAAGATCAGGGATCCCAGCCTCAGTTTTTGGTACAAACTCTGTTTTTTTCTCCTTGGGTACATCGGGGAGCGCCGTTGTGCAGAGGTATCTGCTTAGTCAGTGCCCTTCAGATACGCACAGCTAACTCTTAGTCATTTCTTGCTTGAACAAATTATCTGAATGCGCTTCTGAGAACTTTTTGTGGAAAATGTTGTTAAACTGAAAACAAGGGTATAATAAAACAGTAATTTAAGAGCAATTTACTGACAACTGGAGCCCTTGAATGCACTGACTTACCATTGTGGAGCGATGATACCGAGCCTGGTATTTAAACATACTCTTTGTCACTCTGAAAATCCTTGGGCAGTTTTTAAAACACTTCCAGTCTTTAATTGTTGTCCTTGTTACTCATTATAGGCTGTTGTCTGGCCGATAAATCACACATCATTCATATCACCCGCTTTGTCGAAGCCCCAGCTGACACATTTGTCTACTTCACTTGTGAAATGTGCTAACTCCTATATGACAATAGGGTAACCCAGTTTCTGCCGCAACGCTCTCTGTTCTGCTTTCAGAATGAAAGGGTTTATCTTGGTTAGGGTGGTGGTGTTTTGTTTTTAATTTTAAGCAGTTGGGAGATACCATGCCTCTCCTTCGTTCCTTGGAGACACCTCACCTAATGAGACAAATGCATCCCCGTGCGTGCGCTGGCAGCTCCTCTCGCCCATCCCTCTGTGCAGGGTCTCTGTTTTCGAAGTGGGAGCCAGAGGTCTGTTTGCAAAAACATCTGAAACAGAAAAAAAAGCCACAAAAATAGGTGTTTACACAGCTCGAGGTTTCCAAATGCAGGCCCCTGCACCAGCGTGCTGTGCTGCCAGTGTTGGTTTCTGCACCCATCCACAGCGACTGTGGGCTGATGGCTGTGCGTGTCTGTGTGTCTGTCCACCCAGACTGGCTTTACCCTCTGCAAACTGCGCCTGTGTCTTCCCTGCACGTCCTTAATGGCTCCGGGAGCTCCCCAGGCCTCCTTGCAGCTGAAATAACCGAGTCAGCTAGCAGGAGACAGGTTCAAAGTAAAGGAAAGCGTGGAATCCCCAGCCACGGGATGCTGAGGGCATTAGCAGCTCGCGTGCATCCAGAAGCGGTGATAAGCGTAGCTGTGAAAGGGGAATCGGATGGATGCTTAGTAGGTGGACAAACGTCACCTCTTTCTCTAGCCAGAAGTCACTTTTCTCAGGGACAGCGTGGCAGGAAACATCACAACACACGTGTCCTGCTGTCACCCTGTGGGACCTGCCGTAGGGCAGCACAAGCTTCAGCCTGGGGAGAAGGTCCCAGCGACGTCGGGTGCTGTTGTTATACGCCGGCACCCTGCGCATGCACGGGCTGTGCTGTATGGCAAAGATATCACATTGGCTAAGTAATGATGAATTAGAGGGCGGTTTCACATACCACCTGGTGTGGTTTCACATACCACCATATGTGGTTCGCGTTTTTAACTTTGGGGCTTCCCCTATGCTCAGATTCATTGGGCTGCTGCAAATAGTCATAGCCCTGCCATCCCTTAGAGCAGCAAAAGGTGTTTTTTTGTTTGTTTGTTTTGTTTTTGCTTTTTTTTTTTTTTTTTTGTGACAGAGAGCATCAGGCATCCGTGAAGCAACAACCAGAGGGATTAATAAGGCTCTTATCTCATTAGTGTCCGCACCTGCGACCCCCCGAACACCACAGGTAGTGTGCAGGGACCGTGGGAGCCAGAGGCTGGGATGCGTCTTAGCCCCATCCGACCATGGGGGGCTGATTTTCGCAGTGAAGGGAGAGGCATCCCGGTGTCTGGGCATGTGTGACAACAGGCAGGGAGCTGAAGCAGGCGATGCTGTGTTAGGGGGGAGGTCGGAGAGGGGTTCTGGGGGTCGCCAGCCCCTGTGCCCCCCACAGAGGCAGCCCCAGCCAGATCCCCTGATTTCTGGCAGATAGGATTACGCCTGACCTTCCGCCCTGTCTCAGAGAGAGCCAAACCTCTTTCGGATCTAATTATTTTCCATTTTTGTTTAATTGTGCACATCCTGCTGCTGGCTGAAAAGGAGCACGGCTCCTGCCGGGGCCGGGAAGGACGCCCGCCCCTTGTCCACAGAGGGCTTTTGGATAAGCTCTCCATCTTTTGGGGTTTGCTATTAAAACCCCTGTATCTCTCGGAGGTCCAAAGCAAGTTTCCCAGGCAGTGGTTTTGGCACTGTCTGGGGTCTCTCCAGTGGTGGCTTCAAACTCAGCCCCTGTGCAGGGAAGAGGAGCCTGGCCAGGGCCACCTTCATCCCCCCATCCTCCTCCTCCTCTGCAAGGCGTTGCACTGGGCTCTGCTTTTCCTGCAGGTTTTGCTACATCCATAGTTCCTATGCAGCGAATTCCCTTAGCAGTGCGTTGCATGCTTTTTTTAGTGATCTTTTTATTTCTCAGCTTATCCACGCTGCTGCAGAATCCCATGGACTGTGCCATGCTGGGGGCCAGAAGTGCCTACCTAAAGGGCTGCCAAATTGACCCAACAGCAGTTAGAAATGTGGGGATGACAGGAGAGACCTGAGATCCTTCTGCAGGAGGAAGGGAGAAAACAAGCTGGGTTTTATTGCACCAGGGGCTCGCCCTGCCGCAGGTCTGAAAAGCACGTAGCATGTGCAGAAGGTGTCGTGCACAACCAGTTGCTCTTAAAGATCAAGCAACCTGGCCAAGCAATTGCCTTTGTCCACAGTAGGTGATAAAAGGCATCGTGTCGTGCCCATGTTTGGTTTCCTGGTGCTAGCGGTGGGGGCTCGGAGGTGGTCACAGGAGGGGTGGTGAGAAGTGACTCGTGTCGAGCTGCAGCCGCTGCTGTTTGCAGTCATCCTGTCGTCCTTGCAGCACAAATCTGCCTTCGTCAGCTTTGTAAAATAATGCTTCAGACTCGTGTGGACTTATGCACGCTCTGGAACCGATGGAAAAAATAGCGAGAGCAACGAGTAATAGTAATGAGACTGGTCTGCAGCCAAGACTGAGTGCTTCAGGCGAAGGAAAGCTGCACAGGCTGCTCTCGCAGAGGAAGTTATCCCAAATTCCCACCAGCAAGGGCGGAGGGGAAAGCAGGGATGGGACCCTCGCCACTGCAAAAATGCCTGAAGGCGTTGGGTGATGCTTCTCTGCCTGCAGCCTTGCCCCTCTGCAGGACCACCATCGGTGGACACGTGGTGGCAGGCAGGGGCGGCAGGGATGTGACAGCATGTCCCATGGAAGGCCTGAGATGCTGCATCCCACCTAGGTGCTTCCAAAAGCAAAGGGTCTTCAGCACTAAGGCTTTCCTCTTGCTTTCCTGGCCTCTATGCGTGTTTAATTACTGTGTGAAACAGCAGAGCTGCCCCAAGGTGTTTTGAGGGTGCTCCTGTCAAAATACCCCATGCTCGGTGCCCAGCTCAGGGCAGGGGGGTTGTGTGTGGATCCCCCAGAGGGTGCAAGCAGGCTGAGCTCAGGATGGAGAGTTAAGACCCAAGATACAAGCTGCTTTGCATTGCCTCATAAACTGTGCGTCGTGTGCCCGCAGCAGAGAGGACCTGGAGTCCCACTACACCTGTGTGTTCTTCACAAGCTCGCTTAGGTTAAGCTCACTTTTCCAAATCTGGTTCTGAGACACTAAAACAACAGCAAACAGGGTGTGAATCCGCAGCATCTCTGCAGGCACAAAGCTCTGACATCTCCGTCCTGCCACAAACGCCGCGGTTCCTTCCCTACCGAAGCTGCGTCATGCGTTTCCCCACAGCTCAGCGTGCCGATGGCGAGCAGCCGGGGAGGAGGCCGGGGCTGTGGAGAAGTACACACCGACCGCCACAGAAAGTTCCAGCGGGAGCCACCGGTGCTTCCAGCAAGCCATCTAGTGGCTTGCTATTAAAACAGTTGCACGCCTCGAAACGGGAATGCGAAGTGGAGCCAGTGCCATTCGGGGGGCCGGCCTGCAGGGTTTGGCCCTGGATGTGGTAACCAAATGCGAAGTGGTGGCTTTTTTAGGGTCGTGGTGCGAATGGGTGTTGGGAGTGTAGGGTTAGCTGCTGCTGCGCTTGGGTCTTCCCAGGAGAGAACCTACAGGTGGACATCCAGAGCTTCATTTCATGGGAGGGAGTTCAGTTACCTCAGAAATACATAGTCAAAGATTTAGAGCAGCTTCCTCTACCGTATGGGTAGGAGATGTCTGACAGACAGAGAACGCACAGAGGAAGGTCTGTGTTTCTGTGGTGGTTTTTTTTTTATAGCATGAGAACTCAGGGTTTCACTTGGTAAAATTTGGTGTCAGGGTGTTTAAAGGAAACAGAAGGAAATAATTTTTCAGAGACACTCTCAGGCGTGACCTGCTACAGTGACAGAAATTGTGAGGGCTCCGCAGAGGGCTTTGGTAGGCCACGTGAGACAGCTGTGGCTGGGAAGCATCGGCAGGGCCTTCGAGGGAGATCCTGAGCTGTCCCGGGCTGTTATTTTATAAGCTGTCAAGAAAGACCTCGGGGTGGAGATTTCACAACATCCTTAGGCGATCTCTCCCTGGGTGTCCCCATCCCAACCCGTAGGAAGTAGTTTCTTCTCACCTGACCTCATTCTCCCGTGCTGCAATTTAAACCTCTTACTAGCATCCTCAGGAGACACGGAGAGCAGCTTGTCTGCGTCGGTCTCCCACACCTCAGACAAATGACAGCCTGGCTGATGCATTTTTTGTGCGCAACGTGGCATTTTGACTGATGTTCACTCTCTGACGCTTCCTAACCCCAGGCTCTTCCCCGTGGGCCTGTTCTCCGGCTGCTGCAGCACAGCGGTTCCTTCCCACTTCCGTGCACAAGTTTGTAGCCTACATAATGCTCTTTTTTTTCCAAATTGCCTCTGGTTCTCAAGATTGTTTGACTTCTAATCCAGTTTACTGGAGTGTTTTCATTTCTCCCAGTGCGATACCCGCGCGCTGAATGCATTTATCACATCACCCATATCACCAACGAAACGCCGGGTAGTGTCGCACCCGGGACAGGACTCCTTGCTCAGCGCATCCTCCCCGTCTGACGATGAATCACCAGTAACGACTCTTCCCATATGGTTTTCTGATGAGTTGTGTGCCCACATTACAGTAGTTTCGTCTGAGCGTGTTTCTCTGGTTTGCTGGCGAGGAAGCCATGTGCAGCAGTGTCTAATGAATATCAAGATATATGACGCTTACTGCTCCTCCAGTTATTCACAGGCCAGTTACTCTGTCGCAGAGGGAAATTAAATTGTTCTTGACAAATCTGTGTCAGCAGTCACTTATCATCTTGTTATCTTCTGAGTACTTACAAATAGCTTGTTTCATTATTTGTTCCATCAGTTTTCCAAGAGTTCGAGTTAAGTGACCAGTTTGTAATTCCCTGGCTTCTCCCTTTGCATATTTTTAAAGCTAGATCCTGCATTTGTTTCTGCTTGTCTTCTAAAACCTCGCCTATCTGCCGTGAGCTCACAGACCAGCAACAGCTCTGCAGTTGCTACAACTGAGCCCTTCCCTGAATTCCTCTGGGGCAGGTTGTCACGCCAGGCCGGTGAGCGGACCAGCACCTTGGCTCGCTTGTCGTCCCTCTCCCGATGCCCCTGTGGGACACCTGCTTTCTGTTAGGGCTCTTGCCCATGGCAGCTCCTTTCCTGTTTCCTAACCAGTGCTTTTAAAAGGTGAAGCTTATCATTGAAAAGGTTTGGCATAATATTTTGGTGCTTTTAAAAGGTGAAGTGTATCAATGAAAAGGTTTTGCATAATATTTTGCGTAGTCTGCAATGATGCTGGAATTGAGCTGAATTATGGCTTGGATTAACAATAACACAACTTCACTGAGCAGCAGCAGAGCTGTGTGGCCACAGAGGTGGGTACAGGCAGTGAATTTCAGAAGTGCCCAGTAGCTCTTGGTGCCGAATTCGGCACACCTCGCCTTGAGCTTGGTTGTCGGAGAGCGGTGACCTCCTGCCTGGAAGAGGCATGTTTGACGGAGCCTAGGAGACGTTCGTGCAGTGGCATCAAGCGTGCAGGGATCCCTTTGTTGTGTATTTACCCTGCTTGAGTCTATTTATTTATTTATTAGGTCTGTTTGCTCATTTCTCAATTCTCTCTCTCTCTTTTTTTTTTATTAATTCCTTCAACAGGAATCATTAACCAATGGCAACAGGAATCCAAGGATAAAGTGATTTCCCTATTGTTAACCCACCTGCCTTTACTGAAGCCCGGAAACATCGAAGCAAAAGTCGAATACATGAAACTCTTGCCTAAAATCCTGGCCCACTCAATCGAACACAACCAACACATCGAGGAGAGCCGGCAGCTGCTGTCCTACGCCTTGATACACCCCGCCACCTCGCTGGAGGACAGGAGCGCTCTCGCCATGTGGCTCAACCACCTGGAGGACCGCACGTCGGGGAGCTTCGGCGGCCAGAGCCGGGGCCGGTCGGACTCGGTGGACTACGGGCAGACACACTACTATCACCAAAGACAGAACTCCGACGATAAACTCAACGGATGGCAAAACTCTCGAGACTCGGGCATAAGCGTCAGCGCTTCCAGCTGGCAGGACAAAAACCTGGCGTGCGAGAACGGCCATCTGCCCCTCTACTCCTCCTCCTCCGTCCCCACCACCATCAACACCATCGGCACTAGCACAAGCACGAGTAAGTACCGACAGCAGCGCTGGTGGGAGCCGCTGGGGAGCTGGTCCCCCCCCATACCACTAGAAAACATTTCTTTGCCGTGTTTAGCAAACGGGCTAGTTTCATCTAGGCCATAGAAAACTCCCCTTTATTTTTTTTCCCTACCTGCTTTTTTTTATTTCCTGCCTGCCTTTTTTTCCTTTTTACTTTTTTTTTCTCTAACCCTGTGGGATTTTAAAAGAATTGGCAGCCGGAGAGGAGGGAAAAACAGCCAAGAAGCTGTAAGAGTAAAAACGCGTGTTATGGAAGGTGGCCCCTTTTGTTTCATGTAGCTCCAGCTAGGTTTGCAGCTCACTTTCCAAAAGTTCCCAAAGCGAGCGGGGAGCTAATGCTTCGTTTCCAGAAGTGATCTGGGGACATGAGAGCCTCCCTGGAGGGAATGGGACTGGGGCCCCAAAGCTCAGGCACCATTTTGGGAAGCGGGGCTGGGATCCGGGATCTTCAGGGCGTATCTGAAAACATCTCCCCTTATCTGCAGTGCATAGAGGTGCGAAGCTGATGGCGATCGGGGGGTTTAGACACACACTCCTCCACGTTTTCCAGGAGGTGGAGAGTTGGGAAGCTTTTCCCCTTCCTCTGGCTCTGCCAGGCTTTGGTGGGAGCAGTGGACGGTGCCAAGCCCATCCCCAGGTTTGGACACTTGGCGGTGCTGCAGGGTGCTGCTGTTGGAGCTTTACTGGTGGTCATTCATGGAGATGTGGTGCGGCCAGGACTCTTTAAAGCAGCCGTTGGTGCCTGCAAGTTGTCCTTGGGAGAGGAGGAGCAGTACATCCTCCTAGTGAGGCTCGGGAGCCCCTCTGCCCACCCGTGCTCTCTGTGGAGGACTCGAGCAGAGGCCATTGCATCCTTCCTCATAAGGAGGTGCAGCCAGCACCCGGTGACCTCTCTTGGTTTCCATAACACGTCACTGGGTCACGCTGAGCATGGGGAAGCCAGGCCAGCTCGTTCCTCCAAAACATGTTTTTTATCCCCATTTTAGCGCAGCCTTCTCAACCCGCCCTTTCCACCTGTCCTTGGGACGACGTTGTCCCTAGTGATGCCATCAGGGATGCAGAGAGCGCTTCGGGGAGGAGAGGCCTCTTGTGGCGAGGGCGCTGGCTTTTCTATCAGCATGTGGAAACCCACAATTGAATAGCTGGAAGCTCTAAAATGCTCACTTAAGGCTTCTGGTTTTCTTCCATTCCTGTAATCGGTGCTTTTTTTAGGTGGCGTTTCAAATCGACGATGATATGAGATGCGGCTCTGGGTTTATTGCCATAGCGGCCCGGTCCCTGCCTCTCTGGTCTCCATCCTTGTTACCCAGAGATGTAGCAGAAAGGTCTCAGCTTCTCCACAGGCTCCAGATGACATTCCCATCCCGTCCCCAGTGTGTATCTCTCCCAGCGCTGCGTAGGTCAGGGCGTCTCTGGCAGCACGGGTGGCTTTGGAGCAGAGTCGGATGGCATCGGGCTGGCAGGCGCAGTGGTGCGAGGTTTGATTTGAAAAATTACCTCCTGGTGATTTTTCTGGGGGGTCCTACCTCATGATTTTTGCATGCCTGGCAGTTCAGAGGCTTCTCGTCCCCAGGAAAGGATTAGAATAGGTGGATTCAGAAGGGATTTGGGTCCTCGCGTCGTGAGCAAAAAGCAGGGAGGACCGAGCGTAATCCATGGATGAGGATGATGATGGGTGAAGGTGACTTCCCAGCCCTGCTGAGGAGCTGGGATTGAGCCGTGCTGACACCACCTCTGCAACGGTACGAGACCTGAGATGTCAGTGAGGTTTGGGGTGTTTACCTAAGAGGGGAAAGGCCTGAATGACGCCAAATGGGGCCTGCAGGAAAAGGGCCTGCGACTAAATGAGCCTCGCACTGGGTGCAGCAGGTTAATCATTGATGGTGGCTGAAGCTCCGCAAGAAGTGCTGGGTCTTAAAGGATGCCTCTCAAAAATCCCTCAGTGTTTCTGTCAGTCTTTCTGTGCACAGATTCTCTCTGAGCAAAAGCAGTGACCCTCCTCCAGCCCAGTGGGTCCCCAAGCCCTGGCACCAGACAAAGCAGTGCTCAAGACGCTGCGTGGCTGAGATGTTTCCTAAATTCTCCCAGAAATGAGGTGTGCGCTGTGGGGCTGGGATAAGAGCAGCTGTGGGGCTGGCAGATGTTCAGCCCTACCTGTTACCCCGGTCCTTTTACGGATGGCCATGTCCCTTTGCCACAGTGGTCCCGGCCATGAGCCCCTGGCACAGCATCCCCTGCCTGGTCCAGGTCCCAGAGGTGCCACTTTCCATGGCACCAGCACAGCCCTCTGATGCAGCTGGGGGATTTATAAAGCCCACACTAAGGGAACCTTCTCTAAACACCGATTTCTAAGGCTGAGCAGGTTTGTGGACACATCCTCAGCCCGATCTAGACATTCAGCTGTAGCTTGCACAAACCACCCCATGGTTCCCCAGAACCCCAATAATGCATCAGGTTGGCTTCAGCTCGGATTTTTATTCCAGCACACAGACAAAAATAGACAAAAATACACATCAAATGGGCAAAGCAGACTGCATTTTGCGTAGAGGGTTAGCAGCAGCAGCCTCCTCCAGGTAGTGTTACCCAACCAAGTGTTTTGTACGAGAGGCTGAGCCTCACAGCACCCAAAATTGCTGACACTGACACCTTCCTTGGGTTGGAGCTCCTGCTGATGTATTTGGTGGCAGCGTGCTCAGACAACAGCCAGAGACCACGCTTCATGTGTTAGGTCAGGAGCTTCCTTAACGCAATATTTGCTTGGACGCGAGCACAGTAAATCCACAAATAGATGCTAAAAAACAAACACGGCTGGTCAGCCTCTGTCCCAGCCCCTTGAGTCACTCAATATGTCCACAAATCCTTTATTCCAAAGCAAAGCCCTCAAGCCATCACTGTTTGTTTAGGTTTTCTTACTATTATTTTTGAGCTCTCCTCTCACTTGGAGGTGTTGATCTGGGCAAGGGCTTCACCCAGCAGCAGGTTCCAGGCGCAGCCCATCGCTGCAAAGCTTCCGACACCGAGATGGGGCAAAGCCCTTCCCAGGGGAGCCGCGTGCTGATCTTGGCCGAGGTGCTTGCGCCTGGCGTGGTGGCACAATTAGACGTAACAATATCACGGTGAAGGGTTTAAATATGGGTTTAAATGTGGGTAGCTGACGTTCACGTGAGAATTCGCCCTGTGCTGTCCTCTGCGTCTCTGGCTCAACGTAGACCCCGGTTTGCATGGTGCAAGCAGCTCTGGCTTTCTCTTCTGGCTGCTCATGCTTGCAGCTCGTTTCTAGCTTTCTCTGATGGCATCGACTGATGTTAGCAAAGGTGTGAGCAGGCAGAAAGCGGGCAGAAAGGCAAAACTGCCCCGGGTTCAATGGGACGGGTGAAGCAGAGAGTCCTGGCACTGCGGCCAGCGCAGGCGGCAGTTACCAAACGCCCAGCTTGCAGAACGTCTTCACTTGCAGCACTTTCTTAAAAACACGGTCTAATAAGAGCGGTACGAGCCTTTGGCTCTTTGCTCAAAGATCTGTGACAAAGGGGCATGCGATGGAAGCTGCAGCCCAGCGGCTCCGACCCCTTCTCCCCCCGATGTAATTGGTTCCACCTGGGGGTGATCTGGCTGCACGCCTGGTCTCCTTTGTCGAGGGGAAGCACAGCGCTGCTTAACCCCATGCTTTCCACTCCTCTGCTCCCAACATATGACCTGGGATAACAGCATTACTTCTTCTGGTGATTTAAGGTGAAATTTTACTGGGTTCTCACCCGTGGTGTAGGGCCAGGGCACTTAAACTCCGTGGAGATCCCGCGGCGGCTGCTTGCTCTGAGCAAGCCCAGTGCCAGCCCCTGGACGCTGCTGTCCTGGCAAGGGCTTTCTGTCGTGTTGCTCTTCCTCAGAGGAGGGTCAATCCCAGCTGCTGCTGTACAGGTGGATCTGCAGCTACTGAGCTGTGTGTTGGCATGCCTGCGCGTGACGTTGCTTGCTGGATTTTGCCTAGATTTGCCCCAATTCTGGACTCCCTGGTGAGAGAGCAGATGAACAAGACGGTGCGGCTCTTCCCCAGGTTATCAAGCAGTTAAGGTGGAAGAAGCAGCACCAAAAAAGTCATGGACTTGTCACGGACTGAGTGTGAGTATCCTGGCTCTCCTACGGGGTTGTGCAATAGATCATTGCCTGCCTCTGGGGAAAAACCCCTCATTGCACCCAGTATCCTCACTGAGCCTGCTAACAGGATGGGAGCTGCGTGTTTTAACCCGTAAAACACCCAGATTCCTGCTGGGTTGTTGGGCAGCTGGCAAGTACAGCGCTCCGCCATGCGTAGATTTGCCACCCCAGATGAAGGGGATTGTGTATCATCAGTGTATGTCCAACTTACACCGTGTGGCATGTTTCTTCCCATGGGAAGTTACCAAAACCATGAGGTTACAGCAGTGAAGCAACCAAATGGACTGTTCTTGCCATCGGGGGATCACTTTGTATTCAGGAATTGTCTTTGGTGACTTCCCTGTCCTCTGGTTTCCCACGGGGCCATGCCGTGCGCCGAGATGGAGCGCCCTGCTCCAACCCTGCTGCGTGGGGACACCGTGGAAAGGAAGGACAAGGCTGGGACAGGGCACGTGGCAGTGGCCCAACGCCGAGCCAGCACCTTTCTGACATTAATGGGGTGGTGCCCTAAGCACACCGTCATCTTCATCGCTTACCCCACCGGCGACAGGGTGTCCCAGCACGCGCAGAGGCTGTAAAACCTTTGGCTGGCTCTGATGGTTGCTTCTTTTCTCTCTTTTAGTGGTGGACTGAGTAAAGCTCGTTGGCCTTTGTTGCACTCGAGCCTTTCAGCTGTGGTCTTGCTGTTGCTCATGCCCTCTAGTGTTGCACGTACTGTTGGAGAACACTTCGCCAAGGTCTCTTTGCTTCGATATCCCACTAATTCTGTAGAACAAGAGTGATGGAGCTCTGGAGAACAAGAGCCATGGCCTTTTGGGGTGTCAGCAAGGCCGGGAAGCATCTGCTGCTGCTCTTTTATGGTTGCTGCAGAGCTCTGCTTTCTAGCCAGTATCCCTCCATGCTGCTGAGGCCGTGCTGTTTGCTGTTCCTCACCCTCTGGTTATCAGGGAGGGCGTCCAAAATCCCAACGGAGCACGCTGTGCCCTTTCTCCGTGTGCTGGTCTGCTGACCAGGTTGGTTTTAGCCGATGGGCCACTTCTCAGTGCTCATCCCACCACCAGCCCTGCTCCCTCGCTGCCCAGACGCGGTGTCCAAGCAGGGCCACCCAGCCCTGGCACCGCTGCAGCCTCAGGCGCGGGCTCTGGGGGGGCTGGGGGCAAAACGGCTCCTGCTGGGTGGGATCCAGCAGTGGTTTCGTGCGTTATCCTGTGGTCCTGTCGCCAGTGAATCACGCTTTTGACCCCGGAGCAGCACAGAAAATGCCAGCACGGCTGATTGATGCCCGCTGAGCTGTGGAGTGAAGTCAGACGTCCCCGGTAATTCTTGCAGCCCCCTCGGCTGTTCCGCGTGTCGTTCGGCCCAGAGGTTTTCTTGATGGATGGACCCTCCCAGACAGGGGTGTGTTTTACCAGCCGCTCTGGTGCCTGCTGGACGCTGGGACAGACGACAGGAAGCTGTGGTTACTCACTGCATCGAGCTTGTCTCTCCCCCAAGGGAAGATTTGCTTTTCCCGGTGCCCTGTGAGCTCCCTCGGTCCCAATCTTAAGTCAGCATCACCACCAGGACCCACGGCTGCCGGCCCCATACCCAGGGATGCTCCCCAGCACCTTGACTACTGCCTTGGGCCCTTAAAGCATCCAATGAATAATCCCTCCAGCTGGCTGACCACAAGCAGGCCTTGCTCTTTCCACCCCACCCCTAGTTTCCAGCCCCTGTAGCCAGGGGCTATTTTTGGGGTGCCCAGGCAGGAAGGGTCTGTGCTGGCCAAGGCATGGACATTCCCCCCAAAAAAAACCTTTTTTTGCCCCTCCACAACAGCCTCCAGACACCCCTTTTCCCCAGCCTCCCCTCGTAACATCATGTAAATCAGTTTTGTGATGCTTTCCTGAGCATCCACATGTGGCAGGGAGCCCTGGAGAGAATCACGTCCCCTTCGCTGACCGCTTGAAACCCCGAAACTCTTGGATCCGATAAAAAAAAAGAGAAGGATCAGCCCTCCTCCCCCCTGCCAGCAAATAGCAGCTACAGAGGACTGCAGGAGAGCAGCGGAGCGTGCACACGCGTGCTGGAAGCAGGGAGGGGAAGGCTCTGGTTTGTGTTAATCTGGAGTGAATCCAGTTCCTCCCGACTGCAGCGCTGCGCTGGGACTCGCCGCGTTATCCCGACTCAGTAACACGCTGCTATTTAATTAACTTCTGACTTCTGGTTTGAAGGAGCAGCGTGCAAAATAGTTATTTACTTCATTTGGAAATTCTTTTAATCGTTCCCATAATTACAGCTTCCTGCTCTTTTTTTTTGGATATTTTTCTTAGCAGGGGGAAGGGAGGGAAGGAGGGGGAATATTTGCCGTTCTCCTTGTGGTTATCACATCCTTCAAATTACTAAAAGAGGCTGGGATAATAGGTCTAGTGATTATATATAGGCACCATCTGCTCTGTGGCTGCTTCCTATCAAAGTGCAGTTAGGAGAGTGCAAGAAGGATATTTTCTCTCCAGCTATATTAAGACTCTGTTTCCATCTCGGCTCCAAAGCAAAGCTCTCTGAATGCAAATGGATCAAATGCGCTGTAATCAATGGCTCATTTTTGGCAGCCTCGAAGCTGAGCCTTTTTTTTTTTTCCCTTTTTTTTTTTTTTTTTTCTCAAATTTGCTGTTCCCATTCGTTACGCAATTCTCCCAGAGGCTGGGTGCTTGATGTTTTCTTGTAGCTGTAGTCCGCCCTGGCTGCTGAGCACTACGATCTGTGCTGTAACCCGACTGCGAGGAAATGCCTGAGGAACTGGGGATGTTTCAGTGCCTGAGGAACTGGGGAATGTTTCAGCGCCTGAGGAGTTGGGACTGTTTCGGAGGATGAGCAGGGCGGATCTGGGGCACACACGAGCTCTCCATTTGCAGAGGGGGCAGAAGGCTGAGCTGGGTTGATTTGGGGCAATAATGGGGAAAAGTTAGGGAAAATTAGGGAAAAAGTGTTTGGTGATGTTGGTGCTGGGGCTAGTTGGGGAGCACGGCGAAGCTTGGTATTTGGGGTGGTGAGCGGAGGCGTGCTATGGCGAAGCCACCAGTCCTGTCCCTTTCAGATGAAAAACGTCTGTTTCAGGTGTGATGTACGTCACATAAGGCGTACGTTGTCCTCCTGTGTTTTGTCACTCGTAAAGGCACGCCGTCGCCTGGCACAGAGTCAGCTTTACGGGTTTTTAATGAATTTTGGGGGATTATTGGATCCTTTGGAGGGCGGATCCTTTAGGGCACCAGTCCTGGGGCAATTCTAGAGGGCGATTCATTCACCCCTTCCACTCGGCTGCCTCGGGGTCCCTCTTTTCTTACCCTGCAGGTTGCGTATTGCTTCACAGAGGCACGTTGCTGACTTCTCTCTTCCAGCTTGGTCTCCAGAAATGATTTAGTGGAAGGAAGGGGTTCTCCATCTGCAGGGTAATGTGTCATAGCAGCTCCTGCAGTCAGCGGTCTCAGCAGGCAGGTGCTTCTCAAACCGGGGACCTTACGGCACCCAGCACAGGCCAGCAGCACCCCCACGACCTCCTCGGTGCCACTGAGGGGTGACAGAGCCAGACTGCAGAGCAGATGCCCTTGGGCATCTCTTGGAGTTTGGGGGCAGCAGAAAGGAGAGCTTCGGTGTCACACCAGGGTTTAGCCGGCTTGGTGAGCAAGCAGGGGAGGAATTTCCCCCGGGAGCCCCCAGCAAAAATCGGTGAGTTCTGGGCTAATGAAAGAGGCTCGGATCAGCACAGCAGCGTTGTTATTAACAGGCTGGGATTCCCCAGGGGTAAACGCTGTTTTTCTGCGGTTTGCCTATAAATGTAGGAGAGAAACCGTGTTTCTTGGCCTGGAGATCGGGGCGTTACGTTCACCCTGGCTCAGGGCAGAGCCCGCTGCAGAGTTCCTCCACCCCAGCGCCGCTTCCCCGCTCCGGCCTCGCGCACCCTTGTGCTGCACATTCAATCCCGGACGGATGGGCTGGGGAAAACCCCGTGCAAAAACCTCAACAGCAGCTCCGGGCTGCTGCTCCTCGGCGGGACGAGCCGGGCTCCCCTCCAGAAACGAGAGACGGGACGGGGGAGCCGCAGCGAGCTGTATTTCCACCCGGCAGCTGTGGATGCGTGCACGCCCAGCCCGCGGCACGCAGGGGCGGGTCGCACCGAGCATCCCGGGGCCCCGCTCCTGCTGCGAGGCGAAGGAGTGAATAATGCTCAGCCCAATTCCTGCACGCAGAGCTGTCTCCGGAGCCGGCTGCTGCTCGGCACAGACGTGTCCCCTACCCCAGCCGAGCCTGGATGGGGCCCCGCACACACCGCTCGAAAAGAGCGGCGGCGGCACGAACAAGCGGGTTATTGTTGCGCTGTCCAGTCCTCTTCTTGAACAGGAAACGGCGTTTTTAAAAGTCTTTTTTGTTTGCTTTTTAAAGTTTGCATGACGTGCTTTTTAGCAGTCCAGGCTTCTTCCTCCTTTCTCTGCTCCAGGCAGCACTGTGCTTATATTTTGGTTTTTCTCCTAACGCACAGAGCTTGCGCTTAGCACCATTTCTCCCCCCATGGCTTATGTCAGCCCAGGGTTCAGAGGCAAGGACGCGGCTTACCCGGCACTGCACGAAGCTAAACTCACAGCCACAAAATCCAAAAGGGAAAAAATGCACAAAGGAAGGAGTCCGAGGGTCATCGTGTTGAAAAATGCTCCTTTCAATTCTGCTCGAGATGCACTGGAGGGGTTTTTGGCTGCTGTTTGGGGGATGCTTCCCAACCCAAGTGGCAGCAGGCAGGAGGAAAGCACCCACCCGAAGCTGCCGGCTGCTTCATGAGGATTGCAGGAGCCCGACAGCCTCTGCCCAGCCTCAGTGGATTGAGGACATCCGTGTTTGTACAGTGAATCTTTCAGGGTCAAGCTGCTGCTTCAGATACCCGCAGACCAGAAAAGGAGTTGTACATGATCAGACGCTGCCTGGGGATGCACCGTGACAAGCTTTGCAGCCAAGAGGTGCCATTCTTAGACTAAAACCAGAAACTCATCTCCAAAGGAGCTCAAAGTGCACCCTGCAGCGCTATTTTCTTTCAACAGTGACAGAGGGACAATATTCTGCTTTGCAAACCTGCTGTTTGGGCTGTGCACTGGTAAAAGGGATGCGAGGCTGTTTTAAAGGTCCTCTGGGTGTCAGGGACCCGCTGGGGACTGTGCAGCAGTGAAGGGCATTGCCAGGGCAGCGTGTGGTCTGGAAAAAACCATACCCAGCGGTAGGTGTGAAGCTGCTCTCGGAGGAAACACACCAGCAGCTTGTTGTGTTGCTCCAAAGGCACTTTTGCGGCACTTTTTTTCTTCTTTTTTAAGCCAGATTTTGCTAAGGGTGCACCGGGCAGAGGGAAAGCGAGTGTCTTACTGCTGTCGCACGCTGCTTAGAGGAAGGTCTGACTGCAGAGCCCAATTCCTCTGCTCTAATTACAGGAATGGGTGGCTTTTTCCTTCTGAGGCACCGGCTGAGAAATTGGCCCGAAACCCTGAGAAACCACAACACAAATGTCTGACGCTGTTCCATGTGGTCTTTGGTGAACAAAAACACTCTTGAAATTAGCCCTTGTGTACCAAAATAGGCAACACCACTTCAAAAAGGAAGAGAGAAAAAATAAACCCCAGGCTTGGCTGCCCAAGAGCCGGAGCTGGAGGGCTGCAGCCTGCCCGGGGCTGAATGGAGCCTGGTTTGTAGGGGAAACAATCCCACGCCCTGCAGCCCCAGAGTTTCTCTAAATCCCTCGTGGTGGCTTCCAGCCTGGCCAGCGTTTGGGCTGAAATAAAGGCAGCTTTACCTGGGGAGGCACAGGGATAGAGCAAAGTCTCTCCTGCATCCGCAGCATCCGTGACATCCCTCCTCCTGCCGCGCTCGGGAGCGCTCGCTCGTAACCCTGGCTCCCTCCCTACCCCTTTATTTTTGTCCCCTGGAAATTTGAAGCTTAGCTCGGCTGGAAACCTAAGAGCACCTCGGCAGCACCTCGCGTTTCTCCGTGCTGGCTCCGGGTTATTTATTACGTTTTTTCCCCAGGATGCCACACATCTCAAGCCGATCTCAGAGGACATATATTTAGCAGCGACTGCCGGGTTGTGGCCGGCCGCAGTTCGGGTGCATTTGGGTGGGCCAGGGGAGCTTTCTTTGCAGGGAAACACGGTCTGGCATGGCTTGAGCACCCGTGGACATTCGGAGCTGGCGTCGAGGTGCAAGCAGGTGGTGCCAATCTGCACAAAAATGGGCTGCCACGTGGAGCTGGGGCTGTTCAGGTGTGGGTGGAAGGAGCCAGGCTGGGCAGCGCAGCGATCCCCAGGCAGAGATGCTTCTCGTGGGACATTCGCTATGCACAGTGGTGATGTAGAAGAGGAGGTAAGACTTGTCGTGCCCTCCTTCGGATTTCCTTGACAGCTCTCCCTTGGGTCAACGAAGGCAGAAGGAAACAAATGTGAGCGACACGGGGCTCCAACCAAACACGCCGGCGGGTGAGAAACGGCAGAAAATCGCGGAAGCGCTCCGGTGAGCTGGGTTTTCCGCTCTTTGCGCAGATCTGCTCGCACGTCCTTCGAATTTTCCAGTGCGGATGCGGGCGGGCAGGAAAACCCTCGCAAGCCGGCAGCGGGATGCGCTCGGGGGCTGCAGCGCTCGCGTGTGCCGGCTCAGCCCCGCGGCCGCCCCTCGGCGCGTTTCCTCTCTTTGTTCGTGGCTCGAGTTCCTCTGGCTGCACCATGGAAGCCGGTCGTGCCCTGGAAGAATATATTAGCTTGCTTTTTAAATTAGAGCTTCATATTTTCACGGGGCAGGAGAAAAGGAGGCAGGCACTCTTGTCTCTGCTGCTGCTGAAGCGTGCGTGGGGCATTTATTCGGGTAAGAGGCTGAAGGAGCAAACTGTCCCTGCTCAGCCATCAGCAGCTCTTGGCTTCACCCCGGACCATCCAAAAAGTGCTCCAAAAGCAGGGAAGGAACCGCTCTGAGCTGACACTTTCGAGATCATTAGCTGCATCTGCTATTTAAAGGAATCAAGGGCTAGAGTGCGAGCAGCAGGATTGGTAAAGGTGCCAATAATGGGCAGGGACACCGTGCTCTGCACCGGTCCGGAGCAGCAAGCACGTGTCACGCTCCTGGCTCGTTCAGGAAGTGATTGCCTTAAAGCATTGCCTGCAGGCTCCAGGCTCTCTTACCACCACTAAAAAGTAAGATTATAAAATGTACATCATAGGTGCTAATGGCAACAAGGGCAGCAGGGGCGGTTTCAAAGCGCTGGTGACTTTCTGTGCCTGTAGCATCCTCATCAGAGGAATTGCCCCTACCGCATTGCTGGGAAGCTGCGTGAATTGACTCGGAGCCTAGTAAAGCTGCTTGTGGCTTAGTGAAATACAGCCTGCCGGACTCCAGCTCCGCGTTATCTCAGGAAAAGAAGTGGAACTAATTCTTATAGGTTGCGCCGGCTGATTTCTAATTGTTGCTGACCATCCTGCGGCGTTCATTATTTCTCCACCAGCCGACAACGGCTTCTAATTAGGGGAAGGAAAATGAAGATGGAAGAGCAGCAGTTTGCAAGGGTATTGCTGCTCAGGAAGGAACCCGGGCTGGACTGAAGCCAAAAACACCCTCTTGTTTGGGAGGTTTTGTTGGGGCCGAGGACAGCGCAAGCGCAGCAGGGTGAGAGCTGTCATGCAGCACCGACGGAGCAGCCCTACACATCCTGCGAGCGATCCCATAGCCACCCTACAATCGGCTCCTGTCCTGCGAGCTCGTAGGCAGTGGTGTCCAGCTGCCCATGCCCGTTTCCTGCACCTCTCCTTCACCCAAAGGGCACAGATATTTCCTCACACAGAATTTCTCCCACAAGAATTTGGGGTGGCTTCAGCCCCCTGGGCGTTGCAATGTGGTGTGGCCGTGTGCCCCGGGGCACAGCAGGGACGATGCAGCTGCAGCACTCAGCACCGGTGATGCTTTTCAGTTCATTTAACCAGTTTCATCCCATATTTTTCCCCCATTTTTTTATTATTTTTTTAATGCTAGATATTTCTTTCCCCTGGGAGGACGACGTGACATCTCCAGGGCCCTGTGCCGGTGCTACTTTGGGAGTGCCACCACAAAGCCAGGAGCTGCGGTGTTTGCCCTCCCAGCTGAGCTGTCAGTGCTGAAATATCTCGTCCAAGAAAACCTTAAATATATCTCTTTTCCCGGCAGGAAACGCCACAACTTTAGGAAACTTAGCTCTGCTCTGAAAACAATTCCAGGTCCTCACTGACATCCTTTTCTCCCAAGAGGCTTCTGCAGGACATTTCTGTAGTTGTTGAATGGAAAGGGAACAATTTCTTTAGCATGAGCCGTTCCTGCTGCGCAACATTTGTGGTACGTGCCGGGAGGGGAAAGAAAGCGCTTTCAGAAGCAGGAGCGATGGAGACATTGCAGAAATCTGCAGGGTTTCAGCCTCATCCATCAGCTGCGCGCGGCACCAGCTGCTTTTTACAGGTGCCTAATAAAAGCAAACGAGCTCTGGGGTTTTTTCACTCCCCTCCTTTCGTAACCCGGCTACCTGCTCGTTTTCATTACGCTTTTGGGCAGCGGGGATGGCTTTGATGGTGCTTCCCCCCCCGGGCATTAGCTGGGAATTGAAACCTGGCTTAAGTTCTGCAGCACGTTACACCTGGCTGGTAGTTTTCCACCAAGACTCGTTTGTGTTAGGAAATAACGCGCGGAGCCCGCAGAGGTTTTGATGCGCTCCTAGCAGCGGAACGAGGTGGTTAGGGAGGCGCTTCACGTTGGCGCTTTTGGGGGAAAAACAACAAGAATGATGCGTTTCCCCGAGGTTTTGTACAGATTTAAGGAAATCGGTTTTGAAGGAAAAATTGAACAGGTTTCGCTGCAGTCCCATATGGGCTGAAATGTCATTTTAACGCCCTGTGCCCTCTGATTTCCCTGGGCCAGAAAATCTGCTTTTTCATTTCTTCCGTGTGATGAAGCTTACAGCTGCTAATTTTGAGAAATCAGTGTCGTTCTGCAGATTTGCTGTAATCTCTAGACGTGAACCTCTTGTAACAGAACAGCACAAGATGTTTTCTGGTAGCAATCCTGATGGGAACCACACATCTACGCCTATCACACTGCAAACAGCAGCAGCGCCTCAGGTCCATGCAAAGCAATGCGGGGTGCAGGACCTGTCCCAGCAGGCAGCAAACCCTGGCTTTTTCCCCAAAGCGATCTTTTGGCAGCCTTACAGCAGATTTTCTCACGAAACGTGCAGATATGTGGCGTTTCCCCATGCTCCTTCATTCAGAAAGCTGTGCTCAGGGAGCGCACAGGCGCTCGTGCCGTCCCACCAGCACGGTGGAGCGATGACCGAATGCAGGGATTTTTTGGTCTCAGTTATCTGGAAACAGCCCCCAGGAAGTCCAACTGATTTCATTGAGTGGAACTGCAGTAAAGCATTAAATAAGTGTTTTCTATCCTAAATCTGTACATCAAAATACATTAACTACACTTCTGGTTTAACCAGCATAAGGCAGTTTAATGACTTTGTGAACGATGAGATTTGAATTTTGCTATGCCAACAGACCGAACTTTTCCTGTATTTTTTATCTACAGGAAATAAGTAATTCGTCCATATCCATCTTTTTCTCTAAATAGCTTGCATTACCCCTGTTAAGGAACAGACCAAAGAAAAGGATGTGCAAAATCTTTGCAGAGATAACTGGAAATGAATGATGCAGTATGTAAAGGGAGCAGTGAAAAATGGAGTAATGTGAAGCATAGACCATTCAGTAAAGATTGTATTTAAAAATATACTCAAATGGGAACATTTCTACCAAGAAACGTCAGAAAATCTGAGGTTTTGTTTTGGTGGTGGTTTAAAATGCCTAAGACACACTCGTCTACTTGACTGAGAGGCAAGTAAATACCTATGTGTTGTAAATCCTTTCTCAAGAAATTATTTGAAATGACAGGAGTCAGTGCATTGCTCTTTTCCTAGTCTTGTTAAAATTATTTGTTAAAACCAAGTCGAACTTGGTGGTATTAAAAGTTCAGCCAGGAAATACACACATGCATAAAAATGGGAGGAAAAAGAAATACAAAGCCTTCCAAAGAGGATTCTGGAGGGACTCGGACGCACCTCTTTGTCGTGGCTGTGTTTGTACCATTGCTTTGCATTTTGCTTCTTCGGGAGGGTTGAAAGGCAGCGTGCAGATGAAAGCACACCTGCTGGGCTGAGGCGCGGGGATGCTCTCATTACTGACGATAGCTCGACTGCGTGCAGGAGCTCGATAGGACTCAAAAGAGGCTGAGACATTTATTTGGATAATAAGTACCTCCACGGTTACCTGAGGCTGATGAGTAAATGCTCGTGCTTCAGGGCATAAGCCAAGTGCTAACCCAGAGACGCTTCCCCTGTGTCTGTTTGTGATGGCTTTCCCATTCTGGGAATTTCTATGCCTTTCCCAGAAAGGTTTGGTTCTGGGGCAGGATACGTGTCCGGATGATTTTAGCTGGGCGACTTTAATGAGCTCAGTGTAGCTGCTTGAAAATTCCCATTCCCCCCGAAATAACATCTGCAGCTTTCCTGCAAGACAGACGTCAGCCCCTATTTTTTTTTTTTGCTAGGGAGAAATCCATGCAACGCCCTTCCTTAAGCAACCCCAGCAAGCTCGGGTAACCCCATCCTGTTGCAGGTACGCCCGTCCCCTTCCCATCCCAGGAGGCCAAGAGAGGTCAGGGTAGGATCTGAGTAGCCCTGGGCACCGTGAAACCATCAGCACCGTGCCGAACCACCACGCATTTGATTTTTTTTTTAATTATTATTATTTTTTCAGGGGACTCTGCTGCATCCCGGGCCGCGAGGGGGGAATAACCTGTTTGATTTTATTTTTTTTCAGTTCTCTCAGGCCAGACACACCACAGCCCTTTGAAACGCTCTGTGTCCCTTACCCCACCCATGAATGTGCCAAACCAGCCTCTAGGACATGGATGGATGTCTCATGAGGACTTACGAGCTAGAGGACCCCAGTGCATCCCTTCCGATCATGCCCCCCTGTCTCCACAAAGCAGTGTAGCCTCTTCGGGAAGTGGTGGGAGTGAACATTTAGAAGATCAGCCTTCCGCTCGTAACACATTCCAGGAGGAAGGGAGTGGTATGAAAGGTGAGTGACAAATGAGATGCTCCCCCCCCCCCCTTGCCCCCGCCTGGCCCCAGGACCGAGGCTTGGACGTTTTGGGCCCTTTGGGGCCGTTTTGGGGAACGCGGGCTTTGGTCGTGGTTGGAGCCTCAGGGACAGGGTTGGTCTCGCCACCGTCGTGTAGGGTGATGAGTTAGGTTTTCTTCTAGAGGTGCGTGTTCCCTCCCCGAAAAGCTGAATCTTCTCCATAGCCCGTGGATTTTAGCTGCGAGTGGTGCTCTCTTCCTCTTTTTTTTTTTTCTTTAATTACAGTGAAAAACAGTTAAGTTTAGCAAGGCATGGGCAATTTATCATTGTGGTGTTTGGTGTGACTAGAAACCCACCAAGTATTTGGGGAAGTTTTGGCTCAGGATGCTTGTTTGGACTGAATTTATCCTGCATATTTCAGTTGTTTTTCCCCTCATGCTTGCTTTTCACAGAGACTTTTAGCAATAAAGGTTTGTAATCCTGTTAGTAAATAAGACAGAAATGAAACCCCATCGCTGCAGTCATGGAGGGAGAGCAAACTTGAGGCTGCAGGGGAATAAATAGATATAACCGCACAGAATGGGCGAACGCACAGCCCCTGTGCTCTTCTGAGCAGAGAAAATGGCTGAAAATGGACCCCCAGCTATCAGAGACTCATTTAAACCGCTGCTGTCAGGTGTATGGCATAACACTGCGCCAGCAGAGGCGGTTGCTTTTTATTAATGCCAAGCAACTCTTATCACGTGAAGCCCGGTGATAAGGAAATCTGTTTTTTAAATAGCCACGAGGGCTGATTTTATTCGAAATGCAGACAAATCTGGGTATGTACGGGTCTCTCTAACACGGAGCTGTGTTTGAGCTGGCACTGGCCGTCTTTGTGTGATTTGCATGGAAGAAATGCATGAAAACAACCTCACGGTTTGCCCTGCGAGGCAGATGCTTGGCGCTGAGCCCTCCGCCTGGTTGGGCTTTGCACCAGAACGTTGCCTTGGGGTAGCGGCCGCGGGCTGTGGATGTGACGGGAGAGTTTTCTAACGGGCTCTGCTCGCTAACGAGCTCGTAACCAGGGAGAGCATCGTCAGGAGCCGATGGCACGGAGGGGTCTGCTTCACGTGTCCTTTCTCCAGGTTTCTGCTGGGGGAGCTGGGGAAGAGACCGCGCTGCGCTTGGCTCCGGGTGACGCAAAGCCACAGTGCTGGGACCTGGGAGGGCAGTAATTTTCCAAAGAAACGTAACAAATCCCCCCCATCCTAACCCAGATGGGGCCAAATCCGCCCCATTTCCTTGGGAGAACCAAATGGGACACCCAAAGGCACTGTTGCCCAAGGAGCCCTCCTGCCCCAGCCCGGTCTCTTGTCCCCTCCTCGCCACTGCTTGCGAACCTCGCTGCTCGATTCCCCCTGCCGCTGAGCCAGCCGCTCCACTTTTGTCCTGCTCCCTGGGGACATGCGAAACAGATGTCCACAGCCTCTGGTTTCGTGCCTGAAGACTGTTGTGTCGTCTCCCCTCGGCTGCGTTTCCTTCAGACTGAACCAATCCAGTTTCTCCCCAGATGGTATTTTCTAAACTCGGGGCTGTTCTTGCTTTTCTCCTCCGTTTTGTTTTTTGCCCCCAGAAAGGCTGTATCCTTTTGAAGGTGTGCTTCCCAAAACTGGACGCGGTATCAGGGCTGAGCAGGGAAGACGGGGTTGCCATACAGACAGGGCTCCTGTTGCTGTGCGGCTCATCGTTCTCAAATAACACAACACCGCTGGCCGCGTGTGACCCCCTGTATCCCCAGACCTTCCCCGCACAAAGTACTGCCCGTTCCCTGCCCTCAGCTTGTGCCGTTTATTGTTCCTGCATCAATGCACAGCTTCGTGCATTTTTATTGGATTGCGTCTTATTTCATCCAGACCGCTTTCTGGGTTTGCCAAGTTCGTTCTGAATTGCAGCCACGTCTCCCCAAGCGCCTGCAGGCTCTCGCGGCGTGGTGTCATCTCATCTGCACCTTCCCCGAGCTTGCTCCCTCCGGGGTGTCCGGGGACACAGCGGGTGAAAGCAGACCCACCAGGGACCCCCGTGCGACACGGCGTAGCACATCCCTCCCATTTGTGGTCCGATTCCCGTAACGTCACGTACTTCCCTGCTCTCTCTCTGTCTCCACACCGAAGGAGACATTCCCTTCGGCTTTTTCCCGGTGGTTTCTCCACTTGCTGCAGCGAGGTGAGACCACGGGACCTCCAGGTCCCCCTCCGGTGCCTGATGAGCCTCTGGGATGAGGACCCACGGTGCCTGTCGGTCCATCCAGCCGTTCCTTCCCGGGCACAGCTTGGGGCACACCAGGGGGAGAGTTTGGGTAGAGCTGGGGGGTTGTGCTGCACACAGCAGGCTCAAAATGGGCTGGGATGTGGGATGCTGTAAGGGCACTTAGGAAGGCATCCATGTATATGTTGGCCGCAGGATGAATCGTTCCCCTTCAAAATTTCTTCTGAATTTCCATTCCAGCACCCAAATATGTGTGTGCTGCCCAAGCTCTGGCATTTAACGCATTTGGAGGACAGTGCCCACGAGCAGTGTGGAAATCCTCATCTTGCTGCTCACCTCAGGCCCAGCATTTCTGGCACTCATGCCATGACTTAGCAATTAGGTCCCGATAATTGGTGATTAAAGAGGAGCTCCGTTGGCGGACGGCTAGCTCATGGCTCCGTGGGGATCGTTGGGAAGCTGGACTTTCCACGGACCATGAAATCACCTTGAACAGCCTCACTCCTCCTGATTGCCTCTTCTCTGTGGAAGGGGAATTTTCTGCTGGGTTTATGTGTGTGTGAAGTTGCTTCTCTCTTCTGAAAGTGGCCAGTTGGGCTTTCCATTGACATGGACATATGCCAAATGTCCGCAGGGGACAGACGAACAGGCAGGCTTTTAATGTCATCACTATAACAGCACATTTCCATAAAATGAAGTTGAGATTCAAACCTGCAAGTCCCTGCTCTCCCCACCTGCACCGGGAAGGGGGCTTCCTCTTTATACCTTTAATGTTTTTAAGCAGAAATTGGTTTGAAGCTTTAGATGGTTGGTTTTGGGATGGTCACACGTTGGGACTTTTGGAAAATGGCATTCCTGAGCTTGTCTGTGCTCGGCAACTGCTATGCCCCGTGTTTGGTATGGGGTTGGTCTCCTTCAAACACAGTATTTGAGGAATCTGATTGAAACACGAATACTGACCTGTGTCAGGGGACAGAAGGCAGTGGTTTGGGTCCATGGCCTCATGCTTCCCATGTGGAGGTCCTGAGCGACCTAGAAAACTTTGAGGTTGGCCGTGTTACTGAAGGTTGTCCTTGTACTGGCCTTGGGGTTGTGAGCAGGGCTCTGGCACCCACAGCAGTCGAAGCATGTATTTTGCAGACAGAAGTGCCTCCCAAAAACCAGCAAGCCCTGGCACAGCTACACTGTCAGACCCACCGGTCCCACCAAATGGAAGCTCACCTGGCACTCAGCTGACATGAGCTGAGCAGGGTCTCTGTAGGGGGAGCGTGTAGGGTCTCGGTCCCACCGCACAACCCAGCCCTTTTTTGGGGTGACCCTCCTTTGGCAAGTGACCATGGGGCTCCGTGGTTGGGGAGGCTCAGGGAGAGTGGGTTCCTCCTCCCAGCTTGGAGGGCACATTCAGCAGGCAGACCCCAGAGAGCCAGCATTGCCTCCAGCCCTTGCTGGTGGAGATTGTGCTCATAGATGTCTTGTTGATGAGGCAGGGGACAAGGACTAACAGACAAGGGGATTGCCGGGGATGCCAGCAGAGTGCATGGGGTAGGCTATGATAGGGCTGTTGTCAGGTTCAGGTGCTAAATGAAGCAGGTCCCAATTTGCCAGAACATTTGAAGCCTTTAGGATGCAGAGCAAAAGCATCATCACGCGTTGGGTGCATCCCTTGGGGGTGTTCCCATGGGTCCCCCAGGCCTGCGAGACCCAGCGTAGCTGCCAGCTGGCTGGAGCTACTGAAACGGGTTGTGCTGTCTTTGACAGCGCATCATTTCTCCATGCTCAAAAGTACAATGAAAACCTCTTTATTTCTCTTTAAGCGACTGTTTAAATTTTCAGCACATACCAGCTTCCCTCATGCCATAAATCAGTGCCCGCCGTCTGCAGCACAGCCGTTTGCTCATCCCAGGCTCAGCCCCGCCGGTCGCTTCTGCGGCTCCCGTGTTCCTGACATGAGCTCGTGCTGTCTGCAGGAGGGTGTTGGCATCGAGGTGGCCAACCCAGCTCTTGGACACGTTTTTAAGTCATTTTATGACAACCCTCTTGATAAAGGGGGCTCAGTGTATAGCAGTAGGTCCACCAAGCTTGGTGGATGCTTGACTGGAGCAAATTTTAGTGGTTTTATCTTGGTTTAAGCAATAGTGCTTGGATCGCAGAGGTTTCAAGAGCCAGGGGGCTAAAACCCAGCCTCTGAGGACATGTCCTCAACCAGGTGGTGGTCCTCCCAGCCATCAGTATCCACAGCTGTTCATCCTCCGAAGGGTCCCGCGAGGTTCAGTAAGGCACCTGAAGGCTGAATGTGGCACCTGTGGTACTACAAGGTTTAGTGGGTGATATTGGTGGTAGGGGATGGTTGGACCAGGTGATCTTGGAGGTGTTTTCCAACCTTAATGATTCTATGACTATGAAGCATCAGCAGGATAGCAGGTGCCACGGGGAACCCAGCCCCTGATAGACTCCTCCCATCGTTATCGCGCGTCATTGAGCAGCGTCATCAACTAAACGGGAGCTCTCCTCTTCTCGTTGTGCTGCAGATGTTCCAGCCTGGCTGAAGAGTCTCCGGCTGCACAAGTACGCGGCGCTCTTCTCGCAGATGACGTACGAGGAGATGATGGCCCTCACCGAATGCCAGCTGGAGGCACAAGTATGTCTGCTGTCAGTCCTAAAGCCATCAGCCGCGGGCACCTTCCATCGCTCCCGGGACTGCAACGCTCACCTTGGGCGCCTCTTCTTATGTCCTTGACTGGAAGGTGTTCTGCCCACGGGTGGCTGGGAAGCAAACAGAAAAAGGAAAATTGAGCCTTGGGAGGGTGAAAAAATGATGTTGCATCTGGAAAAGGTCACATCCTGGACTTCTGACTGCAGTCCCGGGGTGAAATTACCATCCTCCTCCACGTCACGGGAGCTGCACTTGGGGTTTTGTCTGGTTGGGATTAAGTCTGAGCATTTCAGGGGCACGGTCTTCAGTACCTAGATCTACTTGAAGTCAGCGGGACTTTGGTGGCTGATTTCCTTGTTAACCTTTGAAAATGTCCCCTTTCTCACGTTTACCCCTGTGTTATCCTTGGGATAAAGAGGTCTGCTCAATGCCTTTGCTTTCACTATTTGAGATATACCAGGGAAGGGGCTAGCTGGAAATCTGCATCTCTGGCAAATTCTAAGTGATTTTCTATGCTCCCTGCAAATCGGGAACTCAATTAATTTGTAGCAGCCCTTTCCACTTAGGGGAGAAGGGCTTTGGGTTGATGCAGCTGTCCTGTGGAAGTGTTAATGCCAGGCTCTGTGCTGTTTTTGCAGAATGTTACCAAAGGCGCAAGACACAAAATAGTCATCAGTATCCAAAAGCTAAAAGAAAGACAAAACCTGCTCAAGTCTTTAGAAAGGGTAAGTAATCACAACAACTTTTATATTTCCTACTTTCCAACTGCAACAATAGCCAAGGGTTAGCTCTGGGTGCAGCACTCCATGGTCACGCATGTTGCTGGGAACTTTGTGCAGAAACCTGTGGTTGCCTTGGCCATATCTGAATGCTATCTCACACCACTTCCATACCAGATGCAGATGTTTCTGGGGACTGCATTTTGTAGAGTGGGCTCTAATCTGTCTCCTGCACTCATGGAGCTCTGATGGACATTACCTGCAGCTCTGCCACAAGCCCAGGTACCGCCTGGCCAGCTGCAACTGCCAGCCTGCCCTGCCTTTTCCTCTGTATTTTGGGAGGAAAGGAGCAGTCATGCCTCCAGGTGCTCAGAAACACCCAAACTCCAGGTGATGAAGGGCACCATCCAACATGCATCACGGTGTCTGAACAGCACTTTGAATTTCCAAGGAGAACAAAGTGAAATTTCTTTGTCCGCTCAGCTTTTGTCAAGCTTAACCTCTGCCGAGCTGGCTGCAGAGGAGCACCAGCACAGCAGACCTGCTGGGAGCAGCTCGCTTGGCCTCTCGCTATTTATTATTGCGATATTATATTATATTTAATTGCACCATCCTCAAACAGCAACTCGCACAGCCTCCCACTAGGGGCTTTTAAATACTTCTGTGGTGTGTTGCTATTTATTGGTGTTTTCGTTAGCTCACTGCTTCACTATTTATTTATAATATGGGACTGTGCTCAGTATCGCAGGAGCTAGTAAAGCCATATTTACCCCCATATATTACTAATAACTGTTAAATCCAAGAGAGAGACAGCCCACTGGATTGAGCTCGCCTCGGTGATGTGTTTTCCAGGCAATTGCACAGCCTCTTCTCCTAATTCTCCGCCTCGGTTTTGAAATATGGTATTGATTGCCCGTCTCGGTGCGGGAGCGCCAGCCCGGTCCAGCTGGCCCGGCCAGCCACGCACACAGCAAGAGAGGGGAGAGAAGTGCCAGAGGCTGCTTTTGGGCTGCTTGCAGTTCACGGGGGGAATTTGGGCTGGGGGCTTTCCCTGTACCATGCTGGGCTAGGGCTCAGCGCCACCAGTGAGCTCCCGCTGTATTTGGGAGGATACGTCTCGGTTTTTCCAGGCTTCCTATCCAATTTTTTTTTCTTTCTTCTTTTTTTTTTTTTTAGAGGCTAAACAAGAGCATGTGTGTGACTTGATTTTTTTGGGCAGTGTCTTACTGCTAAAGATCGCTGCTTTCTTGGAAAGAGCTGCTCCACCCCTCTCCGCTGGTTAGCATAGCAGGAATTTTCCCCAGAAAATAGTGCCCAACAGACTGACGCTGTGTCTTTGGGAGAAGGGGATCCCAGCATCTCCAAGCTGAACGTTTTTCCTACAGGGACTTCAGCTCACCTGTGGCATTTTGGTCTCCATTTCTGTGTCCAACCACATCCCACCCAGCTCCCCTTGACCTTCTCCCACCCAGGGAGAAAAACCGTGCCCCCAGTTTGGCCCAATGTAGACGGGGACATCCACCATAACAGTCGGCTTCACGGGAGGTTTTCCTGGGATTAATGGTGCCGGTCTGGTTCTCAACCGATGCCCTGTTGTCACTGCAAATCCTCTTCTCCTGTCTTGAATCCGCAGGACATCCTGGAAGGCGGCAACCTGCGTGTCCCGCTGCAGGAACTACACCAAATGATCCTCACCCCCATCAAAGCCTACTGTTCCCAAACCTCGAGCCCAGAGGAGCACGGCCGGGACGCGGACTCGCATCACCCCCCGTCCCTGCTGGGCTCGGACAGCCAAGGCTCCGACTGCAAGGACTCTGCCACGGGGGGCATGCAGCAGCACCACTTGCCGGGGTGCGAGGGCGAGTCGGGGGGGGCCCCTTTGCCCGAAGGCGACCTGCCCGGCCAGTTCACGAGAGTGATGGGGAAAGGTGAGTGGATGTGGGGTTTTGTGGGTGTCCCGAGTGCAGGGAAGCTGGGTCCGAGCTCCTTTTTAAGCCCCAGTTTGGATTCAGGACACCAAAACGTGCAGGTGCCGTTCCACGCAGGGTGTAGGGTGCAGGGCATCGCGTCGAGCTTAACGCGCTGAGCAGCAATGTGAGGTAGGGAGCGGCATCGTGTGCCATATACAGGGCTGTTGCAGCAGGTTTGTGCGGGCTCAGACGTGCCCTACCTTCCCTCAGTGCCATCTGAGGTGTCGGTGCTGACTGCACAGAGGTGAAGGGGACGGGGACCATCCACAGGCTTGCACGGGAGACCAGGAACAGAAAGAAATTGTAGGGATTCCACAAAGGAAACATCAGCCCAGTCCCTGCTTCAGGCCGTTTTTGTAAAAAATACATGTTTTCTGTATAGGAATCTGGTGTAAAATTTCCCAGAGGATTCCTCTGCACTTGCTTTTACAGCATGCACTCAGAAAGAGGTTGAAATCCTGCTGTCACCCCTGGGAGCCCATTTGCAGCGGGGCAGCTTTTGGGAGCAGGAGATCTTCTTGCTGATGCTGCCTTTCGCATGTCGTAATGGGGAGAGGGGAAGGGAGGCAGGTCCTGCGCTCCTGGCTTGCCCAGGTCTAATTTTGGTGACTTAGAAGGTGCCCGTCTGGACGCTCACCAGCATAAGTGAGAACAAAATCTGACCCTAAAGGTAGGACGGCACGGCAGGAATTGGGGACAGGCATTTTTTCTCATTGATGAAGGCAAATAGAGCATCTGAAGCCCTGCTCCCAGCTCAGTAGCCCCGTTACCATTTATCTCCTCTCTTTTTTGCAGTATGCACACAGCTTTTAGTTTCCCGACCCGATGAAGAGAACATAAGCTCCTATTTACAGCTTATAGACAAGTGTCTAATTCATGAGGTGAGTGGCGGCGGATCTTACCAAAATGTTCTTCTCACCGCTCAGAAACCGTTCCCGAAGTACCTGTTGATAGAAACGCTCTGGTTTCTAACACAAATATTTTTGGGGGGTATTAATAGCGATTCCGGAGCGGGCGGTGAAGCCCGTATGGTGCACGGGCACGCCGCTCCCCCCACGCTGGTGTGATCGCACGGCCCTGGAGCTGGGAAATTCCTCGTGCTCCTGCCGGCCCGAGCGGCTGCTGGGTGAAGGGGTGAAGAACAGACCCCAGCACGAGGGTGCAGGCGGTAGGGACCCAGCACGCGGACCCTGGCTTTGCAGCTGGAGCTGGGTGCATGAGGTGATTTTTGGTGCATCCTGCCAGCAGGATGTCTGGCCCCTTGAAACACAGGGTGGTGGCACCCGGTGTTTGGTTTTGGTCCCCGGGGACCCCTGGCAAGGAGGTGCAGCTGCCAGGCAGGGAGTCTCTGGGTACCTTGCATGAAATGCAGAGTGGAAGAGCAGGGGTCAGCCCCATGGGGATGGTTTTCCTGGTGCTTTGCACAGGCACAGGCAAGGACAAGGAGCTGGAGGGGCGAGCGCATCGTGCTCTAACTCATTCTCTTTTTGGAGAGCATCGGAGCCTGGAAATGGTGCCGAGACTTTTTGGACAGCCGTGCGGGGCTGTGGAAGGGGAGCGGAGGAGGAAGCAGACGCCTGGGGATGCAGAGTGAAGCCTGGGAGACGCGGGGCTCAGCAGGGGCTGGTTTCCAGCGACACCCGGCTCAGGCACAGCCACCCCATGGGCTCGGAGCAATCAAGCCAGCCGCTAATTAGCCTGCAGGCTGTCCTCCGGAGACCTCCGCTCCTCTGCGCTGGCGGCGCAGAGGTGTCTAAAGTTAGCGGCGGCGGGCACGTGGGTGCCCCCGTAACCCACACCACCAGCCTGGAGCGGCGGCCGTTTTGGGACAGATCCATCCCCTCCCCTGCCTGGGTGACCTTTGCTGGGAGCCCCAAGGGTGGGGGGCTCACCCCAGGTGACCCCCCTGTGGGTGTCAGGGCCAGGAGCAGAGTCTGGCCCCAAGAAAGAGACAGGACCAGGGTCCAATGCAGGGGGCAGTATGGGGAGGGGACACAGTGGGGGCTTTGGGGATGCCCTGCTCTGCCTGGGTGGGTGGCAGCGTTGACCTGAGATGGGTAAATCCCTGAGGGAGGCCAGGGTTTGCTTCTGGACCTGCTGGTGGGGCTCGGATCACACCACTGCCTGCTGCTTTTCACACACGTACATACACGTCCCTCCCCATTCCGTTCAGAAAAACATTCATGTGTTTCCCCGTTTTCTCTTTTTTTTTTCGGGCAGGCGTTTACAGAGATCCAGAAGAAACGGCTGTTGTCATGGAAACAGCAGGTGCAAAAACTCTTTAGGTCTTTCCCTCGGAAATCCCTCCTGGAGCTGTCGGGCTATCGGCAGCAGCGGAGGTACGCGGGCGTTTGGGGCGGCTGCGGGGGGACGGAGCCTGGCCCCGTGCCCGGCTTCAAATCCCCGTTTTGGACTGGGATGCTCCAAGGGCAGCTGCTGCTTTGTGCTACCCCTGCACGGAGCATCGGCCTTGCCCCTGCCCCAGGCACCGTGCGGATGAAACCCGGCCAGAAGCAGGAGGGAAGCACGACTGCACCCATTTCACAGACGTGCAGCTCAGCCGGCGAGGGGCTGAGCGAGGGGAGGGCAGCCCCGCGCTGGACAGCCAGTGCTTGCCCTGCCTGCTTCCCTCCCTGTCCTTCCACCCTTTACTCGTTAGGTCAGTGCCAGAGTTTCACCAAAAAGCCCTGAAATGGCAAAAAGATGGGAAGCCCACACGAGGCGCGGAGGTGCAGGGGCTGCGGTTAGATGGCATGGTGCTACGAACACCCCCTGCACTCACATCCGCGCTGAGTTTCGGGTGATCCTAGAAAGCGGCTGGGTTATTTCAAGAAGGGATATTTTTAGATCGGTTTTAACAATAATGTCAGCCTTTTGTTGCATTCTGCTGAGTATATTTAATTGTAAGCTTGTGCAAGTTCTTTCTTCTCAAAAAAACCCAAAACAGTCTGGGGATAACCAAGTGCGTTGGGACATCCAGGGACGCAACAACGACGAATGCAGAACTGGAGTTTTCCCCAGCAGAATGAAATGAAGCATTTCGGAATGGGAAAACCAAATAATTTCAGTGTTCACGGGAGGCACAGAAGCAGAATAGACAAGAAGGAAGGTTTTCACAGACCTGTTTGGTCCAGGTCCTGGCATGAGTTGGAGATGCCAGCTCGAAATAGTCGCCGTCCCTTTGGCAGAGCCACCAGGGAGATGCTCTTGAGCTGCTCTTGAGTTCCCTTGCTGCCTCTGGGTGGTGGCGGTTTGCACGTTGCGTTTCTTCTGAGCCTCCTGCTCCCGGGACGCCACGGGTGAGCAGGACCACGCAGCCAATTCTGCTTTTCTCACGGAGCTCGTGGACTGAATGGCAAGAGCGTTTTTTTGGCCGAGGTTTAAAGAAACTCAGCCGTGCTTCCGCCTAGCAGATTGATCCAGTTTTGGGATCCCAGCCCGCTCGTGTCTTCTGAGCATGGTCGGAAACCCGCTGCGTGGCTTTCCGAGGATTATCCGGTCGTTTTTGTCTCGTTCCTCTCTTTGCTTTTAAATGCACAAAACCACCGTGGGGAGGGATGCTGGCACAGCCGACCCTGCGGGGCTCAGGCGGTTTCATGTCCTGAGCCCGGGGTCTGCCCAAATGGAAGGAGGAAGTTGAAACACAAGCAACGAGGCACCACTTGTTTGGGCAATCAAAAGCGTTATTTCAGCTTGCGTATGAGAACAGGCCCACTTTGCACGAGTAAAATAACCCTAAAAAAATAACTGTTAACCTGGGAAGTGCGGGAGGGTGACTCCCACAAGAGGAAGGATGCTGCGGGACCGCTCTGCGGGCTGGGGTCCGCAGCGGGACCTCCTTACACCCACCACGACCTCTCAGCCCTTTGCTTTGTGTCTCCGCAGCCGAGGCTTTGGCCAGTCCAACTCCTTGCCGACAGCCGGATCCGCAGGGGCAGGGCTGGGCAGGCGAAACCCCCGCCAGTTCCAGATCCCCTCCCGCAACCTCCCCACCGCCCGCCTGGGGCTGCTGGGTCCCAGCGGGCTGCTGGGCACCCCCCAGCGCAGCCCCGCCGCCAGCCCCGCCATCCTCAAGCAAGGCAGACAGGTTGGTCACAGCTTGATATGGTTTCTTTGCTTTTCCTCCTCAAGTTTGTCCGGATCCCCCGTTTTTAAGCCCAAGGAGTGCGTGCAGGGTGCAGGGTTACCTGCGGGCGCTCCCCTCCCTGCAGAGGGGCAGGGAAAAGGGAGGTGGGGTGCGGATGGAGGGGAGCACACGGCCACTTGGAGGGGGAAAATGAGCCCAAGGGGGTACTGTCGTATTTGTATAGGGGTATGTGAAACTCCCAGGGCTGTATTAATAAAAATACAGGGCAGGAGGGCGAAGGGGCTCAGACCGATGGGGATGGCAGTGTCGCTGTCCCCACGCACAGTGTCATACACCTCACACCTTTTTACATCTCATGCTGTTTCACATCTCACGCCGTTCCTTTGTTTGCACCCCGCAGAACCTCTGGTTTGCCAACCCTGGGGGCAGCAACAGCATGCCCAGCCGGAGCCACAGCTCGGTGCAAAGGACGCGCTCGCTGCCGGTGCACACCTCCCCGCAGACCATGCTGATGTTCCAGCAGCCAGGTAGGAAGCAAACGTTCGCCTTTTTGCTTAGCCACACCTTGAAGGGACGAGTGTCCGTGGCGTGGAAGCAGCTACCGGGGTGCCCTTGGTCAGAGCACAGGGCGGATCGAAGCAGGGACAGGGCCTGACCCTATAAAGAGCAGCTTGGCTGTGCCAGTGCCTCGCCTTGCTGCCTTCTTCGGGGATTTGTGTCACGGGGGGACGCTGTGGCTCTGCGACCACTTTCGGGTTGCACATGGAGCGGGGCACCCAGTGAGGAGAAGTGACCTGATGCAGTTGAGGGCAATTCTTTTTGTAATGAAGCTGAATATTGCCTGCAGAGCTCCCTTCCCAAACACCCTGAAAACGTTCCTGTATATAGGAGCATCCTCTGATTCGGGGTGGGTCTTGCAGAGTGACCGTCCTTCCCATGGGGATGCGCATCCCCTTTTCTCTGTGCATCCCTCCATCAATCCTTTGAGCGTGGCTTTTCTTACCGATGCACTTTCCGTAGCAGTTCGTCCGCGGTGTTTGAAGCGCACCGTTTTGGCAGTAGAAGCCCTGCATGGCAAAAGCAGCGCCTGTTCTCGGGCACTGGTCAAACCCCAGGACAAGGGCGCGTTTCTGCAGGCACTGGGGGTGGATCAATGGGTTTCTCTTCGCGTGTTGAATGAGGGCATAGAAGGATTAGGGAGCAGCGTTGCCAAAGATGCAGACCAAGCCACGAGGAAAAGAAGCAATAACGTGACGCTGGGCTCCCAAGCACCTTTTCATGGCATGCCACCAAGCAGCTAGAAACCTGTGACAGAGCTTTCCTGCTCCTGGGCAAGCTTTTGCAGGCAGAGGAGAGGCAGAGGGAGCCAAATGGCCCTGCTCGGGCTGCAGGCACAGCCCCAGGACGGAGCCAAACCCCTGCTGGGCTCTGGGCACCACAGGGGTTCCTTGCTGGGGTCCTGCAAGCCCCGGGGCTGGGTGGGGTTGGGGACCAAGTGCGGCCTCACACGTGTGTGCTATTTAAAGCTTGCACCGGAGCGCGTTTGACCCACGGGCTGAAATACTGCCCGGGCTGGGGCCGCGTATCGGTTACCAGCGGGGTATTTAGGGAAGGAGCGGCGCCTTTTGCCGAGGGGCTCAGCAGCAGCCCCCCCCAGCCCTCGTGTCCATCCGTCTGCTGTTGCAGTACCAAATTAGACCTCGTTGCTAGCAAATATGGGGGGAAAGTGACGATTTTGGCAAACTCCTCTTGCCTGAGGTTATTGCATCGGAAAGCGAAGCGCCAAATCCAGTGACCTTGGGATGCGGGTGGGTCTTGGCTGGGGTTGGAGAAACCCAACCCAAGGGCATTTCCCACCCCATAAGTGCCCGCGGGGGCACGGGGCAGGGTCCCCAGCGCGTCCCCTGACCGGGGTCTCCTGTCCCTGTCTCTTGCAGAGTTCCAGGTGCCGGTGACTGAACCTGACATCAACAACAGGCTGGAGTCCCTGTGCCTGAGCATGACGGAGCACGCGCTCAGCGGTGAGCACTCCCTCCTCCTGGGGCTCTTCCAGCACGTCCAGGCGGCCTCGGCCGAGCCCCCCGGGAGCTGCCCCGCGCCCCCCAAGGGCTGGGACAGGCTGTGGCTCTGAGGGACGGGCCGGGATGGACGCTGCTCCCGGGGAGGGGGTCTCGGCAAGCTGCGTCGGTGCAGAGGGGTAAAACCGAATGCAGGGATCGCGGCCAGCACTAGCACAGCCTGTGCTTCTTAGCCACTAGTTAGCTTGCTAACCGTAATTAGTGGTAGCTCACTAGTCCGCTGTTAGTTAGCGATAAAGCCACCTGGTTCACAGGCTTTGGAGCATTTTTACCCCTCTGCCAGCCCTGGCCCCACTTTGCTGGGGGATCCGGGAGCCCCGAGGCACGGGGCTGGAGCCGTCCTGTTGCGGTCGCAGCGCTAGCGATGCTGGCAGCCCGGGACACCCATGGGGACGAGGTGTGGGGTGGGAGGAGGGCCAGGCTGCAGCACGGGCAGGGAAGGTGGGAGAGGAGAGCCCCAGGAGGCACCGCACGCGCCCCCGACCGATGCACCGGACCTGCCAGCGCGGATGGCGCGGGAGCCCCCAGCCCAGCCCGCAAAGATGGGACGAGCTCAGCAGCCCGCGGCGCCCAGACCCTCCCGAATAACCAGCTTGTGCCTCGCGCCCTGAAAGTTGCGGACGGACGGACGGTTGAGGACGGGAGCCCGCGGGGAGGACGGGTGCCCCCGGCGCGGCTCCCTGCAGCGATGGCACGGCCCGTCCCGGGGAGAGAGAGAGACGTGGGAGCGAGGACTGTACGAGGCAGCAGGGTGCTGGCAGCACCCCTGGCCGTGAAAACAAGGACACTGCTGTTACCCGAAGCGTTCCTCCGGCGTGTGCCCAGGCGAGGCTTAACTGTGTTGTTCCTCCGCAGGGTACTGCTCCTCCAAGTTATTTTTTTCCAGGTCGCATACCCCAAGCCTCTCCAAAGCGGTCGTGCTATAAATAGCTCTGCAAAAAAAAAATAATAATAATAAACCTTTGGGGGAAAAAAAAAAAAAAGAGAGTAACAAACCTGTTTGTTTTCAAGTCTTAAATTCCACCCGGCCGAGCTGAAGGAGAGGCGGCAGCGGTGTAACAGGCAGCGCTCTGTTCGGGTGCCACGGCGGGCAGCCCCGCAACAAAACCCGCTGTGTCCTGCCTCCACGTGCCCCCCTCGAGCATAACGCAGCCCGTTCTGCATTGTGCAGGGTGGCGGAGGAGCGGGCAGCACCGCTGTGCGCCCCGGGGGTTTGGGATGGGGTCCTGGGGGGCCGCCGAGGAGCTCTTGGGCTCTGCCCTGGCTCCCACAGGGAAGCATCTCGTGTTGTGGGGAGCCGGCCCGGAGGGCTGGAAATGGGGTCGGGGTGTGCTTTCTGCCCCAGTAAAAGCTCCCGGTGTGCTGGGGAGGAGGGGAGGGAGATGCTCGAGGCAGGTTCGTTTGTGCAGTTTTGGGATGGGTCGCGCATCCCGCACTGCCGGGCTCTGGGCTGTGGCTGGATGCGTCCCTGCTGGGACGGGGGCTGGGGGCTGTGGATAGCCAAAAAAACCTGTGGGTTTTTTGTTTTTTCATCCCTGCAGCACAGGCGTTGCCGGGCTGGATTAGCTGGGGAGGGGACAAGGCAGAACCCCGGGGCCAGCTCCATCCCTGTCCCCATGCACCAGGATGGGGGGGGGGGGTCCCAAACTCTCACCCACATCGCCACAAGCCCAAGCTGCTCCTGAAAAAAGTGACCTGGGGACAGGGCAGGAACAACATCCCAGACTGGTGGTGTTACCCTCCAGGGGTGGGACAGGGACTGGCGGGGCTGCTCTGACATGGAGCAGTGTGGGGACAAGCACCAGGGCAGCACCAGCACCCCAAAACCTTCCCACACCCCACTGGGAGGATGAAGGGGGGGGGGGGGAATAACCCCAATGCCATCTCACTGCAGGGCATCACTGGGGGGGAGCGGAGCAGCGTGAGCCCCCAGGGCCCTTCTAATTTTCCCTTCCTGCTTGCAGATGGTGTCGACCGGACCTCCACGATCTAGAGGACGGCGCGGCGGCGGCGCTGGCCAGGAGAACAACTGCTGCAGGTCCAGCGGCGAGGTCCGGGCGCGCGCGGGAGCCTCAGCGACAGCTTGCATCCTTTTCTCTCTTTCTCTCCTCTCTCTCTTTCTCTCTCTCTCTCTCTCTCTCTCTCTCCTGTTTTAATTTTGTGAATGTGTAGATTGTCCTTGTGAACATATCACTAGACTTGGAATTTGTGTTGTCATTTATTACATCCATGCTAAGGGGGAAACGGCAAAAAATAAACGGCGATGATGGAAAAAAAAAAAAAAAAGCATGGGGAGGGTGGGGGGGATGCGGCAGGAAAGTGCTGACAATGAGGCTTCACCAGCGCACCGTGGGCAGACCCTGTTTCTGAACCAGGCGACGAATCAATAGCACCTGCGGGTGACCAAAGCCCTTTGGGGAGGATTTGCAAGGGCCAGGGCAAGTGGAGACCCTGCGGGTGCTGCCACCTGCCCGGTCCCTGGCCTTGTCCCATCGGTGCCATTTGCAAAAATGCCCCATGGCATCGCCGGCTCGCATTTTGCTGAGTTCAGGGGCTGGACCAGCAGCCGAAAAAGGGCGAGCAAATTCAAAAAGAAAACAAAAAAAAAAAATCCAAAAAAAAAAAAATCCAACAAAGCTTCCTTTCAGTTTTGCAAAGAGCACCCGAAATGGCGACCTGCCTGTTGTTTACACGGCAGCGGTGTCGAAGGGCGCGCACTCCTGCTGCCGGGGGTTGTGTCTGTCTGTCCGGCCGCCCTCGCGGTGGCCGGCTGGCCAAGGGCCCGGGGATGTCGGCGAGGGGCGATGCTGTGTGCAGTGAGTGTCCGTTTCTCTGTCTTGTGGGTAGCGGGAAGGTGCTGCATCCTGGCTTTACACATCTGCCCAGCCTGCCCGAACCGCTTCTAAATCCTGTTAAAACCCCATTAAAAAGGGGCTTTTCCAGCCCTGGGATGGCCGGGGGGGGGGTCTTGGCTGTCAGGCGAGGGGAGGTTTGGGAGCGAGCACATAAACATCGTGCACAAATAACCAAGCGAGAGTGCAGCGAGCACCAAAAGGCCGCTCCGGTTTGGGGCACGAAACGCACCAGGGAGGGGATGTGGATTAGGGTGGCTCGTGCTCACCTCCTCTAACAGCCTTGGTGGAGGAAATTAATAACAACTACAGAAATCTCGATTGCTCAAGGCAGGAGCGTGGTCTCCTGCGGGTTGGTTTTGCTGTAAGCACGGCCGTAGCCCGGGCTGAGCTAAGCGAAGGCTGCGAGCGGGGTCACGGCGGCGCTGCCAGAACGGGCTCGGCCAAAAGCCTCGGTCGGCCGCTCTGCCGGGAGCGGGGTTTCAGTGCAAAGACCTCGGCAGGGTCATTTCCAAAGCGGGCTGAGGGCTGAGCAGGGCTGGGGAGGGCTGGTGGCGGCTGCTGGCAGATCTGGAAACCGGCTTGCGATGCAGCATTTTTAAGTAGTTTTATATATATATGAAAAAAAAAAAAAAAAAGGTGCCAAATGTTTTATGTTTGCTATTTCTTGGTTTCCTGTTTACCGGAAGGCTTGAGGTGATGTTTACGGGAGGGAGGAGAGCGGAGGAGGAAAACCAGAGCCCAGGAGGGGCTGGGAAGTGTTGCAAGGAGCCAGAAAATGAGCGGGGCAGGGGAGGGGGGCGCGGCGAGGCTGGGGGGCACCCAGCACCCGCGGCAAGCGCGAGCACCGCGGCGCCAGGCTTTCGAAAGGAAGACCCGAAGCTGAGATTCTATTTATTCCTTTGCTGAATATAGAAACAGAGGTTATCTGACTGTTAGAGAGATTATTTTGGATATATTACTTGTGAACTTGCTATGGCTGGTAACCATGATAATGTCTGTTATTAACAACCACCAAATAATTCGTTGTTTTTCTTTTTTTTTGTTTTATTCTTTTTTAAGCTTATTTTCCATTGACAGTGTATAGGTTAATAACTACTTAGTTGTGTTTGCTGTTCCTTGTTTTTAAGTAAAAAAAAAAAAAAAAAAAAAAAGTGGCTTCAGTTACATTTTGGAAGTCCTTCCTGGCTCTGTGGGAGGCCTGTGCTGAGTGCAGGTAACAGAGCTCGGTTTAAAGATTAAAGAAAAAAGAAACACACAAATAAAATCCTAAAATTAAAAAAAAAATATTTATAAAAAAATAAAACTGAAAAAAAAAAAAAACAGTTGCATGAATGAGGCTGTGAAGTCAAATATTTAGTAATAAAGCGGCAGTGCCTTTCTTTTTTGTATTCACCCCACGTGCAACTGTTCCCTGCGGCTCCCGGCCCGCCGGCGTTCGCCGCTTTTTGGTCTCGCCCCGCGTTGGGCGCGCGGCCCCGGCAGCTCCCACCAGCTCCTGGTGCTGATGCCCGCGGCCCCAAACCCGGCACCCCAATCCGGGATGGCCCCGCGGGGCCGCGACGCTGAGGAAAAGCCCTTTTCTTTTGAGGTGTCGCCGTCCTTCTCCAGGGGGACGAGGCCTTCGCCGAGGCAGGAGCGCGGGCGCTTGATGCGAGCCGGCGCCTTTGGGTGCTCGGCTCGTGACACAAATCGCTGGGGGTGTCGCCGCGGCCCCGCCACGCTATGGCTCGCGGTCCACGGGCCAGGGTTGGGTCAGCACGTAGCGCGAGGATTTCTGTTGTCACCTTTCTCCATGTCGGGGCGCGGGGATGCGCCCCCCCCTCCCCCCCCCCCCCCCCCGGGTTGGCTTTCTGGATGTGCCTGATGGAAAGTAGGTCCTGCAGACGTATAATTTGCACACAGCTACGATATAACACTAAAGTTGATTTTATACAAGTCATCAGAGTTTGCAAAGTGAGTTTTATTTTTTGTATTCCTTTATCTTTACTTAAAGGTGAATGTGTATTCCTCTGGGAGGAATAGGAAGAAAAAAAAAAAAAACACAAAAAACAGGAATGTTAATAATGTTAAACAGAATACTTCCTCCCTTATTAATATATAACCCTTATGTATTTATGCATATTGTAAGCTTACTTTAAAGAGCTTTGAACTCTCTTCTGTTGCATGCCGTTTCCGGGCAGACTTTTATTGTACATGCATGCATTTAGTCCTGTTTTTTCTGTACAAAGTTAGTGCACAAAGAAATATTTTTGCCTAGTTAATGTTGCCAAGCAATGCATATTTTTTAAATTTTGTCATATATGGAAATAGCATGTTTGTTACATGTAAAAGCTTCCTGATATAAAGAAATACTAATGTTTGGAGATGCTGGTCTTTGCAAGTGTACAGTTTTCAAATGTTGTTACCAGTGAAACACCCTTGTGATTTAAACTTGCTCCAATGTATTTATTACTCATTTCCTCCCATGTAACTAGGAATCATGGCTATATTTCATATCAACGTTATATTGAAAGTGAAGGGAGATGATTAATACAAGGTTTTGTAACAGTGGAGTGTGTCGCCTCTTTATTTACTCTCTTTTTGGCAGGTTGGCAGATGGTCGCTTAAAAAAAAAAAAATACACAAAATAAATGGCCAGCCTGGTGGGGTAAAGGATGGGAGGAAAGGAGTAGCTCCGCTCTGCGGGGCGGTTGTTTTAGCTTTATATAAATCCCATGGTAGGAGTTTGCTGCTTACAAATCCCCAGCATTCCCCACGCAGCCTCTTATCTGTCCCCTTGGGCTGCCCACGCGCTGGCAGCTGTGCGGATACCAGATTTCTTTGGAAATCAGCGGGAATTGGGGCTCCAGGAATTGGGGCACCAGCAGCATTTCCCATTGCACATGGGGGAAGCGGTTTCTCAGTGAGCCCCAGCATTTGGGTCATGTTGTAAGGCTGGGCTGAATCGCTGTGAGGACCACGACTTCTGATTTTCCCATATTTTCTCAGCTTTTGTGGGATCTACAAGGGCTGGCGTGTTCCCCACAGCTCTGCTCTGGGCAGAACCAAGGAAGGAAAGAAGCGGCAGCTTTTGTTTTAGCACTAAACCTATTGCTGAGCCCTAAGAGGTAGAGCTCAGTGTGTGGTATGAGCATATCATCGTCCCACCCAGCCCCTGCTGGGCGCAGGCTGGTACGAGCAGGATGCTTGGGACCTTGGCTGGTGGGGTTTGGGACATCTCCAGGGGTGGCATCCTCACAACCTTGCTGTGCAGCTTGTTCTGGGCTTAGACCACCCTTACAGTAAAAAAAAAGCAGCATTTTCTGGCATGTAAATAGAATTTCCTGGACTTCAGCTTGTGCCCATTGCCTGCTGTAGCTCTGAGAAGAACCAGGTTCTGCCTTTTTTACCCCCTTCAGGTGCTTACACTCATCAATAGGAACCACCTGAGTCTCCACTTCCCCAGCTTCTGCAGCCTCTTCCCATAAGGACAACCGCCCTGAGCCCTAAATAAGCCTCGTGGCCCATCACTGTGCTCATGTCTCTCCTGCACTGGGGACACCAGCCGAGCCTCACCAGTGCTGAGCAAAGACCTGCAGGAGATGGTCCTCTAAATGGATGCTGCCAGCCTTCATTGCCATGAGGGCACATTGCTGGCTCGTGGGCCACCAGAACTCCCAGGCCCTTCTCCACAAGGCTGCTTTCCAGCTGGTCGGTGTGTGGGGCTGTCCCTCCCTGGTGGCAGGACTTGCCACATCCCTTTGCTGACCCTCTCTTGGTATTTCATCAACTTGTCCATGAGGATGCTGTAGGAGACTGTCAGACGCTCACTAACATCGAAATAAAACACCCATTGCTTGCCCCTCGACCACTGGGCCCATCACCTCGTCATTAAAGGCTGGCCAGGCCCGACGTCCCTCTGTGAGCCCCCGCTGACTGCTCCCATCACCTGCATGTCCTTTAGGTGTCGAAATGGTGCCCAGGATTAGCTCCTCTGGCACCTTCAAGCTCCCCAGCACTTCCTTCATGGGCGAAGGAGTAACATTTGCTCTCTTCCAGGCCTCAGAAACCTCCCTGATCACCGTGACCTTCCCGAGATTACCAAGAGCGGCCTCCCCGTGGCTCCCGCAGCACCCATGGGTGCCTTCCCTCAGGCCCCAGGGACTTGTGCACAACCACATCCCTCCCCAGACCCAACTCCAGGTAAGTTTTTGGCTTCCCAAGCCTCATCCCTGGACAGTCATACAGTGTCCCTATCCCCCTTGGCTGCAAGCAGGAGGTGCAGCACAGCATCTCCCCTCAGCTCCTCGACCGCCTGCAGCAGGAGGACGCTGTAGATGCTCTCCAGGGACCTCCAGGACGGCTGGCACCCTACCACAGTGTCCCTGCAGGGGACTAACATCCTTCATGAGGAAAAGACGTGCAAATATGGGCTTATTCAGGTTGTGTGAGTGCCTCATCTGCTTCTCCCTGGAAGAAACTCCCAGCAAAACCCTGCTGAGCCTGACCAGGAGGCCGAGCACCCTGCAGCATATCCTCAAGCTCCTTCTATCTAAAGATGCTCCTGGGCAGTGCAGGAAGGGCCACCCCAGGAGAGAAAGCCTGATGGAGGTGTTGGATCCCACCCGAATTACCCTGCCCAGGAAAGCAGCACGCGGGGATCAGCACCCTCCGACCACACTGCGCCTTGCCCTCTCAGAGCAGCTAAGAAAAGTGTCACCTAAAACCCAGCGAAATGCTTTTTCCTTCCACAAACAGTCTGACTTTCCACGTACATGCGTCTGCAGTTTGGGTTTCAAAGCACGTGTTTGTTGCGCTAATGTTGAATGAAAAGGGGAAAAAAAAAAAAAAGGGTGGAAAATTGGAGCTGGACGGGCTGAAAGGGCTCCAAGGGAAGTCTGCAGCAGCCGTGCGGTTAGGGAAAGTCGCAGGGCCCGCTGACGGGCTAACTGGAAACAGGCTTAAAAAAGGAAAGGCCGGGGAAGAAACGTTTCCGTGCTGTCAGGAGATGTTGATGCGGATCCGTCCCAGCTTTACCAGCCTGGGCTCAGGAATTACGCCACACTTGAGCCCCTTCCAGCCAGCGAGCCGGGGCAGTCGGGCTCACGCAGGCTGTGGTTTCGCAGCCTTTTCCCAGCCCAGCCCCTCGGAGCTGGTGGAGCAGCTGCTGGGCTGCCCCAGGCTGCGTGGTGTCCCAGGCATGTCTCACAGCACTGTGCCGTCACCTGTGTGGGACACACAAGGCCCTTGTTCTTCTTAACAGGGTCTTTTCTGAGCCTACCCGAGAAGGCAGATGAGATGCAGCCTGCTCCTGTCCTGCCGGCATGTCCTGAGCACAGCCTCCCCGTGCAGGTGCAAAGCGCTTCGATTTACCACCTAGGGGAACAATCAATCCATCGCAGGTGGTAGGCAGGGATTTCCCATTACAGGAAAGTTTAATCTGGGTGGAGAGGGCTTTATGAGACGAGGCCCTTGAGTTGGAGGAAATAATTAATTCCCCGAGGTGACTGGCTGGGGGATAACCGGGGGCTGCCTTCGAGCAAGGAACCCGCTCCCAACACCCACCAAATCCCTGCCCTCTCAAGCAGCACGGGGCTCGCAGCCGGGGACACGAGGGTTTTGCAAGCTCATCGTGGCCTCTGTCACCCCCTCGTGATGGGAGAGCGATGCCACTGGATGCCAGACCTCAATGGGAAAGGAACACCAGAACCAGGGGCTGCGGGGGGCCGGTTGCAGCTTTGGGCAGCCCAGCCCCGTCCAGCTGTGGTGGCGGAGACGTTTGGCAGCGCTTTCAGAGCCGGGCGAGGAGTGACTTCACCGCCGGGCTCAGCAGTGTCCCCGAGCTATTTTTATTTGCCTGCCTGCCAGCCAAGGGATCTGCAAGTAGCTCCGTAACGTAAGGCTGGCACCGGCACCCTCGGGCAGTGGATCTGCCCTTGGATCCCCGCACACACCCTGCATTTCGGGGTCATGGCGTGGGCTGGAGCCCCAGGGCAGCCTCCCTTCAGCTGCAGGACCCCGGCACGCCACGGCACATAGCTTGCAGGACTGCCAGGGGAACGTTTATTTAGGGCTTGATGCTAAAAAACAGTGCCTGACACAACAAAGGCTCTGCCATGTGTTATTACAGGTGTGTCAAGGTGCTCTGCCCCCTCCCTGGCTCCCCACTTTCTCTTTGAAGCCTGCGCTTCCTGAGTGCCCTTCACCCCGCACCTTCACCTGCTGCTATTATCTTTCACCGCGCTGCCGACAGCTCACATACGGACTCATTTCTTTTTTTTAAGTAGCTCATCCAGCTGCGTTAGGCACTTGGCTTTGCACAGAGACGGGAGCACACTGCAGAAAGCATTTGGGGGGTCACGCAGGCAGTGCCAGGACATGGCCTTGCGTGGCCACGGCCCCACTCAAAAACCCTATAGCACCCCAGCCCTCCAACCCTGCTTTCAGCCAAAACCAAAGTCTCTGGCTGTAAGGACTGTAATGAAATCCTGCCACATGCAAGCCTTATGGATCCATACAGCCTTAAATCCATACTACATCAATCTCTATAGCTATAGATCTCATTGACAGTGTCTGCAGCCTTACGAAGACGAGGCCGCTCCTCTGCACATCCCAGCAAGGCACCTGGTGAGAGAGGCTTACACAAGTCTTCCGTGGACCCATCCCTGCCCAATTTGGGGTCATGCTTCCCTCTCCCTGCGGCGAGCAGTGGGAGATGCCCACGGCTCTGCCCCTGCTTAGGAAGGAGCTGAAAGCCAGGTGCAGGTAGAGCAGGGCCTGATGCTGCATCGGCGGGCAGTGTTTGCAGCGTGGGTGCCTGCAGGAGCAAAGCAGCATTCCCCTTCTTTCCTCTAAGAAAACGTCCCGCTGCGCCATCCTGTTTGGAGAACAAATTGCCCAGCTCAGCCAGAATTCCCACTTTTATACGGAGAAGAGATTTTTGACCAATTTTAATAAAATGAAAGATCATCCCGGCAGCTTAGCCCCTGCTTTTTGAGAGTCCACCACCGCCTCCAGCCCTGCGCAGGGGCTCCCGATGCAGCATCGCCCCGCTGCGGGGCTGGGTGCCCCCATCCCACCCTTGTCCCCCTACCTGGCTTCAGGCAAGCCTGAGGCCTCGCAGTCGCCCCAAAAAGTGCTTCCAGCCCCGTGAAAGCTCTCACTCCTCTCCTGCGAGAGCTCCAGGCCGGGCTCAGCAGAGGGAGCCACAGACTGTGCGTGCCCGGCTGGGGCGCTGCCACCCAGCCAGGTCCTTTTGCCCTGTTGCTCCTCGGGGTGTAAATGAGCGTGGCCTGAGCATCGCCGAGCTGAAGAACAGGATCTCTGCAACCAGCTGTCGTTCCCACTGCTGCTGCTTTCCTACAAAACCCTGTCCTGTCTGAGTTTCTTCTTTCCTCCATTCTCATTGATCCCACATGGTAGCAGTCACTGCCCCCCAATTTCACCTCCCCAGTGACAAGCAGTGGGGACAACTGGAGCAGGAGGGTCCAGGCCAGGTGTGCAGGGACCTCAATTGTGCACAGCCAGGGCTGACACCCCCACAGAGCTCGGATTCAGGTCCCCATGGGAAGGGTTGATGCAGGGCTAAGGCTGTAACCCTGCACAACCTGAAAAGCAAACGGAGATCCTGCAGGCGCTAAATACATCCCGCAGGTACATCACAACAGTGACACCAACAGGGCAGGTGTTTGAGGCAATTTTTTTGTCTCCTGGTAATTAGCATATCCCCGGACCACAAAACTGGCAATTTTTATGGCTAGAGCAGGAGGAGCATGCTAAGGATGAGCTCTGCCTCCTGCAGCAGGTAAAAGCCACAGGTCTTTTGTATCATTGGTTTTAAAGTAAAGATAACACCCCGTCTCCCCAGCCCTTCCTTGACTAAAGTGTAATAGCCTTGCTAACATTGGGTGCTGATTACATCATTTTTGCAGGAAATACAGAACCCCTTTCCCATGCATGGATCTGCTGCAGGGCGTGCTGGCACATCCCAGGGGAGCTGCAGAGCTGGGCAAAGCAGCAGCTGCCGTCCTCCTCCCCTCTCCCAAATACCAGTGGGGCATCAGCAGAGCCCTCGCCAGGCTTCCAGCCCCAAGGCAGGGAAAATGACCGGTTCCTTCTGCCAGCCACTAAGGGACCAAATCCTTTTGTCCCTCTGCCCTGCACCATGGGCAGCCCTGCTGAAGGCTGTCAGGGAAGGGAGGCCGCATGCTGAACCCCATCGCAGGGGATGGGACCCCTGCACCAGGACCTTGGTCCCCAGTTCCTGCAGCTCCCAGCACTGCTCTTGTACCCCAAAAGGGTTTTAGGTGCACATTGGTGATGGAGAAATGGGGACAGGGTTGGAAAAAGAGCCTCTGGGCAATCTCAAGTGCCTCTGTGGTGCGGAGGGGACAAAGCCAGACAGCCCTGCTGCTCCATCACTCATGGAGGCTGGGCAGAGTGAACCCCCACAGGAATTGCTGCCTTGCTGGCATTAGGACAGCCCAGGGAAAAGAAGTAAGACTCTGGTTTGCCTCAGCACTTTTAAAACAGTTTAATAAATAGGCCGGTGTAGCTCAATGACGCTTATGGCAGGGTTTTAACCTTTGCTTTCCTGTTGCAACTGGAGCAGCGGTGCAGAGAGGTGAGGCAGTAGGTACACTCTGCCTCCCCTGCAACACTCCACCACCAAGCACACAATAAAAGCTGTTAAAAATAATCCTTGCTATGATATCCTTTGGGTTATTTCAGCAAAATTTGTTCTGAAGACTGTGCACAATGATTTGTTTGATGTCCCCTCTTACCAGCCCAGACCAAGACTTATTACTTATTAAAAAGTGCTTTAATCTTTTATGTCCTCTTGATTACCAAACCATGACTGCAACTTTAAATACAACTGGAAGGCAAGCTTTTCATAAAGGTTATTTCCGAGAGTTCAGCAGAAGGGCTTAGCTAAAGCTCAAAGGGCAGAGCTGACTGCAGAGCCTTTCCCAACACCAATAACTTGATAGAGACAGCAGGGGCAGAAACCAGAGGCCAGGTAATGAGCAATTCGAGCTCATTAAGTAACTATGGGCTGCTGGAAGGTTGCGATGGCTACATAAAGCCTCCAGGATTATCAGGGCCCTCAACTGCAGCCACTCAATCACTAGGAAGAAAGATTTTTGGCTAGGAAGAGCATCTGCTGACTCCACATCTCACATGCACAGGCAGCAGTATCCAGTGTTCACCACCTGCGTGACCAACCTTGATCACCAGCAGCTGCTGGTTGCACACAAGAGGATGCTTTGAGGAAGAAGTATTTGGACTTGTAGATTTTCTACCTTCTCTTACAAAGCACAGTTGGGCTGCGAGCACAAAGGCAGCGGGAGGTCCAGCCCCATGCAGTGCTGGGCAGGAGCTGCACTGGAGCTCAGAGGATGCACCTTGCCAGGAAGCAGGGATATGTAAGGACACCGACACAAGGACAGGCTCCTAGCTCTTTGCTGCAGGGACTAATTGCCTCCTGGCTGAGAGAAGTTACCTGCACCAAAACACAACGTCTGCACCTGAAAGCGAAAGGTAAGGTGAGAGGACCCAGGAGCCATGCCCAGGAGCTGGGGCAGTGAATCGGGGACAAGTGACGCTGTGTCACGTACAGAAGAGATGACTGAAGACACTGGAAAGAAAATCAAGGTGAAAGTACAAACACAAAGGAGCTGCTTGTATCAAAGCAATCAGAAAACACCTGAGAAGCCACCTGAGAAGCAACCATTTCCTGAAGGTTACCATTGAACATTGTCAGGAAATGAATGCAGCCTGTGCTAAGAGATGGGATCTCCTGGGGTGGGGTAGTTTAGGGACAGGAGTTTGTCATTTTTGTTTTTGTAACAGAGCTTGGTTCTCCTACAGTTTTGGTTCTTAGCACTCTCATCAGGTTTTTTGAGCTGTAAACACTTCCAAGCTGAGTATTTTTTCACCTCAAAGAAAACAGATTTTCCACATGATTACAAAACCAGGGAGGTTCCTTTCAAATCCCACACCTAAAAAAAAAAGCAGGGAAGAGAAAACTTCTTGCAGAAGCATCTGTTTTGGCAGAAAGGCTGTTTCCCACCATAATCACCAGCTTCAACATACAGCCATGAGAAAAGCAGAAGAAGCTCAGCTTTACAACAAAGACAATTCATAAAAGTGCTCTGAGGCTTCCCAGGAGAGCCATGTCCAAACAGAACAGTCCATTTAGAAAAAAATACACGAGACCGGAGGGGGCTTTCATTCATTATTCCTTGTCCATTTGTGACTGCTGCGAAGTTCACCCACGCAGCATGCTGCACCCAGCACATGCCCCATCCCTGCCTGCAGCCCCAAAATTTCTCTGGCTGCCTTTTCCCCAGCCTGGCCTGTTTCATCTTGTGCTTTGACACAGAGCCATAGATAAGAGATTAGCAAAGTGACTGCTAACTTTTATACAGGCATTTCATTTCTTCTTCCTCTCATTTTCTCATCCAGGCTGCAGATGAGCCCAAGAAGCACTCCCCTCCAGAGGCAGGCAGCTTTTAGGACACGCTCACCTGTTGGTGCAGCCACAGCTCCAACCGCAGCAGACACCATCTCACCCCTTGAAACTGCCTGGTGACATAAAAGAGCAAGAGTTAAGCATGAAGGGACCTCAAAAGGACGCTTGGGAGCAGTCCCTGCTTCCTCCCTTCCTTGCTCCAAGATATTTGCTGCTGCTTCCTATGACTCTGAAGATGAGAACAAGAAAAGTTGCACCGTCTTGGAGAATTTTTTTTCTTTGGTGCCCTGCCAGCAACCAGGGACAACTGCTGTTTCAGAAGAGCAGCTGAGCACCTCATCACAGGGCTGGAGCACTTGCAAGCACAGAAACTCCCCCACCCACTTCCTTGCACGATGCCGTCACCTTTCAGAGCCCCGTCACCTTTCAGAGCCACCAAGGACACTACCACTCCAAAGGATAATACTGTGCTTTAATGTTTTAGAGGCAACAGACACTTACGTGATACATGAGTAGGCTGTAGGAATTATACATATACACACTAGTTGTAGTTAAAGCTCATGTATTTGACCAATATTAATGTTCCCAAAAAATGCACCAAGTCTTACGACAAATGTGAACAAAATCCAAGGCCACGAGTAGAGAGGTATGTTTTAAGGACTACAGGTCACAGGGAAATAAAAAACAGCGGTGGTGCAATATGAACTTTATCCTGAATAGAGGTAAGTGGTTAAAACAAACTTTTCACTACCTCAGGAGTAAGAACGTGTTTTACAGAGACTCAGTTTTCAAGCAACTAAAGCGAGCAGAGGGAAACAGTTGTGTGCACCTCTTTGGTCCTCAAACTCATCTCCCAACTGTTGAGCTAAAAAGGAGTTTTACTCTGAACTTCAGGCAAGAAGGACTTAAGGCTTTTCAGCTGAATATTTGAAACCAAGACTGAACTGAAAAGCTGCGATAACTGCTCTCAATCATTTAAGGAGAACGAAAGCCATAGAGTTAGTGTATTTTATAAGTGTGCAACACACAGCTTGTTCATGCTAGCAGACAAGCTTCTGTAGCACCTAACAGAATCCAAGATAGAGAATATTATAAAACATTTGTCCAATAACCCTGTGAAGATGGCCAAGGTAAAGCTACTATATTAAACACAGGAGGCTATTGGCAAGAAGTGAGGGTAGTTACAGTAATAAATTGGTGTGTTTGTGTTTTTTTTTAAGCCTGTCTTATTTGTGCTCTTTAAAGTTCTTTAGGCTCAACGGAAATTTGACCTGGCTTGATTTTCATTGTTTCCCCGCAAGGGTTGTGTGACAGGCAGGAATGCATACAAGTTGGTAAGACACAGCTTGCCAGACAAGGAACTGCCTTTTAGGTTTAGCACAGAACATCTTGGATTCATATTCAGCATAGCTAGTGTGACTATGGGAACCTGCGCTGTGGGCATCTGACACCCTGGCTGACATTTCCTTTGTTAAGTTTTGCCTCCTGTGCTTAGTTTGAGAAGGGTGGTTTTCATTTGTGCATCATGTTTTCCCAATTAAGAGTTACAAAACTCCCATTAAAATTGTAACAAAGTAGAAGAAGTTCAGCCAAGTCCAGCTGACCGAAACTTTTTGTACCAATACTGCCACATACAGAGGTTGCCACAGACAGAAAATTGTGGTTTAATTCATTTTGATGGCCATGGAAATGCTTTTCTCAATTGCTCTTATGAAATAAGTTGTCATTTCAGTTTACCTTGCCCTGGAATGACCTGCCAACAGGCAGAAGTACAATGTGCTGCGTTCAGGATTTCAGTGCCCACCTTTGGTCCAATGTGGAAGAGATGCAAGTCTTGAAATGCTTGAAAAAAATCTTCCTTTTCAGATCAGACTAGATCTAGTTTCTTAGTCTAGCTCATGGAAATCCAAGAAGGAAAACTCAAGACAAATATTAAAAAAACCTCTTTGGATATCTTAGCTCTTTGCAGACAGACTCTGGGTTCCCCACCCACCCCCTTAAAGTTTGCTTAAAAATAGTAAGAAACCGACAGTTAAAGTGGTGAGACCTTCTGAGGCACAGAGAAAAAGGTGCATAAAACCCTTAATACAGAGAGATAAGACTGTTTCAAATCACTTAGAAGGTAATTCCCTGCATGTTAAGAGGGTAGGAAAAGTGTGTTTTAAATCCTCAAAGAAATTCAACAAAAAAAAGGAGGGTTAATACTAGCAAGAATATAAAACACCACCAGAGGTAACATCTCAAAGAGGTAAAACATACATATCCAGATACTGAAACAGCCACTGCAGGACTTGTAATAAAGTATAGCCAGAGACAATTCAGGACCATCCTTTTCAGCAGAGAAAAGTATTTGCAGCATGTAAGTGGTCCTACAAGGATCCACAGCCTTTCAATTGTTTCCTGTGCTGCACCGTATTTATTCTACTAACATAACTATTTCATAAATATCCATTTCACTCCCAAACCACGCTTTTCTCCTAACAGCAGTATATTCTGCACTGTAGATGGAGAAAGAGCATTTTCAAAACCTTATTTGTAGCCTGTAATTCTGTGATATCAGCATCATCGGAAATCCAGGAGGAGCCTACCTCTTCATTACAGTTTGCCATCAGAAGTCTTTTACTGAACAAAGACTATGACAACAATTCACAACAATTTAGTTGAGTGAGATGTAGGAACAAGTAAGAACAGACAGTGACACTGTACAGAACAATCTCCAGAGTGCATTTAGAGAAAAACAGTTTCAGCTCCTGATGAGTGTCAAGAATTCTTCACGGGTCTTTGGATCTTCCCGGAATACCCCCAACATTGTGCTGGTTACTGTTTTACTGTTCATTTTCTGTACCCCACGCATTACCATACACATGTGCCTAGAAGAAATGAGAGGAAAGTCAGTAAGTCAGACATACTCTAAAGAAGCAATCCCATGAAGACAACAGATGATTTGTACAGGGTCACGTTAAATACGGTGGAAATAAAAACGTCCATATCCAGAATGGTGATTTGTCAGAATCACCAATGGATCTCAGTTATTCTCTAGGGAAAAAAGTTCTCAGCTCCTGAGCACTGCCTTCTCTCCTTAGATCCTAGCAAAATCACACTTTTCCAGTGGGATCACAAGGACATGCCTGGTGCTAGGCTCAAGCTCTGCTGTAGAGGGTGCATTGCAGGCAGAACAGGGAGCCAGTGCAACTGGGACAGCTAACCACGCTCCTACTTTTCACATCTCTATGCTGCTTAAGGCAAGCCCCCACTTCAAACAGCTCCAACCCACCAGGCCATTTCACTGAGCAGGCTAAGATCACACCTGCCTGCACTCTAAGAAGCATGGCACACAGCAGCAGCAGCTGGAGAGCCAAAAGGCAGCACAACTGGAATCTCACCCAGCCCCTACATCACAGCAGAACAGCTCAGAGCAACTTACGTAGCTTCGATAACCACTCCAACTCCAGCGGGCTGTAAGGCTTCTGTGATGGCTATTGCAATTTGTTTGGTAAGGCGCTCCTGGACTGAAAGGAGAGCAGGGAGTTCAGAACCATTGTTAAATCTGACTAGCTTAAATACATCATCATCTGCACGTCACAAAAAGGATGGCATCAAAATACTGCATCCTCATTTCCAAGTGTGTCTGTCCCCTCCGCTTCCTGCCCAGGCTCTGGTCTTCCTAAATTAGTTTTGTTAGCAACAAACCCTAGCTTATATTTTGCTGAAACAGACCTTTTATTTGCTTGTTTATACTGGGAGTTTTCCATTACACATGTTTGCAGGAATTTGCATTACCGTGACTTGTTATAATAGGTCTTGCATTTCTCATTATGTGGTTAGAGTTTCTTGCTTTCCTCTATTTTCTTCATTTTTTACATATTTATTCACCAGCTTTACTGCTACATTATCCACTCCCTACACACAAAATTTATTTTTGAGGAAAGGTAATTGAGGTAAAAAGAGCAAATTAAGGGAATCTACTGTCCTCCAGAGCTTTACTTCCTGCAGTTATTCCCCAGTCTCACACCTAATGGTCACTGGGACTTCTGTTGCCATTAACAGACCAAATTTAACTGCAGGACAATGAGAGCAGGCTGAGCCTGAGCCAAGGTGTGGAGCAATTCCTGCAGCTTCCTCTGCTTCTCAGGGGAGAGCAGGCAGCCCATAATATGGCAGCTATTGGTTCATCTCCTCAGACAAGGATTCTTGAAGGCATCTCAAATTATCTGTGGAGGAGTTCATATCCAGCAGCATCCAGCTAGTTCAGTTATCCCTGGCGGCTCTATCTTACAGCACATTTATCCTCTGAACCTGTTACTGCCTCCATCCATTTTCATAGGCATGTTTTACCCCTCAAGGGAAATGCGGAGGCTAAGTTGACAGATGAGAAACACCTTTTGAAGAACAGTTTTTCTTCACAAGCTTTAGAATTGGTACAGCTCTAGTCCACCTATAATTACAGGTACCTTAAGCTAGCTAGGAAAGGACTCTACAAGCAACCAAAACAAGAAATCCAGATTCAGCTGTTTACCTTGTAATCTTCTACTGTATATTTCCACAATCCTAGAAGAGAAAAGGAAAAGAATTTGTTTCAGTTATTCCTATATGACCATGGCCTGATCTTCACAGTTACTTTGCACCATCAAACAAGAACATTGCATTGATCCACATCCTTCCTGGAAGTCCAGGTGATGGTTGGCATGGTTCAAGGGCTTCCCTTACCACATCACTGTTCTTAGTGACAGGTACCCCGTATCTGCCACCTCACAAGCTATTTTAGGGGGCGCTATTTGAGGGGCAACCCTGTCACTCCTTAGAGCTTCTTCTGCTTGGCTGTTACTTTTGTACCATCACCCACCTAGATCACACACTTGCAAGGGAATCCATACCCAAAGACTCCCTGAAAGTCAATCCTTGAACTGAGGTCAGATTACTTTTTTTCTTCAGTTTAAACCAAAGGCTGTTTTAATGACAGTTCAGATACTGAGATTCCCAGAAGGCTACTAAAGCAAGAAGTGTTCTAGATTCTTGCATTTAACCACAGATTTAACAACAATGAGAAGTATGTGAAATGACTTTTTATGCAAATGATGCTCTCCACCCACAGATCACACCAGCCTTCACATTTCAGTGCAAAGGATCACCTTAGTGCTCTTCTCTAAGGTGACTTCAAATTCAAGGCATTTGTGGAGCAACTCAAGTGATGGTTTGATCATCTGTCACCACAGTACCAAAATTCACACGTTTAAGAAAAAGTCCTATAGCTGCCCTGTAGCTCAGTGGGTTATTCGTGCAGACCTCAAATGCTTAATTACACATCAAGTGGCCATGCTAAAAAGTTGCTATAGAAAGCTTCAATACCCATCTGGTCAGACTAGACAAAAAACAGATGCTGGCTGGCAGCCTGTGGCATTAGTTACAAGAAACATTTCTGACAATGAGACTTGCCTGCTGTTTTGGAGAGAGAATTATATGCAGAAACTCCCCTCCGGAAATCAAATGGTTGTGTTATAGTTATTTTAAACAAAGCAATACAATATTTAGATTAAATATATGGATAGGAAAAAGTTGATGCTGAGGTTTTTTTTAGATTGTTATATATTAGAAGTCCCATAAGCGTGCTTGCGTAAAAACAGCATTAGTATTTTCAAGCCTGAGCTTAAAATCCAAGGAAAAGTGTTTGTTTACCGAATACAGGTCATCACAACTCCAGAAACACACCACATTAGACTAATCCTATTACGAAAGATTAGGCGCACAGTACCAACAGCCTCACAAATCTTTGTTCGAACACTAGTTGCATTATATAGGGCAAGAAAGAGAAGCACTATTTGGCCTACCAATCTCTTCATGGTAAGCACTCAAAGGCAAGCACAGACTGAGAACACTGTTATACAAGAATCTAATCTTTTCATTATTGTAGCGTATGGGAGTTTTACCCTAGCCTGAAAAGAGAGGCAAGATTTAACCTTTAAAGCACAATGCAGGAAGCCTTGCACATATCCAAGCATACTTCTATACTGAGAATAAATAGTGGGAAAATTGTACACTTTTAGCACCACGTTGCCAGTTGCATTAAGAAGCATTCAAGACAGTTTTGAGCTCCTTTCTAAGCCAGCAATTGAGAGGTAATTGCAGACCAGAGCAAGCACAAATCAACTGATGTGTATTTCAACTGTGATCCTAAAGCCCTTCAGAAACGAAGGCACAATCTCTTTAGGAACGATGGCCACCTTCAGAAACCCAGCTTAAAAAATATCCTTAAAAAAAACCTCACCACTTATAAAGTTGCAGCCACACAAGTACCAGCCAACACACAACAACAGCCCTGAACTGCCACACATCAGGATGTTCCTAACCGTAAGCAGCTACAAAAGGCAATCTTCCACCCAGCAGCTGCAGTGCTGACAGCTCGAATCTCATCCTACAGTGTCAGGAGACAGTTGACTGCAGTCACAGTAAACGTTTATGAAAAAATTAAGTGTTTAACTGCTTCAGACTTTTAATCAGAGCACATTCCACTCCTGTGAGCACTGCTAGAAGATGGTCTCCCTGCCATGAGGTTACATTAGCAAAGACGCAACCTGGGCCCTTCTGCTTCCCAACCAAATTCATTGCTGTGCAAAGAGCTGACTGATTTCAAAGCACGCTAGTGTCATATCCTGCACATTTCTTAACCACTAAGAAAACCCAGCAGGCATGCAGATTTACAAGGCTAATTCTCATTAGCGTTATTGGAACTACAGAAAGATTAACAGATGTGTCAGGGAAAGTGCAAGTCCTACGTGGTCTTTCTGAACTACAGACAGCTTTTTTCAAGATTCATTTGTTGAAAGACACCCTTCCACTCTGCTGCCCAATCATCCATCTATTTAAGGGATCTACCATCCCCTTCCTCACCAGGGCTAGGGATTATCACTTTATAACATGATTCAGTGCAACAACTGATCCAAGGGCACTTGCTGAGGAAAAAGCTATTTTACATAACAAATGGATTTCTCAAGTGTATCTTACTCTGTTTGTAAGGCTGAGCCTTATCTATAGAATCTACCCCACAGCTTTCTCAGCAGGCCTCGAGTAAAAGAAAGAAATGTCAAATTTATCTGAAGTCAGCTAACAGATTTAGATTCAATTTCTATCTCAATGTGTTCATTTGCAGTTTGGGATTTTTGTTCTTATCAGTAAATTTACAAACAAAAGTAACAGCTAGAGATCCCTGCTGGTTTTGGTGGCCTGCCTTAAAACATGACCAAGATTCTCCACTTGTTCTTCCTTCTGTAGTCTCTTTAGACACCAGTGCTTTCAATGAATGCACAGAAGTTTATGGCTCCACTACAGTCAACTGTAACGTGAATTAACAGAGCTCTAATACTTGTCTGTCCTCTCCACAAAAAACAATGCTGAGGATTGGTCTAAATCCAAATCCAGGACACAAAGTGTGTTGAGCTTTAGATGGGGACCAGATTAGAAAGATTAACACAGTTAGCACAGCTTGGAATCCTTTTTACAAATTAGCATCACTTTCATTACATTACCACTTACCTAGCAAGCTTGCTGAGGCCAAGTACTTGTTTGTTAGGAAGATAGCCAATATGTACCTAGACAGAGGAGAATGAGCCATTAGCAGAACCAAAACCAGACTTTAAAACGCACATGAAACTCATGCACAGAGAATGAGATGCACACCTGCCCCAGAACTAACTCTGGAACAGTCCAGAAGTCTTAGCATGTGGGAGGAACATGCCACCATGCAAGCCTGAGAAATTGTGGAGCTAACCAAGACTGTAAATGCCTGGTGAGGTCAGTGTCCGTGTGTAGAATAGGTTAAGGGGGGAGAAAAAAAAAATCACAACTCTTCAAGAGTCAAGGCTTATGTTCCAAGTCTCAGGAATACCCCAGAACACTATTACACCTGGGTACAAAAAGAAGGCTTTATTACTCAGCACAGCACTGTTCATCTTAAATAAAGACACTTTTCTTTCAAGACCTAAAGCGGATTCAGGAGAAGGGAAGGAGACGGACTGTACTTCAGGTAAATTTTCTGATGGCAAGTACTTCACCAAAGTCAGGTAGCACGTACTGATTTTTTTATTATTTTTAATGCCGCCTCATGTGCTATTGGTAATACCATAGATCACTGTATGAATAAGTTGACTTCTACTCTGCTTGAATATGGATTTACCGAACATTCATAAAAAAACATGTAACTGTACTAGTTTGAAATAAGTTACAGATCAGGAAAGTGCTCAGATCTGACAGACAAGGGAAAGGCATTTAGCTTGCTGTTATTTAGAAGCAACATGGGCTACTGAAATCAAGGGGGTTTACAATTGTAACAGATTATAAACCAGCATTTTATGTCACTGTACCAGAGACTTGAAAAATTAGCCAAGATACAGTAGGGGAGTGTCAGTATAGGATTCTGTCTTAGTGCTTTGCCTAGAGGCCCCGTCTCAGAATCCTGTATTGCTGTACCTGCAGTTAAAGGTACCACAGTGCACCTAATTACCTGGCTAACTTGCTCATTCCTATCACTGCTGTTGGGTAATCAACCCACTGACACCTGAAAAGACATGAAACATTTTAGATAAATTCAGAGACAAAAATAAGTGTTGAATCTTGGTCCCCTAAATTTTTTGTGTGAAAAATCTCGATTTTATTCAAGATAGAATTGCAAACACAAGACCTACTGCTCAGTATTTGCAGCCTGTTTGATGTACCCAACAGGAGAATGGTTAGTCTGAGAATATTTAGAGGCATACCAAGTCATTTAGCAGACCATTATACGAAGCAGGACCAATTCGGTGTTTGCAGATTTCTCCAAACCACACAGGCTAAACAGCTAGATGTAAAAAGAATGCATATATTGCCACAAAAGTAACGAAGAGAATATACACAGCATGTGTAATTGAGAATAACAGGTGAAACAGAAAGCTTCCACAGAAAAAGAAGTTACCTTGTTCTCTGGTATAAAACCAACATCGAGTAAAAGTAGATGAAGTTGAGTTGACTCGACAAAAGCAGCAGCTGGTTTCTGTTCGGGTATTTTATTTTTTGGGAGACACTTTACTTGGAACATATGTGGTACTGATAAAATTTTACAGAAAACAAAAGCACCTGCTACTCTGCCCTGTGAGTACTTAATAGTAGAACATATGGATTAGACTAAGCTCCATCCTTCTCTGCTGATATGAGAATGAAGAGGCTAAGGCTTGCAGAAGTGACTACCAATTTTGAACTCTTCAGATTTACACATGTTAACTGAAGCTTGGCTGCTTTTTTTGTTGTGTCTTTTGTTGTTGGGGATGGCAGGGGAAGAATTAAACTATTGACACCACAATTTCAACACCATCTGAAACACCAGCCCCTTTCACAGGAGTCCCAGCCTATGCAGTCTCCTGCTAGCCACATTAAAACAGGGCTGCTAGTCTGAATTTCGCTCTGATTGCGGGGGCTCCTGAGATGAATGTGCACTAGATAGCTCTGAGCCAGCAGCTAAATCCGTGACGGAGACAGCGTGCAGGGTGAGCCGGTTTAATATCAAGATGTCTGCCCTCAAGGCTTGCTGCTGCTTCACTAAGAAGAGCTTTGATGTGAAATGTCAGAAACCATTAGATTACTTAGACTAGGAAAGGTTGAGCATTATATTTTAGGAGCTTTAAATCCAAATAAAACTCACATTAAGGAGGTCTTACTTATTTGTATTCTCTGGAGATTAACTTCTAGAATCATAGCCATAAGCAGTAAATACTTGCAGCTTTAAAAGCTTTGTAGTTATGGCTACAAGGTCTTTTACATATACTTTAGGTCTTTTATCATGTATTCCCCATGTTTACTTTGTAAGGAAGAGTTACCTTTCCAACAAATGGAACGAGGTGATGCTCACACAATGAGAACATGTCTATGTCCTTCACAATTACCATCTCATCGTGGTCTTCATCAAAGATGGCATCATTCAGAACATCTGAAATTAAACATTTGCATTAAAGTTATATGCACAAGCACGGAAGGCTCTTCCAGACAGTTCTGACAAAGCTTGTGGCAAGTCCATAGCTCTCTCAGAGCTACGGATTTCAAGGTTAAGACAAGGGAAGTAAGGAGCAACACCACAAGCATGCTTTGGTGTGCATACAACCACAATTGCCACAGTGCTATATCAGACTAACCATACGTTATGCCAGAACTCAGCCTATAATGTTTTATTTAAATAATAGTTCGTAATAGTTAGCCATCACAGGGGTTTCTTCAAACACTTCAACATCAGCACCACCCTCTTCCAGGAAGCTCTGTGCCCTGGAAGCATTTTACCCTGAAGCACACCAACCAGCAGCTGTTTAGGCATACAGAGATCTGTAGCCACAGATCAGGGAGACATTTGCTGTCTCACACTGAAACAGGCACGCAGAAGTATATCCCATCTGAATCCCGTGTCTCAGACTTAACAGAATTAATGTGGAAAAACACAAAGATAAGAGGAAGAGACAGCTCAGTAAGAAAAGGAGCATATAGCACAGGACTCTGCTAGTCCCAGAGCTCAGCAAAACAGACCCTTAGTTGATTTTCCGTATTTAGCAGTCCCCTGACGAGTCCCGAGGCAATCCTGATGCAGGTTAGAGCAGATTACTGTAGTCTCCACAAAAAGCTAGAGCAAGCTGGACCACATCTGGAGAACTTAAAAGCAGAAGAGCCTCAAGGTAAGAGAGGGAGCCTTTTGAAGGACGAGAGAACAGCTGTAAAGAAGAGATGATATGGAGAGAAAAAACAACAAGAGAGAACTAGCTGGGCAGAAGGGCTGATATCAGCACGTGAAACTCTGCTAGGAAGTTAGCTTGAAGCCACACAGACTGCTTGGAGCTACTGCCAGGAACCAGAGTCAGATACACCACGACCAGATGGGGTGCTCAGGGACTGCCCGGCTTCATCCACGGTGCAGCTCAGCACCTGCAGTGATGATTATACAAATCTAATAGTTGTGTCTGCTCTCCTTGCCTTGATGCCTTCCCCCGACATGTACGTACACCTAATGGCCACCATCTGTTGCCGATAACGTATCATCATCATGGAGCGTTTTAATTTCCTGCTTGCTATCAGCACTACACAGGTAACCCTGGAAACTGTGCGCAAGATGTTCTGCCTGCAACGCACGTCCTTTCCTGAGAAGGGCTGGCAACCTGCAAAACAACGAGGCTGAACCCCAGAAGGTTTTCGATCAGGTCAGAGAACAGCGACAGAGCGCACAAAAGGGGCCAGGAAACAACGCTGTAAAGGCACATGATTTTGTCCTTTAAATTTTAGGGTCCAGCTTGCACCAAACACCGCTGGAGAGATTTTTGATTACGTGGGAAGCACCATGCAGTTGTATTAGCATGAATTCAGCTAGAAAGAGCCAGAATTTGGAACAGAGCAGGACAAAGGGGAGACAGAGCAGCAATCTGGGTTCTCAGCTCCTCCACGCAGCACTCTGCAGGTGTGCCGTTTCCAGAGCAGAAAGGCAAACAGTGGTTTCACAAAGCCTGCCACTATGCCCCGCATTATTAAAACAAAATCCAAACAGACCCAAGAAGCGTCTCTAGAGTGACCGCTGCTGTTATTAGACCACCAGCTTGGCTCATACCAGCACTGCCAGCAGCATATCAGAGCCCGATGCTAGATACAGGATTACATCAGCACACTCGTGGAGCAGACTGCTCAGAAGAATCAGAAGTGGCCACGTTCTCGTTGCAAGCCACAGGAACGTGTGGCAGCATAAGGTCAAAACCTCAGCAGAAGGTATTTCAACGTGGAAGAGCCTCATATATATACACATACATTTATACATGTGCATATACACACTCATCTATAAAATATATATATGAATGGATCCCTACAGACTTCATCTAAGGAACCACTATCTACTACTAGGGTGCTGAAGAGATGTTGTATTATGGAGACAGCTGGTAGCCGTATCATAGGGCTGCGAAAAAGAAGGTTGAGACCCATGAAGTATCCCACAAGCAACTTCAGGAACAAAATGCATCCCTCCCATGGCTAAAGCAATTAGACAGGAACACAAAGCCACCCATCCTGCTTGCATATCCTCTTAGGCTACAGCCAAGCCATAGCAGTTTGGGTAATGTCTCCTCTCAAAAGAGGTTTTAGAGGCATGTAAGCAATTAGATCTTTGTCAAGAACAGAACCACAGAACTGCGGGGTATTTCACACTTCCTATTTATGCACATCTTAACAATTTTGCACCCCAGATTTTTGGGATATTAGTAGCAAGTAGCAGCTAGAAGGAGGATACCTGCTCAGCTGCAGAATGTCTGCAGTTGTGCCCACAGCAAGCTGTGCTGATTTTAACAGTCAGCAGCAGTTATTGCTTGGGAAGGTGGGCCAGAACCCATAAAGGAAGAAAGGAGCTTAGTGCTGGCCCTCCAATACCCCTTCACAACTGCCAGGCAATACAGGAAGACAAGGGCAAAACAAGGGCTGGGACAGAAGGCTGGTACCTGACTACATGGCTATGGTGTTAGAACAGAGCTACCGTCACCCCTATCCTGCTCAAGTCCCTCCTGCTCACACCTTGCAAGCCTCTCCTGAAAAACAAGCAGAGTACAAAGCCTGTGTCTGTATTTACCCTCATCCAACACAAAACCCTTTCAAATCCAAGCCTTGCATTGCCAACAGAAGAGCGAGGCAGAAGTAGCTGTGACAAGACACCGTGCTAGGTCCCGCTGCAGCGCTTGCCTTCAGTAATTACCCAGGAGAGACTTGTTGGCAAAGACTCAAACGCTTTGTGCGGAGAGGCAATGCCATTTTATCTAACTCTGTCTTTTATTTCTTGTAGTCATTCAATTTGCAGTAGCATCAAACAAGGCCGCAGCAAGCTTAGCCCGGAGCCTGCAGCACATGTTCCAGAGAATATAACAGAGCTCACAGGACAGAAGGGGAAACAGGGCCTCGGATTAAGCAGCGCAGAAGCAAAGCGGGGGACAAATTCGTACCTCTTAGCCTGTTCTTTCACTCTATCTAGGCCACAGCACCTACTTCAGTAGCTTGATTTCATTTTCCTCTCAGCTTCCTCATTTGGAGCCCCCAGAAACATTTACTCTAACCCCAGACTTTTCCTTGCCATCCCTTCTGCCTGGGGCTCCAGGTTCTTCACAGCAAAAGTGCAGAGTGAGCTGGGATTTTAGAGAGGAGGAGGGCTGGAAGCAAGTATTACTGGACTGGTTTCCTAAGCAAGGCACCTGCAGCTCAGACATGCTCCTCCTCAGCAGGCTACCTTTCCTGAACACAAAAAGGAAAACCTCCTCCCCTCAAGTGAAGCAACCCTTTTACTCCCTCCTAGTACCACCTACCACCTAGGTAATCCTCCGCAGCACTAAGAGGACAGGACTCGCATCCCCTCTGCCTGCACCATTGGCACATTCAGAGCCTCTCGACCTCTGAGCAATGCCTCCCCTCACCCTGCTTGTATTAAACACAGCTGGGCTCGAGTGCTGCCACCAAGCCCTGCCTGTAAGCTAAAGGAGCCCGCACATAACACTGCTTGCATTCCCTACCACCCTAGGGAGCTTGCTGCTTAAGCCTAGACACCCCATGTTAAGGAAATGCAAAGATCCGGGTAAAGACACATGGCTGGTAGGGAACAAGAACAAAATGTTTACTTGGGGATGATGTCTAGATTATTCCAGCTGAGGTTTCCTTCAGCCCAGAGTTCAAGTCCTGTTGCAGAAACTTCAGCGGGCTGTTAAGAACTAAACAGCCGCTTCTGCTGCAAGTTAACTCCTGAAACGGACCGGAATTAGTTTTCCCCCTTTATCTTCAAAAAGAGTCAATAAAAGCAGGAATCGGAATTGGATGAAGACAGAACGAGAAAGACCTTTCGGGATTTTGCGTCAGAGCTAAGCAAAAAGACCTGTTGCTATAGAAACTATTTGCATGGCTTTAATGTGACACAGGAAAGCAGAAGCACCTCTGGCAACCAAAGAGAGCCCACCCCGCAGCTGGCTCGGGAGGTGAAGGGAATGAGGGATGACAGCGCTCCACAGGGCAGCGCTGCTTCAGCTTCACAGCACCTGGTGTCTGCTTCTGACTCCGAGACAAAAAGACTGAGATGCTCGTAGGTTGTTCTCACGATGAGCTGTTTCCCTCTAGAATAAAGAGGCAGATCGAGGGTTGTTCACTGTCAACAGGACGGAGGCAGTCTCACATTCACTGATATTGTCCCGTAAGCTCACCCATCCTGGCAGTGACAAGAGAAAAACCAAACTACAGGCAGAGATCAGGTTCCTTCTGCTCTGCCAGGAGCACAAAGCAACCTGTACCAACACCTGGCGTGACCTAGGAGCAGGCAGCGAGCAGAATGGTGCTCCAGAACTGCGGTGTGATGAGCCAGAGACCAGACCAACTGCTTGCTGAGGTGGAAAAAAAAAAAAAAAAAAATCAGCTGAGGCACATGGCCAGATACCTTTGGCTGGCTTGCTTGGGAAGAAGTTCCTCTTCATCCAAGGAGAGATGTAACAGAGCAGGAGACCTGAGCTAACAGCTGAATGTGTGGCAGGGAAGCCAGGAGACTACAGGATCAGAACTAAATCTGGAAGAAAACTGCTAGAAAAGCCCTCAGTTGTTGATAAATAGTAAGACAGAGTCAAAACTGAAACTTTGCATTTACTTGTGTTGATCCTACAGAACTGTAGTTGGAAAAAAAATCCAGACAAACACCACAAGAGTTATTGCAGCCTTTCTGTACTAGAAAGTTACCGGAATCTATTACACATACAGGGAGGAGACTCAGGCTACAAATACTCATCCATACAGAGTTTATAGTCCTGCAGAAAGTTAATGGCTTCAGGTTGCTAAGAAAGGGGATGGTCTGGGTGTGCCAATTCACAACAAAATCAGCACTTGCTTCAGGAAGCCTTGAGACACTCTAGAAAGAGGCACAGCCTAAGCTGCAGCATGACTCTGAACAGGCAATAGAGTTCAAAAGCTGCAGAGAAAAATTAAGGCGGCATTAGCACCACGTGGCTTCCTTACCATCATGTACCTTCCTACCAGGAAGGAAGGAACACCAGACAGAAGTTACAAGTTGATGACTAATAGTTCAGATTTCACCACTGCCACACCAGAGGGCTGGAAATAGACAACCCACTCCAGGAAGGAACATTATTTTCTGCAGCAAGACTTAATTCTTCAGCTACCAGAAGTCATACATCTGGTCCAGCTCTTTTACAACTCATTTTGTAGAGGCAAATAGAGGAAATGCAGCATTGATATTCAACTAATTTTGGCCATCATCTTTACTGATTCATTTACTTTAAGACACCTTCCACATTGCAGTGAGATTTAAGTCTGTTCCTAAGAGATCAGTTGTTGCAGACTCCCAGATGAAACTAAGATTAGGTTCTAGGAGTTGTTCTTTGCCAACAGACTTATTAATACAAGGGAAAGCAGGGTTATGGAGATGCTCATTAAAATGCATCAGGATTTCAATAACTACTTCACTATCTCATGTCACAGAAGGTGCTGGAAGTTCCCCATCCACACTTCTTTCGGTAATCAAAACAAATGAAAAATCAGAGAAGACAAAGAAGTGCCTTGAAAAAGCAACATGAAAAGATCAGACGCCTTTAACAGTGTACGATCCAAGAGGTTAAGATCTTTAATAAACCCTTGACAAAACACAAACAAGCTTATCAAGTTCGGTGTTGCTTGAATATTAATGGTCAGGTAGATCATCCTGGTAAGTTCAGGCTTCACCCACACAAGGGGTCGGGGTAGAGGAAAGAAACCCCCAAGAAACTTACCATGAACAATCCTGTCTCTCCCACCCTCCAGTTTGGGGAAACAAGCCATGGCCATGCTACCAATATGATATTTAAGCTACATGTTAGACTGTCACACCTATATGAAGCGAGAGAAGAGCAGCATCTTGCTTCCACTAACAGAAACGAAAGAAGCAACTCACCAGCTCTCAGCAAAGGGCAGCGCTGCTGATCAAACAGCCTTGTTTGTTTAAGGAGCTGCCTGTCTATTTTTACGTAGGGATGCTTAGCACCTCTCACCCACAGCAAACTGAGTAGGCTTAGAAAACTTGTAAGCTTATTCTACTGCTGCATCTATGAAAATAAAACCACACAGGGAAGAAGGTGAAGAAAAGTATTAGGGTTGCATTTATTCACCCTCCACCATAGGAGAGCACAAACTACTGAGAGGAGGGGGACACACACTGCAGCAGGTGTTAGCCTACTGGTGTTGGACTTCAGGTGTTGCTTGCTTTAAAACAAGAAGCTGCATAGGAGCATCAGTTAGCTTTAAGGCAAATAAAACACATGCAGCCTTTCAAACCGCACAGGTTCAGAAAGCAAAGTTATCCTCTGGTATTTCTAATTGTCATTTCCCTATTAAACGTGTTAAAGGACAGTTGAACCTGCCAGCTTGCTTGGAAGCTAGCACAGAGACCAGTGCGGTCTTTCAGCTTTTATTCGTGTAACAACCAACATTATTTAATGCTTGTGCCATTCTGCTTCAAGGACTTAGATACGACGAGAACAAGTTCACTTCCTTCTGCAGTCACAGGAAGCTTGCTCAGCTTTGTGCCTGATGTCTCCTACAGGATTGCACAATCAGAACCAACTCCTTTGGAGTTTAGTTTTTGATACTAGCATCCCTGACTTTCACTGTTTTTGGAACTCTCCATTTAGCAAGATCGAATACGAAGTCTTCAGCTTCAGGTTACAAGCTGGCACAGTCCTCAGCCTTTTATTTACACAAATTCACTCACTCGCTGCATTTGTGCACACAGTCTCACAGACTGCACCTCCAAGTGTGACACGAAGACTTCACTGAAGGAGGGACAGATCTCCCAAGGTTTCATCTTTGTGTGGCAGGCAATTGCCTGAGAGCTGTAAGTGTTCAAGGCAACCTGCTAATAAGAGTCGACTACCTTTGTTACCCAAGAGAACAGGTTACTGTTTTATTATAGTTTACTCCCAGAAGTAGGAAGCTGATAAATTTGACCCTGGCTCAGGAAAAGAAGAGATGTTCTTGAATCCTGATGCAGAAGCACCGCATGAAATTGAAGAGTAAAACTTCTGGTATCCTGTAGTGATTACTAATCTACACGTGCCCCAGTGTGAACTGCCAGCATTTTCAGATCGGCTCTCCAGGATGGATTTTACTTTAAATCCCTAAAGGCATTCTCACACCTCCAAAGAAAGTTTGATGATTAGTACTATAGAATGAGAATCACAGAAGGGCTGGGGTTGGAAGGGACCTTAAAGACAACCCAGATCCAACCCCCTGGCAAGGGCAGGGATGTCACCAACTAAATCAGGTTGTCCAGGGCCTCATCTAACCTGGTCTTGAACACCTCCAGGGATGAGGCATCCACAGCTTCTCTGGGCAATGAGATCAATACATTTGAATACATTTTGTCAAGGAAAGAGCTAAGGACAGAGGCCTTTTGTAAAGCCAGGATTAATAGGAGAATGCATCTAGAAAGAACAGTAAGAGAATGATTTAGATAATTTAGCAAGTAAACCCTGCTAACAGCTCTGAAATACAACACTGGCCAGCTGCAGAACACAGATAGCAAAGACGAATAAAGGTAAAGCAGGAACACTGTTACTCTGCGCTGTCAAAAACAAGCTAGGAAGTAACGCAGAGGAAGCTGGAAGGCAGAATCTGCTGCTCACAGAAATCCCAGTGGAGAGAGGGGACAGAACTCAGATGTCATCTTCCCTACAACACTAGTTTAAGTTAAGGGAAATATAAAAATACAAATGTGACCAGCTGTCACCGAAGCAGAGTGACAACACCCAGGAAGGGAGACCAGATCCCCAGCATATTTATGCATACCCCGAATGCATTGATGTTCTCAGACACACCCTAACCAAAAAAAATGGAGTTCTGTTCTTAAGAATAAATTAATACTCAAAAACAAAACCAATACCTGTTTGCTGACTTCTGTGCGGACCACGCACTAGCTCAGCAGCTTCCCAAAGCACTCCGGGTTCGCTATATCAAATTCTCTACACGTACCATTAGTTCTCCACCTCCAAGGCCACCACAGGACAGACTGCTGCAGGGCAGGTGAGGCCATCATCCCTCACCATACCTAAAGCTTCAGGCACCCTGACTGCACTCAAAAACCTTCAGTGACGAGCAAGAACAAGACACCACTCATGACAAACCTCTAAGAGCAGCAGGCAGCATTCGAGGCAGTCAGGTAGCTTAGTTTTGGGACCAACCACATCACCTCTATGTTCTTACCTCCCGCAAGCAAAGCTTGCGGCCAAGCTCACCGAACACTGCAGATCTTTCTTGGCACACTTTCAACTTCACGCTGTCCAGCCTTCAAGAGATTTCAAAACTCGGGAATACATTTTCCACACAGGAACACAAGAGTGATGCAATAATTTAAAATGCCATCAGAAGTGAGTTGCTTTTTCCCCTGCCTACCCAGGGTAGACACCCAAGCGGACAGACTCCGGAGGCTGATTGTAAAGCCTGTAGCTGTACCAGCACTGTTCCCTTCATCTGGTTGTCATTGCCACTCTCCTGGCTGCAGAGCCAGGCCCCATTCACACACTGGCACAGGTTGGGAGCTCAGCTGGGGCCACATACCTGTTGCAGCACACCTTGCTTCTAGCCCTTTGTTTGTATAATTGCCACCACAGAGCTTTTATTTCAGAAATTTTGTAGCAGTAAGTCTCTTTTTCACATCTTCTCCCTGCAGGGGAACAGACTTGAACCCACACCTCAATATCCCACAAACCACTGTTTTAACATATGCATAGCCAGGTAGTTCTGTGTGAGGGAACAAAATAAGCTGTAAAATAAAGCAGAGAAAAGACATTCTTCCCCTCTTTCCTCCTTTTACAATCCAGTTCCTGGTCCATTTCACAGCCTGGCTAGGCAGCCAGCTGTATGAGTACAACCAAGTGACAGCACGCCCAGATGCTGCAGCAGAGACAAGCAGCAGGAGCTGCAGCCCCACAACCACCACCATTCCCAAAGATTTCCTAGTTTGTCCTTCAACTACAGCTCATTTTCCCTCCCCATTAGACTAATAAGAGCAGGGAAACTGGAAGCTGAGCATTGTGTAAGGAGATGAGTAGCTGACAAGTAAAAGGATCGCCCATCTGACACAGGAAGGGATGCTAGCATCACAGCTTCCTTTGATTTCCTAGGAAAGGAACAAAAAAAGCAGTGCAGGAGTACAGCACCGAGCAGTGACACTAACTCTTTCTGTTCTCCAGTATAACATAGCTACCCCCCAATGAGTATTCAGGGGAGGGGACCATCCAGAACTACTCTGCTCAAGGAAATGCATGAGAGACTGGGACAGATTAATCATGGTCCCAAAGTACCCGCTGGAGCGGAAGGAAGAGAACAGAAAGAAGCTATTGGAAAATTAAGGAATCAGTTTGGTTTAGCTTTCTCTGTACATGAGACCTACGGCAAGCTTAAGAGAGGACTTCGGATAGGCAGTAAACTCTCAGCACAGAAATTCACCTTCAGAGATTATCACCAAAAAACCTCCTGACTATGACACCTCCTGTGTTTTACAGCAACAAAGCAACAAGTGCAGTCCCCAAGTGCAAGTAGTTTTTCCCAGTAGACAGAGGATCACCCTGTGAGACCCCGACAAAGCTTCATCTCAAACACCCCATGCAGCAAGGCTGAACAAGAGGGGGATGACAGCCAGCACAGCCCCGAGCTGATCTCCAGACACGAGCCTGAGAACCAGGTTCGGCCGTAAAAGAAAAACAAAGGTCAAGGCAGACGTGCTGTTCCTGGGGGAAGCTAGGGCATGACGTTGGCACAGAAATAACGCTAGCCATGAGTAAGTCAATGCTGGAAGTTATATGCAATCAGGTTTCGGAGAAGGCAGCAATTTTGAGAAGTGAAAGAGAAAGTAAACGGGAAAGCCAGCCTCTGAGCTGAAGCACAGCGCACGCAGAAGAGGGACGGGTTAGCAGCTCAGCCCTTTCATTCAGTGGTTCTGGGGCAGGCTCGTACAGCAGCAGCACTGCTCTCGGGATGCTCAGCACCTTTCTGACCTGCACTCAGCCCCGTGTCAGCACCAGGAACTTGCCTTTCACCATACGGGGAAGCAGAAGGGGAAATTCCCTGGTTTCCCAAAGCTTTTATTACAGTTTGGGCTGGGCGCAGTCCTTACTGGAAAGGGTAAGAGGAGAACAGCAATGTGAAAATGAAGACTACAAGGCAGGATTTCCCCTAGGGTGGGTCCCTGCTGAGCACCCACCACCAGGACCCTGCCTGACCCTTCTCTCCTTGCATCTCACCCCCAAAAATCACCTGGGAGCACCTGCGGGTGCCAAGCGAGAGGCTGCCGGCCCAAAGCTGACCCCAGAAGAGTGCAAATCCCCCCCCCCAAAAAAAAACACCCTCTCCCCTTCCACCCCCGGGGGACGGCGCCTACCGGAGATGGTCTCCTGGTAGCCCTTGGTGAAGAACTGCATGGCGGTGGCCGCCCTCCAGGGCGTCTTCAGCAGCCCCTGCCGCTGCGGGTCCTCGCCCAGGGAGCGCAGGATGGAGGTGTAGGCTGCCGCCAGGCCGGGCAGGCTCAGCTCGTTGTCCTCCTCGCTGCGGGGCCGCTCTCCCCGCCAGCCCTCGCCGCCCCCGCCGCCGGGCAGGGGGACGCGCGGCTTGTCGGCGCCCAGCGGCGGGGAGGGCGGCCCGTCCTGCCGCGGGTACCCGTTGTAGCTCCGTGCCGCCGCCATGGGGGGACGGATCGGGCCCCGAGCGGTGGGGGCAGAGCGCTGCGGCGGGGCTCAGCACCCTCCCGGGGCTCGGCACCGTCCCCTCACGCGGCGCCCCCCACACACGCTCCCGCCCGCCCGCCGCTGCCTCAGCGCTCGGCTGCCGCCGCCTCGGCCGCCCGCTTTATACCGCCCGCGCCGCTGCCATTGGCTGGCGCCGCCGCGACGTCATGCGCTGCCCCTGCGAGGAGCCGGCCGGCCTCGGCCCGCCGCGCCCCGCAGCGGGGTCGGGATTGGGGTCGGGATTGGGATTGGGATTGGGATTGGGGATTAGGATCGGGATTGGGGATCAGGATTCGGAACGGGATCGGGACAGGGATCAGGATCGGGATTGGCATAAAGGACTGGGACCAAGATTGGAATCAGGATTGAGATCGGGATCAGGATCGGGACTGGGATCGGGATTGGGATTGGAATCAGGACTGGGACAGGGATCAGGACTGGGGTCGGGACCGGGATTGGGATTGGGATGGAGATCACGACCAGGATTGGGGATTGGGACTGGGAGACGGATTGGGACCAGGATTGGGATCAGGATCAGGATCTGGATCCGGATCAGGACAGCGATCGGGACCAGGACAGGGACTGGGGTTGGGACCAGGATCAGGACAAGGATCAGGACCAGGATAGGGATTGGGATGGGGATCGGGACAGGGACTGGGACCGGGATTGGGACCAACATGGGGATCAGGATTGGGACAGGGATTGGGATTGTGATAGGGACCAGGCGGCAAGGCTGCCCTTGCAGGTGGTGGGGTGGTAAGCTTGGGTAAAAAGGGGGGAAAAACACCAGGGTGTGGTGAAAGTTGGGTGGGAAAGGGTGAAAAAACACCAGGGGGTGGGGGAGGTTGGGTGGAAAAGGGGAAAACACACCAGTATTTGGCTGGGGTGTGGGTCTGCCGTCTTCAGAAACACTTTGGAATACATCAAACATCGTTTTTGCCTCCATGGAAGCACATTGCTGGCTCAAAGCATGGCTAAATGCTCGTTGTTGCATGCTCATGGTGTGAAGGTGGCAGAGGGAGCCCGGCCCAGCCCTATGGTCTGAGGGCTGGCAAAGACCTACATGGGTGGGTGGTGGGAAGCCAGGTTCCCCTGCTGAGGCTCTTCTGGGGTTTTATACGAGGTGAAAAGGGAGGCTCATGGTTCAGGGGTAAGCACTACTTTCCTCATCGCTTTCAAAATAAATGCTTGAGGTCCTCAGGAACGCATCACCCGGGCAGAAAGCCCTGTTCCCACATGCAGGTCCATCCAGAAGGCAGCGGGGACAAATTCTCCCTGTCGTGCACAGGAAAAAAAAAAACACAACCCCAGCGGCAATAAGGCACTCCACATTTATCTTTTGGCTTCCGATCACAGGTTTTACCAGAAGAGGGAAAGAATGACTCAGGTGAAATCACTGGGAAGGTGCTGGCCTGCAGGGGCAGCGGGCAGGGGGGCTGGAAGCCCCCATCCCCTCTCCTCCCCAAACAACCCCAGGGCTGCAGCTGGGCACCTCTCACCACCCCACACCCCGTCCCTGGTATCCGAATTCTCCATGTGAGCTGTGTTGACTTCCCTGCCAGAAAAGTGCCAGAAGCAGTCTGCAAATTCGGCACGGTGACTATGCTCCTGGCTGGAGTCAGACCAAGCATGCACGGTGCAAAGGGTGGGAGCCATTTCTTAAGAACTACGAGCTGCCGAGACGTAATGGGACGTATGGAAAGGGGGTTAGCGAAGGGTATCTAGGGAGTGGTACTCCCTGGGTTGTGCTTCACTGATTCACTTAGAAAACCGGCAGATAAGGTATCTACAGTCGGTCGAACTTTATAATGGTCTAAATTTAGCAAGCGTGGGAGTCGGCAGTAATTTTTCCCCCGCGTGCAGGAAGAGAGGGGCAGTCACCCCTTTATTGCTGGCGTGAGCACCCCGTGGACCTACAGACAACCAGTTTTTGGGGGTGGGTGCGAGCAGAGGTCGCACACGCAGGAGCCGAGGGCAGCAGGTTTGCTAACAGCATTTGCAAGCACAGAGTTTTCTGTTCCAGGTAATTTAGATATGGGTCAGGATGTGTTACAGCTCCATTTTGAGCCAGCCACGTCTTCCACCTCTGAAATACATGCCTACATCAGCTGGGTGGGCAGCAGCACCAATGCTTGTTATTTTTAAGTATCTTGTGCTTCGATTTTTTTAACAGTCCCCTATTAATTACACCCCATGCTTTCATACAGCCTTCCCAAATAAATTTTTCTTTGCTATATCTGAATACATCCAGAATGAGCGAAGCACAGGCTATGAAACAGATGAGAGGTCCCCACCATTTCTGTGGCATGGTGAGCACAGCGGGGAGGGACGGCGCTCCTCAGCCTGAGAAGAGCTCCTGAAAAGAAACTTTTCCGTGCCAGGCCGGCTAAGGCTGAAGAGACCCTGGGCGGTCTGCTGCGGGTCAAATGAAGCCATCTAAAAGGTATTTTAAGGGCAATTTCTGCACTGACAGCTGTTAAAAGGCTGGGATAAATCACACACCAAAGACGCCTACTTTTCCTCCGTTGCCCATAAAGTGGGAGTGTTTGGGACCAGGCTCAGAGATTAAGAAATGACAAATTCCACCTTCTCAAACCATCCACAGCAGTTTGTGTTGACCCAGCGTATCATTAGCAGCTCAGGCAGGAGAAGAGCAATGCAAATCGATACTGCTATTAACAGCAAGCCCGAGCACGATCCTCAAACAACGGCGACGCATCTACACGCATCCACAGAGCGCCGTGGCCTGCTGACATCCGTCCTGGGCCCTGTAAGCACAGCCTGGGGTTTATCGGCCGCTGGAATCACAGTGCGTCAGTTTAAGCAGTGAATCACAAGCAATTTAATTCGGTTACCCGGAATAACAAGCAAAATTGATTACAGGCTCCTAAAATACTAACCTCTCTTACAGAGGGATTGGCTCCTCTGTGGGGACAGAAGATCCCTGAGGTCTGAGAGGATTTCCACAGAGGGAGTTTCTCCATTTTAACTGGTCTGGTCAGGTCTCAAGGTTTAGAGCTGAAAATGGAGTGAAAAAAGCAGTTTTGCCCTGTCCCGGCTTTCCTTGCACACTTTTGGGCACAGAGCGTCCCACAGCCAGAGGCTCCTCCATCCTTTGCTCCCCAAAACCCACAGAGGAGACGGGCTGTGGCCACAGAAGGCAGGTTTGAGTTAAAACGTAATTAACCTGTAATTAACAGCTCTGGGATGCACCACATTTCTTGCTCCAATGACCCGGTCGGGAGTTGAGCGACACCCTGGTGATCTCTGGGTCCCTCCACCCCACTTCTGACCCAAGGACGGGTTTCGATTCCTGAGCAAAGTGGGACAGCAGCCGTGGCCCCGCACCTCTCCGCTCAATTGCTCCTTGGCATTATATCCCCGAGATCAATAACGCGATTTGCAGCCTGGGCTGTTCCCTGGCAACACGCGGCTTGAAACTATTCACCCAAATTTCCTGGCCATTCACATCCGATTGAGTCCAGCATCAAGGGTCTCTTTCACAGCCCAGGTAGATATTAGTGTCTGACCTGCCTGTAAGTAAATAAATTAGCGTGGCATTTCTACAGCAGCGCTCGGGGAGGCCCCTGGCCTTTCTCTAGGCCTCTCTCAGCGCTGTCTTCTCCTTCAGCTGGCCAGCAAGGCCCATGAAGCTGAGCTGCTCCACCACAGGCACTGTAATGCCCACCAGAGAGAAGCTGAGGTGAATTTCAAAGATAGAAAGTGCCTGAGAGGGAAAGCTTGCCCAAGCACAGGCCGTCCTGTGCCCAGGCATCCAGGCTGGTTGAGTTTTCTTGACTTTCCCACCCCAAAACCAGGGCTGGAGCACTACGTCCATGAAGTGACTTGGGTCAGGTTTGTGAAGGAAATTGTCGTACGAGTCTGAGAGCATTGCTCATTGCTGCCACAGCAAAGGGGGAAGGAGAAGTAACCAACAGGTACTGGGTTTCTCATGAGGGATCTACTGATGGTTTCAACTGGTTTCTAATGGGTTTCTGAGCCAGAGACAGACGAGCCAGGGGAAGTTTGCTGTAGGTGGGTGAAATCCTTGTTGATGGGTGAAGCAGGAGCCCCGGGGGGTTCTGGCTCTCAATGTCAGCAGGACAAACCCGAGGACACATCAGGACACCAGCAGGGACCGCAGACACGGGAGCTCCATGCATCTCAGGGAGCAAAGAGGAGATGTTTCTCCTCCCTGATGGACATGAGTACCTCAGGTAGAATCGCACTGCCCAAAAATATTTGCTAGCACACTCCAGCATCAAGTGCTAGAGAGAAACTTGTCCTAAATTGTGCTTCAAGTGGGCCTTGTAATCCAAACCACCACATGCACAGGATAACAAAAAGGTAAAACCCCTTGTAGAAAAGCCAGCGATGAGTTTTAGAGCACTGACTTGAAATCAGCCGCTGCTTGTGCCTTGTCCCGTGCACAGCCGGCACCCTCAGCAGTGGCTGCTTGGTGCTGCAATTTAAACAAAGTAAAAGGAAGAGGTATATTTAAGAGATATATTTGCTGAAAACTCTCCAAATCCGAAACAACACAGATTTGTGATTTAGCAGACACGGGAATAGCAGGGACAATTTTTATTTTTTTGGTCAGGATTTTGGCATTATAGGCCATGAAAAAAAAAAAGGAGTAGAGCATGCACACTTCAATTTCTGCTCTCCTGCTGGAGCCCGGCTGCAGCACCAAAGCAAGCGGCTCTGTAAGGCCATCCTCCTCCAGGCTGAGCTCCTGCTGGCACACAGAGGCCGATTTTGTTGGGGTTTTATCGTGCGGCACTCAGGCGGCGTGGCTGGGTGGTGGTGTGCAGTTGTTTTCCTTTGTAGCGGAATTATATTATGGAGCAAGTGCTTGCAAAGCCAAAGAAAATATTCTCTAGGAGGTGAGCACACATTTTATTTATTGCTAGTACAAATGTTCTTTCTCTGAATAAATGTCTAGCTTCCTGCGAGTCTGGCACTCCCTCTGAAGTCAACCAGGATCACAGTACTCCAGCACGCCAAGTAGTCCATTTACAGATCTTTTTCTAAGATAAAGGGCTTGACATGCTCTCTCAGCTACAGAACAAGGGAGGTGGATGCTTGCTGCTTTGAGTTATATCCCCCCGAAAGGCTAACAGACTCTACGTGTTGTTTTGGGTCTTTTTTGCCGGTTTTTAGTAGTCGCATCTTTCCAGCCAGGAGCAGCCCTGGGTTAGACATGGAACGAGGGCAGCTTGTTGCATGATTTGGCTCCACTGAAACCCAACTGCGACCCTACAAGGCCCCAAACACAAGCTGCGATGGCAGGTTTTGGTATCGGACGAGCAGAGAGGTAGCCAGGCAATATTCACTGATGTTCTCTTCCGCAGCCTCCATCACCTGCTATCCAATTTCATCTGCTATTTTTGGATGATTTTGTTTTCCTCTAGAAAAAGTGCATGGGAAAGGGATTTTATTTAAGGTCACATTATGCAATGAAATGGAAGAACGCAACAGACGCAGAAGCAGGGAGCGAGGAAGAGAAGATGCTTTGCGCTCCTGGGGTTTGGAAAGGAGCTGCAGTAGCTGGGCAGGGGAGCTGGGCTGAGATGCAGCAGCTCTTACCATCACACCACGGCCTCAGGGGGATCAGCAGATGGTGACCCACTGGGAAAGGACCCACAGCAAAGGTTCGTTGTTTCTGTGGTACAACCCTGCCTCGGGGCCAGGCACACAAATGTACTGGCTTTCCGAGCAAAAGGAGGAACAAATAGCAGCAGGCAGGTGCCTTGCCGTAATTCCCAGGCTGTTTTTTTTTCTAAATAACCTGTTTGTTAGTTGGAAAGAACAAATTCAGGACCAACAGGCATTTCTGAAGATTCCAGTGCAATTGCATTAAACATCTTCGGGGAGCATCTTTGAAGAAAAGCAGCTAGTCGAGATTTAACAGCTTTCCATTAAAATCCATCCCACGTTTTCTGGGGGGTTTAGGCTCCTGCTCAGGTGGAAGCAGAACGATGATGAAGTCTGATGAAGTCGTAGTACCTCGGTGCTGTGAGGATGAGCGTGCCCTGCTCCATTTGGCACGGTGCAGCCACGTGGAAGTCTCCAGGTGACGGGGGTCTATTTGCAGCCCTGCCCGCAGCTGGGTAATGGAGCAGACCGCATCTGCGAGGGAAGAGAGGCAACAGCAGCCACACTGGGACATGGAGGCAGATGGGGGCTGCTGTTGGTTGTTAATTTTATTGCTGTGGACAGCAGCAACTGCTTAGTAATTAAACGTCACTGCTACAAAAGCTGCTCAGCTTGGCGTCTCTCCACCATTTTGCTGTTTTGCAGAGTGGAAAAAGGGACTGTAAGAAGGGCAGCTGTCTTCATCCCAAAGAAAAAAAAATCATTTTATATTATTCTTTCAAGCAAGTGCCAATAGCCCCCAGCTATCTTTCACAGCATCAGAAATCCAGCAGACAGAGGACAGGGCTCCCAAGCCCCATTCTCCAACAGAGCCCAGAGCCCAGACCTGCAGCAGTGCCGAATTTAACTGGGGCTACACGGGGCTCCTCCGAGCAGAGGAGGTAACAGTGGTGACACAGAGAAGCCCTACTTCTCTCCAGCAAGAGGCACAAAGTGACCAGAGCTAAGCACAGCTGTGACAGTCACAGCTCTAAGGGACGAGGTCGGGGGTCCCTTCTTCCACGCTACGCTGAGCCACCACCCCCAGGCACCCAGCTCTGAGTGGGGTAGGCAGCCCCCAGAGGGAAAATTCCAGCTCAGATGTGGGAAGCAGTTTTGCTGACTCTAAGCAGCTGCGTGGACAGCAGCGAGACCCAGACTATGACCCCCAGGCCGTGGACATTAGGTCTGATGAAACCCGCAAACATTATACAGCAGAAAATTCAGCCAGGAGAAAAGCAAACAGGAACTGGGGACTTGCAACTGGAGCCTGAATTCCTCCCAGTTATTCATCATTCCCACGAATTCATCCACTAAATCCAGGAGTCTCCCTTAGAACAGAACTTTGATGTGTTTGTTCAGAAGAGCGACGTGATTGCAAATACCCAGCTCTCTGAAACCATCCAGAAAACTCTTCTGGGAGTTAACTTTGGACGTTCCCTCCCTCCTACAGGAGTCTAAAAGGACTTGAGACGCTTTATGGGTCCAGTTGAACCTACCTGCTCCTGTTGTAGAGCGGGAGCTGTACGGGGTTTGTGTGTGTAGTTTGAATGTGGGGAGTGGTGGACAGACATGGTCCCAGTATCTGGATCTACAGAATGGCTTCATTCTGTTTCTCTTTCACTGGCAGCATCAGCACCTCCCTCCCTTCCCCAAAACAATGCTGCTGCATCAGAAGTCAGTCAGCATCCTGCTTCAGGATAAGTGAGGTCAAAATATTTCACTTACAGGATATATGCCCAGAAAATCCCAAAGTTATCAGTCTAAATATTCTGCTTTCCAAAAAGGGACAGTGATTTAAGAAGTTATTGAAGTTATTTTTTTTTAATCCTAATTTGGGACAATTCAGTATATTTATTAGCCAGTTCATCTCTTTTCTTACCTACCTGATTTTTTCAGTTTACCTCCTGATCCTGCAGTACAACTGACTTCAATGTCCTGAGGCTAAGATATAAACACCTTGCTCAACTACTTTATGTAGCCTTTATACGGGAGGCGAGGAGTTACTCAGCTTATTCACTCCAGAAGGGGACTTAATTTCTTTTTGTATTTCAGGTTGTTTAAAAGGACACCTGGCAGGTAGCTCAGCTTGAATGCTAAGAGAAGAACGGCCATCCATTCACACCCATCCCATCTCCCAGGACCATGATGATGACGCTTGAAGTTGTCATCACAACAACCTAGTCTAGCAGAAAGAAAATATTACACAGCTCACCAAGCCCACAGTGATTTTTTATCAGGATGTTTTCCTTATCAGTGCAATTCCTTTTGTCTTCAATAAAACCAAATGCAGAAATATGCTTTGCTGCCTAAAAACTTAATTCAGGACAGTCACTGATACTATCATTTCTTTCCAGTGATCGTAGACAACTGTTATAACGTGCTACAACTCTCCTCAATTTTCTGCAGCCTTAATAATCCCCCTCTGTACATTAACTATTACTCTCAGTCTACTCTCAGCATTAAACAGTAACATGTGGAACAATTATAAGAACAGCAGATGAAAAAGAAATTAAATTTACAGTCTTTAGATTTTTCTCTATATGTATTTATCACTCTGGTTGATGTCATGACCCCTATTTTCTACATACAGTGACAACAGGAGCGGTTTTTTCCAAAGTGACCTATAACAGCTGCTAAAAGAGTATAGCAGAACACCTCTGACGTTTACAAAAATCTCACCAGATCTTCAATCTATATATTTCAACGTTAAAAATGTGTTCTAAATGGAGAGTCATTTCCCTTTTCAGTAATAAAATGATGAGAAATGAAAAATGAAAAAAGGATGAAAGGGTTTGCAAAACCAGAAAAAAAAAAAATGGAGCTCTTCAGTCTAAGTTGTTATGCTAAGGAGTTATTTTACCTTATCACAAAAAAGGAAAGGGTTTTAAAATTTGAATTTGATTCAAATATATTTATTAGACTTACTGTCTCCTCTTCAGAGAAGGGTAAATATAACTGCCTTATGATTAGTGAGTAGAAGTCTGTTTACTTTAATTACAAAAATTGCCAAGGAAAGAAACACATTTTATTTTAAAAACAAACATTACATAAAATAATGCACACATTTTCAAGTTCTGAGAACTTTCTGGACCTCCTGAAGCACAGATTGGGAAAGCACGTTTGCACAGTCTGGAATGGTTTGTTTTTGCACGCCTGACACTCCTAATTCACCTTCGTTCCTACCTGTCCTGGTTTTCTGTCCCAGCCCATGTCAGACTGCTCAACAACAGTGCCACAGATGTTGAAGCTGCAGCTGACCAGCAGGAAGATGTTAAGCTGCCATCTTCCCCTCACTGTCATTTCTCTGAGTGCCTTTCTCTTACAAGAGTTTGCAGCAGGCAGGTACAGAAGCCACCACTTTGCTTCTCCATAACCAAAGGACGGCTTTTGTACATGGCATGTGACCCCAAAATGACTAAACTGGATTTAGCTTCAAATATTACGAGCATCAAGACACGTGGCTACACAAAACTGCAGACCTGTGCTTCAAGGTAACAGGTCCATTAGGATTAGTTCTGCTGTCCATCTTTACACTAGCAACTTGCAAAGACCTGGAGAGTGGATCCAAAGTTTCCCTAAATACTTGATAATAAAATACTTTCTAAAAATATGTGGAGCAAGGCACTCTCTTTTTGCTACTGCTCTTTGAGCACAGTGGCAAATTTCTGAAAACAGTAGATAGCTCTGCATTGAGAATGCGGATGCTGAGAAAGTACCACATTATTTAGCTTTGCTTGAATGCAAAAGCTGATAATCTGACATTTGTAGGTTGACCTGAAGTTTTTGGTTTTTTTGATAAATTCAAGTCCTCTGATTTTTGCTCCTGGCTCTTTTTTGCCTCATCTTCAGCAGCTGTGGGACGCTTTCGTTTTTTGTCTTCTGTTAAATCATTAACTGCTCTTCCTTTTGCTTTCTCAGTCCACACCTTTGAAGAAAGTACATCATTAAATAGAAAACTACATAGCAAGCCACACAATTCACTGATTTATTTAACACATTTTCTTTCTTTGATTATAAGGAGGTACTGGAATAATTCTTGTTAATAACTAACAGAGATTGCCAATCAAGTTGAGAACAATTTCCTCACTTTCTTCTTTCTGTAACTGCATTTCCCTTAAAAATTGTAATTCCTTTGAACCTGTATATAAAATTGAAGATCTTAATGGTCTTTCTGGACAAATAAGAAAGCCAAAAGGATTTAGAACCAAGCCCTAATTTTGTAATTTCTTCATTGATTACGTTTCTCACATGCCCCACTTTGGAAAAGCAGCTTTCTGCTTTTACTTATTATTCAGATGTCAATATGCTTTATATTTTCGCACATACACATTTTATATCACGGTCCAATTCAAAACTTAAGTCCCTGAAGATGAAGAACAGTGGAATTTAAAGAAAAAAAGCCCTACTTGGAAATAACCAAGGAATGTGGTGGTGGTGGTGAAAGAAAATAAATAAATTAAAAAAAAACCAATTAGAGAATGCTTTCTTACCATTCTTTCTTCTGATGACAGAACTCTAAATCGACTCATGCCTTCTTTTATAACTTCTGCTTCATTCAGGCCAGGATTATCTGTTAAAATGCTTGCTCTGTTCTCTTCTAGCCACATCTGGAATCCTGTCTTTGGTCTGAAACAAGCACAGAAAAAATCTCAGTTTATGAAGTTTAGAGGAAAACCATATGCCCCAAAATAACATTTCTGAACAACACCTGAGAGGGTTTTTTGTTCTTGAAAGAAAAGTCATATACAGTCAGCAGTTTATTTTCCCCTACTGCAGTATTCTTGCAGAATAGACTGACAAGGCAAGACTAAGTCAAGCACTTTTATTAAATCCATGATATATACGGAGATTATGCTTTGTCATTCTAAAACTGAAATGTTAATGATTCTCTTCCTTCCTGACAAGGTCTCATCAACCTAAAAATAGAGCACACATTAGCACGTTTCAACTAATCCTTTTCACAATTCTCCTTACCACTTGTTTTAGAAACTTATCTGTTAAGGTTAATGAAAAGAATACTAGCCCAAATGAATAATAATTACCTTCATCTTCCTCAGTTAAATTAAGTCTAAATGGAAAGTCATTATAATAATGCAAGTTTCATGAGGACTCGGATCATGGAAAATGTCTGCTTCAGAGGAATAATATATATTACAGTCTTAGCAAGGAAGATATATACTGCTTAAGTGCTACGAGTCTTCTGCTTTTTTTTCTTTTAAAAGTAAATAAATAAATAAATACAACAAAAAACACACCCAAACCAAAATTAAGCTTTAATACTTTAACATAACACACTTAGCTTTTAGACCTCTTCAGAGATTTGCTAGACACGTTTAAGGATTTCCTATACTTGCAACTGGTATAGCAGCATGGTTTCATTTATCGTTCAAAGGTCATTATCAGCTGCGTAACTATTACCAAGGCAAAAATAGTTGCTTATAGCCCCAAAATTAAATTATGCATTTCCTGTTTATTATTCACCAACACTCTATGTATTTGTCTCAGGCTGACACAAAACTTCCACTTTGAATAACACTGCCATGCATACCTGGAAAGACTTAATAAACAGAAAGTTCCTCCTGTGTTCTTTCACTGTGGTTGTAAGACGATTAGTATCAAACTGCCACAATACAAATACCAGTTTGCTAAAACTCCTGAAGTAAATTCACAAATGTGACAACTCGTGAGCTTACACTTTAATCTTGATCTTAAGCCACTTCGGCCAGTCAAGAAATAGTTTTTGGACTTGCTATTCGATCAAAATTGGAATATGGCATCAAGTGGCAAGTGCTCACTCGCCTTTTGTTTTCAGTGTTGTCCTGTGCAGTGACTTTGACTTCTGGGGACTCCCTTCCTGATTTTTCTTGTCTTTCTTCCACAGTTTTTTCTTGTCTTTCTTCCACTGCTTTTTCACTAGAGTTCGGTGTACGAGTCTGGAAGAAGGATGCTGCTGAAGCCTACAGAAATTGAGTTTAAAAAAAAAAAAAAAAAGAAGGTAAGACTGTCATTCAGTACAATAGATGTTTAGTTAACCCTACTTAAAATAAAAGCAAAAAAAAAAACAGCACAGAATGCAATTTCTACAACTGAAGCAATTTTTTTTCTTGCTGTTTTGTGTTTGTGTAAGTTTCTGCAGTATGCTTAAAAGAACCCTGCCATCTAAGATGCTTTACTCAATCGGCAGGGTTTCACACTTGATAAAAGCTGGTAAAATTCATTTTACTGTTCTTTGGTCACTGAAACAACATGAAAAGACTAGAAACATTACCTGCTTGGATTTTGGTTTGGGAATCAGAGGCTTTATGACTGGAGGGTTCTGCTTGTTTACAGCTCGACTGCTAGACGAAGTTTTCTTTGAGTATTTGCTCATATTGTCTAGAACACTCGCTGATGGGACCAGCGGGTCCTTTTTGTTAGATGACACCTAGCAAAACAGATAAACAAACATTTTACTTATTTTCTATCATAGTGCGCTCCTATGTCCCTCCAAGATTTCTCTTGTAGTTGTACTGTAACTTTACGTATAATAATCTGCTGTGACTTTCAGAGCACCGCAGTCAAACCAGCTCCAAAATTTTTACCTTAAAGGGATTCACTCGTCCTTGGCTGCTTGATGCAATTACAGCTTTTGAATAGAAAAGAAAAAAAAAGAATGTAAAATGTGTTTGTAGACAACCCCCCATGTCACAATACACACATTTTAGACGAGTAGATGAAACAACCTTAGCCTCGTTTCCAAAGAACAAGGCTAATTCCCATTTTTCGTATTTCAGCGTCTGTTAGTTCAAAAATCGAAGAGGATGACTAGGTCAGAGGCATCAACTATTCCACACCAAAGGAAAGAAGTTCTTGAACCACTTCAAAGTGGTTAGATGAAGAGATAGACATTTTATTAACCCCAAAAAGGTTATACGACACATCCTCAGCTATTGTTAGTCATCAGAAAAGCCATGCAGGACCAACAACTACAAATCCACAGGAACACCGATTACTTCCTCCATTCCCAAATCCATTTCCATTCCTATTGTTTTTGCTGGAGGGACGGCAAGAGGGTATTTTGCCTTGCCTGCTACAGCAGACCCCCAGTTCCATGGTAGGGTTTTTAACCCTGCCTTGTAAGTGCAGCTAATGAACGTATCTGTGATTAGTAAAACAAACTGATTGATCACTGTTCTATTTTTCCCCTGTCCCAAAGAATGCCAGGCAGATAACCGATTCAGCACTTGACACAAGTCAGGTAATCAGCAGGTAATGATGTTAAAGAACATCATTAGGTAAAGATGACATCAACAGGAATAAGAAACCTCTTAAAAACACAAAAACAATAATCAATACAAGTTACTGCTTGACAGCATTGTTACACACTGAATTTTAGTAGCAACGGTTGAACAGAAGATAAAAACAGGGGCAGATGTTGTGAAGTACAAAGTTCTTATCCTAGAATAAACACAGATTTACTCACCAGGCTTTGCAGTAGTCACCTCGGCTGAAGTGACTCCTTTGGAGAAAGGATTTGGCCCTTTGGAACAAAGAAAAAGGTACATATGTAAGTGCAATAAAATGTAATAGCATAACTTGTTAAAAACCAAAACCCTAAACCTAAACACAAGCAAATCATAGTAAACCAATTCATATCTTAAAGCATGAGTTTTCATTTTCAAATTGTACACACGCTTTTACAAAAACATCTGTCTTTTTTAACCAGGGTGTAACTTAAGAGTTGTATACTTGTTCCTTAAACCTAATTTTTAAATTAACAAAACCAAGTTTTTCCTGAAAGAGAGAAGCATGTTTTTTAAATAAATGTCTAACAATAAGAAATATCAAACTATAAAATGTGTAAGTGCTGTAAAATATAAATGTAGCAATACAGAAAGCAATAGTTCTGTTTTATAGGTAAAGCTATCTTTCCATCTTTCTTTTTCTTTCCCCCCCTTCCTTTGGAGGGAAGAAGATAACACACCTTATAAACCAAGTAAGATGAGAATAATCACTAAACTCGTTTTGCTTTTCTCCTCCACACCACCACTTAAAAGCCCAAACATGAAATTTTTCAGTATATGGAAACATACAAACGGATGGGAAAGATGAAGAGGTGAAGGGAGACAAAGCAAAGGGAAAAAAAAAAAAAAACAGCCTGCCTATGGTAATGACAGAAACATCAAAACAGTGCAGACTGCTTGACAACTCTCCTGCAAGAGGTAGAAGCCTAGCTGCTGAAGAGGGGAGTGCTCAGTGAACGACTTGTCTGTCAATTCATCTTCTGCAAGATTTGAACTGAAACCAAATAACAGCTTCGCAACGTGACCCAGTCCATTAGAAATGGTATCGGCAACAAAAAACCTCCCCATGGATCCCTTTAAACAGTTAAGTACAATGCTAAAACAAGGCGTGGCAGAGCAGACACACACTACACTTGTTATTGTGCTGTGACGACAGGTACGTGCTGGGCTATGGATCAGGTAGACACCACTATGCATCTCCCACAGGGAGTGCAGGGAACAGGACGCTGGCAGGCAGGCGTTTCTGTGCCACCCTGTTATGCCTGCTGCATGTTTTTTCATACATCAAAGCCAAGACAGCTCAGAAAATACCAGACCTGTTTTAACAAGGTAGCAGAAAACCTAGTCCATGCTACAGTTGCAGATTTTCAAAACTCGGTGAAAGAAATCGTATTATTTTCTACTCAAGTAAAGGGCTTCCAAGTCAAATCTCCTACACCTCCCCTGTAGGGCCCTTTGCCATGTGGTATGTCTGTCTTTCTTAAATTTCATGTCAAAAAATCAAAAACATACAGGAAACTCCCACTGCTTTCTTAATGCTCTATCCTGCTGAGTTACCCAAACTAAAAATTATCAGGGAATTTCCAGAATCCCTTATCACAAGTCTGTGAAAGACCCATCTAGATAACTTCCAGCCTATTCAAAGAATGTATTTTTCCTACTCTGTTTATGCACTTCTGGCGTTTCTTCTGCTTCCTCATATTCATCAGTTTCCTCAGCATCTTCCATTTCTTCATCCTGCTGAACGTTTCTGACTGGCAGACGACTCCGCTCTGTGCCAGAGTTGCTGTAACTAAATGGATGGAATTCATCAGAAAGGAAGTGGTGCTTTGAACTTCACCGCGTTCAGATAGAAAACTGGAACAAAAGAAGGCTAACTTACTAAACTAAGAAAAAAGAACAATAATGTTTGGCATTTACTTGCATTGTACCACTGATTACACTGTGATGATTACTAAATATAAAATAAAGTTTCATTAACCACTTCAGTTCACCCCGAAATACCACACACAGCCACTTAAAGTGGTGCTCAGGGAGTTTAAAGATAGACCACAGGTGACCGCAAAACTACCTGAAACTCACACCCAGCTAGAAGTGCAAGGACCATCCTTTAGACAGCTCTGAGCACAAGAGCAAACATTCCAACAGAGGCAGCAAGCTTTTGCCACCTTGTTCGGAGTGCACAACAACGGTAGGAACACTTTGCCACAAACGTAAATGCAAACAGCAGACATCTTCCAGCTCCATTGAAATCTGCATACCTCCGCTATCACGAGCAATACCAGGTTACTTTTCTGCATAAACAAATACACAGGTGATAACATGGATACATATTTCCAGTCTGAAGTTTAAGCAGCAAGCTTCAATGCTTAATCTCATTGTTCTCTAAATTCCCCAGTTATAGCACGTACATCTTTTGCATTTCCCCCATTCTTTGCTGATTGCTAAAATGTGTGCACCCGAAAGCAAAAGGTTCATTCCTCTCGACTAGAATGTCAGTATTAGATTCATCTGGCACTGAGAACAACATAGCGTTTGCAGTGTACTTCAGCCCTCAGAGTGGAAGTTGCAATCCCATGTCTACAACTGCAGCCATTCACGATCCAGAAGAACAGGGTAGACCATTTTAAAAGGATTTTTTCTTTGTGAAACAGCACATTTAAAACTAAGGGAAAGGCTACAGATAAGTCGCTCAACTTATCACTTCCTCTTGCCTTTAAAAAGTTACAAACTTCATACATAAAATTGCTATGGGAGGACGCTGCTTCTGATAAAACAGGACTTTTTTCTGCGTTATCAGACTGGTGGTTAGCTATTGGTTTCCTTACAGCTGTACTGTCCAGATGCTGAGCAAGAACACACAACTCTTCTGTATGATCTGTATTTAAAACAAAAATAAAGAGAAAGAAGAAGACACACATCTTCTGCCTCTTTTTGCTTTACAGACAGTACAGGCAAAGCAGATGCAGGTGAGAGAGGAAAGGTAGAGAGCACAGATACAGAGAAAAGAATGCACAGAAAACCTGTAATAGTTCAGTAGTTTGGAAGGGCTGGGATTAGAGACAGGGGAATAAGATCTACTGGGATAAACTGAGATGGCATATTGAAAGAGGGGAGGGCTGGAGAAAGGTAAAAGGATTTTAAGAAGGGTGTAGAAATGGAGCAGAGACGGAGGCAAAGAGAAAAAAATAGGTTGGAGACAAAAAACTAATCCAACAAAAGCAGAGCAACTTGGTATCAAGTCCACTTTGCCTCTGAAGCCATTGTACACAGACATGCAGTAAGCAAGCAGTGGAGACACTCTGTGTCAGTACCCTCCTGCTAATTTCTAATTAGTCCTCACAAGATGTCACCAAGAGCTTACCATTTTATATATGCATTTTATGAGTAGAGCAGTACAAACTAGTACTTCCTAACAAACACATTACAAATTACAGTCCAGAAGAGCAAAAGCGCATCAATTGGGATAAAACATTAATAAATCGGTAAAAACATTCCCAGGTTTTTAATCTCAGAAATTTGTCTTACCCAGCATTCAGATGATTTCGGAAATCCTCTTCCTCCTCTTCTTCTTCCAGTGCTGTTGCCAATTCACTTGCTTTCTCTACAGCCATTTCGCTAAGCCGCTGGGCTAAATTTAGTCTTCGAGAGCGAGAAGCATACTTGATCGCTAAATTCACAACGTTTTGTGTCATGAGGTCAGCAAGTTCCACACAACGAAATTCACGCTCCAGTTTACAAGAAAGCTGAAAGGAGAAAAGCCTTGAGAGTTACACACTTCACTTATACAGCTCTCTGAAGACTCTAGGACCAGAATATTATGGTTTTTTTGTGTGTGTACTGAATGAATAAAGACAAATCACCAACAATTATGAACTGCATAGCAAAGAAAAAGCTGTGTTTTTTTTGGTTTTGTTTTGTTTTGTTTTTGGTAAGAACCCTTCACATTGATAAGTACTAACATTAACTGCTATCCACCTCTTATTGTAACTGAAAAGGTACCTGATAACCAGCCACATTTCTGCGAAGAGCAATCACATCTAAATTTGCATCAAATGCTATCTACTCAAAATAAAGTCTTGGGCATTCTGTTTTTTAAGGTATTTGTACTTACAGCAAACAATTTCATTAGAAGTTCTTGCTGCTCTTTCACTGACTGACTTGTAGCATTTTCATCAACTTCATAGCCATTTTTTGACAGGTAATCCACGTGGTTGTGAAAAACAATGGAACGCCAGTATTGTTCCTGAAAATGGGAGAAAGACGCATGCTGGAGGTCAGAGGGAGGGTGAAAAAAACAAAAAGCTCTCACCTCTATACCTAATAATTTACAAAGCATTTTATCAACTCATTCTTAAACGTTCCTTTCATTTTATAATGACGGGTGAGTGGCAGACAATTCTCTTTAAACACCAATGCCTAGTGAGGAAAAATAGACCACGCTAACATACAAACCCATCCCAACAGTCATCCTCTCTTTAAATTGCATTTCTATAGAACAAATTGAATATTTTAGCTTATAATTTCTGTTCCAGAGAGAAATGGAAATATTCCACAACAACTCTGTAACTGCAGGAGTAACATTTGCGAGACAGGTAAACAGAAAATATAACTGATGTTGTTCAAGGAAATACTAGTATGGCCATTAGACCAGACGAGCTCTGTGGCAAAGTAACTTACTCAAAACCAGTGTATTTTCATCAGAACTATTAGGAATCATCTGTTTCTTTATAAGCACAATCTACATAGAAGTACATATTCCCTCTGGGTAAATGAACAGTTCCTGATTTGGAAAGGACAGGAAAAAAAAAGGATAAAACAAACAAACAAAATAGTCCATCAAGTAAACAAAGAAAACAACTTTGAAAGGAGTGAGAATGAGTTCATAAAAAAGCATAAGGTATTTGTTATTGAAAATTTTTCCTCCACGCTTGTATCAAGGAGAATAAATTTCGAATAGCATTAAACAGACTCTGAGGCTGAGGTTAGAATTTTATGTTCATTTCTATTTTGTACACTACAGCTGAACCCCACATTAAAAAAATTAGACTAATAAAATTTGAAAAAGAGATAACAGTTTTCTGGATATTCTTCGCACATACATCTTCAATTAGACTCTGCCTTAAGAAAATATGAAGGCCTATGTTTTCAGAATGATTATTGGGAATACTTAAAACGTCTTTCAAAAAACATCTTCCAGAAATAGGACTGTGCCTAAAAAAAAATAAAATAGGCATCTTCAAGGGGATCTCAAATTGAATCCCCAAACCCGGCACTTCCTCAAATATTAGGCCACTTCCAACTTTTTAAACAAACAAACCAGAGAGAAATTTGATTGCTTAGAAAGAGATTATGTGTAAATATAAACCTTGTGTCAACTCTAACAACTTTATTTTGTATTCTTCTAGAATCAGTTGGGAAGCAAACCAAACTGAAAGGGCTATACCCAAATAACCCCTGAACCCAAATAACCTCCTTAGCCAGGTGCCTTACTCAGAGTTTGCACTACCCTCTTCATAGTAGAGATGATTAATAGGAATCTTATATAATCCCTACTATGAGGATGTCTAAGACTATCAGCTGTGGACTCAACATCATTCCATACCTCCATCTGTCCCTTTTCTGTTGTAACTTGACAGTAAGGAAGCGTAAAAGGTAATATTGCTACGGCAGGACGTGGGAGGGTAGGAGGGAATCGGGCTCCTTTGCAGGGAATACACCTGTCCAGAGGAAACAACAAAAAAAACACACACAGTCCTCATCAGCTACAGAGTCACCAGTTGTTCTACATCTAAATCATGTCTCCTAAGAAGCAAGATACTTTAAGAGGATTTGTTCTTTAAAAAGTAGTAATTAAATTACTGACTTAAGTATAGCAATATATTAGATTGTATTATAAAGGGTTATTTTTATATCGCAACCAATAAAAGACTTTAAAACCAGCAGGCACACGCTGCTCTTGTTCACACCAGAAACTCCAAACATGGCACGTAACAGGCACAGATCTCTATCTCACACAACACACTGTTTAACAGCAATTACAAAATGGAAATGAAGTTTATTAAATTCAGAAACTACTGAAAAACTGAAGGCCACTGGAGAAACAGCAGGCACATCTACCATTTATTCTGACGGGGGTTTTGGACTTCATGAGAACAGTGCTGCGTCCAGGCACACAGAGGGGGGAAAGCTGCACATACACATACTAAAAACACAGTCTGTTTCATTAAACTACTACTCTGGTAACAATCACTAAAGCAAAACGTTGGGGAAGAGCTGTATTTCCAGCAGCACCAATGAGCACTGACAAAAATGCCTCTTTTTATAGCTTTAAGCTAGTGTTTCAAACACTAGGGAAAAAAAAAAAACAGGAAGCGTTAGTGTTCTGTGTTGATTACGGCATATGGTGTTTCTACAATAACCCTCCCCCTTCTTATCTTCAATATGCTAGTGGCTTTGAATAAAATGCTCTTTGCAATTCTGAGAGCAGTGTTGTCTTTCTTGGAGTAGAAGTGGGGGGGGGGAAATCAAGATGACTGACTCACAGTTGATCATCCCATCAATGTGACGTGTCCTGCGCATTTTTGGTGAATTTTTGAAAGGCCAACATACTTAATATTTTGGAGGGAAAAAACGGACAGTTAATTGATATTTACTTGTGATATCAAAGCATTTTCTTTACTGCATAAAACAGAGGATTTCAAAAAGTGTCACATGAATATAAATAAAATGCAGTCTCCCACCAACACCCAAAATTGTGCATGATTAGCAAAGTAAGAGAGCCCAAATGTCTATAAAATGTAAGCTGACAGCTTCTGAGCTGCTAGGAAAAGGACACATATCACTGAATAAAGAAGACTACAAACAAAGCTTAGCAACTAAACTCCTATGATGCTTGTTACAGGTAAGAGGAATAAAGTTATTTAGACATCATCATGGTCCCATTTTGAAGTAATGGCTCACTCTCGGCTAAATATTTATTTGAACACATCAGCACTTTTACAAAATTGTTCTTCATGGCCACAGCATAAATACTAATATAATATCAGATTTTTCTTATTTATCTGTGCCTAGTGATGTAGATTAGTCACAGGACTGTAGTCTTCTCAAATGGGCAGAAGGAAAAAGCGTATGTAGGAAAAAAAACCTAGAAACTTAAGAAATACATATATACCAACAACAGAGGCAGAATCCTAACAGCAACTGTAAGTTTTTAGTAGCATTCTCTAGCAAAGTGCAGTCCTTTGAATCTGCCTGCATCAGAGATGTGTGATTTCATAATAAAAAGTGCTCATGCCTGTTAGCCAAGGCAAAAAGCCAGTATTAGTCTGTTACACGTTATAAAACCAATGAGTTTATTCAGAACAAATTGACTAACGAAACATCCATGCAGAATTGCATTCATGAACTAGATCAACCACCATGCACATTTACTAGCTACCTGCTTTAGTAATAGTTGTTTCCAGTTTCTCTTACTATGAGGTGTTCTATAAATTACGAGCACGACAAAAGAAGCACTTCTTTTGTGGAACAGCTGACCTGAGCTGCTGGGGGTTTTCGTGGATGCCCACGACCCAGTAATGATCAGATTTTCCTTTGCAATGCTCTCTTGTGTTACACACTGGAATCCAAGTATTCCCAAGTCTTCGGTTCAACATCCGCACAATTCCCTCAGAATCCACGTAACAGGGGGTACCTGTTGGGTACAAATGTAGACAACTGTTCTCGCGGGCAACTAATTATGACGTGAGTAAGTTTGAACTGGTGGATACTGCTGGGAAATGACGTTTTACATAACTCAAAGACAATAACCCAGACAGTACAACCTAACTGGGAAAAACGAGTTTCCTTAGAAAGATGCGCCACCTTCTGACAGCCAATACTACTGCTACTGATTCACATTCAAATTTAAGACTTTAAAACATTTTATGAACTCAAATTTCTGTTACTTGGGTAGATCCCAAAGAACGTTAGCCATTTTACAATTACTTTTTTCTAGTTATTATACAAACTCCTCCCAACCTACCAACTTTTCTGTGGGGACTTCTGCTGAGATAGTTATGTTGAACATGCCAATTATGATGCACTTATGCAGTTCATTTCTTTTTGCTGAGCAGTGCAAATGATCCGGAAATTTAATTCTGGTAATACTCAAGTGTATTCTACTCATAGTGGAAACTTATTAAAGATTTCTTATAAATATTCATAAGCAACAGAAAAACAATTTTGTTTAGCATTGAGGAGATTTAGGGGGCAGGGAGGGGAAATCTAGGTCCCAGAATTGCCTTTACGAAGGGGGCGTTAGCTATCCAACCCCCCCTCCAAAAATCACCTAATATCATCAATATTTCTCAATGTTATTCATACCTTCTGCTGAGAATCCAACCCATGTCAAATAGGACTTCTTTGTAAGAGAAAGAGGGTCTCCATGCAAAACTTGCTTTTTCTTTTTTCCTAGCTCCATCAGCTGTACTCCAAGGCATTGGTCCCCATCAAACCCGGTACCTAGGATGAAGTTGTTCAATGACTATGTCAAAAAGCAAAGAATTGTCTTGTCTCTTGGCTAAATTTAAATAAGTTTTGAATCAATAATTAATTCTAAGGCAGCATTATTCATGAATACAACTATCAGACAAGCGACTATCTGTCATTTTGGACATACGAAGCATGCATAACAAAGTAGTTCCTTAATTTCCTCTAGTAGTTCATTCTGGCATATCTGAAACCTAAATTTAATCTATTTATGCTACTGTTACAAAATTCTCCTCTTCCCCACAAATTAATCTAGGCATCCCGATATAAAACATAGGCTTTGCTGCCAGATTCCAAAAAGTTATAGGTTGTGACAGTAAAAGTGTCACCAAGAAGACAAGAAGGAAAAGTAAGACTATTCTGGTGATTATGCACAAATTAACCAGTATTTGAAGCCAGTAACAGACAAAGACTGAACAAAAGCACAGTTCAAAATAGACAGAAGGGAGAAAATACCTCTGTGATAAATAACCATCAGCTGCTCTCCATGTCCTGCCATGGACACCACAGGACCCGGGAGACTGAAGATCTCTTTCTGAACTCCTCCAGCTGTGAACAGACGAACCAGCAAGGCACTAGTGGCACAAGCAGCCCAGCCCTGACCTAGACAGATAGCCTCAATATCTTCGTCCTTTGGCATATCTACCGTCCACTCCTTGTTTGTATCCCATGAGCTAAAATGAATGCAGTGGAGCTTGCTAAAAAAGATACAAAGAACAGCAGTGAAGCATCACAAGAAGAAAAACACAATATCTGAAAATATATCATGCATTTCAACTACACGAATATATTGTGTTTCTATCAGAGACCTAGAATCTGTGCCTGTCATAGGAACTGCGTCATCCTACAGATTACGAGTGGTCGTTTGCAAAGCTGTTATGTTATTATTCAAGAACTGAAGAGCCTGCTCAGTCTCCAGCACCACAGATTTACAGCCTCTAAAGCATGAAGCAGAGAGGCTTCAGAGGTCTGAGTGGCGATTTTTAGATGGAAACAGATAAGCATCTTGCTTAATTAATGTTGCAAGAACTGAAGGTGTTCAGTACCCCTGACAATCAGGTCTGATTATAAGTCTGTCACATTGTGATATCTTTCAGGAGCAAAAGATTAGGAACTTGGATTCTGCAATCTTAATGATCGAAAATTGTCTGCAACCAATTTACAGACACCACAGCTTTTAATAGATAACTCAGATGTTTACCTCATTTAGGAAAGAAAAAAAAGAAATTTTCAGAGTCAGACAACCAATACATAGAAATAATACTCCTACAGGTAAAGTTTGCTTTTCAAGTTATTATAGTGTTGTATGTGCCAGAATGGCAGAAAGTTCTTCCTTCAACACATTTCCACAAAAACAAACAAACAAACAAAAAAAAACACACAATATCGTTCTTAAATACAAGAGCAGAGTAGTCCTGCTGCTTGAAGTTTTCTACTATAGTTTCCTGAACTTGTGTTCTTCACATGATAATTCTTCAGGTAGCTCCAAACACCTTTCCATAGCAACAGCGTGAAAAGAAGTAGCAGAGCCCTTATGATTTATCTTTGGTCTGAGCTGACTGAAGGACTATTGTTCATGTTTACAATTTCCTTTGAGCTAGCAATGCATGAACTTCCTAGTATATACACTTGAAAAAAAGGATTTAGAGAAAAACCTCAGGAAACAAAATACATCCTTCAATACTTTGAAGTCTACAAGTAAGTGGGTATGAAAAATCCTCCTCAAAAGTGGTCCCATAAATAAAAAAGCAAGATCAAAAGCCAAAAATATCCCAAAAAAAAAAAGTGATAAAAGCTGAAATATATGGAACATGCTAAGTGTAATTCCATACTATGGGTTTGACAGAGCAAAGCCGTGACTTACCTTGCAAGTTCCTCTGTGCTTTCACAGGCTAGCAAAATAGCTTCAGTGGAGAGGTCAGCCATGGTGTGATTCAGAGAGTTGGGCAGGTGTGTTGCATGGTGTATGGAGGTATCATGAAATTCGATATCTATAGCATTGTCCTGCTCATCATTGTAACAGCGAATGATGCCAACAGAATTCCAGACCTATTAGAAATAAATAAAAATCACAATAATAAAAATCAAGCATATTGACTGCCCTAGAACAGCCTCCTATAACCTCCTCTATCAGAAACAACAACAGGGGAGAGATTGGAGGAAGACTGAAGACTTGCAGAGTCAGGACTGGTAGTTTCTAAAACAGCTGAATTAGGCTCAGAATAATTTTGTTCTCATTGCTTAACCAAATTTCTCCTTGCAAAATTAATCATTAACAACTTGCAGTTATAAAGAAATAATGGGTGATGGACGGAAAACTCCTAAAAGGACAAAAGTATCCACAAGTTCCAAGCTGAAAAGGAATTTCAAAACAGACTTGTTCAACTTCAATAACACAGGTACAAACTGCATTGCTTACTTTAGTCTTGAACCAAATATTTATTTCTACATCAAAAGCAACCTAAATGTATGGCATAAAATTATGCTGTCTGCATTAGCACAAAGCTACTTTTCACCATTTAGTTCACGCTGTGAAGTATTAAAAAAAAAAAAGAAACACCAGACACATGCAGCTGGAAACGATTAGATTAAGACCCAGCAAAACCAGGACAATATTAACAAAGCAACTACATCTATGTGGCAGCACAGCCATGAGATTTACCATGAAACGATGCATGAGATGTGCAGGAGTGGAGCCAGGCTGGAATGGCTTTTGCCTGGGGGTTGGCAATGGCCCATCATAGAAATGCTGTTGTGTAGATGATGCTGGCAAAGCTGGAAAGCCACCAGTCTGATCATCATCGTCATCATCCTTTTCAAGAAGACTGCAATTAGCTTTTATCATCCCAATATCTAAAAGTTTAAAATACAAAAATACATTTCTGTATTACATCTTCCAAGTATTATGGCAGAAAATAGGTTAAAAAAAAACCCACAAAATTAAGCCAGTGAAGACTTGTCCAGAAAAATAAGACAGAATACATTTGAGCAGGGGATGCCAAGAGAGGATGCTACGAGTCTGTCCCAATAACAGCACTCTAGAGCTCTGGAAAATTAGTTCGTTCTGTACCTAATGAGTTGTCATCGTCATCAAGCATTGCCCGTCTTGGATGGCTTGCAGTTGGCATAAGGTCATCATCATCACCGTGATCTTCATTAGCTCCAGTGGCTGGGGAAGAGGGTGGTTCGATCGCATCTCCATTTAAATAGTCGTCATCGTCTCCATCAAAGAGATCATTGTAGTCTTTTGCCGCTGTACTGGCCACCTAGAACCATGTTAACAATTATCACTATTTTTTTTCATTTAGCAACTATCAATTATTGTTATTAATTATAATTGTTATTTAATGCTGGTAATTCCTTCCAGTACCTAAAGGGGGCCTACAAGAAAGCTGGAGAGGGACTCATTGGGGAGTGTAGTGATAGGACAAGGGGTGATGGCTTTTCAACTAAAAAAGGGGAAGTTCAGGTTAGATATGAGGAAGAAATTCTTCACGCTGAGGATGGAGAGGCCCTGGCGCAGGCCGCCCAGAGGAGCTGTGGCTGCCCCATCCCTGGCAGTGCCCAAGGCCAGGCTGGATGACTTAAATAATCACGGTAACAATTGGTACTAATTACCTTGTCATTTGGTTTCTTTCCATCACCGATATCTTCCAACAACCCCAGATTTCCTTCAGTATCTGTATAAGCTATTTGCCCATACTTGGGGTGCCATGCCAGTCCACAAATTGAGTAATTTTTCTCATGTTTTGTCCTAAAAAGAGCATGAAAATATTGGAATTAAGCTTCTCAGGGCAGAAGCATTATTGTAAGCAGTGGTAATACTTACTGGTATTAGAAAACAACGTAATAAAATACATAACATAAAATAATTCATAAGTTAAACTTCAGCATAAATAACTACTATAAAAAACACAGCAGGCCTTACTTTTCTATGGAGGAAATTATTTAAGCTTTAGAATCAATCAGAATCATACTCATAAAAGAGCTCCTGATAGATGTAGAAAAGACAAAGTAATTCCCCAGCAGCCATACATTCCAGAACCACCCAGCTATAAAACGAACACTCAGCTGTTTCTCTCGCACCAAACCGATGAGCTAGTCCTCTATCTTCTCCCCGCTTTATTCTCACAAAACAACCCTGCCATGAATCATTTACACGGTCTGTCTAATTCCTAACGCATGCATTAGAGTAACAATCATGTTTCTTACTCAAGATACTCAGTCACTAAAAGCCTCCCTTCTGTTCCTCCCTTTAGCTAACCGAGCTGAAGTGCCACTTGGCCCTTTTTTTTTGCCCATAGGTGAGGACGGCTGACTCACTGACGTGTCAGTATTCCCCACGCCCTTTAGAAGATGCCTCTTACAGCCAACGATCCTGGCGTTTGTAACCTGAGGAAAGATTTATTTCCATCAAAACTATCCTTTAATCAATCAGAAAACATATTCCCATTGCACACAGAAAACTAGACCACAGAATTTGAGCACAAACCCATATTCACGTCCATCCCCCGTCCTATTTCTAAGGACGTAATGTTTCCAGATTCTTTTAGCTGTGCAGAAAGGAAAGCAATACATCGTATGAATCAGAACGTATTTCTGTGCGTACCAGATACGGTGGGGGAAGGCAAAGCAATGCCACGTTTCTGCCTGACAGTTACACTCTCCTGGCAGCTGCTTCCTGGTAGAACGCAGGAATGATGTGGCAGCCCTCGAATTCCCGTCCGCCCGTGAACTGAGGCATTAGTGTACCTCACCCAGGTTGCACAAGGCAACCTCCTCCTGCTCCCTTGCTCGAGTCTAGACCGAACAGTGGCCCTGCGTTACAGCGTTGCCCCGACCTGCCAAACCCTTCTGATGTGCACTCGCTTGCGTTCCCTCTCCCGACACGCTCGCAGCGACCACCTCTGGGGCCAGCAGAGTGGGATTGCTCAGCCTGAGCTCTCAGGCGCTGTCTCCTGCAGCTCCACCAGCCAGCGTTGGTGGTATAGTGGTGAGCATAGCTGCCTTCCAAGCAGTTGACCCGGGTTCGATTCCCGGCCAACGCAGTTACATTTTGGGCCCTGGGACCTCTGGAACCCCGAGCGTAGCCTCCCAGCCGGCTCCGGACTTGGGGGGGGGGTTTGTGGCTCCAGCTGGAGGCACCCTAACTTTATGGGGCCCGACGGGATTCGTCCCAGGGTGCTCAGAGCTGGCTGAGGTCATCTCGAGATCTCTCTCGATTATTTTTCGATGGTCTTGGCAATATTGAGAGGTCCTCGTCCACTGGAAGCTGGCAAACGTTGCCCCAGTTTTCAAGAAAGGAAAGAAAGGAGACCCTGGTAAGTACAGGCTGTCAGCCTCGTTTCAGTGCCTGGTAAAATCATGGAGATTATTCTGGGATTACTGAAAAACATTTGAAAGACAACCCAGTCATTGGTCATCCCAACACGGGTCAACAAGAAGAAAGTCCTGCTTAACGAACGTAATTTCACCTAGTTGACCAAGAGAAGCCAGTAGACGTGATCTTTTTGGATTTTAGCAACGCTTCTGATACTGTCTCTCATCGTACATTCTGGACAAAATGCCCAGCACACAGTTAGACAAAAACATAATGCGATGGGTGAACAATTGGCTGATGGGTCAGGCTCAAAGGGTTAGAGCAAAAAGAGCTACATCAGGCTGGTGGCCAGTCACTGGTGGGGTAAATTAAGAGGAGCTGTTAACTCCCTTGATGATAGAGAGGCTTTGCAGAGAAATCTTGACAAATTAGAAGGCTGGGCAATCACCAACCACATGAAGTTTAACAAGAGCAAGTGCCGGATTCTGAGCCTGGGACAGGGCAACCCTGGCTGTACGTACAGACTGGGGGACAAGAGGCTGGAGAGCAGCCCTGTGGAAAGGGATCTGGGGATTTTGGTCAACAGCAAGCTGAATATGAGTCAGCAGTGCGCCCTAGCAGCCAAAAGAGCCAACTGTATCCTGGGGTACATCAAGCACGACATTGGTAACTGGCTGAGGGGAGTGACTGTCCCACTCTGCTCTGTGCTAGTGTGGCCTCACCTTGAGAGCTGTGTGCAGTTTTAGGTGCCACAGCATAAAAGGGAAATAACAAGCGTCCAAAGAAGAGCTACAAAGATGGGGAAAGGTCTGGAGGACAAGACGTATGAGGAGAGGCTGAGGTCCCTTGGTTTGTTCAGCCCAGAGCAGAGCAGGCCCAGGGGAGGCCTCATGGCGGCCTGCAGCTCCCTCATGAGGGGAGCAGAGGGGCAGGCGCTGAGCTCTGCTCTCTGGGGACAGCGACAGGACCCGAGGGAACGGCATGGGGCTGGGACAGGGGAGGGTCAGGCTGGGGGTCAGGGAAAGGTTCTGCACCCAGAGGTGGTCGGGCCCTGGGACAGGCTGCCCAGGACAGTGGGCACAGCACCAACCATGCCAGAAACCAAGAAGGGTTTGTACCATGCTGTTAGAAACATGGTTTTGCTTTTGGGTGGCCCTGTGTGGAGCCAGGAGCTGAACTTGATGATCCTTGTCAGTCCCTTCCAACTCAGGATATTCTATGATATTCAGTGGAACTTTAGCTAAAAGCTTACAGATTTACCCTGTAAACCTCACCAAGACTTTTCAATAAATAGAGTTCTATATTTGCACAAATAAGTTTTGCAGAAGAGATAAAATTCTATTTCAAGAAGCAGCATATATTTAGGGAATTATGGAACAGCACTACATACCTCTCTATGCACTCCCGGGTTTCCACCTTCCACACCACTATACTCCCATCCACACTTCCAGCTACCAGGTACTGCCCACAAGGAGACCAGGCCACAACGTTCAAGGGCTAGGGAACAAGAAAATTTAGATAAAAAGAAGTATTACCAATCCATACACAGCACTCATATCCTGAAGTGTAAAGCAGACACTCTGGAAGGAAAAAATCTTAATCTTTAGCAAACCACATCTAGACCACAAAGCACATACTAGAGCTGGCTGCAGGTAGTTCCCAGCAAAACTGTTCCTTAAAGATAGCACACCTATTTTTCTTCTAGGATATTTACCTTCTGTCACTAAAGGCTGCCATGAGGACAAACAAAACCTAATTCTAGACATGTACACAGAAAGAGCATATTTTGCAAACTTGGCACTGAACAAAGCTTTTTTTTTTTTTAAGCTTAATTAATACAGCTTCAAAAATCAAAATCAAAGACTGCATTCTGTATCTTGTTAATGTTCCAGTTGTTACATATTCCAGTATACTTTCAAGTCAGTGAAAAGTATTAACACACAGACTCTACACACCTAACAATTATGCTAGGAACGTTTTCTTTCACCCACAAGTTTCCAAATAGATCATGAGGTCAAAAGCAAGAAGATGGCACAGTTAAGGCTATCGTGTAGCTAAATTTCAAGTTAATAAAATACTGTGAACAAATGGTATCTCTACTGTGTAAAGAAGTACTCTTGAGATTTTCCCCAAAATACTATGCATTTAGAACAATTTGTGAAAACAGATATTCTTCTGCTTCACTCAGTGACCCACCGGTTGGCTTTAGAGACCTGGTGGGTCTCTAAAATAAAATATAAAATAAAAATATAAAATAAAAATATAAAATAAAAATATAAAATAAAAATATAAAATAAAAATATAAAATAAAACAAGGAAAATAGGGGAACCAGAGCCAGGTACATGTTTGACGCTCATCTGGTATCTCTTGCTTTGGTTTCCAACATGAAGTAACAGGATCAGAAACGAAAGTGTAACCAGTCATTACCAAGAGGAGGGTAACAGACAGAATAGAACCGTACTGTCCAGAAGATAATTTCTAGCAGAATAACATTTTAACTATGGAAGATTTAGTAAGCAGCTTGTTTGTGTACCTACCTGCGCGATGGAAGTATCTGATAGATCAAATTGATGATCCCAGGTTTCTCTTCTGTATAGCTTAACAACCTTGTCTACAGGAATTGCCAGCAACTGTTCCAAGGAGACAAGATTTAGGCAATTTAGAACAAGTTATCTTCCAAGCAAAACATTCAAAGATCTAGCATAGCTCCTTCATTCCAAAGTATCACACTTGTGGCTGTCTAAGTATTTAACAGTTCTCTTAGCATCCTAGCAGTGCCAACTGAGAAAGAAAAGAACGCTACAGAAGTAATCTTGAATTACAAGGTTCTTCAATGCTTTCCATATGCAACACAGCAAATAATGGCTGTTTTCATTTCGATCTTCATTTCTTCCTGGCAGAAAACAGACGATAATGACAGCTGCAACATAAGGTTAAAAGTTCTTATTCATGAAACAGCTAACAAACACGCATAAATAGTTTTCAATGTTCTGAGCACAAGACTTATGTTCTTCCTTTTCCTCCCTCCCCAAACCTCTTTTGATCAGGTCACAATTTCTCTATAAATCTTACCTGAATAGCTGACTCCTGAAATACCTCATTTCATATTTCACAAACCTACACAACGTTACTGCCTGTTTACTTCTCGGGATTTGGGTGTGATTTTCTTTTTATTTGTTTGGTCTTCTGTTTTTATGATTTCTAATAACCTGCTTTATAATAGATGCAAGGCAGCTTCCTACATTTCACGTGTGCACACACATACAAAGAAATAGAGATTATCCAAGTCAAAACTGTGAGAAAACACTGGAAAATACTCTTTAGACCCTGCACACTAGAATGTCAATAGTTTGGCAGAACCTATTCATCCTTTGTTATTCCAGCCAACAGGCGAGGACAGAAGCCACAAAGCAATTTTTCCCCAAACGGCCAACTCTTGCTCAATTCCCTGCCCTTTACTTCGAGTATGGTGCAGCGTGCCTCGTGTCACCTGGGTTTGAGTTTATCTGCTCCTTTCTCCTCTCCCCTTCGCATTATCAGACGCTGCAGGGGAATTCTAGGTTACATGATACAAAGACATCTACACAGCTATGCAAACTTCTGTCCCCCAGCCTCTTTTGGTAAGTGACCTGTACATGGTGCTCTTCCATCATAGCATGGTTTGGGTTGGAAGGGACCTTAAAGATCATCTAGTTCCCACCTCTGTGCCGTGAGCAGGGACACCTCCCACTAGACCAGGAACAACTTACTACAGAGGATATATTTGCACAGCAAGATTACTGATATGACCAAATTTAAGTACAGAAAGTCAGAACTCTTTCGATGCTCTGTTGTGAACAATTAGATCATCCACCTCATGTACAATCTTCTTTCCTACCCAGCACAACATGACTGTTTAACATTGTTTTGGGCTGACAACTGGACTGCTGGCAAACACAGTCTGGTACTTAAGCAACCATTTCCAGGTTTCTGTTTTTCCTAAAAGTGAACTTCATCCCAAATATTTTCCTTAGTCCCTGGAGCTGGAATTTGCACTTGCCTGGATTGAATTCTACTGTACTTCCAAAGAGAAATGAAGGATTAAGATGTGGCTAAAACAATCTGTCACTTACCTTCCCACTGCCAGGTTGCCAGCCAAGTCTGCATATCGATTTAGCATTTATCACATCATTACATTTCTGCAGCAGTAGCCAATTTGTCACGCATATCTGAAAACAAAATATTCAAAAATGAGTTCTCTAGTTTCGTGAAAATCTACTGTATTTTAAAAATTCCTAAGGAAGTGTAGAAAAAGCTAAAAGGAAACAAGATATAACATTTCTGGAACCAAAATAATCTCTTTCATCTGAATACAATGGTACCTACCCCCTTAAAAAAAATGGGAAAAAAAAAAACACTGCAAAATACTCTGCCAATGTAGACCTGAAAATATTTTAAACTACAATGCAACAACTTGTCAGAGAAATCAGACCAGAGAACAAGTGTTTTTAATGAAGTACAGAACACGAGCTCACATATATTTTGGTTATAAAGAGAGATATCTAGCCAAATGGCATTTGTCAAATCCAGATTGACTGTAGGAAGGTGACACACATCAGCCTGAATCTCACCATACCAATACAGACATGAATGAATTGCCACATTCTCATATTACAGCACAGATGATATACATTACTGCCACAGTCCCAGGACACAGCCTAATTGCCCCAAAAGGCACCCACTGTCAGTCCGGAACACTAGATTTCACATTAGTAGTATGGTTTTGTTTTAAAAAGTAGCAATTACAAGTGTGAAGTACATACCTGAGTGTATTTATAGGAGTAATTCCACATGGATTCTTATTCCAGTCAACAATGGCATTTACCAAAAATAATCCCACATACATGCAGAACTGCTTTTTTAACAGCATTCACCTGAAACCCTCTTCTCAAGTTCCTTAGAGTGCAAGGCCAGCAGAGAGAATTATTTGCACAAATATTGCCAAGCTGAGCCCATTGATTGTATTTCTAATAAATGATGTTCTTCAAACTGTGATTTACATCCCCCTTGTGAGTAATTGTTGTGAAGCGGGTTATTTGTTGTAGTTGTTTGGTTGTGTTCGTTTTTTTTTTAAACAAAGTAGAATAGCAAGCCCCTTATCTTTTAAAAAGCCTTTTACTCATTATAACGTGGTCCCATCTCTACAAATAAAAAAGGTTGACATGCACTAAGTCAAACTTTGATTCCTTGGAAAATTCCTTGGAAAACCAAGTATGTGCGCCACAGACAGAGAGCAAGAGAGATGAAAGCAATACTGTGCACAAGGATCCCTATCAAAGGAAAATGGGCATCACTTCACCAATCTTGGCATGTGAAAACCAAACCAATAACAAATCAAAGTAACCACGTTCATATCATCAAGACTAACTACCCAGAAGGTTTATAAAAGAAGATGCTGTGTAGCATCTCTGAACATCATTTCACCCTCACTGGTTAGTCTCCAATCCTGAAAATTACTCAGTATTTCATAGGGAGCACAGGAAAAATCAATAAAAACAAAATATATATAGATAACTGTTTATTAGCATAAAAATTTCTTCCTTAACCCTGAAAGCAACTAGCTGAAATTCTGAAACCACGGTAGCCCTCCCCGTGGCAGGGGGTTGGAACTGGATGATCTTTAAGGTCCCTTCCAACCCAAATCATTCTATGATTCTATGAACCAAGGAATCCGATGGTAATTGCTACTTTCACAGGAAGGGTTATTTTCAAATGCACCGAGGACAAAATACACAATTTTGACCAATGAAGAAACATGAACAAAGGAAATCAGGGATACCGCAGGCAGGAATAACAGCCCACAGCTACCCTGGCAGTATTTCACACTCAGGCTTGGAATTCTCCCAGAAATAGATAAAAAGTATTCTATAAAGTACAGTCAAACTTCTTCCTAAAAAAATGAATTCTCCATTCACTCTCTCTTCTTTCAGGACTTCCAACGCATAGCTACCCTTTTATTTGCATATTAATTTTATACATAAACATTTTTTTGCAAATACTACCAACAGTTACTGATGACATATCAAAGAAACATTTATTCCAGCAGGATTATTTTAGTCTAGTTCTTTTTGTTGTCTGTGAAATCCCTGCTTTCTTAACTAAACAGCTAAAGCAACACTAAAGCTAAAACAACTAACTTGAAAGGCAGGCCTCTTACCTGATCTGCGATTTTCCATACTCTGACAGTGCCATCGCAGCTTGCTGATGCCTGTGAAAGAGTTTTGTAAATGAATTAAAGACAATGAGAAATTAACGCTACAATATAATAAAAACTATAACCAATGCTACAGACATATCATACAGAAGTAGTTTAAAAAAGGAAGTCTCCCAGTTTAAACCATTTTAGGACTTAAAGCTTTCTAATACTGTCAAATCATCTTGATAATAGCACTTGACTCCAAGTTACTGTAATTACAAAAAAGGCTCAAAACTAATATTAAATTATTTTAGTGAACTACCTTTTCACCTCTAAAATCAGATTGGCATTAGATTCCAGAAGAACATAGATGGTAATTGAGTGGGAAAGCAAAGACTGAGCTCTCCTGGGAGGCAACAAATTCTCACACATTCCATCATCAGTAGTCAGCTGAAATTAAGTAGTCTTATGTGCCCACTCACTGTTGTTTTACTCCAAAAATAACTCCCCCCCCACGGAGAAGGAAAATCAAAGAAGAAAGTAAACAAGTTTTTGTTTTGTTTTTTTACCAGATAAACATCCCTGGGGTCAAAAGACAGGCTTAAAACAGGAGCGTCGTGTCCTCGGAACGTCTTCTGCTTGCTGCTGTCAGTCACCTCCACAACTTTGACCATAAAGTCACTGTAGATCACAACGGCACAGTCATAAGATTATTAACGTTGGTATCAACGGTGACAGAGTATTTGTTTACAGCAATAAAAATTAAATTGGACACTAACTATCTTTTGGGGAAGTTGTAACTCTTGACACTATGATCTAAGGGAAAATGAGAATCTCAAGGCTTACTACAAGAGGAGCAAGGTCAGATCGTCAGATCATTTTTGTACAAATCAAAATTCATAATATATGGTTGCTCTCTGAAGAGGATATTATGTACACACAGACCACATAATTGGTGTTAAACACATTAAATATAATATTCAATGAGACTAAGTGCTTAAGACCTGTGCTTAGATCCTGTTAAGTCAGCTCTCTGGTATCTATCTGGTAAATGGGACCTATACTCATCATCATCATTCTCTTGGTCAAAAAAGATAGCACAAATATTTTATTTTTTAAAGTTTTTACCAAGATTATTAAGACCATTTATTGTATCAGATATAATAATTGCCTTTTTTTTCCTTTTTCAACTTCACTCCCCTTTCCAAAATTACAGACATTGCTGCAGTTTAATTCAAAAAGTCAATGCTAATAACTTCTAAGCCAAAGCCAAAGAGCTCCCGTGACAATCTTTCAGCACTACTCCCTGTCATACTTCACTGCAACACTTTCAAGAGGAATTTTGGACTCTGTAGGGTTAGTCATTACCTTACCTACACACAGAATTGCAACCTCTGTTTTGACAAATATCTAAATGCTAGCCAAACAGTCATAAAAAGAAGTCTATAAACTCTATTGGGAGACAACTGAAGTGATGTCAGCTCTCTTAAATTAGGCAAAGCAACTTTAAAGAAAATGCAGGCAATAAGATAGTCTTTGCTTATTTAAGAAGCCACGGAACTATTTTTCAAACAGTTTAAGTGAATTTTGGCAGCCACCTCGACATTAAACTTATACAAATCTAAGTGTACAGACTTCATGTAATAATGAAGCAATCTGTGACAAGTAAAGGCTGCATTCTTAGCTGCATTCCCTCGTATCACAGATGTCACCTCCTTCAATGTGTTGCAGAAGACCTCATCGAGGGGTGACCTCGGTTTCACACGCTCTTTTTCCTAACGTGAGGACCCTGGTCAGGCTGCAGAAGAACTGGCTTTCTGTAACAGTTTTTAGAAACAGAAAGAGCGTGTTGTCTGCTTAATCTCTCTAATCAAACTCAGACCCTGGGGCAGAGCTGTTCCCTCTGAAACGAGCACTGGCAAAGAGCCCAAATTCACGACCTCCGTCGGATTTAGAGATTAGAACAGTTACTGTCCCCAGCTGTCCAGTCGCCCAGTTTTGGTGGAGCTGGCGCGCCTGCTCTGCAGCTGCCAGAATTTACAATCCAGCATATTGATCCAAATTGCTTTCTAGTTCAATTCATGCTCAGAAGAGGCAGGCAGCAGATGTAATGTTCTGCCATCTCTGCCGTAGGAATGCAGTACAAGTTCCAGTAGAGAAGCAGGCAGGCAGTCTGGGTTAGCTAGAGTACCTAAAGAGCTCACCAAATCCAATTAAGAACCACCTGAGCCGTAAATAAATGAACAAGAATGTTGCCTGCTTGCTATTTTGCCATCTCTGTTAAAGGACTGGCATATATTACATAATTTCTCAGGGCAGCATGTTTGCTTTTAACTAAACTATGCATTTAATCCCCCTCAGGGGAGTCTTGCAACTGTCGTTTGTTACCATTTGGCAGAAGGGTGATGATACTGATGCCAGAGAATGACTCAAAGCTCTCGTGCAAATCAGAACCCAGCTAACTTTTGCATGTGCATATACATCTGCAGCACCATGATCCCAAAGAGTCAAGACATTGTCCTAAGCACACATTAACAAAATCCTTGATGCTGCAATGAGATCCATATGGGCGAACACTTACGATTATGCATTATAAGACTGAGAACCGAAAACACTCAAGGCTCCTGAAGAGAAAGAATGATTTCACAACACCACATTTCCACTTAAAACTATTTGGTGGATCAAATATCTCTCAGAGAATTTTTTCCTAACAGTCCTTTTCATTCCCTTCCCCGCCACCACTGTTCCTGGAAGGCATTCTGCATTACTTTACACCCCTCAGCGGTATGCGGATTAATAATCTCATTGGCACAATCGCCATGTGAGGAAGTTGCTGGACCTTGAATGACAGCAATGTTCTTCCTTATCAAGCACAGATTACCTAGATCCAGCAGCAATTTTGGTACCGTCACTGTTAAAGACGACGTGGTTTGCATTCATGGTGAAACGAGTGAGGATGCCATCAGGAGCTCCTTCAGGAAATGTATGTATCTGAACAGTATTGTTTGATACTGCTGTGACCAGTCTCCCATTCTTAAAAACAAACAAACAAAAAAACATTTGTTAGTGAAACCATATTTATGCCCAAGGAGCCAGAAATGCCCTGTGTTCCCAATATTTGGGCAGATTATATTTAGTAGCTCCAAAAGACATCAAGAGTAGCAGAGAAATAATCTAACTTGTATTTCTTCCACGCAAAAATAGAGAGAAACACAGTAACTTTAATACTTTGTCACTTAAACCAAACTATTAAAGGCTAATAAAATTATTCTTTGTTTCAATACACTAGAATCTGCTAGATTTAATATCAAACCTCCAGTTGTTTTGCTAGACTTAAAATGCACGATGTTAACTACATGGTAATTTACTCCATCAAGACATTCCCCACCTGTATATTTACTAAAATAACGAATTCTCAGAGAAGTCACTAATGAATTTCAAAGAACTGTCTGACCTTCTTCAGGTAGACAGAAAAAGGAAATCTTTTTATTTAGGCAAGAGCGCTCTTAGAACAGGAGGAATCTTGCATTCTGTTTAGATTAATATGCTACATCATCAGGAGAGGGCATCCTTGGACCGAACTTGCCAGTTAAATGCTGCTAGGGAAAGATGAGAAGTTCACGAACTACAGCTTCGTCCTTTGCAGAAACAGAAGGCAGATGTCGTCTAAAAATGATTCCAGATTAAAGTGATTCCAAAACAAAAGAAAATTATCCTATGCTTAGAACTCCAGTATATCTTCTTAAAGTGACAATACTATTCCTCACTTGGATGCAGTAATAAACTTTTGAAATATATAGAGAAATGCTCTATTTCATTTTTTTTTTAAAAAGAAAAGCAGTGTAAATTTACCGTAAAAATCACAAAGAAAAAGAAAGCAGCAGCCAATAGTAAATAACCTGTGAAAGATATCAGATTTATTACTTATTACAAACCAGTGCCCCATAAAAGTGTCTTTAATAAAGCATGTTTTTTGAAATAAAACCTCCTGAAGCTTCAGAAAGAATTCATAATCTCATCGTTTAAAAATAAATCCCTCAAAACTATAATTCCTTTCCAATAAACTAAGAGCACAGGACTGTTCCTACTGCTGTCCAAAAATTAAAAACAAGAGGGCACTTCTTCACCGTGAGGGTGACAGAGCACTGGGACAGGTTGCCCAGAGAGGTTGTGGAGTCTCCTGCTCTGGAGATATTCAAAACCTGCCTGGATGCCATCCTGCACAACGTGCTCTAGGTGATCCTGCTGGGTAGGTGGGTTGGACCAGATGATCTTCAGAGGTTCCTTCCAACCTCGGCCATTCTGTAATTTCTCCCTCCAATATTAATTAATAATTTTTACAGTTGCTGGCACTGATTTGCTACGAGAACTCACTCAAATCACCTCATTTGGTGTGTGAAAAGATAAGTAACGTGATGATGATCAACAGCAAAACACTAAAAAGCAATGACAAAAACAGATGTTGCAGGTATTGAGCAAGATACATAAGTTATGTCAAAAGGAATATAAGAAACAGAAGAAAGATTTTATTTGAGGCAGTTGTTTTGAATATGGTTTCAAATGTTTAGTTTTAAAGTAATACATCTGTATGAATTCTCATCTCTTTCACCATTTATATTCCCCTCCAAAAATCACAAATAGTTGAAAAACAATTTTTAAAATATCCTTTATGACTGCAAAGTTAACTCTACCATATCTAAAGAAGAGATGTAAACTTCTGGAATTCCTCTCTTCTTCTACTATTGCCATAAAGACAACATTTTGGACCTTCTATTATTAATGTAATATAAGAATAGTAGCACACAGAAGAATTGCTGTGAGAATTCTCAAGCTAAATACATAAATATGAATAGTAAAAAAAAAAGATCTGTTTTCTATTATACAAATTGATATAGGTAGATTATTTGTCTTCTTACTTACAAATAATCCCTATTTCAAGATATACCACAAGGACCTGCCTTAACATTAAAATAAACAGAGCAGGTTGTACTACAAATGCCAGAACAAGTCAGTCAGGTGACAGAGATACTTCTAATCAGCATTCTCAGAAATTATTACTAATTACTGTTAAACAAGAATCTTGTTCTCCTCTGACTTGGGGTGGGGAGTAAGGGAGAAACAAGACGTCAGAAGCATATTTTGGCCTACAAGCAATTTTGAGAGCTAAATATCAACTAATTATTTAAAAAAAAAAAAGTATTACCAAAGCATTACCAGGCACTGACTCCACGAAAGTAATTTTTGATTAATATAGATTCTAATTCCTTGGGCATTAAAACAAGTCCACTCAAAACAACCTCCTGGCTTACCTATTTTCACATAACCTTCCTCCCCCAGTTAACACCATTTCAGAGCCTCTGAGACTGGGAGGGCAAGAGTAGGAATGAGTTGCAGGTACAGGCTGTCAGTAAAATATTCATTCCCTCATCACTGAAGCTGTCACTGAAAAACACTTTTCCTAACACTTGATGACTACATATTATGCTGGGAAACTTTTTGCAACTAACATTGTGCAAAACCACTGAAACAGTCTACAAAGTTCACTGCATAATTAGTTTAATCTGCTGGGTTTGTTTTTCAAAAAGGAGATCAAAGTCAGAAATAAGTATAACTGACTGTGAAGTGAGAGGAGTAAGAAAAACTAGTATTATGGAATTTTAGTATAAGGAATAATTCCTCTACAAGCCTCTACAATGGGATAAAGTGAGTTGCCAGGAGTACTCATTTATATAAAATACTTAGTTAAAATATTCTATAGACACATTCAGTGAAGTTTTCTGTTTGTCTAAAAGGTATTTTTTCAACACTGCTTTAACATTTTCACTTAGACACAAAGGTAGAATGTGGACACAGGCTCAAATTTAAACAAAATTTCATTAAACACCATTCAACGTTGTTTTCCATATATTGACACAAAGGCAAGGATCTATTTAACCTCCATCAGACTGAAATGTGCTACGCACAATATTATTCCTGCCTTTTTCTGTGTATTATCTCAATATATGTACAATGTTACATATATGACCAGTATCTTAACAATCTCAACAGTCACGTTATGTATCAACATCAGCATGACAGAACTTAACTCGAGTTCTCTTAACTACGATACCTTTAGAGCACATGAATAGGCCTTCTCTCCAACGTTAATGGACTTCGGATCATCATCATCCAGGTTCTCCCAAATCCTAACATCTCCATCACTGCCACAAGTTACAATGCAGCTGTTCAAAGACAAGGATTTGTTAACATTCAAGTACAGAAAGGACAGCCACTCTGGCTTTCAATCCCAAAATGAAAATGTTACTGAAGTGTTTGGTTTTTTAAACTGAAACACAATGCATATTACGTTATTCACTGAATGCCATGTTTAATGAACATAGAAAAAAAATGCAGGACCATAACAGAGTACCTGAGTCTCTGATAACTGACGGGTTAGGCCTGGCACCCATTGAACTCGTCCTTTCATATTTTAAGTCAATCCTTTTTTTCCAGGATCTAGATGATTTTTTTTTTTCAGAGGACTTAATTAGTACCGATTTCACTTTGGGCTGGGCATTTAATTGCTTCTTAAGCCTTGAAAATTTACCTTACAGCTAATTACAAAGCTGAGGCCAAAGCAAGGGTGCTAACACACACCCTTGACTGAAGTTAACCAAGCTTAACATGTTCCAGGCCTACAGAGTTCTTAAAAATAGTTAACATAGGATTCAATTGTCAAGTCTGTTAGAGTTAGCTTTCACAATTTTAAGGCAATAAACAATAACCTGAAGTACAAAGCAAATATGTAAAAGTTTGCATAGGATTTTTAATTAAATACTTTGTGAATCTATAATCAAGCTTTGCATTCTTTCTTTTCCCCAGATGCAGTCCCCAAAAAAATCTAAAGTATTACAAGTCAGTAGAGAAACTGTGATGTTGCTCTTCTGGCGCTGTTCTATAAGGTCGGTACTTTGCAAGCAACACTGTGTTGATATTGAAAATATTGACATTGGAGGGCCCAGCAATACTGGACCAGTGGTCTGCAGCAGAGATGTCTGTTTTATTTTGTTATGATGTTTTGTGTTTTGTTTTGTTTTTTTTTTTAAATATACCTGCATTTTGATGAAAGATATTTAAATCTTAACTCTATGCAAACAAGACTTTTTGTGGTGGGGGGGGGGGGGGGGGGGGTTGGTATCAGACTAACTCTACAGTCCTCTTTGTAGCAAGCCTAGTGACCTAAAGAAAGGGATAAGATAATGCGCATTTAAACCGTTATCAATATGTAAGATTTAGACTGTAAATTCATTTGAGATTTCATTCAGGCTTACCTTTTATTTTTATTCAAAAAAATGGGTAACGGCAAAAATTCAGTTTTTATTTATGCACGCAAGAACTAGTGTAAGTAGAACAAGAAAGAATAGCAAGCCAGTATTGGATTTCTTCTGCTATAGTTTTAATTTCTTATTGTATATATAAACATATTTTCTCCAACATACACGTGTATATATATAATGTAAAATATATATATATATACACACAAGTCTTATATGCAACTTATGTCTATTGCTTCAAAATTCAGGGCATCAAAAGATGTGTCTTAGAGTCAATTCTCAACAAAGGCAAATAAGGGGTTTGCCAGACCATGCCAGGCCATAAATCCATCTGTCCAGTATCATAACCACCAGCAGCTGGTACAGATACTCCTGAGGAAACAGCAGACAGAAACAAGATAATTCACCCCCCGGATTAGATTTTATCCTGCTCTCCAGGAGTTAGGTTAGTTACCTCCCAGTGTCATCGAAGCAAACATCCGTGTGGCCCTCCGTGTGGCCATAGCGCATGGGCTTTTGGGCAGAAGGCATCTTTGCTCTCACCTGAGGACAAAAAAGAGAAATAAAATAATTAAAATTAAAAATTGAGAAGCTGAAAGAGCACTAGATGCCAGGGCAAGGTTAGAGGTGATGGCACCCCCCCCCAACAGGGGCTGGAACCACGCAGAGCCCTGCCACCAACCTCCCAGACGGCCTAAGCGGATCAGCCCCCACTGCTCCTAAACAACCCCAGATCCGAAGGTTTCGGTCAAAAACGAGCCACGGAAGAAAAAGGGCGGGGGGTGGAATTAAACGAGGGGGACCGGAGGGAGCGGGTACGCGGGGCCTGAAGTCAGAAATCCCGGCGAGAAGGGGCCGCGGGGAGCCCCCTCGGGGTGAGGGGAAGGCGAGGGGAAGGCGAGGGGAAGGCTGGGGGCCGCGTTCCCCCCTTGTCCCCCACCGCCTCCCCGCTCACCACAGCGGGTCCCGGCCGCCCTGTTGGAGCCTTCCCGCGCTGGGCTCTCGGTGCCCGCCCCGGGGGCCGGCCCGGAGCCCGTCAGGCCCGGGGCGGAGCTGGGCGCAGCGGGGGCCGGCCCGGCCCGGCCGCCACACGCAGGATGGCGGCGGCGGCGGGCGAGGCTGGGGCCGCTCGGAGGAGGCGGCTGCGGGGCTCCGGCGGGTGAAGGACCCGGAACGGAGCCGGCTGAGGGGCGAGCACCGGGCAGGGCAGGGCCGGTGGCCGCAGGTGAGAGCCGTGCGGGGCGGGCAGGGCCCTGCTGCTGCCAGCGGGGACGCGGCGAGGTCGGGCGTGAGGGAACCGGCACCAGCGGCCTTCCTCCTCCTCCTCTCCTCCTCCTCCTCTCCTCCTCCTCCTCTCCTCCTGCTCATCTCCTCCTCATCCACCTCCTCCTCCTTCTTTTCCTTCTCCTCAGACCCCCCAGGCCTTCGCTTGAGCAGCCCCGGTGGCCTCATCCTGCCTCACCCAGCTGCCTCCCACCCCTAAAAAAGGACATTTTGGCCCCAAAACGAAGCCCGGCTGGCTGAGGTGGGGTGGCAGTAAGCCGAACGCGGGGTGGTGGAAGCGTGACCCTCCTGCCATCGAAAACCGGCTTTATCCTTTCCAGCGCGCCGATAATTCAGTTTTTCAGAGGGAAATCGGTGTGCCGGGTACCCGGCTCTTCTCCATCCAAGCCGTGTGTGTGTCCATAATAAATCCTTCAGGAGCCGTAGGAATCCACCAAGCCCTCCGTCAAGGCAAAGTCTGCGAGAGCGAAATGTCAGCGGGTGCTCCCTGCGGGGAGCTCACCCCACGAAGGCTGCAGGACCAAACCCGCCTGGAGATCCTCCCCGGATTTAGGGAATTATTCCCTATCGACAGCTGCCGTGACGCTTGTGCCAAATGCAGTTGCGGTGAAGTAGGTAGCGAGGCATGTCATTAAGCTTTTCGAGGCTGGAAACTAGAAACCAGGCATCCTTTTTTTTTATTATTTCTTAAAGGACAAAACATTACAGCTCGGCATACCCGAAGTAAGAAAAAAAAAAAGGGTTCTCTATTTTTCCTTAATGCACCTTTAATGTTCTGGCCCAATTTATTCCAGCTTCTAAGAAAATTTGCTTCCAGGCAAAAACCTTTTATCCTCAGTTTTACTCTGGAGCGGATCTATCAGTGGTCAGGGTGAGCAGAGTGATTTATTTATGTTGGAAATGTGCTCGGGCTCTTTATACCACTCACATTGTTGGTACTTTCATGAATGAGTAAGACAGTAGGCAGGCTTTTTTTTTTTTTTTTTTTTTTTTTATGAATATGCCCAGATTTCATTATTATTAAACCTTGTGGAAGCTGTGTGGAGACATGTTTTCCATGGGTGTATCCTGACATATTTCGGTAAATCGTGATTTCTGGTGAGGATAATGTGTTCTAGCACAGTGATTCGAGCTGAACCGCTTATCAGATGAGTGGGAAGAGCGAGCTATTCTTACAGCAGCCTTCCTGCAAGCTTCTGGGGCTGAGACAAATGCACGCCAACTGTATTATTATGTTGTTAATTATTTATTTTAGTTGGCAGAAAGTCTCATGCAAACTGCACCTGGAATATCTTACAATATAAAAGCTGTTACAAGTCCAAGCGTAGCGTAACGACTGAATGCATCCTCCGGAGGTGCTACCAAGGGAGCGCAGGCACCGTTGCTCGGTCCCGTTGGAAGTGGCAAGGCGTCGAGTGCAAGGTTATTCTTTAAATCCGGTCGGAAACTAAAGCTTCAGCTTTGTGAAGAGGTGCAGCCGGTTGAGAGCGCAGCAGCAGGGCGGGAGCCGGGAGCTGCTGGGCTCACCTCCCGGGTTTCTGGGTGGAGCGCGAAGTGTCGGTCACGGGCCATAAAGCTGTTACTGATTTAGTGCTCGAGAGGCGGCTGCGCTCCGCCGAGCGCTCTGCGCGCCGCTCCTGCCGCCTGCAAGCAAGGCGCCGCTACAGCGGGAGGCACGGGAGGTCCTTGGCACCTGCCCCCAAACCTCTTCCACATCCTGGAAGAGAATAAGAGAGCTCCAATTTTGGGTTAAACTGGGCATCGCTGCCTGCCCCTCTCCTCCTGGAGCTCTGGGAACGTGCAAACCCTGTAAGAATCAAGTGTATTTCCAGGTGAGTACTGCAGAGTGTCGTTTTTATCTTTTCAGATTATCATTTTTAAGCTAAGACAGGGGAATGGAGCCTCAGCGTTATCCTTAACAGGTCGGGCTTTTTTCCAAAATAAGTCAATAACAGCCCGGCTTCAGTGGAAGGTCAGGTTTTAAAATGGGATCTTGTAGCCAAAATCTAATTGGGCGAAAGTAATGAAAACAGCATGTGACCGGTGAGAATTTTTTTTAATGACTTCTACGTAAGTTGAAAGGAAAAAGGACGGGTACTCCAATTTATTACAACTTAATTCTTCCCTCTTGGGATTTTATCAGGTCTAGAAAAGTATCAACTGCTGTAACAATACCAAAATTGATTTAATTTTCTGTGCGTGAATCTCCTCTTGTTAAACAAGAGGCATGCTGCGGTGGCACTTTGGCTTTTGTGTGCTTGAACAGAAGACTTCAGGAGTGCTTCCCTCGTTAGGAGGGCCGTGCGGCAGGTTGCCCCCAGAGCTGGTGGGACCGCCACCCTTGGAGGCTTGCAGGACGTGGAAGGCTTCCAGCGGGAGGCTGGGCTGGCGGCCCTGGGCGTCCATTTCACCCAGCGCCTGGGGGCATTATGCTATTCTGTTTCTTCTTTATACAGAAACCGAAGCAGCTTGACAGAAAGGACCTGGGGGCTCTGTGCTAGAGGCTGAGGACAAAAATATCCAGTTAAAGCAATTCAGTATTTATGGGGGGGGGGGGGGGGTGAAGTCTGTCGACACTCGTGGTTCTGATTCTGCTCTTGGCGTTACTGGGTGTTTTGCAGCTGATTTAGATAGACATATGGTGGGTCTCATCACAGTTGTTGATGGCATTTTACCTCAGGCTAGGAGGTAATATTTTTATTGCCTCAGAATAGCTGCTAGGTACTGCTTATAGCGCAGGCTTGAAGTTTGAGCGTCCAGGCATGGGCGCTGGAAGGAAAAAGCGTCGGGTGCGGGCGGCTGCCCCATCCCCCTCCGAAGCCCGCTGCGGACGGAGCAAAGAGGCATTTCGTGCTCAGGAGCTGTGCCCGTGGTGAAAACAACAACAGAAACCACCCCGCTCCCTGCCTGTCCTCGGGGACTGTAAGCCGTGGCAGTGCTGGATAACCTTGAACTGCAAGCCGGATCCTGTGGCCTGATGTGAACTCTGTTTATCCCCGCACGCTGCTTTTCGCTCTGCCATTTGTTTAGAGTTTCGAGCGTAAGGTTTTGGTCAAATCCGTCTGCTTCTGAGGCGCCTGAGGTGTCCCCGCTTAGAAGAAAGCTTTTGTAGGCAGAGGACTAATCGTATCTGTGTCGTTGCCTACCAGCGCCTGTCTCTTCACTTCTTTGCAGGAGGAAAGATCTCAGAACTGACGTACGTAAGCTGCGCCGTGCACGACTTCTCCATTTAGCGCTGCCTGTAGGGAAAAGTACACTCTCTGTTCCCTGGGTTTTATTCTCCCTTTCCTCTCCTGCTCTTTGAGTTGTGTTCAGCCATTAATGGGTGTAGGGGACGTCGTATTTTCCTTGCGGGTTTGCAGCACAAGGAAAGGTTGGTTTGGGTAGATAGTGTGCAGTGGTGATATAGCCCCGAATTCCTCGCTGACCTTTGTGTCTTTCCACCCAAATTATTTTTGGTCCCCGTGCTACAGGCTCTGGATCACGGACTGGGCAAAGTCTGAAGGCATGACCCCTCGCTGGAGCACAGGACGCTGGGATTTGGGCACCCGCCTTCCTTGTGGGTGGTGGGTGCTTCGGGGTGCAGCTTGCAGCAGAGCTGGGAACCGCAGCTTTGCCTCCTTTGCGTTACACACTGATCACTTCCCTCTTCCTTCACAATTTCAGGTTGGAACCTGCCTTTAGTAGGACGACATCCCCTTTTCTTCGTGTGCTCCGCGCTCTTTCCACGGGCGTAGCGCCGCGCCGGACGAGCAATTACTCCCGTGACGTGGCAGGATTGGCGCCTCGCTCCCAGCAGCCTCCAAAGCCCCGGGAACAGCTCTCTGTGCCGCTGGCTAATGGGGCATGCCTTGTAACATCATGTGCTACCGCGCCGCTTGGAGTCTCAGGGTTCAGATGCCGCTAACGATACGCGATGGAAGAAAGGCGGGGAGGGGAACGCGGCTTTACAGCTAAACACAACAGCAGCCCGGATAGAAGTGACACCAAGCACTGAAATTCTTTCAGTTGCAAGGCCGTGCTGTCACGCTGGGGGATATCGGGCCCTCTCAGCGCTTTGGGGGTTTGTACGTTTTGCAGTTTTTAATTAAAAGCCTGCATTCTGCCTATTCTTACTCCTTATAAGGGCTGGATGTGCAGAATGAGATAATTGAAGGTTTCAAAAGCAATTACAAACTGTCATACCCTAATTTTTAAGTGCTTGACTTTGCACCCTAAATGCTATCTCTCCTTCCAATTAAAAATCCCGTATACACAGCTAATGTAACTTACCACAGGCTGAAGGTAGAATTTTGTTTTCGGCAGTTGTTTCAGATTATCACCAGGGTGAATGAGATGGGGGTTGTTGGGGTTTTTTGGTTTTTTAATCATTGTGGAGAAAATTCACCGCCCCAGAAGCAATTATAAGCTTCTGGATGAAAAAAATGCGAATGTTTCGAGAGCAGTCACTGAACCCTGGTCTAAATAAAAGAGGTTTGGGTCTCCTAGGTAAATGCTGCCTTTCTCCTATCAGTATTGCATCTGCAGGGTTTTCACTGAAAGGTTGTGTGCAGAATCTTGGGAGAAGAAAGCAATCTTTAATATTTGATGGTTTGTAATTGCTGAAGTATGGACCCCGTTCCCTGACTCCACTTGGTTCCAGTGAGGTGTTGCTCATCTACATGGCTCTAACGCTAGTTTTTTCTACACATTTGCAATGTTTTGCCTCTCTTAACCCTCATTCCACATTTTTGCATCTCTTTTCTTTTCGCCACCTTTCGCTCCCTTTCCCTTCTCCCCTCAGGTTTGTGGCTTGTAAATGATGAATGCAACGTCAAAAATTCCTTGGTGAAAGTTACATCTGGGATGCATTTGGTCCACATATCGCATGTAAGCCCCTGGCACGGCAGGCTTAGTCTTTTACTGAAAGCAGAGGCTAGACCTCAGCCTGCTCGGCCCCTCGGGGACTGCAGGGAGATTGTGTCATGCTGGCTAATCCTGATGATGAGAATGGATTGAACGGAGAGAGGAAGTGGATGCCCTTTGCTTTTCCTGCTCGGTGTTTACCATGTCAATTAGTTCAAAAACAAAAACACCAGCACAAAACAGTGGAAGGCAGGAGCTGTGTCTAGTTTTGGTGCAAAAAGTGTGGTGGTACGTGATGGAAAAAGCATTTCTGCCATGCCCTGGGAGAGCGTAGCACGCAGAGCATATTGCTCTCTGTGTACCTTGAAAAAAATCCCTGCTCTACTTTCAACCGAGTAATCAAAAGAAGAATTTTTTATTTTTTTTTTTCAAAGCGCAACATTCAAAAGGAAATCTCTTATCTGTTTGAGAATTCAATACGCTTTTGGAAACAAAAGAGAATTAAATCAGCTACCGTAGGTCTCAGAGCAGCGCTGATTTTAATAATGTAAACTTTCTTCTCTAATGAGTAATAAGCAGTTCCATCTTTCATGGCCTTTTAAAATTGCTTTTAGTAAGGGACTGGATTTGTTTTAATCCTTTTCAGTATGTAAAGCCCCAGATATTTCAGTCCCTTAGGGGCTCAGTATTTTCTAGCTCCGTTTTAAAAGGCAAAGGAAAACAGCTTTCAGAGATTGACAGAATCTGTGACTGATATAGTTTTGTTTTTTTTTTAACCCAGAAAGTGACCCAAAAGTGTCAGTTAAGAATAAGATCCCTGGCATCCCACCCTGTGGATTAGCAGCAAACAGGCGTATCATCTAGGTACAGTAGCTCTTTGTACTCTGACCTACTTGTTTCTGCTCCGGCTTGTTCCTTCTTGAAAGGTTATTTGGAAGAGATGCAGAACTTGCTCAATAAACAACCAAAGCAGTGCCACCTGCCACGTGAAAGGCTTCGTTTTGAAACGGACCCTAGCAAAGGAGGATTGCCAACGCCTAAAACTTTCTGCTCTACTTCGTAGTCAGAATGGGTGCTCTAAAAACGCACCGGATGGTTTGTTCTGGAGGATACTTCTCATAGGAAAGGGTTAAGAGAGCCCTGTCTGGGATCAGGGCAGTGTTCGTGGAGTGCTCTCAAGAATTCAGCTTGATCATTATTATACGTGGCTAGCAGTTAATGGTTCCTGTTGTCGTGTGTACACTGGCGTCGGCCTTGTGTTGTGTGCATGCGAAGCTGTTAACCCCTCCGCCTTCTCTTTTTCCTCAGGTACTTTCAGAAGGTGCCGCAAAGAAGCTTCCTCGTGTGGAAAACCCTACGGGAAAAACCGTGCGTTTTCTGGAAACTCGTGGAGCAAAGCTCTCAAAATGGCAGACAATAAGGACAGTAATGTTAAAAACGCAGATGTGAGACCCAAAAGCAGCCGGAGCAGAAGCGCAGACAGAAAGGATGGTTACGTCTGGAGCGGAAAGAAGCTCTCCTGGTCCAAAAAGAGCGAGCACTGTTCTGATGCTGAAACTGTGAGTGCTGCAGGAAGATCAGGGTCTAATTTAAAGAGCCAAGAGAGGAAATACAGCTGCTCCTCTATCGAGCTGGATCTAGATCGTTCGTGTGGTCACAGGTTTTTAGGCCGGTCTCTCAAACAGAAATTGCAAGACGCCGTGGGTCAGTGCTTTCCCATAAGAAACTGTAGCAGTCGGCACGCCTCAGGACTTCAGTCGAAAAGGAAAATTCATATCAGTGAATTAATGCTAGATAAGTGTCCTTTTCCTCCGCGCTCCGAGCTTGCTTTTCGGTGGCACCTGATTAAAAGGCATACAGCCCCCGTCAGCCACAAGGCGGAAGACTGGATAATCGCTGACTTATCCCAGAATGAGGAGAAGGAGGATCACCTGCGAGACGACGAGGTAGCCAACGGGGGAGCGGACTCTCCCTCCCAGTCCTGTGACCTTACTGATGGCATTTCCTCCAGGGGGGACTCGAGGCCCGAGCTGGTGCTGGGTAAGGTGGTAAGGAGCAGTAAAGAGGAGAGCGATATGGACTCCGACGATGAAGTTATTACGCTATGCACGAGCTCTAGGAAAAGAAACAAGCCCAAATGGGAAACCGACGATGAGCTGCTGCGGATGGAAACGCCTCCGAAATACCACACGCAGATCGATTATGTCCACTGCCTGGTCCCAGACCTCCTTCAGATCAACAACAACCCCTGCTACTGGGGAGTCATGGATAAATACGCCGCCGAAGCGCTGCTGGAAGGAAAGCCGGAGGGAACGTTTCTGTTACGAGATTCTGCCCAAGAAGACTATTTGTTTTCTGTGAGCTTCAGGCGCTACAGCCGGTCCCTCCACGCGCGGATAGAGCAGTGGAATCACAACTTCAGCTTCGATGCCCACGATCCGTGTGTCTTCCACTCGCCAGACATCACGGGACTCCTAGAGCACTATAAAGATCCGAGCTCCTGTATGTTCTTTGAACCGCTTTTATCCACTCCGTTAAACAGGACCTTTCCTTTTTCTCTCCAACATATATGTAGAACAGTTATTTGCAACTGTACGACTTACGATGGCATCGATGCACTTCCTATTCCTCCGTCAGTGAAGCTGTATTTGAAGGAATATCATTACAAATCAAAAGTTAGAGTACTCAGGATTGATGTACCAGAGCAGCAAAGCTAGAAAATATTTTTATGAAAGAATGAAATTGTCTCTAAACAGATAAATTTGTGTTCAGTCTTTCCTCCTTTTAAGTTTCTTAATGTCATTTTGACTTTTTTTCCCTTCTTCTGCAGATTATTTACAACCCAAACTAGCCTCTGTCTAAGGCTTTTTTATCCAAACGTTCTTTGAGTCTTCCCAAGCCTCTTTTTAGAAATGGTATTCGTTGTGGGCTTTTGGTACTGTTCCCCAACTAGAGTTTTACGGAACTTCAGGTAGGCTTTCTGGTATTTCTATAGATGGATAGTCTTTAGATCTAAAAACCTTAAAAATCAGTTTTGAACTTGATCTGTCTTTTATATTGTAATTTACATATGTTGCTGACATGTTTGAAATAATGCACATTAACTAAAGATTGACTCACCTCTATTTTCCGCATTTCTTTTAAAGCGAGTGCTCTAGTCTGTGTGTGTGTGCGCGCGCCCATATTTAATGTAGTAAATTCATCGGTCTATTTCTAACATTACTATTCCTAGCAAAATGAAGTTTGAAAGAGCATACGGTCTTTCTATAAATACATCAGGGGACTAAACGCCAGGGAGGGGAGAAACAATTCAAGCCAAGGACGGCGCTCAGCACAGGAACAAACGTGTACAAACTGGTCGGGAAAGGATTTTGGTTGGAAAGGAGGAAGGCTCATACTCATCAGAGCAGTGGGGTTCTGGAGCAGTTTTTCATTTCTGTAACAGCAGTAAAAAGCAAACTGCTCAGAAACGGGTTTGTTTGGTGTCTGGAAGGGGTAATGATACAGTCACTTGTGATAGATGGGGCTTGGACTTGGCAGCCGTTTCTCTGTTACTGTTTCATTATGGGAAATAGCCAGTTTTCACTATAGGGGCTGCTGTTCTGAATTGATGAAGCATGGGGGGGGAGGGTGGGAAGGCAGATATTTCCTTAATCTTGTCAAATTTATGCATATTAAACTATCTGAGCCTACTTGTTTGATCCTGAGGTGACGAATAGCTTTCTCACGTTGTTAGTAGGAGGGGTTATTTAGTTGTTAAGTACAGTTGGATAAAAAAGCGTGCACATTTTTCTTGCAACCTGTAGCATTTGGCCAAATGGCCCGCTGCCAAATCCCATATACGGGAAAACCACGATAATGCTCCTAAAAGCACTACTTACGTTGCGTGGATGGTCAGATCTGCTGCTGAATTATTGGTAAGATCCCAAGGAGACTCAGGGGCTCTAGGTCCAAGCAAGGAACTAGAGCATTTTCCAGGCTGGCCTCGGGTACGTGGCTCCACGAGGAGCAACCTCTGGTTCTGGTGTCTTCGCTCGCACGTGCTCGCAGATCACCTACCTGCAGCGACAGCAGCCGTACTGTTTTCTTCCCCTTTGATCACAGGGAGCGTTTGTATCCTCTTGAAATGCCTTTGGAACAGGGACCCAAAGCAGGCGGAATTACAGATGTCTAATTTTATGCGTGCCTGCCGGAGATCTTATCAAAAATTTGCAATTACCCGGGTGCGTGAGGTTACATACGTGTGCAGGCTAAGAGCGGGAGCGTGCCGTGCAGTCTCCCTCCCGGATCGCAGACTAAGTGCTACAGCAGCATAAGCAGCATTTCTCTGTGAATATCTTGATTTCACCTTGTACAGCACCCTGTGAACTTGTGAATCCAATCCATCCCGGAACTCAGGACCTACCGAGGAAGTTTGCCATGCAACTCCAGCAGAGTCCTGCTCGCCCCTGAGCGAGAATACCCTTTCCCCTGATCTGCTGTTGCTGTGATGTAAGCAGATTTCCAGGGACATCTGCTTAGAGACCAGCCAGTTTGTTTTCACTGTGTTTTAAATAGGTTTCGAACCAAAGTCTCCAGGGAGAAAATGCAAACACATCAATCTATCGCATCGCACATGGATGAATACGCTGCAGGACAGACTCTCAGCTGCTATAAATCAGCGTGGCTTTATTGATGCACTTATAACAGTTTATACCAGCTGAGATTCTTCCTCCTCCGTATGCAAATGATGATTGTATGACTGATGTCCAAAAAATTACCCTTTTCTTCTGGTAATGTTTTCCTTGTGCTGCTTCCATTCAACTGGTATTACTTTTTGCATAAGCTGGGTTCTGTCGAGAACAGCTTCGGATTAGTAAATCTATTTCTTCTGTATCTACCACTGCTATTTTCCACATACAAAGTGAATGAATAGCAGGGATCATCTTTGTTCTGTGTTTTTTTTTTTTTTCTCTGTGCGTGTCAATACAAAATGCTGCTGTGATACGAAACAATTGGTTTGAAATCTAACTTCATAGATGCAGGCTGCTTGATTAAAACTTCCAGAAACTGTTAGGGCAAAAAGCTCAATTTTAGATGGAGATTGCCACTATTATATTTATCGCAAGTCCACAAAATCTAGATTTTCACCAAAAGTCTTACCTGTTTTGAAACTTGGCAAAGGCCACCGTCTCTTTCAAAGCCGGCAGAGACTTTGTCCCCTCAAAATGAAAGAACCTTTTTGGGTTAGAGGTCTACAACTGGCTGTGATTTCAGTGTTGTTCCATACGCAGCCTACGTTGCTTCAGCAGTCGAGTGCTCCTGATGCATCGCTTGCCCCAAAACTGTCTCGAGCACTCCAATTTTAGGAGACCTATATAATGTAGTGGTTGGGGACTGGAGGTGCTGCGCATAAAAATAGTGCCTGTTGACCACGGGCCAGTGAATTGCATCTATTTCGAGAAATCATATGTAGAAAATAGCGCTCAGCGGGCTTTGGTGGAAATTCACCCTACATTTTTCCTGTTTGTTTGTCCAAGTCATCCCTGCGTGACCTCAGTATCTTCTGACAGCCTGAACTGTGTATATTTGTGCAGCCTGTGAGAGAGACATTTCCCAAAGTACACGTGTTTTTATGAAGCATGAGAACTCAAAATCTATTTTGCTTAAGTCCATGTACTTCTTTTCTTTTTTGAATAAGCCTTCTAGAAAATAACTGGTTTCATGATACGCAAAGATTCGTCATCCTGAGGTTCTCTTCCTGCTGTCACCACTAACAGTCTTACCGGTGCTGATCGCTCAAATAATAGTTTATAATTCCTGACATTAGCTGTCTGAAGTATGTTCCAAGAACAACCAAGTCTTGAAATTCAGTATTGAAGCCCTCTAGACTCTTCTCGGAGGGCCCCAGAAACAGGGTAAGAACTGCCATCTTCTCATCCCAGGTTCTTATGGGATAAAGTTTTCAGGTTCTTCAGGATAAAGATTAACCATGGAACAAAGAAAGGTATGGACATGTGCAGAAAAACAAGAGCTTGAGGCTGACGAGGACGTACTCCCAAAGTGGCCCTGGCCACAGCCCCCATGTTTCGAGGCTCCCAGCCAGCTTTACGTCGGGAATCATGACCATGAAATGGTTTCTGTTGTTTTGAGGGCTCAACTGTGTTGCCTTGTGGTTCTGCAGAAACGCAGCGTTGCATCAGTGTGAGCTGGTAAGAAAAAGGATCTGATTTTGATAATATGATTTTGATAAGGGGAAGGGAAGTCAGGCTCTTGAGGCACGGTGGGCCAAGGACATACACGAGCTCTTTTTACGGGACGGTTTAAAGACAAACGCTCGTTCCATTAATTCTGTTCTCTGGCATTTGCTTTTGCCTGAAGTGACTTTCTGCAGCTGTGTAGGCGCAACGCCGTCAATGCAGAGCGACCTCGCTCCGCCAGACTCATTGATGGATTTGGGTGGTTCGTCTGTGCAGTAACCGGGAGCATAAATTCCTTCTTCATCCCCTATTCTCAGCAGTCGTCACGAGGAAATCTGGGGCGCATTTGGAACAGGATACATATTTCTTCAGTAGCATATTGAGCTTAAAAAAACAGTAATCTTAATTTAAACGCTTTTCTTTTAAAGATGCGGGTCTGTTTCCAATGTGGAAAAGAAATCCTTGTATGATGCAGTCATACATGGCCTTACTGTAAAATTGACATGCTCTTAAATAATTAAAAAGGGGGATGCTTTAATTTTGAAAAAGGATGCTGTAGGAAGGAGGTTAAAGGAAGCTTTTAGTCAGCTCTAAGGTTAGATTTATTGATCTAGTGATCAATCCCTTTCTCTTTCCTGAATTTAAAGCTAATGGGAGACTGTGGTCAGAGATGAGTGGCTTTTAGTTAAGGTTTTTGACTCTTATAAATAATACAACAAATGTCCTAGTAAGTAATAAGAAATAAGATACTTGCTCATTCTTTTTAAATAGAACAAATGTGGCAAACAAGACTCAGCTGTAATTTTTGAAGTCATTTATTAGACAAATTGCTCTTCTCTACTTCTTTTACAAGAGAGACATAAACCATTATATTATTTATTCATGAATCATAGCCATTAAGATGATAAATCAAATTATCAGCTTCCTGTCTCTCTTCAGTTTTAATCATTTTTTATAGTTCATGTAATATAAAGACAGCTTCCTTCCTATGAAACAAGAGACCTTCAGAGACCTTTTTATTGTAAACGTACATTTCCTTCCCATTTTTAAGTATATCCTAGTGATTTTCTCTGTCAATTTTACCTGTAATAAAAATCCAATAAGGAACTTGTACATTGATTCGATATAGCAAAGTTAGCTATGAAGTAAGTGATTTCGGTTAACCTCTGAAATAACGTAGTACTGGAAAATGCAGTTAAAGGATTATTTTTTTTTCTGCCACCCCTGAATGTGCATGGAAATATTGTACATTTGGTGGAGAAATCGGTGGAGAAATCTCAGCACAAGCTCATGCACTGATCGTAGGAGCTCTCTCAGATGGTTTGCTTGAGCTCTGCAGTGTGATCGTGGTTTTATACGCCAAAGCTTGCTCTTTGTGCTGTATTCACAAAGCCACTGTTTCTGCCTCTTCCCCGACGGTGGGAGAGCCGATGTTATCTGACAAGCTAAGATCGCTTCGCGCATCCTTGCCTCGCTCTCCGCCGGCATCTGCCTGCTTCCGCATCTAAAACGTGGATTTGCCGTGGTGGGACGAGCCGCGCGTGACGTGGTGGGGGAGGAGAAGCTGTCCATTCAGAAAGAAAAGCCCATTGATTTCCTTTCGGCGCAGTGACAGCTAGCTGGTTTTTTTAAACTTGATCGTCCATGTTAAATCCTGCTCTCAGGAAGCACGGATGAGGTCAGGGTTACCAAGAATGCGAGAGCAGCCCCCGCGCCCTTAGAAATACTCGTCTGTGCTGCAGTGTAAAAATCAATACCTGTTTACTCAACTCTATGAATAATAGAGTTTTGAATGTAAATATATAATTTATGCAGACAAAATCTATAGCACGGGGCTGAGGCGAGTCGCAGTAATTTCCCTGCTCCCTACATCCATTTCAATAACCCCCTGGGTAGCCGTGCTGCATTATCTGACCAAAACGCGTCCTCGGCCCGGCCTCCCTGCGGGCTGGCCGTGACGAGCACCTTCCTGCAGGGATCCCTGCAGGTCTCGGGGGGCGAGCAAGCTCCCCAAGGATTCTCTGGCGTGGATGCTCAAGGGGTGTTATTGCTGGGGAGAATCCCTTGTGTGGCGTGTGCGGGACCAGTCGTGGGGACGTCCGGATCGGCGACACGGCTCCTGCGGTTGCCGCGACATAACAGCGTAATTAAAAACCGTAGCAGGCTCATTAGCCCATTAGGGAAGTCTGGCCGCTGTAGAGGGCCAAAGGCATGCCTACCAGCGTGCGGCATCTCTGCCTTTACAAGAACCAGAACCAAGCGTTTCAAATGCAGCTCCTTGCCGTTGCCTCTCCCCTGCTCCCCCAGCACAGGCAGATTCAGAGCAAGCGGCTGAAGCGTGAGCCCCACGAATTGCCCCGTGGAGTGAGGATTTCTCTCCCTTTCTGCAAAGAGCACGCCCTGTAAAATCCAAACCCGTTTGTCTCCCTGCCTTCCCGTTACCCATCTATCAAAATGATGCAGCAGGAAAAACCCTGGGCTCGTTACGTGCTGCCACGCACCGGCACGAAGCCATCGCTGGGAAGTAGCAGCTTCAGCAAGGTCTGAATCCAGCGCAGGGCAGGAGGCCTGCTGGCTCTCTGGGAGCTCTTCCATCTTGTTCTCCTTTCTCTCTTTTTAATTCTTTGAGGAAAAAAAAAAAATCACAGTCTCATTTTCATCCACTAGCTAAGAACACCCCTGAGTTTTTTGCAGATGAGCAGGTTCATTGCCAAATCTTTTTCTCTAAGCATGTCAATTGGAGTAGACTACAATCCGTTGCTTGTGTGAAAGTGTATTATTTTGGGCTTGTTCTGTTTTGTTTTTAAATAAAAGGCCGGGTTTTGTCCTTTGGAGCAGTTACATGATGGTATTTCTAGGTCAGGTCTTTATGTGTAGTCACATGAAGTTTCACTTTGGACGAAACACCCGGTAAGGGTCCTGGTGTTTGGTGCTGTTATGGTTAGAAAGTTGTCTTATCAAATTTTATTTCCAATTAAAAAAAATTGGATGAGTTCTCAGACTGAGACCTTGGGTGTTATTTTTAGCCTACAACTAATGAACCCCTGAAAATAGAGGGTATAATGAAAATACAGCGATTGGTTCTGCTGGGATGGTTGGGAAAATACATTAGCAGATCAGAAAGGGTAATAAATCTTCTGTCACAACCTTCCTCATTAAGCCAGATAATTTGAAATTGCCTCTAGTGTATTAAACAGTTCATTATTTTTTAGGGGAGCAACACACAAGACAAAAGAGTAGTGTTCTTTTAATTGATATCCAACGCCTGAAAAGAATCGATCAAGCAAATTTAGTCAAGAAAAATCAAGCTGAGCACTGGGTGTATGGCTGTGCAACTTGCTCAGAGCCATCCAAAACTTTGTGTCCTTGAACTTAGGGAAGGAGGAAAGGTCTCAAAAATATCCGGGGGGTGAGAGGGGCAAGGGGAAGGGAATAACCCTACTAAATTTGGCATAGTGTTTCTCTCCGCCAACACAGTTGCAAAATGAGATAATTTCAGGTTTGGGGATGTTTGATTATAAAAGTACAGCTCTCCCCTACAAACTTAATTTTATTCTATCTGCACCCCAGTGCTACTCCCAAGGCATCCAAAGATTCAAATAAGCAAAGGGCGCCTTCAGCCCAGGGGAAGGGGGTCTGTAGGAGCACAAAGGGTAACCTGAGTGGGGAACTGCAGCAAGAAAGGGGAATTCGGGCTGTCAGCTGAACCGGGGAAAGAAGCCGGTGCCAGGGCACAACAGAGACCTTTCCCAGTTGAGTGGGAAATCACCACCCTTGTGTTTTTGGCAAGGAACATCACTGGCTGATCCTCAGCCGCCCCCGGAATTCCTCCCTTTTCAGGACACCTTTGACCCGGCAAGCTGCAGGCTGAGGACAAGCCGGAGGATTTTTTTTCTTCCCTACCTTTTCAACAAAAAAAATCCGCTGGCACTAGGGTGGGAGATGTCTGAGATCTGGCTGCCACAAGGTAACATCGGGTTGGCGAGTGGGACATCCTGTCATTCTTAAACTCCTGTCATTATTACATGCTCAGAGCCAAATTACCTCTTGGTGTAATGCTGCTGGCTCGAGTGTCCTTGTACACGAGTAGTTTTGGTCCTGTGCCCAAACTGGGGGGCAAACGTGAAGGGGAAATAGGAGAATATTTAACTTGAAGGTGGCACTGAGTGGGAGCGGGGGGGTTTCGGTACGCCAGCCAGATGAGGGACTTGCCCGTTGACTTTTACATCTTCTGGTGTTGATTCCCTAAGAACACACACATTTAGTAACGAGCCACACTCCCTGTTTGAGCAAATGCCTCTTCCCCAGTCCTCCTCTCCTCCAAGCAAGACCAAAAAAAAATCAGCTCTCACCCCTTCCTTGCCAGCCCTTCTGATGCATGAGCAATGCTCGGTTTCCGCTGGATATTCCCTCCTGAGGGGATCTGCTGCTAGCACAGGTAAGCTCTGCTGGTGCAATTACCCGAGTGGGCGGCAGATTCCTGCCCAGACAAAAGACTAGCCAAGGAATAAGAGGATCCTTTCTATTGCAGGAGCCAGGGGATGCACTTAACGCTTCGATGCTCTTCTTCCTTCAGCAGCAGAAGCACAAATAAATAGTGCTTTATCCAAGGCACTCCTCTGCTGTGATGCCAGGCAGGCAGGAGTTTTGAGGGAGGAAGAGAAGGGGGAGGATGGAGAAGACCTAAAGGGAAGACAGAGGCAAGTGGGGAACTGGAGTCACCTGTTCCCAGGTGCTTACCGAGCCCTTACACATCCCATCCTTCGCCCCAAATGCGTTCTTGAGTACTTTAACCCACGCACTATAATCTAACAGCACTCCAGAAAACACATTTTGGAACCTTAGTTGTCAAATGCTTGGCCATACTAGGCTAGAAGTTATTCCAGAGGAATTTGTCTAATGCTTTATGAGCTAAAAAAGGCGCATTTGTTATCACCCAGATAACATAGGGCATTAGCAAATTAAAGTCAATGTTGTGGCGGCTGCGATCACAACAGTGTAGCTTCCCCACCTTAACCTGACGAGCACAGAAGTCGAGCAAAAAGCTGTACCCCTCTTTCCAGCTCGTCTTGGCTGCAGCACCACCGCACGTTTCCAGTGTTCTTTCACTTCATCTGCCAGTCGCTGCTAGGAACCAGATCCTCGGGCTTCACCCTCTCTGTCAGCCCAGTTCAGCCGTGTGTACTTTCCCTGTCTCTACAGCAAAACAAACATTAGTAATGGTGAAAATGTTAGCAAGGTGTTTTGAATGAGGCACTAAATGCTGGTTTTACGATCGAAATGTGACGCTGTTTCTGGTTCTCTAACAGCGGGGAGATTCGTCGCAAAGAACTGACTGCAACTCAGTGAATGAATGGGAGTACGCCGCCAAAAAAGTGAACTTAATTCATTCGCCAATGGCAGTTTATTTTTAATTACGAAAATACATTTTAGCAGGCGTGCCATATTTATTTTTGCCTACAAGAAAAGCAATTTCTAGCAGCAAAGTGCTTGTTTTTACCTCCTGCTGCTTCACGAAACCTGCGGTTCACACGGCGGGGCTGGGGGAAGGCCTCCTGTTTGGGGAGTTGCTTCTTTCTGCTATTTTGGCAGCACACCGTGTTGTTTTCTCAGGATGTGTTTAGCAGGAGGAGGGCTGAGGGAGGAGTGTGACACGCTCCAGGACAAGACTGGTTTTCTCAGGTCGCCAACCGGCCTGGACCCTGGGCTGAATCGTTACCGAGGAAGTGTTATTCCTCCTCGTTATTTGTGTCCCAACAGCAGCTCAGCGCCGACACCTCATTGTTGGAGATGCTCAAAAATAAGCGAGGAGATGCTCCACGTCCTGAAGAACCTGAAATCTAAGCATAAAACAGGGAAAAACAAGTGAATACGGCGGAGGTGCTGGAGGGAGGGGGCTCTGCAACGCTGGCATTAACCACGTCTGGGGCAGCAGTCACGGGATGGGGCAGCAAAGGCCGGGAATTTCCTGGAGAAGGAGGAGAAGGAGCTCCTGCCAGGCCGGGCAGCAGACTGCGAGCGCCCATTCTGCTCAGCTGCCTCCAGCACGGCCCTGGGGAGCACGAAATAACACCACAATCCATCCTCGGGTGCCTGTGATACTGCTCCAGTGGAGCCCAGCGTGTTTTGCAATGCACTTTCTCGCAATAGTCAGCTCCTTTTCTTTCTCAACGTCTGTACATGAGGAGTATTTCTGCTCACTAATTAGGATGCAGTCGCCCCTTGCGGGGGGAGAGGAGCTTACCGTGGGGATTCTCAACCTTCAGCCAGCATCAGGGCCATCTGCAGGGGGATCCTTCCCCATTTCCAGGCTAACGTGAAAAGCCCCAAAATCAATGAGGGAGCTTTGACTTAGACGAACTGTGGATCGGGCTCATTCCAAACCTCCTGTTATCTCACTTCCAATTTATCACTGAAATGTCTGTAATCCTCCCCGGGGAGACTTTCTAGTATTTAAACAGCTACTGCCCTGCATAATTTCTTCCTGTTTTCATAAGAGAAAGGAGGAACTGCGAACACTATGCTAAATGCCTCAAGAGTCTGAAGAATAGAGATTTTCATGGAATTTTCTGCATTTATTATCATCGCTAGGGGTGTGACTGGAAAGAACCCCGAGGTTAAAAAGTTAAAAAGTTTGTGCTTTCTTTCCCTTTTAATGACTCCTGCTTGAAATTATCCTGACTTCCATTAATTCCAGCCACATTTGCACTTTAAAGGAGCTCTGTCAGACAGATATTAAAAGTATTTAAGTCACTTTTATTTATTTACAGGAATACTTCATACTGTGGTGACTACTGACTTGATAAACCCATTTGACCTAAAATATCACGGAAGCAGCATATTTGTGGTACATTTATTAGTTAAGGAGCCTGTCCCAGGCTAATCTGTTTTCTGGCTGTACTCTTTCAGCAGGCTGATGGAAAATAAGGCCCAAAGAAGGAAGTGAATTCTTAACAGTGGTCATGCAAACTGCTTTATTTTCATGGCATTTTTGCATGGCATTAGCAACTAAAAGGCACCAGTTCAGCGCGGCACTGAAGCTATTTGCTGAATCAGGGCCCGAAAGCTCAAGAGAAGGAGGAGGAAGAATGACATGGGTGTTATTCCCACGGGTTTTCACAGAGCAGTAAATGACTGTTAGCTGATGCAACAAGATTTTAGCATATTACAGTTGCAGTGGACGAGATGTGTGTTTTTGTGTGCTAACTACACTCCTGCAGCCAGATCACGCACCTGGCAAACGTCCGCCCTGGTAAATATTCCTCCTGGTTCATCGCAGCAATGCTGGGGGAAAACATCCCCACTCTGAGAGATTATGAGAGCTACTGAAGTCAGCAGGTGAGCATCAGCTTGGTCTGCATCCAGAGGAATTTGGGTCGGATGGTCGGCTTCTGCTGAGAAACACAAAGGAACTTCCATATGTGTGAGTAAAGCAGGAGTCCGCGGGAGCCGGCCTCTCTACCAAACCTTGTGCAAGCCAAAAAGGAAGGTTAGCCCACACAGCCCCGGGGCAGGTCCGGATGGAACCCTCTCCACGCGATATTTTATACCGAACACTCGTGTTAATAATTCATCCCATGCCCTTCAGTAGCACCTTTGTCATATCGCTAGCTTACGGATCCTTCACGAGCCCAAATGATCCTTACGTGCATCATTCCCTCAATTCCTACAAGCCATTTGACTGTAAATGGGTTCTTTGGCACCAATCAGCCGATCGTTGACCTTAGCAGTCTGGCTCTGCCATCGATACACATCTGGAGCAGAGACACGAGCAGCGTGGTAGTGAGCAATTAATTTCACATATAGAAACGCGTACGTAAGTGGCTGTGCAAAAGTGGAGGTCTCAAAGGCCCCCAGAGGGGTTGCAGAGGAAGTGCAGCACGCCAGGCAGAAAGTGCCTGAGCACAGAAGCGCCTCTCCATGAACAGGCAAGTCCCAGGTGCTCTGCACAGAGAGAGGAAATGAGGCACGAATATACGGCCACGAACGGCGTCACAGGGCAGTGGTGAAAAGCTGAGCCCATTCTTCCTGCTCAGAGCTGCTCACGGGGTCGCAGAGATAATCAGCAGACACCTTACAGCACCTTATTCCTTCAAATAGTGCTGGCCTTGCCTCCCCTCGGTCTCCAGCCGCAGAAGACAACGATGTAGATGTGACCCCCAGGCTGCCGACTGCTGGGGGCTCGGAGGCTTGGCAGGGGGGAGGATTATTTCTTTTCTCTCTGCTTTTCCGAAGTATCTGGTTGCCCACAGCCACACGGGGCTCGATGCCAGCTGGACCTTTGGTCTGTGCCACTGTGCTTCTCCTTAAGCTTCTCCACCAGAGGCGTGTGTGTGTGCCTGCGTCTACAACGCTGAGAGAATCTGGGCCAGGGAAAAATCGACTCTGCCCTCACTGCCAGGCAAAACCTTCACGGATCAGTGGCCGCTCACCTCTTCCCCCCTCTCCTAAAAAAGGGCTTCATTTTCAACTGCAAGATTAGAGCAAAACAAAGAAAGGGGTCCTTTTATTTGCCTTCTGATCTTTTGAGTTTTTAAAATAAAAAGTTTTCCAGCTTGTCTCCACAGTAGCGAGCACTTGAGAACGTGCTGCTTCAGAGACGGGAGGGCTGTGCTTTCATATTTTCATCTGCCTGTAGGAGCCGTGGCTGTAAGCCAAGCAGCAAATGTCACAAAACTCATTGAGAGACTGAGGATTGCGACACCACACCAGGAACCTGAGTCTGCAATTGGGCAACGGGAGGAAGGGGGAAGGGGAGAACGGAGAGGGGATTGACAAAGGTTTGGGTCCACGAGGAAGGCAAAGGGAACCGTGGTTCTCTTTGGGGTCTGGGCCTCTCTGAGAGGACAGATGGTTAGGTGGGTTTCACTGGTATCACACAGTGAGGAATTTTCTAGTTCCTATCCACTAAAGAACGAGAAAAAGTGAAGATAACCCTCCCTGCTGCTGCCAGATATAATCACTAGCTCTAAAATCCGAAAACAACCTCATGCAGTAGCATGACACACGATCAAGGCTCTACACATCCACCACTGTGGAGAGAAAATGTACCCAAAAAATTCACTCCTTGTCACAGAACACCCATGTGAGAACCTAAGTGACTGTCAAAATGCCTTTAATGACAGTTCACCTGCTCATAATTTCACAACAAGCAGGCAGCAGTGCTTCCTTTCCAGTCCAATCCAGTTTATCTCATCTTCTCAATAGGGTGCATTTGCCATCCCAATGCACTTTGAACCAGTTTTACGATTTTATCTTCATGGCAACAAGCCTCTGCCTTGAGAAAGAGCACTTATTAACTAGAGACAGCGTCATTTTCAAAGTGATTTATTTTATGAGGGTTTTGAAATAAATTATCAGTCGGTGATTGGCCATAGGGGAAAAGCATATAAAAGCTTACCACATGCATTGAGCATACCATCTGGTATCCTTTAAAATCTAGCTTCAGGGTGGCTCAGCTAATTCTTCGGAGCGCATAATGTTCACAGTGTACAGTGAAGCATGAATATAAAAGCAGAGTGACACAACGCAGCCAGAACCAACACTGCAACTGAAGCTCAAGATCTTATATCTCGCTCTTCGAGCCCGTTATCAAAGACTGGCAATTTTCTTAACTAAAACTGATGTTACGTTTCATAATTTTAATCTCACTAGACAAATAAAAACAAATCCTTTCATTTTCTGGTTGGAGAGAAAAGGATGCCTCTGCTATGTCTCGGATTTCCTCCTTCTTACTAGCTGATGTAAAAGCAGGAGGTACAAGAAAGATACTATTATTGTTCCTCTGAATTTATTGTCTGTGGCATGCACTGCCCTCTGGGTGCAATAAAATTTCCTGACTCTGATGTTTGTCACATTTCAAAATCTCTGTTATTGTCCCTGAGAAGTACTAAATCTGACTTGTTGGAAAGCTAGGAACTGAAATCCAGTGATAAATAAGTGAGAGTCCAACAGGAGAGATCCAAATGCTCACTGTCTGTGCTCCTCCATTCCCAGCAAAACTAAGATCAATGAACTCATGAACGGGATGATTTTTCTTGTAACGGGATTAAAAACTTACTTGAAGTATTGTCTACTGCTCTAAAGCAGACAGGCCCAATTTTGCCTTTGAAAGCCAACAAAAAAAAATGTTGACGCACTGGAGGAGGGAGCTCACTGATATATTTGGGGGCCTAGAGTGTGTGACATGAAGAAAGGCTGAGGAAATTGGGATTTAGCTAGGAGAAAGGGAAGGAAGGATCTCACTGCAGTCAACAAGGTACAAACAGGGGGGATCACAGAGCAGGCGGGTGCTTCTCAGAGGCACATGGCAGAAGGACAAGCAGCAACGGTCGCAAGTCACAGTGAGGGGAAGTCTGACTAGACGCAAGGCATAATGGTGGTATTCACTGTGACAGTATTTAAGGACAGGACTGAATGTCCAGAGGGGTTGTGCAATCTCTGTCTTTGGTGATACTCAAAACCCAACTGGACAAGGTGTGAAGCTGGCCCTGTTTAGAACAGGAGGCTAGGTCACAGGTTCTTTCCAATCCAAATATTTATACGATGCCAAAGGAAAAACAAAGTCGTCTGCACTTGCAACGTAGAGTCAATAGGTCCTGCAATGTGGACCTGTAATAAAGAGCTGCCTTCACACTGTGACATGAAACCGCCCCTCTGAGTAATTGAAACAACACCATAGCAGGTCCCAAAATGGAGGCACGGAAAATAATGGCTCTTACTAATTGGGAGCAAAATTTCTTTCACACAGCTTCCATTGTCTTCCTTCGGAATTGCATGCAAGCTCTCAATTTGTATTTTCATCCTAACTTTTTTTTTTTCCATTGCATAATTTAGAGTGTAATGTCTTCCAATAGGATGTGGCCAGGGCTCGGTGTTGGGCCCCCCGAGTGCTATTCCTGGCACTAAGATGGATCAATTGCACACTAATTATGTGAAGTTGCATCTGCAGCTCTTTCCACAACCTTCAGCATACACAGAGGAAGAGCCACATTTGCCTGAAGGAGCGGAAAGCTGTGTATACAAGCAAATATTTGCTCAGAGGTGCATCATCCTTTCTGTTCTGCAGCAAGGGGGACACATTTATTGTACATCGGGTGAGCCCGACATCAAGGTCGGCGAGGCTGGCTGGTAAGGCTATTGATGGAAAGTGCTATCGCAGCCCGTTTGATATTTAAGGTACCATAACCATCGTTGGCCACATGTGTGCTCGTTAATTAAGGTTTCTAACTACCAGATTGCTCAGGAAGAAGCAGCATGCTCCAGGGACTCCTGCTGTCACCGATGGCAGTCCCGGACATGGCAGCAGCCGCCCATGACAGGGCCTCTGAGCACGGAAAAAGCGAGGGTTTGCTGAACCTCGGCACACAGCTCGCAGGAAGATGGATTTCGCTATTATTTGCTCATTTTTCCCCACGAGGCCATGCCAGAAGTGCCGTTTCTACACGATCGCCCAGCGATTGCCATCCTTGGAAAGGCAATTGTGAAAGGAGTGTGCAGTCAGCCTAAATTTTCCAGTGTTTAATTAAACTCTGAGTGAGCTGATTAACTGAGTTACCATGTCATAGTGGGACTGCCTCTGTGGTGAATACCCTTTTGGGATAGACAGTTAAAAATTATGTAAATAAATCACTAAAAATAATGCATTTTTATGCCTGTTGCTGCTACGGTAATGCCTGTAATACTGTAATGGGGCTCATTCCCGCTCCTTTTTCCCAGTCACTCCAGAAATGGCCGAATAATGACCTTGAGGAGTGCAAATAGATGCACATGGGCAAGGGGAGTGGATGGGACATGAACAGCTACGTGTACCCAAGACCCCGCTTAATTTAACGGAGTTATCCCTGTATGCAAACGCTTGCCGGATTAGTGCCATAGCTCGGAGGGGCAGGGCAGGAAGAGTCCACATTATATTTAGCAGCCCTTAACCACGAGGGCGTGAGGCATGCGGGCAAAGGTAGCGCTCGGAGACAACCCGCAGCGCCTCTGGGCGTGCCGGGGAGCATCGGGCGGGCACGAAAGGTGGAAACGGGCCATTTTGTGGAAGGGCCATTTTGTGCAGAGCCCAAACACGGCCGGAGGGCAGCGGGCGGGGCGGGGGGGGGGGAGCCGTGCGGGGGCTCCTCTCCCTGAGGGGCGGCGGCCGTTGGGCGCCTCCTGTCAGGAGAGCGGCGGGAAGGCGTCACGTGACCGCGGGGCGGTGCGAAAAGGCGGGAAGGGGGGAGAGGGAAGGGGGAGAGGGAAGGGGGAGGGGCGCGTGAGGGGGCGTGGCCAGGCGCGCGCGCGCGCAGGGCGGGAGGGGGCGAGGGCATAAAGGGGGGCGTGGCCGAGCGCGAGGCTCTTCCGGGAGGCGGGGGCGCGTGACGCAGTTTCCGCTTCCGCCTGGGCGTGAGGGGGTGGCGGTGGTGCTGCGGGGCCGCCGCCTGCTGCCTCCGCTCCGCTCCGGCCTGCGCCGCGCCGCGCCCCGCCGGCAGGTACCGGGATGGGGGTGGGGGAGGGGGGCTCGGGGCAGCCCCCGGCTCTGACCCTTCGGGGCTTGGGCCCGGGATGAGGTGGGGCTGGTGGTGCCGGCAGGGCGGGCGGCGGCGCCGGCGGTGCCGGGCCCTGCCTCGGGCTGCGCGGCGGGGGGGGAGGGGGTCGGTCAGGGGCGGTGTGCTGGGGGGTGGCTGGTGTTTGGTTCGCGGTTCGTAAATGGGCGTGCGTGGTTCGTAAATAGCCCTTTATGTCAAACGTTTCTCCTTAAAGAAAGTCTCGGAGTCGGTATTCCGTTGCGAGAAGTGAATTTGCGCAGGTGTTGCTGTTTTTTTAAGGGGGTGACTCAATGGAAGAGCTAGTGCCCGGCAGTGTCGACCAGCACGTTTCCTGAAGAGGGAGTTACTCATCTGGCAGGTCTCCTCTGGGAGGGAGATCTTGTTGCGAGGTGGATGCCTCAGGAAACGGTGCTGACCTGGGGGTGTTTGTTCAGCCTTCTTGTCAGTAGGTGTAAGAAACAAGAGTTCTTCCTTCTCAGTCAAAACAAAAATGACGCGCCCTGAAGGCTCACTCCCCTAGACCAGTGAGTGATGCACAAATGAGTGTTAAATGTCAGTCCAATCCCATAAAGCACCTTAGATACTTTTGGACCTGAAGTTCATTCCAGCATGTCTTAGCAGTGCCAAGTCAAGAAGCCAAAGGTGCCAGCTGTATCCATGGAGTGAGGTTGTGTCCCAAAAAGCAGTTACCTGGAAAAAAAAAAACACTCTGTAACGGAGCAGAGAGGCGTGTGGCTTTGTCTGGCACTGGAACGTGACGCGCGGGTCTGATGTTGCTTTAAAAGCAGCGCGGTTGAGGAGGATGCGTGATGGTTAGGGTCAGTCTGTCTCATCCAACCAAAAATGCTGATAATTCCTGAGTAAATCGTGTTGATAGGAGGAGAGTGCAGGTGTTCCTTAAATAGCCTTGACAGCTCATTCAGGAAGCCTTCCAAAGAATTGATAACGGGAAGTTAAAGCTAGAAATAAACGAAGCGTGCTTCTGGAACCAAGGATTGTGTGATGTAAAGGGACTGCGTGGTTCTAAAGGAGGTTCAGAGGCAGCTGTGGAAGATCTGCTGCAGCTCCTGTGAGCCGCTGGACTGACATCTGCAAGGTGCCTGGGGCAGGGAGGTGCGGACAGGAGTCATCTGGGGCAGTTCTCAGCTGGCTTTCTCCCGCAGCCGGCAGGCGCGCAGCCCCCTGAGAAGCGATGTGTGTTTGCTGCTTTCAGGGCCGTCTGTGGGGTAGTGACCGTCAGAAGCCATCAGGTCGCGTCCTGGTGGGGAGGCAGCTGTGAAAGTGAGCAGGCTGTCACGGGTGGCAAACTGGACGGGGTTCCAGTTCCTTACGGCCGTGTGGTGTACGGGTCCCGGCAGCTGAGGGGGCCTCTTCTGGAGAATTGCTTTCCCTGACAGTCGGTGACTTAGAGCATGTGCCAGCACGCGTCGTCGTCGTTCTTGACTAAATCTGTTTTGGAAATCTGAAAACTAAAAATCCGCCTTCTGCCCTCTTCTGTCAAAGCAGACGTGGAAGAAGCAGGAATCACCGCATCTAGAGTAGCTGCTAACAGCTAACTGTTGTTTTTTCTCTTCAGTCTGTTCATGAATTACATGGTTTATCCCCCAAATAAACCCCGTAGGGCAGAGCAAAGAGTCGCACGGTACGCAAGTGCTTCAGAAGAGGCCTTAAAGATGGGAAAGGACAGCTATAAAATGCTGATTCTTAACGCCCGAAGGTAGAAGCTGCAGAAATTTGCATATTTCCGAAAACATTCAGAAGCTGTCAAAGATTTGGTCCCTTCCATTTTATCTGTGTCGGGTGCTTAGGCTTATGTGGGCAGCAGTCTCGTTGGGGATGGGGTTGTGCTGGAGGCGTTAGTCATGTTACGGTGACAAAAGAGCCTCGTCGCTGACGGAGCCGTGCCACCCAGTGGAAACGCAGCCGAGCCTGTTGCATCCAGGAGGCTTTTTTTTTTTTTTTTCCTGTGTTTGAAAGATGATCTTGGAGACGGGAACTAAATCTGTCACGGCGAGCCTTCGGAAAATGCCATGCAGTTGTAAAATTGGGAAAGCTTGGGAGAGATTTAGCAAGAGGAGGAAAAAGGGTTTTGGACAGCTCTGATGGGGGCCACTGGGGACCAGTGGTGGAGAAAAGCCAGGGAGGGCAAGAGCACGGGGAAAAAATGCTTCTGCATCCCTCGGCTTCAGTTGGGTTGGCTGCGAGCGGGGAGGATTTATAGCAGCAAAAACATCGCGGCGCCGTTCTGTTGTGGAAGCCGAAGGATTTAGTGTGCCACGCGGAGCACCGCGCTTCCAGGAGCGGGGTTTTCACAGACCTCTCTGAAAACTGCCGTGTATTTCGGTCGGTCCTGAATGCTGGCGGTGGAATTAGCCCGCTGGTGCTGCATTAGGGGCACTTCTCAACCTTTTTGCAGCCTAGAGCCCAACAGGCTCCCTTGTCTCGCCTGCTGGTGGTTAATTCCTCGGGGAGCTCCTGGGTGCCCCAGAGGCCTCGGGCTCTGGGCTGGAGACGTCTTCTCTGTATAGTTCCTGCGTAGGTGCAGTGGAAGTCCTCCTTGCCGTGCTTCGGTTCGCTCTCCAGGGTAAAGGATGAGAGAGATCCTGTGCCTTTTGCTTTTTTTTCTCCTCGCTGCCCGGAGACGTTGGTCATCTCGCTTCAGCTTCCCGCCTGTGGCCGTGTGTGCTCTCGGGGGTGCTGCTGGCAGGCTCTGTGCCTCTGGAAAGCAGAGGATGTTTGCAGGGGCGGCGGCCTTCAGAAACAAAGGAAATCCTCTTTCTCAGCACAGTGGACGCAAGCAGGACTTCAGCTTTAACGCTGCCAGTTGTGTAGTCCTTCCGCGCCCTGCCAAATTCCTTCGACTCCTCGAGCCCTCCTTCTGTTCGCTCCTTCTTCCCCACAGCCCCGGGAAAGAATAATTTGAAATGGAGTTCAGATGTGGCAGGATAGTGAGATAAAAATATCTGCTACAAGCCCTGGCGTTCTCTACGCACACCGGTGCTTGTGCAGTGCTCTTCCAGGAAAGCTTCAAGAGAAAATGCAAGTCCGTTTGGTAACCCCGCCAGCTCTGAAAATCTAGGCAACAAAATGTATCAGCATTTTTTTTTTTTCTGAAATCGTGAGCCCACGGGAGCTCTGAAGGGGACCAAGCTGGAGGTCCTCTACCCAACGGCGTCTGATTTCTCATCGCTCGTGAGCACGGGAATGCCTCGGGCAGTGCCGCAAATAAAACTGCTCTCTGTGAGGCTGGGATTGCAACCGGGAGCTGTGCAACCTGAACAGAGTATGGATTATGGATCGAAGTACAGATCGGCTTGTGTGGTGCCTGAAGGGGTCCGACAGGAGCAATTTCTTATTAAATGAAGGTGGCGGTACGCAGATTAAACAGATGTTTAAAAAATGTCCCCAGAGTAGGCCGGGCTGTCTGCAGAAGGATCCGTGACATGCTTGGCACGGGCCCCGTCATGCCAAATGTTGCCAACAAATGTTGCTCCAGCCTGCCTGCCAAAGGAGGAGAGCCACGCAGTCCCCTTACGGGCTGTGCTTAGCGGCAGGTTTGTTCCGAACAGTCGTGCAGCAGAATTGTTTCCTTAATTTTCATGGCCCAGAAATATTTTGGGATTAGCAGCTGATAAATATTGGGGACGGCTGGTGTTTTGTGGGCAGGCCTCTTTCTGCTGTAGCCATCCGCCACTTTGGCTTGATTTCCTACGGACTGTCACTTCTGTCACGGGACCTTCTTCTGAGCTACCCCCTAGGTCTGTTCCCTCTCCTCCTCCTCTCCCTGGCAGCACGTGCTCCGACTTTCTCTGTGGGCTATTTGCAGTCTCTTGTATGTTTTTCAGTTGGATTTACCCATCCCATCTCTCCTGCCTCAGAAAGGACGATTCTCTTGGCCCGTCCTGGTGCTGCTTTCCGTTAACCAGCTCTTTTGCATATGAATACGCGTACGCGCACAGCTTTGTAAAAAGTTATTTTTGTACTTGGCTCCAGATTAATGATTTTTCTGTATTTTGTGGGTTTTATCAAATAGCTTCGTGTCTAGGCAAATGGAGCTACAGCGCCACTGAAGAGCGAGGATCACTTTCTGTTCGTTCGCTAGTTCTTGTAATGAACCACGCACAACATTTTTAACACGAGTGGTGTCTGTTGAAGAGAAAGGGGCTTTTTCTGGTGGGTGCCTCAAGCAGCTGAGCTCGTGAAAGGGGCAGAACGCATCTTCCTGGCGATTTTCAGTTGGTTCCTCAACTCTAAACAAATGGCTGCTGATCTGAGCCGATTAAATACAAAGATACAGGTATTTGTACGGAAGGGAGGGAGCTATTGCTGTTGTAAGCCGGTGTTAGAGCCTTAACGAGCCTTTGTTTTCCTGCAGGCAGCCACTGGCTTCCACCAGGGCAGTGACTGGAAGTAAATGTGCATTTCTTAAAAGGTTTATCGAAGTTCCTAGGTATAACCTGGGGGTTTCACTGTTTCCACAGGGGTTTGGTTGCGTGGTATGATCATAAATAACTCGGGGAATGAGATGAACGGTGTCTTGTTGATAGGAAGGCATTCAAGAAAGTGAGGCTTAGGTAATAAAATGGCAGATGTAATTCAGCGTAGAGAAATGTGATATGATTCAGAGTAGATGGCTGTATTGTATTTATTCAAATATAAAACGACGGGCTGACCCTTACCGCTGAAGAATGAAGCAGTGCTGCAGAAGTCAGCGGAGCAGTGAACAAAAAGCAGATCAAGTGTTAAGAAGTATTAGAAAGGAAATAGAGGACAAACCCGAACATAATTATGGAGCTGTGTAAATCAGTGCTGCTCCCACACTTTGAATTCTGTGCGGTTCTTTCTTGTCATTCATCTCCAAGGATAAAAAAAGAATTGGAGAAACCTCAAAGAGAAGCAGTGAGAATAATCAAAGAGATGGAGTGGGTGCTGCACAAGGGGTCAGGGAAATGGACTACATCTCTTCCCGGAGAAGGAGCAACTGAAAGAAAATGGGGAGAAATGTACAGAGTAATGAGCAGCATGGGCAGGGTGGGTGAGAATAGACTTAACGCCTTCCGAAGATACAAGAATGAAGGAGCATCACCTGAAACTGGGAGGATCCGGCGTTAGGACAGAAAAGGGAGGCGCCCCTTTGTGTAACACACAGCAGCCAGATGGAGTTTCTCCTCCAAAGATGTTGCAAGTACAAGGAGAAAGCTAAACGGGTTTGTGGAAGCGATATTTTGAGTTTTATTCCATAGGAGCTGCCTGTAACTTAGGAAGTCTGAGCTTAGTAAGTCTGGGCTTAGAATAGCTGAAGAGTTAGGCCGTTGTGCCTGTTGTTGTTCTTCCCTTTTAGTTGCTGTTGAAGATGAAAAGCAATGTGGAGAAAATGGCCCCTTGTTCAGGCCACTGCTGTCCTAAGATTAGAATATTCTCTAGATTGTAAATAAATAAAAAATAAATAAATAGAGTTGTAGGGAAGACTAGTTACATGCACAAGATTTGCATTACATCATTTGAAATTTAGTGGGAATTTATAAACCCATTTGCCAGGGGCTGTCTGTACAGACCTCAACCCCTGAGATGGGCCAGTGTCGAAAGTCAGGTTTTCACCATCTTTAACCTGTGCACAAGAATTGTTTAGTCTTTTTTTATGGATTCAGCTAGGCAGGAGTAATTGTGAAGCCCTGGAACGGGCTGCCCGGGGAAGTGGCTGACTCACCACGCCAGGAGGTATTCAGAAGACGTGGCTGTGGCGCTTAGGGATTAGTGGTAGACTCAGCACCGCTAGGGTAACGGCTGGACATGATGATCTTGGAGGTCTTTTCCAACCTGAACAATCCTGTGAGTCTGTGTTTCGCCTCCTCCTCTTATGTTCCTTGTTCCACACCCTCCCCATAGACCTTCTGGTTGCAATTCCACCTGCTCTTGGTCATCCTTTTAAGATTTCTTCGCCTCTAGTCAGTACCTGTCAGTCGAACTGAACGTAACGTCGGGTTTGTGACGGCTGCCCTTTGCTATGGCTCATAAAGATCAGCAGTCAGTCAGTTTTCATCACGGTGAAGCGTTGGAAGGCTCGAGGTGAAGTCGGTGCCTTCGTGATAGCACACAACTCCTTGGTCTCTATTTTCGACACTTCTCAAGTGCCGAGAGGTTAGCAATCGGGCACGCAGTAACAACGCCTTCGCTGCCTCTGCGTTCAGCTGAGGCTGGCTCGCTGCAGGCAGTGGAAGTAAATAGACGCATCTACTATCTTTAGTGTGTCTCAAATCCATAGATAGCTCTTCTGCTTCTGAAAATAAGGTCTGAATGGGGGTGTCATCACGTTTAATTTTAGGGGCATTGACTTCACCTGCAGGCAGCCTGCCAGAGCTTCGGTGTCCCAGTTTAGAGAAGGCCAGGAACACGTCACAGGCATCGCTGGGTAGGCTGCCTGGTTGGTATTGTAGAATGAATGTATGGATTCGAGTATGTATGGATTCAGTATTTTTTTTTTCTTGGCATTGTGGCCCTTTCACTTTGTGTCGGTCCCATTTTGAGCTGAGACAGGCGGAGGCTGAAGTTTTGTTTTTTCATGAGACCTGTAGCTGGTGTCTGTGTGGACCCGAGTCACTGGGATAGAGCTGTTGCTGAGAAGCGCTGTCATTGGACATCTGTTACAGTTTGAATGAGACAAACGTGGAATTTCTTAGGAACTCTTGCTTCGTGTACTTTATTTTCAAGAAATTTCACTTTGTATTACCTTACTTTTCAGCAAAATGTCTGGAACTGATGATTTTTCGGTAAGTAATGTTTTCTCCTTCCTGAAGATCTGCCAGTTGTTATTTCATTCTAAAAGTTAAGACACTTCTCCGAGAAGGAGAGCTTACAGCTGAGCTTATTCTCCTGCTGTTGCAGTAATAGTGTTTTCCTCTTTAGCAGATGTAACGATCTGTGAATTTTATGCGCATAAATCTGCTGCGGGCCTTGTCTCCTCTGCTGTGGTCCTAACAAAGGAGCTGTATTTTAATGGTGTCGGAATAGCAATAATGGAAACTTAGGAAAGTCTTTTTGGGGTTTGTCCTAGAATTGCTTATTGCTGCGTGTGGCAGGTTGCCTTTTATGTGTGGTTCTAGAGCTGTGGCATGTCAGAATGCCCTTCTCCCTCAATGGCAGAAGCTGCGCAGAAGGGAACGTAGCCACCTCTGCAGCACCAAGTAGCTCTTTTCTCCCGCTTTGGCAACCCAAACACGTGTATAGTGGGTGAATGTGTGCAACTGACACGCCCGGTAGGCGCTTTGCACCCTCACTAATGCTTTATCTCTTAGTTGGCAGATGCTTTACCAGATCAGTCGCCTGCTAAAACCTCCAAAGTGAGCAGCACGAAGCCCGGCCAGCAGCCTGGTCAGCCGCCGCAGGGCTGGCCGGCATCGAACCCCTGGAACAACCCGAGCGCTCCCCCTGCGGGGCCAGCCGGACTGCCGCCAAACACGTCCGCTTCCAGCGTGCCATTCGGACCTCCGCCAACAGGAATGTATCCTTCAATGCCCCCTGGACCGCCTGCTCCATTTCCTCCTCCTCCTACCGGACCCTCTTGCCCTCCTCCTGGAGGTCCATATCCGCCCCCAACTGTGCCAGGTCCTGTCCCACCAGGGCAGTATCCTCCACCAAATATGCCCTTTCCAGAGCTTCCAAGACCTTACGGTGGTCCAACAGAGCCAGCTGCACCTCCGGCTCCTGTTGGGCCCTGGGGATCCATGCCCTCTGGAGCATGGGGACCAACAATGGGAGGGCAGTATCCTGCACCTAGCATGCCATATCCACCCCCAGGGCCATATTCTGCTCCTACCCAGACTCCAGGGGCTGCGCCAACAGTACCATGGGGTACGGTCCCGCCCGGAACATGGGGACCTTCACCGCCAGGTCCGTTTCCTCCACCCACAGGATCATACCCGGCTCCAGGACTGTATCCTACGCCCCCTAATCCTTTTCAAGTGCCATCTGGTCCTGCTGGTGCTCCGTCAATGCCTGGTGGTCCCCATGTGAGTGTTTAATTTTTTTTTTGGCTTGAATTACGTAAACCTGTAAACTTTTAAGCATGGAAATGCAGTAGCATAAGACCTATTAATGCAGGTAAGGACTTGGAGCATGCCTGTCTCCTCTATGTAGTCAGAGGTTTTCTTCTTAACAGCCAGTTTTCTTCTTAAACAGCCAGTTTTCTTCTTAAATGCTTAACTATATACTCCAGAATGGTCAAATTATATCAAGTTGCGGTGTGTCTAAGCATTATGCTGTAGTGGTCTTCCACTACTTGGAAAGCCTTCTCTAAAAGACAAAAAATTGAGGAGAAGGCTTGTAATAATTTTCGGAAATAGAAAATGTACTAGTCTGTGTTCTAGAGAGATCACTTCTAGGGCGCATAGCTAGGGAATAACAAATTGTAAAGATACATTCTTAGTTTAGAAACCAAATTATTGTAATTGTGGATTAACTGCTTTGTGAAAACCCTCTATTGACGATGACTTATTGTCTCTTGCAGCCTTACCGTTGAATACATTCTGGGCAACAAAGTACTGTAGCTTTCCACCTTCATCCACTACTTACAGAGATTTTTACAGTTTTTGTTTCAGTAACGTTTGGGGCTATGAAGAATACTTGCCTCTTGTATGTGCATTTGAGGTATGAAGGAGCAATTTGCATAAGTTTAACTTGCTCATACGCTAGCGTAACTGTTTGGTTTAACAAAATGAGTGTCAAAGAGCAGAAATAACAGTAAATGTGTGGTTCTTACTTTGGCAAATACTTCTTGGAAAAATGGGAGTTGCCAAGTAAGGATTATAAAGAATCAGGCCCAAGGACTTAAAAATTCCTAAATTTCCATGAACGCTTTAAGTCTTGTTGCCAGACTTGTGCTGGTTATTGAATGGATGGATAGTCATATCTTGGCAATTTTCAGGTTATTCTAAAATGTCAATAAAGAGTATTTCAAGATTTTTGTCAAGAAATCTGATTTTTGAACATGCTACAGTAATTCAAACTAAAGAGACAGAGCGTGTGAACTTGAAGGCTTTCTCAGCATTTTGTATATACTCAAAACAATTGCTCAGTCCGGGACTACGGGAGAGAAGATCCGCATTTGAAATACTTGGTCTGGCTTGTCAGCACACTGTTCATGTTCACAAACAGGCATTTATGTGCAAACGAAATAACCTGGATGTGCAGTTAACTTTGAATCAACCAATGTGAGTTTCGTGCATGCAAATGAGGACATCATCTTGCCAGTTCTCATTCTGTGGTGGTTAGAAGTTTGGCTTGGTCGAAGTAAAGAGAAATCGATTCCCACTTAGGTACTTCCCCGTTCCTGACCTGGGTTCTAGTCATTTAAAATTTGTCTGCCGGGCTGTGTAAACCCAGCAGATGTTTTCAGAGTCCCTGGACACTCAACTTGAGCTTAAAGGATCAAAAAACCAATCTGGCAATTCCCTTCCCGGCGGTTTTTGGCTTGGCATTTAGTTGTGTCAGCTACAAAGATCCTTTGTGCCATACTTATTGCCACAGCTGGGAACAAGCAGGTCTCCTGGGGGCTCCACCGAACGTGGTAATGGAGAAAAGTCCTCTGTTCTCAGCTCGGTGTCTGCATACCTCACTGAGTTAGCATAATCTGGGAGTAACTGAATGTCTAGAAGCCTGTGCACTGCTGTGTAGCTGCCCTTCCTCTCGAGGGGCGCTGCAGTAAGTTTTTATATTCTTGCCATATCCGTGCAAAGAGCATGCTGGGGGTTCACTGCAACGCGAGTGTAGCGTTACCGAGGCGCAGCCACGTGTCAGTGAGGAGCTCTGGAAATCTTCGTGGTACTTCATAGCCTAGATTTGACCATGGATGGTTTGTCTTCTCCCCAGCTGGGGAGATCCTAACTTAGCCTCTGTAGGTAGAATTAGGAACATATTTTGCTTAACATGGTAGCTCATTTAGGGAGTCTTTGTGTCGTGGAACTGTGAAAGCAAGTTAATTCTCTCCCCATACCTTGTCATGGCTTCCTGCATGCATAGGATGGACTTCTTAAAAACAAGTGGGGTGACCTGGTGGTGATGCTTGTTAGTTGTCTTAGCCTTTACGGCAAAGTTCTGCAATATTCTTTTGCAGAGGGAAGCAGTCAGCCGTGGCTGTTTTAAACTGTCATGAAAATTAATAGCAAAGGTACATGTACTTTTAAATTATTTTAGGAAGACACTACTGGAACTGAACCAAAACACTTAACATTTCAGCTTAAAACCTAGCGTCTGTAACCCTAGGAATCGGAACCAAAAGAGCAGCAAGTCTTTATTAACCTTAAATAAGCCCCCTTTGCCTCCCAAACAACAGACTTGGCTTTGATCTTGGCAAGACTGATTAAAAATAAACGCGGTAGAACACTGCCTACATTTGCTCAAGTGCTTTTTTTTTTTTTTTAATACCTCCAGCCTTAGATGATAAATCGATGTAGTGAAAAACAGTTACTCCAAACGAATGGGTCATGGTGGCAGCACTCCATTTTAAAATTGCACTGGTCACGTGTCTTTGCAGGGAATGGGAAGAGGTAGGAAAGGATTAAGCAAATGTAGCAAGTACTGACTTCTGGAAAGGGGATTTGTGAAAGTAACTAGACTTCTAGGTTCTTCCTGAGGTAGACAGGATTTATTACTGGAACATTTAGGCTAAAATTCAGTATATATGGGATGTTTTTCAATGTATATGCGTATTTCTTGAGGTCATGAAAACCGTTTCATAACCCCTTTGTTTTTGTGAGCAAAGTTCTTTGCATAGCAGTGAAAAGGGTATACCTGTTAATCTATTGTGTAAAAACTCCAGTTGTCACTATATACCGTGTAGTAACTTTATCACATGTTATGTCAAGTGTGAGCAACTTCTGGCCTGAAGCTTTTGCAATGGAATTTGTACATTTCTATGCATCACTTGAGTTAACTTGCTGAGAAGTTTGTTTTGACTTGTGCTTTGAGATCGACATACTGCATTTGTTTACAATATGAAATATAAGCAATCACATCTTTAAAGTATAGATTATCACCTGCTGCTGTATTTTCTTTAGATGAAACAAATATTGCTGTATGATAGTGAGAAGCTATAAATACAGGATTTGATATTTTTTTGAAAATGCTGTCACTTTTGTATAAGATTAGACATTAAACGTATTTTCAAGACTGTCGTGTTTACTGTTTTTCAATTACAGCTTTTGACATGCTTGTGTAGACTTTTGCCTTGAATGAATAGTAAAACCAGGACATCCTTGATTTGCAAAGACTGAATATAAAATCGGAATTATTTGACTTCTGTGTTTTTTCCTCTTCCTTTTGTGATTATTTTTTTTGCAGCCTGCTCGTAAAGTGCATTAAGTGTGGGTGTGAACATTGCTGTATTGTACCACGTAGGCCTCAGTTATTGCCAGCTCATAAACCCTCTTGGTAATGGGGGGAGAAACTGATCTTGCCTGTGCTAGAGGAGTGTTTCAACCCCCCCCAAAATTGCTGGTCAATGCCTATGCTTGATTGACCACGTGGATGTGGAAAGTATCCTGCAAACCAGTGTTTTCCTATGCTCATCAGGAGCTTAATGGGAAAGGGTGGATAAATGTCTGAGAAACTCTGAGGCTTGGCAGTGGTGTAACTGCGAAGTTTGGGCGTAACTGCACCCACATTCTTTGTAGTGGGCTGCAGAAGAGCTCACAAGCAGCTGGCCAGCACTTCTACCTTTGTTTGCGCCTTCAGCTGTTCAGGAAGGTAAAGATGGCAGCAGTGAAAAGGGGAAACAAACAAAAAAGCCTTAGCTTGAAGTGAATAAAGATTTGAGAACAAGTTGCTCTTGGACAATGTGCACCAAATAAGGTCCTAGGACCTGTTAATAGAACAGTACAGGGAGTGGGCCAGTGCTTTGTCCTAAGTGTTTAGCTGTGGGATTGTCCACTCTGGATGATTCTTCAAATGGAAATCCTCTTCCCCTGGTAGAGGTGATGATGTGAATATGCTGATCCAATTCTGTTAATCGCTTACTGCCCTGTGGACCCTGAAAGCTTTACTTGAATTCTGAGGGGGACATCTGGCAGGTGGTACTCAACCACATAACTCCTAGGGGCGTGTTTACATCTGCAGACACCCATGGTAACTTCTCAGAAGCGGTAAGGGTGTGCATCCACCATGTAGGATGTTCTTGTTCCCGTCTGCCCTGGTGAAGCAGAAGGGTGAGCTTTCTCCAGGCAAGTTCAGACCCATTTCTGTGCACAGGCGTTGATCGCTGACCAGCCTGTTTAAAAACCTCTGAACCACCAGCCTTGTGGGCAGCTCACAGGAAGGTTGTGCTTAGCCCCTGCACGGTAAGGGCTCTAACACAGGTTTTCCTTTTCATATGTATTTTCATAACTGGCTTTCTTATTAAGCACAATTCCGTACATTTCTTCAATTCTATATATTTCAGCCATTAGATTACTGTTACGTGTGATCTGACAAATGAAGAAGAGCAAGTTTCAACTTTATATGAGCTTTCAACTAGTATGTGCTGCAAGATTAGCTGATGCTATTAGATGAGTGTAGTTAATGCCTACCCTTGAGACATCTGGAGAAAACACAGGCGGGCTTGGATCCAGCACTGCCCCGTGGGTGGATGCAGGTATTTGTGGTGCTGAGAGGAGTGGGGAGCTCTGTGCTTGCTGTCTGGGCTCCACCCGAGAGTCACCGATACCTGGCTGCATGACAGAGGGTGCAGTACTGAAGCTCTTGGTCTGCAGCAGGATAATGGCTACATAGACAAGATATTTAAATATTTTCCTTTTTTTCTGAACCTACTTTTCCTAATCGCATTTTCAAGGTAGCTGTAATGGTAGAATCAACTATAACCCCCTCTGCTCTCATAATTCGGCAGAATTTGAGTTGATCAAAAAAATACTTGTGCATGTGCACATGCATCCATTAGGCTGATAACAGCAAGTTTTTCCTTCTTTGGTCGCTATTGTCAGGGGAATGTCTCAGATATGGGGGAAACAGAGCGTTAAAACCTGCATGCGTTTAGGCAATACGCTGATGGAAGAAGCAGGTACTTTGTCTCGAGAGATGCTGGCTAAATTGACCCAAGTCAATACAGAAGAATTCTGCAAAAGGGGTACAGAAATCTCCATATTTTAGTTTATGGCAAAGTTAGAAGTTATACCCAGGTAAGTGAAAAGGGACAGTCAGCGGAATAGCACAAACAGTTCTGTAGCATCTCTTTCGGAACAGCGCGCTCCCTGTTACATGAGAGATGTGAGAGAGAAAATAGAAATCCCTCTATTTCTGTCCCCTTTCCGACTTTCTCATGGCACTCAGCAGGGAAGTGCCGTGCTGAGGAGTCAGTTGACACACCTTTGGCTTTAATTTCAGGCCGTGGTTCTGTTGTCAGTGCAAGACTTTACCTGCTCTGGCAGACGAGTGTTCTTGTGGAGGAAAGTAGGGGAGAGAGGCTCGTAGCACTTAACCCTTAACTCTTGTGCCGAGCCGTGCCATCAACCGCCGCTTGTTTCTCCTGGCAGTAACGATGGCTTAAGGATGTCTTCCTACCTCTCTTCCCTCTGCCACCGCTGTGGTTTCCCTCAGGCCAGGTGACTGGTACAGGCCGGTGGGGATCCCACAAAGTGCTCTGCTGAATGGGGCAGAGCAGAAGGCTGGTGTAGGCAGCGAGCGATGTGCGTGTGACCGTGGCCTTGGACAGAGCCGCGTGAGGCCGAGTGTCGCTGGGAGCCAGCTCACCCAAAGAGGGCTGCAGCACACGTCCACCATCAGCGTTTCACTCCGTGTTCTGCCAAGGACTGGATTTCTCCGTTGAACTCGACAGGGAGCCTAGGAAGGATGAGCTATTGAAGGTGTGATCTCGGGGGGGGCATGGGTAGAAGTTGGGTGCCCTGCTGTGTCTTGTCCTGTTAGGACCTGTTTGCTAGTGACATACAGGCTGGAGCTGGGATCCTCGGTGGGAATTATTCACAGTTCAGGTTTAAGAGAAGATTCCTCCAGCTGGTGGAGAGCGCATCTTAAAGCAAGCACCAGGCACTATTGCACGGGTAAACGTGGGCACGAGTTTAAGCAAGAGGTTCAGACCAGCAATAAGGAGACGCTTTTTCACCATGAGGCCAGTCGAGCACCGGAGTGGATTGCCCAAAGGGGCTGCGCAGTCTCCATCCTTGGAGGTTTTCGAGGCCAGTCCAGATAAATCCCGGAGCAGTCTGGGCTCGCCTTGGAGCAGGGCCAGCTCTGAGTCTTGGGGCAGGGACCTGTCCATGTCCCTTCCCACCTGCATCCCCCTGCGACTCCCAAGAAATTCATGCTCTTCCGTGTCTGATTAAAAGCAAACATGGAATTTATCCTTGAATGCAACGGTAACCGATGACCGCAGATTTGGGTTTACTCTGGCTAATTCCCGCAGTGTGGTTCAGTGGTGGATTTATGGCTTCCCTGTAGGAATGCAGTATGTGCTAGTAAGGGGTGATCTGTCAGGATACTGCATTTTAGTAAGCTGTTAACAGGTAATGAGAAGTAAAACAGTGTTTTAAGATGCCTTTTCACAAGGATGTGCTTGATTTGCATTATGTGGAAAGCTTTATATAGTGCTTTGTACAATAGAAATTGTTCAGAGCGGTTTTGAATCCTCTACCTTCTAATTTGCCTGTATTTTCTCCGGTTGCAGGGCAGTGCCCTCCAGCGCAGTGAAAGTGGAATATCCTATTTTAAGTTTGCTTAGAAGTAGGAAGAGTTGACGCTTTGATATCCCAGTGCCCTGTTGTGCTGTGCCAAACTGAGGTTTGTTGGTGCCCCTGAAGGAAACTGTGTCAGCGTTGTTCATCTTGAAAGCTTTGTAATAGAGGCATCTCAGCAGCTTCCACTTTCTGCTTTTGTGTTTTTGTTTCAGCCTTGATGCTGTCCCCATTTTACTGCTTGGAAAGCTGAGTGCTGTCCCGTGGGCAATGCAGCACAACTCCATCGTCCTCATCTTCTCGATGCTCTCCTGTTGGTCTGCACCGCTTGGCAAAGGAAGGTGTTGCTAAAAAGGAGTGTCTGCGGGGTGACACCACGCAAAAAAACCTCTCTCTTCCTGCAGGCCTGTTCTAAATGGTTTGAATAAAAGCAAAATACACCGGGTGAAGGAGCTCATGGCTGGTTTTGGCTCTCTGAGTCCTGCTGGAAGCAGCAGAGGGCAGTGCTGCTGTTTGGGAGCCCTCCTGGGTCATCTGCGTGACAGGTCCTCCTGACACCAGGCTGTACCTGGTGTTTATTATTTTGACATTGAACGCACAATAACTTGATAAAAATGGGGAAAAAAATGCCACAGTTTAGTGAGTGACAGCAGCGCTTGGGAGTGACCTGGGAGTAAGCGTAGCTGCCGTGTTGGATTGTGTTGGGGCGGGTCCTGGGTTTAGCTGTGCCTTCACGTAGTGCCATTCTTTGGGCTGGGTTGCGAGATGGCATTGTAACTCTACATCTTTTCACAGACTCGTATTAAACTGCATTTGGTTTGATTTCTACAGGGAAAAGACATGCACTGTATGAAAGATTTAAACTTTAGCCATGTTTAGGGTAAGGTTTTACACGAGAATGAATTCCTGTGCTCAGAATCAAAAGAAGTGCAGTAAAACAGCAAAGGCTACTAACCTAGCAGTGCCTCTTACAAAGCTCTTCCCATCCCTTCTGATTTCATGAACCGAGGTAAAAGCCACAAATTGTTGTAATAAAGTTATTTTAAAGTAAACGCTTCAGCCTAGTTGGCATTGCACCTGCCTTTCTCAACACTTCCAGGGATGGGACATCCACCGCTTCTCCAGCCTCACCAAGCTCCTATATAAGGAAGAAATTATTTAACCTAAAACTACCTCCTCGTCCGATCACCACACCCCCTGACACAGAGCCCCTCCCCAGCTGTCCTGCAGCCCCTTTAGGCCCTGGCAGGCCGCTGTGAGGTTTCCCCGGAGCCTTCCCTTCTCCAGGCCGAACACCCCCAGCTCCCTCAGCCTGTCCCCACAGCAGAGGGGCTCCAGCCTCTGAGCATCCTCGGGGCCTCCTCTGGACTCGCTCCAACAGCCCCATGTCCTTGTGCTGGGGGCCCAGAGCCGGGCGCAGGGCTCCAGGTGGGGTCTCACGAGGGTAGAGCAGAGGGGGACAATCCCCTCCCTTGCCCTGCTGGCCCTGCTGCTTTCAATGCAGCCCAGCATTGACACAGTTGGCTTTCTGGGCTGCAATGCAAGTTTTTTGTCCACCAGCACCCCCAAGTCCTTCTCTGCAGGGAGAGGGGAAGCCCCCTGGGCCGGGCTAGCTGTGGGACCCAGAGCTGTGACCCCTTCAGCTGCCTCCTTGATCCTCTGTGGCTACACCCAAAGAGACAAGAGTCACGCCCCGGTTTTGGTGGCATTAGGTTTGGACTGACTGAACCCATCGCTACAGCCCAGCACTAGTCCTTTCCGCTGTTTAGGCTGGATTAGCTTTCTATGAGGCTGAATTAGCGGGCTGCACGTTTGAGTGAGCACAGGGCATGGCCAAGGAACGCATCAGGACCTCAAGTTTTTTGATGGCGGCAAGCCAGGGGGAGGGCTTTCTCCTGTGAACATCTGAATAGGCATTTGGGATCACTGTGGGGATTTCTCATCTGGTTACTCGCATTGTTAGGACAAAGAACCTTCCTTCAGAGGCCAGTGTGCTGCCTGTGATAGACGGCAAGAATGTTTGTTCATTATTTTGCTACATTAAAGGAACGAAGGGAGTTATTCAAACAGTGGCTGGAATGCTGAGACATCTCCCAGAGACAGGATATCTCAGGTGCATGGCGGAGAGAACATTGTGTAAATAATAGGTTGCTAAATCGGTAACGTACTCCCCTGTCTCAAGGACTGATATAACCGAATAAGGAAGAGAGAGAAGGATGGCTGTCTTCATCCGTGCGACCACCAGAGGGACAGAAGTGACTGGGACAGGAGGACCCCGTAGCAACAACTGAGGCAGCGGAACGCCGAAGAACTGAATGATAAAAAGGGACTGCAAGGGGGGTGGAAGTTGCGCGCTGCTTGGAGGAGCACGAGTTCCCCCCGGCCGCCCAGCGCTGTTTTGCTTGCTGATCGCTTACTCGATAAATTGATTGACTTAATTCAAATTCTTCCAACTGAGAGTAATTTATAACACTGCCCAGGAGGAGTTACTGTGAAGTTCAAAGCCGGGGAGTGGTTGATGACTTCTGTGGATCTCTATTGACATAAATTGCTACAGGACTCATTTAATGCTTGGAAAGCAACTTGGTACTCAGATTGACACCACGAGTTACTGGCGTTGGCACGTCAAGCACAAAGAGCTCCTCCTTTATTCATCTTCAGTAGCATAAAAGCTCCAAACCATGGCATGCTTTTGCTCACTTACAGCATCAATGTCAGAAGCTGCACGAAGCTCTCTGGGGGAGGAATTGCCATCCTCCTGGCATTGTTAGGGCAGGGGGAGACGTATGAGCCACCCTTTTGTGCCTGTGCTCTTGTTTTCTAGGGGAAGGCAGCCACAAAGGCAGGAGGTTTGCTTTGTGCTCTAGAGAATAAAAGGATAAGCTATGAGAATAAAAGCTACAGGACAAGAACAGTGAGCCCAGATGTGCTCACACATGCGAGGTTGGTGCTAGCCCTCTGCAAGGCCATGCTCCAAGCGAAGGACTAACATTTAAACTGGAAAAGTATAACGGGATGTCACCCCCAACCGTCTAATTAATTATGGAGCTAATCACCTAGGTCGTCGTGTGCTTCTCGTGTGTCCTCTCAGGTGCACAATGATTAATTAATGGTGTACTCACTGAAGGGCTGTTTAGGCAGGAAGGGAAGGTAGCGGGGGTTTTTCTCCACTACAGCCACACGTCACCATATGAAAGTTGCCCCTTCCATAACATCCTAGTCATGCTTTTGATGTCTTGCTCTCCGTGGGCGATCCTGCTATTCCCATCTGCTCAGGAGACTCCTGACCCGTGCAGCATCGCCTGGCCTTGGCTGGAGGTAGGAGACGAAGCTGCCATTCCGGCTGTCGCTGTGCCAAAATTCCCTTACACCCGCCTGGAGTCGGTCGGCTTGTCCCACCAAACCCTGGCCCGAAGCTCATGGTGAAGGCTCTCTGCTTGTGCCTTGCAAGAGTTCTTGGATGCTCTCATTAAGCAGTGCTCATTAAGCCCAAGCCCTGAGTGCTAATTAGCTGCTAATAAAGCCCAAATTTTTGTTATGAACTAATGGCTCGGGTTACTGTAATTACTCCCGTGCTGGCGTTCCTCTATTACTTTTATTTTTTGTTTGAGGGAGGGCGGCTGACATCCTTGTTCTCCCAAACCTCCTGCCCTTTTGCACAGAGCCTGTGGACACCAGCTCTTTGCCCAGCACCCTTTAAGTGCACCCTTGGAGCTTTTGCCTTCGTCCTATTTCAAACTTAGTTTAAAATCCTCTTCACCAGGGCAGCAAGAAGAAGGCTCTAGACCTTCCTGTCCTTTCTCGAATGACCTTATTCTTTTAAAAACTTCTGCTTGGTAAAACCAACGTCCCCTTCTTCTGCTAAGCAGCAGCAGTAGAAGACAAGTGCCCGAAGGAGACAAGTGCTCAGCACAGACGGTGCTGCTGACGTCGACAGCCTCATCTGCTCCTTCTGCTTTCTCCATTGTCAGGTTCGGGTTCTCAAGGTTCTTCTGCACTGAGGTTTTCCCTAGAGTTAGAGCAAGGTGATGCTTGGTGGGGGTTGAGCAATTCAGCACGTTGAGCTCTTGAATGAGCCACACACACCCTGCCCCAAAAAGGGGGTGCATACGGAGGGGTTTCTAACGCACCCTTGGGGAAGGAGTGGGGCCCTTCGATTCCCTGCTGAGCTCAGAAGTGCGGGGAGGATATTGCACAAGTCTGGCAGGCACGGAGGTGAGGCCGTCGGTGCTTCAGCTGTGATGACCTCGTTTATTGCTGGGAGAGGTGGAGATTCGGAGGTGGAGATTGACTGGCACGCAGGGATGAAACCAAAGTGGCATCTCGGGGAGGTGCAGCACCGGGCTCCTGGGAGGCATTTGTGGCACTCAGAACCTTGGTCCTGTACCTGAGACAGGAGCCGACATTACCATGCTTCCCGTCCCTGGCCAGGGAGGTTGTGTGGGGAGGAAGAAGACGTTGTGCCCGAATGGGGCCGCTTGGTCTTGCGCAGCCTCAGTGGTAGATCTGCAGCCCAAATATTGCACGTAGTGTTGCTGCAACCCCACACGCAAGCCAGGCCACAGAAGTCCTGTGAGTGATCAAATCGTGTGGTCGTGGTGGCACATTTGTGCTGCTCCTTGAAGGGGGCTGAGCTCTGGTGCCATTTAGTTCCTTACCCTCTAGATACACTCACTGAATCTACCTCCAATATTTTCCCTGCTACACTACGGGCTGGAAATGCAGGTTTTTCTGAAGTAGGAGCTGAATGCTTTATGCAGATAACATCTAGAGACTTCCAGCCGTGCAGCTGAGCTCCAGAAGCCCAGGTTTTGGTGCCAGGAGCCGTGTGGGGCTGGACCCCAGCCAGCAGGACACCGGTCACACACTGCGTCCTGGCGGCCGTGTCACCCCGGGGTTGGGACCTGCTGAGATGGGCTCTTGAGCACGCAGACGGGTTGTGCTGGAAGTTTCATCGGGGTCGGTGCCCCTGTCAGCAGCTGTCTAGGTCTAAGCCCTTTAGTGTGCATTAGGAAAGAGCCTGTGGCCCCTCCGGCCTAGTTTCTATCCTCGACACCTCATGGTTGTCTCTCACTTGACAGCTGTAAATCTGTAATTTATTTGTTATTTATTAATCGAGAAAAGGAGGCTGAGGGGAGGCCTCCTCACTCTCTACAGCTACCTGAAAGGAGGCTGTGTTGAGGGGGGTGTCGGTCTCTTTTCTCAGGTGATGGGATGTGAGAAAGCAGCCTCAAGTTGTGCCAGAGGAGGTTTAGACTGGACATCAGGGAGAATTTCTTCATGGAGAGGGTGGTGAAGCACCAGAACAGGCTGCCCAGGGAGGTGGTGGAGTCCCCATCCCTGGAGGTATTTAAGACACGTGGGGACGTGGCACTGAGGGACAGGGCTTAGTGCTGGGACTCGGTGGGTCAGGTTGATGGCTGGGCTTGGTGATCTTGAAGGTCTTTTCCAACCTGGATGGTTCTCTGATCCTATGGCTGGCTGTATGGCTAGCTAAAAGGCAAGCAGGCCTATAAAGAGTACAAGAGATGCACAGCTTTCTGACTTCGTTGCCAGTAAGCAGTCTACTGGTTTAAAGTTATGTATCCTCACGCAGCCAGATCTCGCCCTGAGGTTGGGTCTGTCCCCTCTGGGGACTCTGCATCCACAAGAACAGAAGAAAGCAGCACGCAGATGCAGAAGGCATTAACTCTTGATATAAATCAGCATAAAGGCTACTAGGGTGCTCCCCAGGTGCATGCAAATGAGGAACCTCTGTTTTACAACGCCCTCTGCATTACCCTTTATTCCTGCTGAGTTTTCCTGCTCCAGGAAGCCGGAGTGAGGAGAGGTGGGGTGAGTTAGTTCAAGTGCTGGACTGAACCTAAGCACTTGGTGGAATTTAGCTCATTAGCTTACTTCTAGCCTTACTTCTGGGTTGCCATAAAATACACCTTGGCACTTGCTTGCTATCAGATAAATGCTGGGCATTTTAAACTGGGGAAAGCAAATCGCATTTAGGGAATGTTTTTGGCCTCAGTGAAGGGCAAGTCAGAGGGCATATCGCTAAGAAATGGCATGATCTGACCGGTCGAGCCGTCTGCCTGAGTCCTCCATCTCTATTCCTTGGGCTTTTTGTTGTCTGTCAACAGGCTGCTCTGCCAAATCGGGCTTTTGATGTCACACTGTATGCAGCGAGCTTGCGTGTTACACTGAGTCTCTAAAGCAAGCAGGATACTTGAGAGGATATATGCCTGTTTCTGAGAAACGAATGATGCTTTCATCCATGTTGGAAAAGCAGCCAGATCTGGGTGGCAAGGCAGTACATCACAACACATTCGAGCGCTGCAAGGGCGTGATGTGATCGGTGACTTACATATGACAGAGCTGCCACGTTCCTGCGCTGCCATTTGCTTCTGTCTGTGGTGATAAAACCAGATACTCTTTTTTTTTTTTTTCTGAGAGACAAAACTTTAAATTGACAGTCGCCACACCTACGTGTCTGATGGTGCACATAGCAGGATGATGACGCAGGTGAAGCAGGGCGAAGCAAAGTGCAGGCATTTAATATATCTGCGTGCAAAGGGCTTTCCGAGCCCAGCCCATCCACGCTGCAGGGATGTTCACTCATTCTCCTCTGCGTTCCCTGGTTTAGAGAAGTAAAGAAATGAACCAAAGCTCGGATTTTGATTCTTGTTTTCATATCTGGTTAAACGTTTTTGTAATGCTGTGTTGCATAACTGGAAGCTGTAAAGCTTATGCAGTGGAACTTGGAAAAACAGGCAAGCCTCTTTTGTAAATGTTTGGAGCTTTGGAGCAAAATCCTGAAAACAGCAAAATGGGTTTTTCATGACAATATCTCTTGCCAAAGAAGTTGGGGGAAATCTTAGCAGAAAAAGGGAAAAAAACGGCAAAGTAACTGGTTAATAATACAACCTTATCAGGGAAGACAAAAATCACTGGTACCTGCCTAAAAACTCTCTGTGCACGTCACCATAACCTCCTGACAGAGCTGGCTCTGAAGGTCTGCAGCACTCGATTATGGTGTGCTCAGGCAGGCTGGGTTTCGGTCAGATGCTTGTGTGAGGAGATGAGGTACTGTTGTGGAAAGCCCCAATCTCCTCTCACCTGTGGGATATCTCAGCTGTGGATATTCCTGTAGCGTAGCAGGGATCCTTCACTGGTTTAAATCCTCTCAAGGTGCCTTTGCCCGAAAACATCCCCAAAGATACCAAGTGTGTGTTCACTGCGGCGAGCTTTGGGTGCTGTGACAGGTAAACGCCGGCGCTCCCCTTGTGCGCCCCTATGGTGCCCTCCCTGGGCAGCTCTCATCAGCCCATTTGTGCACATGCAACCTTGGTCTGAATCCCCGTTATGAGCATTATTTGGAGCTGAAGGATGCTAAAATCTGGGGTTTTGGGATCTGGGAGGAGAGAGGAGGACCCCAGAGTAGTGAGAAGGATCCCAGAGGAGAGAGGAGGGCCCTAGAGGAGCGAGGAGGCTGCTGTCTTTCAGAGCCCAGTAGTTTGGATAAGCAGAGATGAACTGCAGAGAGTGATATTAAAATTCATTAAAAATCAAACTCAACAGATTATTGTCTTGTTTTTTAGCGTCAGCAGCAGCATTAGCTAAGCTGTTTAGTTTAGCTGCTGCCTTACAGAGTTATTTCTAGGTCTCTGATGGCACCAACAGCACCCTACAGCAGAGCAGAATCCCAACATTTCTTTGTGTTACCACAAAACCAGTCTGAGCGAATGGAAGATGTGTCAGCCTTAGCCTGCAGAAAAAAATATTGCGTGTGGGGAAATTGTGGTTGCTGCTGGCAGCGCCCTTTCCCTGGCCTTCTTGGGGCAAAGCTGAGGCCTCTGGCTTCACGTTCGGCCACTGCGAGGGCGCACAGCCGGACGGTGTTGGGGCACCGAGGGGTCTTGAGGGTGGCAGGGGCAGCAGTGAGGTGCTTGCACATGGATTTGGTTCTTCACGAGTGCCTTGCACAAGCTGGTGTTGCTGGTGGCCAGCCTCATGCCATCAAGGCCAGCCTCACACCGGAGGCCCTGGCGCCTCGCCACCCCACTGTGGCCTCCTGAGAGAGCCAGGGGGTTAAAACCAGACAGAGGGGTTAAAAACTCGAGGAAACACCGGGGCTGGAGGCCGAGCCCCACGCCCACAAGCCCAGCAGGGAGGCTTTTTGGAAGCTCCCTGCACTTCCTCAACGGGCCGGGGAAACGAGGCCGCCCCGGGGCCGGGCTCCCCGCTGCCGCCCCGCCTCGAGCGGGGCCGGGACTGGGGCTGGGACGGGCAGGGAAGGGCTGGGCAGGCAGGAAGGACGGACGGACGGACGGATACACGGACACACAGAAGGACAAACAGACAGACAGACAGCGGCCGGTCCCGCTGCTGACAGGTAAGGGGGCTGCGGAGGCTGCGGGGCGCTGAGGCCTCCCGTCCCGCAGGGAAGAGGGGGGGCCGTGGCTTCGTCCCTTCCTGGCTGTCGCTTCCCCTTCAGCCCCCTCAACCCCCACCCCCAAAAAAAAAAAAAAAAAGAAATTAAGCCAGTTCCCAAATGGCTTCCCAACGCCAAGGCCCAAGGCGATGCGTGGCTGAAGGCTGAGCCTCGAAAGGAGGCAGCGGCTGGGGGCCCTCGCGGAGAGCCCCCGTGTCGGAGCAGATGGAAAGTCCCCGCTGCCAGGAATAATTTTGTAGGGACGGATGTTACGGAGCTGTAAGAGCGACTGGTGTGGCTCTGCTCCAGCCCCAGAGGCTTGGAGGTGGGTGAACAGTGAGGCCTTGGGAGGCTGGAGAGGCAGGGAAGGGGCTGTGGGCGCAGACAGGAGCGCTTCAGCTCCCCTCGAGATGGGGAGCGCCCGCGGGGCTCTGCCCGGACACCTGTGAGGGTTTTCTTCTTGCGCTGGGCAGAGCCGATGGCAGAGCCTTCACCCCGGAAAACAGGAAGCCCACAGGCTGAAAAAAAGCAGACGGCAAATAAAAGCTGCGAGATACGGGCAGCGCAAACATCTGCTTCTGGATGTCGCCTGCAAGGCTGGCCCAGAAGTCATGCAGTCTCCGGGTTTGGGGTGTTTTGCAGGGGAAGGGTTCGCTGTTGTCCATCAGAGCTTGTGCTCTGCTGGTGTTCCTAAAGCCAGGTCTGCTCTGACCGTTGTGCAACTGAACGTTTCTTCCAAAGAGAGTGTCGCTCCTCTGCTTTCAGTTTGGAATTTTCCTTTTTAACCTCTGTTTCTGCCTCTCCTTTTTTTTTTTTTTATTTTTCCCTCTTCCTTTATGAATGCGCTCTTTGACGGGAGGAACTCAGCTCTGAGCCGCTGCAGCTGTGAACTCAGAACTCAAAAAACTTGTAAAGGGGCTTTTACTGGCTGGCCTGGCGTTGCCACCAGCGTGTTCATCCCCCTGGGTGACGTGGGGACAGTGGGATGCTCAGGGGGGGAGGCGAGCCCCCTGCGGGACCTGCCCTCCTCTCTCCATCCCAGGCCGGCTGCAGGCTGGGCTCCTGCCGCTTCTGTGGCTGCCGTTCCCCGCTCTGTTCCCCCAGGGACTTCTCTGGGTGTTTTCCCTATGTTGAAATCCTCTCCAGCATCACGCCACGGGGACGTGAGTAATGCCTGCTGCGGCCGGCGCAGGGCAAAACCGCTCCCGTGACCCGCGTGGGTGCTGGCACCGCGTTGCTCGCCCCAGCAAATCGCTCCGCTCCCTCAACTGCCTTTGGAGAGGGCAGTGTTGTGAGGGGGCACCTTGCTCTTGGGCAAGAGGCTCCGTGTGTCAGGAGCCAGGGCTGATCCTGTGCCCAGCCAGCACCCCGTGTCCCCCCTGCCTCTGTCACCTCAGCAAAGGGCTGCGGGTGCAGGGAACAGCCGGGGGCAGCGAAGGTCTGGCAGCAGAGGGCTTCTGCTGGAGGCAGAAAGAGCAGCTCCCCACGCTTTATTTTTTTTTTCATGTTATGAAGTGTTTTGAGTCCAGAATAAATCATCCAGATCTGTGAATGCAGCAGATCTGGCACGTTTTTCTCGGTCACATGCAGAGCTCTGCTCTCGGTTACATGTGGTGCTCGGCGGGTGTGGTGCTTCTGTGGTTTGCGACGAGCGCGGCGCTTCCCCGTGGGCAGAGAGTGAAATCTGGGGAGAGGCTGGAAGGAGCCGAGAGCCCCCCGGGCAGAGTCACAGCAGGACCCCGGGCTGGGCTCCCCACCTCTGACTGACACCGGCAGCGTTGTTGCCATCAGCGTTGATGATGGTGCTGCACTGACATCGACTGCTGCTGGTGGCCGGAGGGCGTTAGGGCTGGGTTTGGGTTGGTTTGAGCTGTTTGCTTTGGTTGTCACTTGGGTTTGGTTTGAGCTGTTTGTTTGTCGTTTGGATTTGCTTTGAGCTGTTGGCACCCCTTAGCCCAGCGCAGACCCGACCGCCCCGGCCGTAACTCGGGACGGAGGTGGTGCACATTGTGCCACTATCGCCACTCCCAGCGCGGCTCCTGGGGCTGCCGAGGGGCTTAAAGCCGTGGCTCCCACATGTGTTTTTGCCATGTAATGGTGCCCGGGCACCCCCACCGCAGTGGGGACATCCCTTTCCCCAGGAAGCGATGAGCTCCTCGTTCGGGAGAGCAAACCAGGCAGCGTCCACGTGGCCTGGGCAGGGACGTGCTGCTTCCAGCCCTCCGTCCACAGCTCGGGGGCACCAAGGGGTTTCCTGCCTGGACCCGGCCCCGTTTGTGCCCGAGTGCTGCCGTGCAGGGTGGTGACCCTCCTTGGGTGGTGGCCCTTGTTTGGTGGTGACCCTCATTTGGTGACCCTCATTTCTCCCGCAGGTCCTAGACCAGATTTCGTGCTGAGGTGCCGGAGCTGTCTGCTCTGCCTGGCAGGTACGCAGGGGGCTGCACTTCCAGTACTGGAAGCCTCCCAAACCTCTATTTTTCAGGCTGTATATGTCAAAAAAATGACCTAAATGTCCTTTGTTTTTTCGTTTTAGGAACATGTCAGACGGCTTCTCCGTAAGTATCGGTGTCTTTTAAAACTGTGGGGCATGGTGGTGTTCCATTGCACGAAAGGGGGGGCTTTTGGTGGGATTGGCACCTGGGTGGGGCTCCACCTGACACTGGCTGCCCCACCTCACCCTCCTCCTCTTCCTTTCCCCTCTGTCCCCAGCTCGCCGACGCCTTGTCCACCTGCAACAACCCCAACCCCAGCGCCCCCGCGCCCCAAGGCTGGCCCTCCCCTGCCTGGGGGACCCAGCCGGCGCCTGGGGCCTTCCCGCCGTACCCCGGAGCACCGGGCACCTACCCCGGGTCACCAGCGGCGCCGGGGCCGTATCCTGGAGCTCCAGGGCCGTATCCTGGAGCGCCAGGGCCATATCCTGGAGCGCCAGGGTCGTATCCTGGAGCACTGGGGCCATATCCTGGAGCGCCAGGATCGTACCCTGGAGCACCAGGGCCAAATCCTGGAGCGCCAAGATCGTATCCTGGAGCACCGGGGCTGAATCCCATAGGAGCACCAGGAATGGGACCGTATCCGGGAGCACCGGCGGGACCAGGGATGGCTCCTCCAATGGTAACAGCTCCATCATAGCTTAAGGGTTTCTCTGTCCTCTGCCTGATTTTGCATGGCCACAGGAGGGACAATGGGCTGTGCGTCCCCAGGAGGGTGGCTCTGGGAGGCTGCACGCGCAGTCACAGTGCCACTGGGCTGTCCTGGTGTGTTGTCACGCCAAAACCCAGCCCCTGCCTGGGCGTAAATGTTCTGTTGCTTGTTGATGTGCTGCTCTGCTAACACCGAGTCCCTGTTCTCTCCCAGAAAATCCCCTTCGAGCTGCCCCTGCCTGCAGGCCTCATGCCTCGGCTGCTCATAACCATCACGGGGACAGTGAACCCAAACCCCGACAGGTACGGGGGGCGTCCAGCACCCTGGGGAGATGCGCTGGGTGTGGGGGTTCCGCAGGGTTAGGGTGCTGCAGGATGGAGCAGGGGGCTGGAATTCACTTTCTGTTCCTGAATGAACACCTGCAGTGTGTAAAATCAAACATTACACAAAATAATTGTGTTAAAGATGTCAGAAACGCCCTCTCATTGCCTAATGGGGGCTGCTGGTTGTTTTTTTTTTTGCGCTCGCTTGCTGCTGCTTTTGGCAAGCCCTGTAACAGAGCTCAGGGCTTTTGTAGAAAAGCAGCTAATCCATTACTGCCTTTGCAGATTTTCACTGGATTTCAAGAGGGGGCAAGATGTTGCCTTCCACTTTAATCCCCGTTTCAAGGAAGATAACAGAAGAGTCATCGTCTGTAATTCAAAGTTCCAGAATAACTGGGGAAAGGAGGATAGATCAGCTCCTAGATTTCCCTTTGAGCCTGGAATGCCCTTCAAGGTAACGAAAAAAAAATATTCAGTCTTAATGTGCAACAGCACCCACATTACGTGCTGGGAGGCTTTTATCAGGACTGTGTAACGAGACTCCCCGTAAAGTCCTTGATGTTTTTGCACAAGAAATCAGGGTCCTAGAGGCTGCTGCTTACGAGTAAACTGGCGGTGTGAGCAGTGCTTCTCAGTGCTTCTCCAGCTGCACAGGGCAGCAGATCTCATGGCACCGTTCCTACATTTCTTACCCCTTCCTGCTGGTCCAGGTGCCCATGGTATAACTTCCCCCAGTCTGTCATTCCTATTTATTACGACATCCTCCCTATTTACGCTGCCATTTTGCAGCAATGAGGCAGGTTTCTGTAAGGCATCCTTCCTTATAGCAGCCAAACTCTCTTCACAAGCTGTTTCTCCTGCAAAATGGGTGAACTCAGCTCTCACCGCATGAAATGTAGGATACTGCTACTTGAAAACACCGTCATAGTCATAAGACAGACACCATGAGCTAAAACACCAAGGAGGAAGAGTACGGCAGGGCTTTAGGAAGGCAAAGGTCAGTGGTGTTTTAGCAATGTGTGTCACCAGACTGGACTCAGCTGGTAGCAGCCCTCAGTCAGTGCTAACTCGCTAAGGATTAGGGCTTACAACTTTTTTCTAGATCAAGTCTGATGATTATTTTTGTTGCTGACTTGGCATTTTTTATTTCAGCTCCAGATTCTCTGCGAGGTGGATCACTTCAAGGTAGCAGTCAATGACGCTCACTTGCTGCAGTACAACTTCCGTGAGAAGAGGTTGAATGAGATCACCCAACTGTGCATTAACGGGGACATCACTCTCACCAGCGTTTTGACTACCATGATATAATTAAGAGGTTGTAATTTAATCACAAACTTAGTGCTCATAATAAGGTTGTAAGAGGTTGTAAGGTTGGTGTTGTACATGAATATTTTGAGGCAATAAAATACTTTCACAAGTAAAGTTAGTTTTTGACTAAGAAACTAAAAGACAATATCCTCCAGCAAGCTCAGAGTTCAAAGGTAGCGCAAAGGTGGAAGTAGCTGAATTTTTGCTGTAGCGATTGAATCTCTTTGCCAGAGGATAATGACTATGACCCATTTGTGATTTGTAAGGAGAGAAGTATGTGGGAAAGCTGTCTGCAACATACAGGCAGTGGTCCTGTGAATTAGGGCAGCAATCTTCAGCCCCGTCTTACCTAAGTACCAGATAGCCTCAGTTCATCTGCCAGGTGGAGCAGTTATTCCTTCTTCTCTGAAGGAATTAAAGTAGCATAGCAGAGGACTTCAGTTCTTTCCCCAGGGGAACCACAAGGGCAGGAATTGCAAGATCAAGCTGTGAAGGGGTTGTGCATGAGTCACAGCAGTGTCACTTCACTGAAGCTGCCCACTAGGCAACACTGGAAGACACGGAAAACTCAACAGCCTCTGATCTGACCAGAACAAGGTATTTCGGGAGGTCCAGAGATAAGCCTGAAGGAACCAAAATCTTCCCCCTGAGCTGTGGCTAGAAAAGTCACCCCCTTCCTTCTCTTCAAAGGAAGCTTCACTTGCATCAAAGGAAGCCATGACAACCAGCTGCTGCTGAGGGTGGTCCAAATCAGCACATCCTGTCACACTTCTGTCTCAAGGGAGATGCACGTTGTACTTGCGTTATGTACTGCATCACACCAGTCATGAGCCTTTTGCTTCTCTCAACTCCTCACTTCTCAGTCAAGACCAGTTTCAGGGTGGGGAGGAGTTTTATTGGCGAGTTCACCACATGAGTCAGGCTGGTAATAAAGTATGTTCCCTCTGAGTCATTCTCTAGTCTTGTCTGCAAAACAAGAACAATGCAAGAGCCACTATTGAAGTTTTCAAGGATCAATTCGATGCCTCATACCCTTTTATAACAGTCTCTTCGTTTATCCTTGGAGATAGCAAGTTACAACAGTCTTCAGACTTCCAGCAGATGCAAGCGCCGAGGCCAGCACATTAACATTGACTTAACCATATATGTCAGGTGCCAAAAATCCCTCGTTACCACTACTCATTGCAGTGTTGAGCACTGAACAGAGCAGGCAAGTCAGTAAGAGCTATCTTTTTGTAGTTGTCTGTAAAACCAGTAGGAAGTTCATTCTAGCACAGTAGAAGGAACCACAAGGAAGTTCATTCTAGCACAGTAACACCACGTCAAGTTGGCTTCCTCTATTTATTTCAGTGCAGTCAGTACACATCTTCCAGGTTAAAACTTCAGTCCAACGAGAAGCCCCAGCTGTAATGGCAATGCTTTCTACTGAGGGATTTGTGTTACATTTGCTTAGTTTAAAATAGAGTTTAGTGGAAGAACACGTGTACTACACTAAGGTCACCACTGCAAGAAGAAGCCCAGTCAGGTATTTCTTAAAAATGTAAGAACATGAGGTACTCATATATATACACACTTTATATTTGCATAGCAGTAACTGGCATGCTCCTTGTGCACAAATGTATCAGTTCAGGTAAGAGAATGCATAAGGAACAAGATGCGAGAGGAGGCTGATGTTAACAGGCCAGATGTTCAAAGAAAGAGGTTAAGAGACTCACATGAAAAAGGGAAGAGAGAATGGGGTTTAGCTTGAAGGTACTTAAGGACACAGCTGAGTATCTAAAAAATCAATGCCTACTTGACACACCGCAAGGAGAAGATACTATCTGACCTTGAAATGCTTGTTCTAATTTCTACTGTCGCAAAGCAAGTGATTGTTAAACACCAGGAAGAATCCCACAGGAAAGAATAACATGAATCAAACCTTGTCCCATCTGCTGATTAAGCACAGTTGATGTGCAGAATACTGGAGCCAAAGGGTGCAATAGCACCCTCCCAACACTGACTGAATACGAAACAGTGCTTTGGGGCAGGTAACAGGTTGAGTCTCCCCCTCAGAGGTGCCCTCACACCACAAACAGGGCAGAGGTGCAGCTGCTTTCATAGGCATCCGTTACACAAATCTTATCCCAGCTCCTGTAGAAAGAACTCATGAGATAGGAAAAGTCAAGACAGAAAAGCTTAGAGATGAACAGTTTTACAACTTGAAGTAGACAGGAAATACATGAAATTATACAAAAATAAAAGTATTTCAGGTTGGAGTCAGAATATGCAGTCACTGGATACAGCAGGAATAACCAGCAAACACCACCACTACTATACAGCAATATTTACAGTGCACCGTGACTGCACCATAACACAGTTACAAAATATTTTAACAAGTTCCACTATAAAATACTACAGGTATCACACAAAACACAGTTCATGGGTTGCAGACTATTCTAAACATCCTCTGTTTTTTTCCCTTATGCAACTTACACATTTTGAATTTCAAGTCACTCATTTTTCCCCAGAGGAAGGAAGAGGAGAAAATACAATAAGGTCACTGAACGTTTCAGCTGCTGCAAGCTTCTGGACTTTGTTCTTGACCGGAGTGAAGGGCAGCTCACCATCCAGCATCGGCTGCGAGAGAAATCAGTGTGAAGTAAGCATTCAAGCCACAGTTATCTGCTTTACAAACCAGCACTGCAAGAACACATAAGATAAGCTAACAGCAAATTCCTCTCCCTAATGGCATCTGTGAAAACAGCAGACCAACAGCAATTACTGACAGGCAACTGCTTACTTCTGTCAGGTACCTGCCTGCTTGGAAGGCCACACAACCATCAAAGTACAAAAACGAGCAGAAATTGCTTTTGATAAGACAGGAGAAGCACACAGTTCTCTTGCATCTCAGTCAATACTGCGGACACATCACAGGTTCAGAACACGCGAAGCACAGACCTGCCAGGAAGACCTGAAACCCTTCCTGAAAACTACAGCAATTCAGTAGATGTAAAAATACTGAAACGTGCTTGCTTTTAGGTGGTATTTTGAACTGCGGCTCTTGCTTTGACAAAGGAATTTACCACTGTACCAGTGTAAGAAGTAAGGAATTCTGCAAATTTATTTCCAGACGTAACATAAATGAATAGGTGGTCCACATTTTGAAGACACTCATTACTTAAAGCAGTAAGCTATGTTTTAGAGAGGATTTTTTCCATGCAAAACCAAGGAAGCTGTACAGCCAAGTTCTTTCAACAATTTGGAAGGTTTTGTACAAATGCCTCTCCCTGGTGAATATTACTTCTGGCTGTAATAGATAAAGCTATAGAAAAGGAATGGAATAAGTCTTGAAAACTCCAGCAAGGAATTGGAAGGAAAAGGCCAGGCAGTTCATAATGTTAGTAAATATTTACAAGGAAATCCACAAGAAATGTAATTTAAACGATCAATCTAATGAGATCAGGCATTCTTTCTGTGACAAATGTCTCAATTCATCCTACACTCAACATGTGTACTCAGCCAGTACAGGGATTCAGGAATTGTGGCCTGAATTTATCAGAATAAGTTGCATGAACTGACTTGATAACATCATTTTCCAGGGTTTAATTTATTTCATGTAGTAACTGATTCTGCAGCAAAGGTTAACAGTACTGTAAGCAGCAGATTGTTGTAGTCAAACTTAAGGGTCAACTTACCGTATCAAAAGGATTTCTGTCAAGGGATGTCAAATCACTACACAAAACATCTGAAAAAAATATTCTTAAGGTTAGTCTGATACTGCTGAAGCTGAACAAAGTTTTGTTTTCTGTGTTTACCGAAGGAAAAATCTAAATGGTCAGCACTTGCTTTTACTGCAAGCCTTTTATATCAGCTTTCTGCTTCACACATCACAGGGAAACTACAAAGAAAAACCAGGGGAACTGTTTGCTCACATGCAAAGCATGAATAAATCATACTAGCTAATGTAGGTTTTGCTACAAGCATGCCTAGATTAACCAAGCTACAACGACAGCGCTTTCAAAGCATAATATTTAGACCATCAAAACTTTAGATTAAACATAACCACATTGACTACACTAAGCAGCATAAAGATACACACCTGGTTGTTGTATTTTTGGTTCTCCATACTCAGATAAATTAGTCTCTGTGCACATGTCCTCCTTCTCTGGGCTGCCCATGACAACATCTTGTCCCTGTTGTTCTGGTGCCGATAGTTCCATCTCTTCCATGCCATCCATTACTTTCAACTCCCTGTTAGAATTTTCCAGCACCTGAAAAACACGAATTAACTGTTCCTAATGCTCCGTGAGGCTAAGATGTCAGCTATATTTGCTTCCCAGAGAGTGGAAAAGAAAGCCTTAGTGAAATTAGTAGGACATAAGGCAGTTCCAATGACACAAGGAAGCCTTATTTTCTGTTTCGTCTGCTGTAAAAGACAGTTGGTCAGCTTTTGATGCAGAAAGCACAAAGGTAAAGAGGTAGCCAGGACATTCAAGGGACGTGAGCTTACAGAAACCAGCACATCTGTGTCATGTTAAGCCGAATCCATACATCTGATCTACAGATATTATAGACAAATCAGAAGAGAGTGGGTTTGAACTCCAGTCTCTGTACAAAAGAGGCAGAACAATGCTGGTAGCTTAACACTGATTTATTTCACATGGACTATTTCCCAAACACCCTTGTAATCTCAATATCATCTTAAAGAGGGTATGAAGGAAGTTCTTCCACATGAGAAAAAGATTTGGAAGTTCCAGTGCCAAAAGCGTTCTGAGGATGTTCCCTAGTGAGACTTTACTTGAAGGAAAACCCTATCAGAAATACTGATTACGAAAGATTCCCTACATAGCGGCATCACTAACAAGCAATTTCTCATGTGACGTGGAAAGGATGAAGTAAAAGGAATAGGAGCAAATTTGTAACCAAGATTTTTAAAAAATGCAGGTATGTATGCACATGCATGTGTGCATGCATATGTATGAATAAAGCCTGCTGTAGCCATGCACACATCCAAGCAGTCAAATAAAAATTAAGATCCTACATTTCCAATGAGTGGTACTGAAGGATGACTAACTCCAAAGAACCGGCCTTCACTGAGTAGCGCAGTACTGCCTAAATTATGGAGGCCCCATTCCAGTTTAAGGATTTTTTTTTTTTTTTAAACTCTAAAAAGGAGTCTGCAGGCATCTCAGGTCATCCATTTCTGCACTGATACTTGTATTGCTAACAATGCTCTTGCTACACCTTTAACCAGTGGAACAGCCTAATTGTCTGTTATGGGAACATGAAGACCCAGAGAGCTAGATAATACTGTTACTTTTAGTCTGGGAAGCCAAAGGCAAAAGCAGCAGCAGACCCTACTGATGTCTACACTGAGAAGGAAAAAGTAACAGCCTGAAGAATACAGAAGACTTCCTGATGAATATTGGATCAGACATCCAAGTGTCCAGAGCTAATAAAAAAACTACTAAACCATCAAACCAAGTTGGGGCACCCTTATCCTGAGAGGATATTTCCTGACAGGAGTTCAGCTCAGGACAACAGAGCAACTAATGGACAAGCTTTGAACACAGAAAGCCAAGTGTCCTCAGAGAGGCTCCAGGGGGGTTTTCCTCTCGGTAGGTCTTCTCAGGTAACTCGAGCTGGCACAACAGACAGACTTGAAGCATCATGTTATGCCTCCGCTGCTGACAGGAGGCAGTACTTTGCAGTGCTGATTGCAACATGCAGCTCCTCACACACATGGATCATTATTAATCAAATTCTAAGATGTGCACAACTTTACACATGAGTATTATTTTTTTTTTTGCTAATAGTAGAGAACTATTTAAAGCACATACAGGAACGATGCACGACTTACCTTAGATCCCTCCACTGTGTCAGCAACAGGAGTGGGTTCCTGTGCATCTAGGGAAGCGCTGAAAGAAAAACAAAAATATTTTCATTCTTCTCAATCATTTTCAAAGATTTTTTACTTACCCAACTGATCTTAAAATTAGTTCTGCAATTATGCTTGCAGGTTTGGCACTAGCCAGCTATATAAAACTTCCTAGGCAAAAAATAAAACTTCTACCCCAGCAACGAAATTACATTTGGACAAAAGCTCTTCACGTTTGCCTGAGGGAAGGAAAAGACACAAGGACTTCACAACACCTTCATCCCTGCCAAACTGGAAGGTAACACTTAATGGGCATTGGTATTAATTTTTCAAATTAAAACTGGAAAATTACTTATACAAAGTTAAATTAAAGCTGCCTTAACATGTCTACCTGTGTTCAAGACAACCACTAGGGAGAGTTTTTCCAGTGGTAAATTGGTGCGTATTCAAATTTTGTGCTGGCTGGAAGCCTTTGAGTGCTGGCGTTGTTTGTTTTGCAGTTGTATCCTCGGGGTTACAAAGAAGAGAAGAATTGCTCTGCAAAGTTCTGCTGGATGATCTTGGAGTCGCCAGATCTTCAGAAGTCTGCTGGGAAGATCTATGAGGTTTCTTTGAAAGCAAGTCTGAAAAAGAGCATTTCATGTTTCATTACACTACAGTGCTTTCCAGAAGATGAAATTAACTGTTAGGATTCTAGCTAGGAGCACACTAGTTTTTATGCTTAATTGTTTTTATAAAATGTTATATTATGATCTTATATACACTGCAAGTAGAAATTGAAAACGGTGACAAAAGCAGCTCTGTAAGTTAAGCTACCTTCACTCCAACTAAGCAATTTGGTAATTACCATCCCTTCACAAAACCTGGAATAACAAGATTTGCTGTTCTTATTAAGAAGTACATATGGTGAAAGGCTTTGTCATTAATTTCAATATTCCACATTAGGTAACTCTGAAAGAATTAAAGAGACAGATTCATAATTGTTTTTTTTTTTTTTTTTTTTTATAGAATTCTGTAATTGTTCAGAGTTACTCAAAGCTTTTCAGGTCTCCTCTACTAACAGGAAGCATACTAAAAGATTACTGGTCTTGTGAGGAGAATCTACCTAAATTGGGAAATTCAGTCATCTTCTGAACTATAAATATGGGAGAAGCAGAACAGCTCTGAAAGAATCAAGGATTACTGAAGATACTAGCTTCACAGATTTAAGTAAGATAGATGCTGAAAATAAGGTTGTATTTGGATTGCCTGCTCAAGAAAAGCATTAGACTGCTTTTATAGCAGACAGGAATACATTACAACTTTGTTGAACATGAATACTGATCACAGATTATATTGTATTTCATCTTTGAAGACAGTAGTGAAAGATTTACTACACAAAAATTCCAATTCACATCTTACAAATAAAGGACATCAGCCTGCATTGACTTTGATGAATGGGTTGTCAGCTAAGTCCGAAGCTCAAATTAAAACTCCATTACTAAACACATTCTAAAGAAAAAAACCGAACCACCTGCTTTTACCTCTGAGTCTAAGCAGGGATTCCACGTTGCCATAATTGCTTAAAACAGTACAATCATATAGAACAGTTTACTTTGGTTTCCTGATGTAACTAACCATTAGCTGAAACATGAATTGTGCCCAGCACAGGAACTGTATCCAGTATAAATAGCATAATTCCTTCCCAGTGAGCTTGGTTCAAATCTTTTAATTTTTTTCAGGTCATAGAAATCATGATTAAGCTCCACTTACCTGGAAAGTTTTTCACAGGGCTTTCAATTCTGAAAAATCCTGCTTCAAAAACCACTTTTTCTACCTCTGGTAGCTTATTCTGATGCGTACAATCAGCAGCTCCATCATTCTTCATTTTGTCCCTCATAGCTGCTTTTACAGCAGCAAGTCTGTTTCGGGCAGCAGTTCTTCCAGCTGCTCCCAGCTTTGGTTTGGACACCCCATTTGGAACAGTCTTTTTCTGAAATTGAAAGTCAAGGTCTCATTTGGAAGGTTCAGACAGAGGTAACTGCATATGAACATCTTCACACACAGCTGCTGGCCACACAGACAGCAGCAGGCAACAGCATTGCGGGAGACAAGATCTCTGTTCATCTCCAGAATACCACTGAGTGCCATTCAGTGGTTAAGGTCAGGTTTTGATGACAATTTTAAGTATTTCTCATGCCAAGTCTGTAGTTCATTAATACTTGTTGTAACTTTCTTAAAACTTTTTTTTTCTTTTAGCATTTCTAGGTAATGCTTTTGAGAACAGTGGGATACAGGGACTCCTAGTGGCAGGGAAATAAAGTAACTGCAAGGCAGACACTTAACTAGAAAAGTCTCTACTGGCATTTAATTTTTCAAGTTCTGTGTCTTGCATCATCTGTATGGTTCTGACATTTATGGTCAGTTCACACAGACCACATTTCCTCCGGCTTCATGCATCTGGAGTTTCTTATCGACCACCATATCTTTTTTTATGATTAGTTGAGCAGTCTCAAGGAGCTGTACAGAGTTTAGGCAATGTGAATATGATTCTTGATCTTCAATCAATTAGAAACAGTTACAGATTTTGAACCGAAGCCAATAAAATAGCTTACATTAAAGCTTATTTTGCAATAATCAATAACGTGTTTTGGATAGCATCAGATCCATTTATGCTTAGAGAAGTAGTAGTGTAACACTACCCATGATCTTGTTTTAATGACACAGATAAAATTCAGCACTCAGTGCTTAAAACTGTCAGGCACTGCCAAATTCCTCTGTAGCAGCTTTATCAGTTAAGTCAGTGCCAACACCAGTGGCTCAGAGGAAGTTTTACACCTGAAGGGTAATTTCTGTTCCAGATTCTTCCTAGTAAGACTTACTAGCAAAGACTCTGATGACTTCAAGAGTCCTTAATTCTTAGTTTTAATCTTGCCATACAAAAGAGGCAACTAATATCACAAACACCAACTGTAAGTGCACATGGGAGACACAAGGAAAAAGGGTGCGCCTTGAGATTAACTTGACTGAATAGATGTTGATGATAATGTTCAAATAAAGATGACAGATGAATAAGGCTTTAGAAGTAACTTGCATTTAAGAAGAGTACTCATTACTGCAATAGCTTACAAATGGTTTTAAATATGTCAACACACTTGCATCTTGATGCTTTACGAGACGCACTTCAGGCTTTATTCATACCTTGACAGTTTCTTTGCTCGGGACATCAAGTGGTTGCCACTCATTGTCTTGAAGCATCTTCAGATTATCAAATTTTTTATTCACATCTTCAATCTATTGGAAATCCCAGAGAAGTCCAAGTTTACTTCACAAGACTTACCAGATTTACAGAAAAATGTTTTACGAAGTTAGATAACAATTTAAGCATTGTACATTCAGTTACTTTTGATTTAAATACAGAAGCAAACTAAACCTCCAACCAATAATAAGTATGGAATGTTCTCATGCAGTTGACAGAACAGTTATGCTAACATACACGAGACCCAGGTCTCATTTCTTTAGTTTAAAGTCAGTAGCAGAAGTATCGAATGATTCAGCAAGATCTAATACGCATAGTGGTAATCCTGGGGTGTGTATAATGGTATTGTGGGGCTGCATTAGGCAAGGCATTGCCAGCAGGCTGGGGGAGGCAATCCTTCCCCTCTACCGTGTGCTGGTGAGGCTGCACCTTGAGTACTGCATCTATCTTAGGGCTCCCCAGTACAAGAGACATGGACATACTGGAGAGAGTCCAGGTAAGGGCCACAAAGATGTGGAGTGTCTCCTATGAGGAGAGAAGAGAGCTGGGACTGTCCAGCCTGGAGAAGAGGAGGCTCGGGGAAATCTCAGTCTTTAAATAGTTGAAAAGGAGGTTGCAAAGAGGATGAAGCCAGGCTCTTTTCAGTGGTGTCCAGTGCCAGGACAAGAGGCAGTGGGCACCAGTGTGGAACAAAGAAGGTTCCCTCTGGACATCAGGAAAAACTTTTTTCACTGTGAGGGTGACCAAGCACTGGCACAGGTTACCCAGAACAGTTCTGGAGTTTCCCTCCTTGGAGATCTTCAAAAGCTGTCTGGACATAGGATCCAGGGCAGCCTGCTCTGGGTGTCCCTGCTTAAGCAGGGAGGGCGGACCAGACCGCCTCCAGAGATCCCTTCCAACCTCAACCATTCTGTGATTCTGGGGGATAATGAAAGAGCTGCTTTACAACCTGCGACAGCGCTCACATTTAAGGAATGCGAAAGAGTACATTGTATAGGTAGTTACACTAAACCAGCTTGAGTCTTCCGTTGTTTAGGAGATGCCTCATGCAAGCTTGTTTGCCCTTTTAAGCTGCTGGCTTGAACAGCTTCCTGATGCAGTCTGCACTTGTGACATCCAGTGGCTACAAACTAGTTCTGCAGCAGTACCTTCTCCCTTACTGGTGCTCGATGCAACAGCCTTGTTTTCCTTCAGCTTTGTAATGGAGACACTTGCCTTATTTGCTAGGAAGGCCAACACAAGGCTTGTCTACAGCAGGTCTGTCACTGAAGGAACAAGTCCTTTACATCATCCCCAAAAATGCGAAAGACAAAAATTGAATGCAAGGTAGGGCAGAGTTAGCAGCTCTGTCACTCCATGTTTACCTACGGGAAAAGGCGCGGATGCACAGGAGAAAAACTGCCCCCAGAGACACAGTAAGCACAGGAGAACCCTCTTTTTCATATTACTGGTTCAAAAAATGTTCTCCTCAGTATCTTGGATGTTCAAGAAGCAGGTCAAACCCATATGCTTCCTTGAGGGAATTCAAGACCTACAACTAGGACCCTAGCATTAAATTAAATGCAAAGATGGATTTATTACAAGTTCCTTTGGTGAATGCTGATATATGAAAAACTGCTGAGACATTTTGAACATTTAGAATATTATACTTCCTTCTGAAACCAGCAGAAACAGAGAGATGGTTTTCTACCACCCAGCTGTCCTCTAAAATGTTGTTGTAGTTTCTGCATTATTGGCATACTGAAGAATAGAACCACTACTTTCAGGTAAGTTCCAGGAATAGCTCCCAGCTTGTGGTCCTGGTGGACACTGTGACCAACTCCTCACTCCAAACCAGATGGAAATCTGGCTACATGCCTTCATTCCAGAAAAAAAGGTCCACATCCACAAGATGACAACAGGCAAACCAGTCCATGAATTATAAACCACAGTATAACATCAGATATTATTCATCATTAAGGAGTGTTAAACAAGGACCTGCTTTTTTTTTTTTAATATACTGGAAAAAAAAACAGATTTTGGATTTTCAAATGAATAGTTTCAATCCATTGCTTGTTAGTTACCCCCATCTTATTTATTTATTCTAGTAGATTAACATGCAAGTACATACCTGAAAATAAATCATATCCCAAAATCCATCCAAGTCTGTGCATGTTGTTTCTTTTTCACCCCGTTTAAATTCACAGTTATCCACCAATCCTTCGAACTGTTTAAACCTTTCTGCTATCAGCAGTCTTGTCTGACCAACTGTTGTGCGAATGAGATCTTTAGCTGATAGTAACAGAAAACAAAAGAAAGTATAACTTGAAATAACCCATCATTTCACAATGGAGGTAAATAAGTACTTGAAGAGTTTAGAATCTATTGCTTCAACTATTTTGAACTGTTCACACCTGCAATACAATCAGTCTGGAGCATACCTATCCACTGAACTTCTCTAGGCTTGCTTCTTTCAAAGAAACTTTACCAACCCAAAGCCTTTAAGGCAAAAAAACTGACAAGTTAACCAGTTTCTTCACTAAAACTAAGTTTTAAAGTTCACGCATTTAAATATACTGACAGAAAAACTATTGTGATAGGCACCTCAGTGTCAACTACTACCATGTCACATACTAAAGTTTTAATATTAGAAGATGAAGCATGCCTTTTTGTCTTGAGACAGATACAACTCTGATGCAACTTTCACTATGGGCTGCAGGCTACTTTGCAAATATACTCAGGTACATAAACCTTCTTCTGTTACCTTCGGTTACCGTAACACCCCTTTCAGTGCCTATTACAGTTCAGTCTTACCATCCTCTGGAATGTCCAGCTCAAGTTTTCCATCCCACTGAAGGCACTGAGACATCAGCCTCTCTGTCTCAGACTGAAGAATGTTTCTAAAAATAAATAGTGAAAAATATTTTTTGGAGAATATTTGGAGAATAACCGTTGATTATTGCTGTCCTTTCACTTTCAGCGAAGCTAGGCAGTCTTTGAGCAGAACCCATCAGATAGTTTTAATTTGCTGACTAGCTGAGATTCAATTTGTGTTTTACTGCTTTCGAGCTTGTATTCCTTAGGACAAGGCATTAGCCTCCAGAATTTTATATTCTTTACTTACACTAACAACACAAAAGGGAAGACAGGAATAAGTATCTACTGAGGTTGCTGGTGACAGACACCAACCACTGTGAACTGTTTTCAAGATGTTGTATTACTCCTGTTAAGGACCTCAGAAAGGACAACAGCGAAGCAAAACAAAAAGACACAAACCTGAAGTAGGGCACGTCATGCTCTTGCTCTCTTATATCATCTGACTTTGTTTCAAGTGCTCTCACATCTGTAGAGACAGGAATTGTTTCATTTGATCTCTGAATGGAAGTCTTCTCATCTGAGTCTCTTGCTGAAATATGTTAAAGGCACTTATTCAGAATTTGGTGAAAACTAAAAAACACTGAAGTGATAAACTAATTGTGAACTTTGTACCTTGTTCTCCTTTCAGACTTGTAGTGATTTGCTGCTCTTGAAGGTCTTTAAAAAAAGGTGAAATTTGACTTTTTGAATCAGGCTCTTGTTCCCAGAAAAACCTAGTTTTACTGGATTTTTCAACTATATTACTGGAAACAAACAAACAGAAAAAGAGGTATGCTTAGAGTTAAGACACATTGAGAAACTGACCTCTAACATGGCCAAACACATAAGACTGAAAAATTTGGAAGACTACCTTCCATTCAATGATAGACAACACGAGCTGTTAGTGTTAAAATAGACACATCTGTGCATAGATATCTATGGCACAGTCCCTCGTATATGGAGCTGCTCTACTTCTAAGGCACAGGCAGGATTATGCATTATATAGCTCGCTTTGCTGGTATATTATGTCCACTTTTGATTAAGCAACAGTAGCAACCACGATCAGGTGCTTCAACATCAGAACGATTTGTTACATGTGGAATCTCCCTACAGAAAGATCATGTTTTCTGTAGCGTCACAAAGTTTCACTTATATTTATAAGGCCACTTATGTTTTAGGACATTATAAGTAAGAATCTTACACTGGAGATTTTGAAAAATCCCAGAAGGCGTTAGGTGTCAAAAAGGCATTTGCTCTAGAAGGAGTCATGGGTTTAACTTTGTAGGTTGTTAATCCATCTAATGGCTGAAACACAAAGTTTTGAGGTGCAAAGGAGCGTGTTCTGGGTCTCCCTGGAGCAGAGTTGTTCTTTTCTTCAGACGTCTGTTCCTCTCTAAGTTCTGATGCTGAACACGTCACTGGATCCAGCTGAGCATTTTCGTTCACTTTATGTTCGAAAGGAATTACCTGCACAAATAGATAAAGCAAACACTATATTATCAAATCAATGAGCATGAGTATAGGAACGGGCTGAATTATAACATGACTGTTTGAAAGCCATCAGGAAGGGAACGATTTCAGGTAATTTGCTTGCTACAACAGCACGCATGTACAGAAGTCTTGATTTACCATAGGCCCAACTGGCTTTTGAAAACTGCAAATCGTTTTTGCAGCAGGGGTAGCACTTGACCACGAGGAATGTAACAATCCACTGAAGGGGACAGAGTAGCAGAACACCTGGTCTACCAGAGCAGTAATTAAAATTAGCAAATGCTTGCTCCCACTGCTAAAAAAAATGCTTTAGTGTGATAAGCTCCTCAAGAGCTGAGTTACTGGTTCCAACCGAGACTAGGTCTGTTGAATAATCACAGTTTATTCACATATCCAAAGACTGAAGAACAAGCTAAAAAAAGCTGATAGCTGAGGAATGCAGTCCAAGACAACGAGAATACAAGTGCAGTTAGGACTACAGAACGTTGTTCAAAGAGGAAAAAAAGTTAATCAATAAGTTGAGTCCACATTCCTATGAGATGAGTGACTAGACAATCATACAGAACACATTTCTGAGATACCTACACTGGGATATTGTTAGCTCAAACCAGCCAAAAGACTTCAGACTCTTTTTCAAGAAAATATCCATCTTCAATCTGTTGGAAATCTTGCTATACTTTAGATACCCTTGCTTGGAATGTAAGCTTTGAATTAAAATTTTAACAGATTTGTGACAAGATGACTGAGGTTACAGCAAGGGTTTGCAAACTGGCAGCACAAAGTAACTCCTGCTTGCAAAGAAGTACTTACTTGAACCAAGATGTAAGTGCCTTTTACCTCCTGTCAGTATTTGTGCGTGATTGCACCAGCTTTAAGACAATCCTAGAGCACAGCTGCAGTTGCTGAAATAGGACTGGGGATGGGAAGTGTGGGGGGGACACTGAGTGAGAGGGGAATTACAGTGTAAGGAAGGAGAAAACACGGATGATTCTTGCACAGGACTGTGAGGGCATGAATGCATAAGCAAATTGTTCAGCAACCTGGGTTGGAGGGCTATGACGAATTCAAATACTGTGTTCTCTATACTGAGGCAAAAAAAGTTCAGTTCCCTTTGTCAGGGCTATAACAAAAACAACTACCTTTAATTATAATAAATCTTTTAAGGAAAAATATTCTCAGGTATGTTCTTGGTGGTTCAAAGCCTGAAAAAGCATTTAATTCTCAGCTTCTAAAGTCTTGTACTGTTAACTTGAGCATCAAAAGGATACATTCAGAGCATGTTACAAAAAGGAATGAATTGCACAAAATTACGCACACTAGATAATATCAGCAAAATGAGCAGGCCTTTTTTTCTTTAAGGAGTTGAAATATCACATCTAAGACGTTATGTAAGACCTCTAATTTAAATTCATGGTCCAAAACTTGAGGATTAGTAAACAAGCCATCCAAACAAGCAAATCAAATTTGGTCTTAAGTTTTAAAAATAAGACAACTTAAATACTTACAGCTTCTTCCCAAGATGTAGTTTATTAGTGAACTTCCTATTACCTACATGCCCGAGTACAACCACATTTAAGCAACGGTTTCACTACCATTTGTTACTCTTAACTCAGTTTTACTGCTTTTCCATTTCAAATATTAAATGACCTACCTCCATGACACCAGGTTTGACTGCTTTCTTCTCCTTTGCTACATTTGCTGTCTTTCTCTGTGACTGGTTACCTAGAGAGAGACAAAATCTAGAAGGTCAAAAGGCATCTGATTAAGGCAACTGATCACTGATCTTTTCAGAAGATTGACAAAAAATTCTGGTGGTTAAAGACAGGGAGAGGTTGTTTTGCTTCTCAAGTAAGTGGCTAGAGGGCAGATGCCTGATTGCAAGAGTTCATTCAAAAGAAAACCTGAACTAGGATTGAACAGCCTATTAAGAGATGTATCACCAGGAGAGGAAAAGGGATTCATTAAGCCATTAGTCTTTAGATGTTTTCATATACTAAAAGAGTTCGCTTCATTTCCTTAAAGGCTGAAGAAATACTGTTAAGTCAGTTCGAGTTCAGATTTTTAATTTAAGTTTGGTATACAACTTCCACAGGAAAATTGAAACCAACACTATTGCAGCTGTACTTTCAGCCTTCTGTCATATATAATACAAGGGACACTGCAAAACGTTTTGGAGAATACCCTGAGGACAAGGTAATATTGCTAAAAGTTTCCCCTAGCTTAGTAAACAAACATGGACGAAGGAAAATTCCTGACTTGAAGAACATAGGATCTCATCTCTTCCAGAGGCATCTGTTCCTGATCTTATTAGTCACACATCCTTAAACAGTGATACACCAAACTGGCAAATCTTTCCCAGTTCTGTTTTCGTGCTTTCAGTCTGTAATTACCATATGCATATTGATGCTCCACACTGATGGATTTTACAGGAAACTGTCCAATGTTAGTTTCAACACCTTGATTTCAATATTGCAATAGAGTTCCAGATGAGATTTGAAGTGATAGAGTATTTAATCCTTCTCTTACATGACAATTTGGCATGATTTACATACGGTCTATCTTTTCCAAGGAGACAGCTACACACCAGGATAGTGAGCTAAGTTCGGCGCAAGCTGATATGCATCTCTACAGCACAGAATACCGTAGATAAGCAAGATCCTAAAGACAAAACTGTTCTCTAGCATATCATTTGACAATATGTTTAGCAGCAGCACATACACATAAGCGTTGCTTCCAGCGTTCGCTTACATGGCACTGGGCAGGACATCTCTTTACAGCACACTCTGTCAAATGCTTACGTTCAGCTACACAAGATGACTGTATTTACTGCCTCACTTACCAGCAGTAGCAGTAGTTTTTGGCATCTGCCTAGCTGCAGAGGAGGCTGCTCTGGTGATTCTTACATTTGGGGCTGTCTGGACCGCAGTCTGCAACACTAAGAAACATTAATTCCAGAGATAAGCTTTCTAAGGAGCTGCATTCAAGCAATATAAGTGAAAGCCTCAGTTTTGTAAAAATCGAAGTTGTACCAGCAATTATCAGTTGCATTAGTTTGCCAGAATCGTCAGGAGGGGTGTTTTTTTGGTCACTTCCATGCAAGCAGAGCTAAACATGGACAGCCCAGCTTAGCCTTGGCATCAAGGATATTGACAGAAGATGGTTTTGTTGCACAACAGTACTTCCAGGATCTTGCTAACAACAACGTACCAGTGTGCTAAATGCTACATAAAAAGCTCAAGAATCCCTTCTCAGTGTTCACTGCTATCATAGACGAATTCAACATTTCCATTATGATGCTCGTTACATGAAAGTATTCTAAGGTGTGAATTAAATAAAGTATTCTTTAATTTGAGTCATCCTCAAATTATTTTCATTAAATAGGACTCGGATTCATATACTATATTACACATCTTCGTAATTGTCATCTATGTTTTAGTACTGTTTCTAACTTCCTTATTTCCTTCAAAAATGATATTCTCTTGCACAAAAACATTAACAAGCTCTTTATTTCATTCTCTGCCTTTCTATATCTGCCTGAAATCCAGTAGCCCCACTTGGTTGCTGTTAATGGTATTTCTTTTTATTTTTTAAATGTCATTCTACTTGCCACATAATTACTGCTTGACAAGTTGGGAAGAAATTACTAGATAAATAACTATAACATCTGATTTATCCAAATGTTCACTTCCCTAACATTTTCATACTAATGTTTAAATACATATAATGCATATTCTTGATTCAACAAAAAGCATTATCGAGTCTGGTGGATGATAATTTTTGAAAAAATAAATGTTTCAATTGTTATACCAAGCACTGATAATGGATTTTCTCAATATTCTCTGAAGGTGTGAATGAAATTTATTTAAGTAGACATCTGCTGCTTGCTGATTTAATTACTTTAGTGATATGAAATTCAGTTCGCCCCGAATTATGGAATATCATGTGTTAACATAAGTATTCTACTTGACTTAGCATTATCAACTTAAGGCATGGACATCACTGTGCAACCAGAAAATTTATAATCAAAGGTATTCTATTTGCTTAAACAAACGTGACATGTTTTTTCTCTTTTACTCTGTTTTCTCCATAAAAGTATGGAATCATCACATGGAAAGTCCAACAACTAGACAGACACAGAAGGGGCTGTCGTAAAATATGAAAACATAAGATCGTACTTACTTATTGAAGCAGACAATCACACATTTAGTCAGTTACATTACTGTGTATCAAAAGTTTGGGCTCTTATCTCCTACGTTATACGCTAATATGCTCTACCAGCAGGCTATTCTCTAGATTTTTTCCAATGTTAAATGTAACTTGTATGACTTAGAGAACAGAACCAATGGCATATCTGCTGTATAGATCCACACTTCACTCAAAATATTTACAGCTTATATAATCAACTGTTTTTCAGACTAGTCACAATAACAAAATAAAATCGTATTTTAATTGTATCAACTATCCTTCACCTTTCCAGGTGAAGCCATTTGATCTTCTCTAACAGCAGCTACATGTGCTATTTTTCTTAGAGACAAACAGGAAGCTCTGCACAAGTCCAGCTGCGGAGGCAGCGAGCAGTCATACAATTCTACTTACTGATCTTTTCCCTTCGCTAGGCTGAATAATCAGTAACCAGAACTGCATTAAATATCCTGCATTCCATTTCCCAACGGCAACGAGTACATGCAATACCTAGAGCCACAGGCTCAACAGTTTATCAGCAGCTGTTCTTCTTGTAGCTGGTAGCAATGGTCATCCTAAAAACTGACTTATTCCCTAAATCCAAAAATGAACTATGGATCTCTCCCAAAGATGTTCCTCGCCTCACTCCCATAATATGACAACTGACTCAGAAGAATAAAACAGCAGTGCCCTTGCAGATTCAGATGTAAGGAGCATTCTACTTCCATACCTTTCCCTTTTTCAGCCATTTTGTCTGTACTCTTCTGTTTACATCCTGCTTGCGTAGGGCGCACGCTATGCCCGTTGGCACAGACCTGCAAAAGAAGATTGCATTTTATGAAGCATCGGATTTCCAGAAATGAAATAGCCCAACTTCTATCCTCATCCTTCTATCCTAGCCTCCAGTAAAACAAATGGCCAAGTAATTTGGCACAATGAGCTTTAAAGAGTAAAGAGAAGTTAAAGATAACTAAAATAGCTCATTTTAGACATGCGTTAACATGTTATCTGTCTAATTAGGAATTCGCAAAAAGAATGAAGAAAATTGAAGAAACTGTTTAGTTTACTTTGAAAATAGGTGCTAATTACTGCCCCAGGTTAGTTTGTATTATGTGATTTATGTGATTTAAAAGCTGCTTTTCTGAAAGATTCAGCATTAACTCAGTTCTCCCTTCATACAGTTATGACTGGAAATCTTCCAAACGCATTCAAGTTGCATAAGACAAGATTGCTAGATTCAAATTATAGCTTTTTACAGATTACTGCAGGTGAAATTCCTCAAACCACTTTTTTTGTACAAGTAATATCAAAAGAGACTGCCAAGATTCACAGTAAAGAGTGCCAACACTGAAGTGCTTCCAAGTTTGAGCAGTAAAGATTAATCATGAGTAATGCCTACAGTAATTGCATCTCAACAACACACACATATGTATAAGGTTTTTAGGCCTTAAAATTAAATGGAAATTTGCACAACTGCTATACGTTGTCTTTGAATGTTAGCCACTGGTTTTACTCATTTGTATTACTGGCCATAGTATGGAAAACATAAGACAAAAACCGCCTTACATATAAAATTATTCCCCTTAATAAAACAAACAGCTCCATGTCCAGCTTGTTGAAAACAACGTATGCGAGACCACTATTGCTGAATTTGCTAATGTGAGATGAAATATTCTACGGATTTAAACACTTGAATACCATTTCGTCTTTATGAAATTAAGATGCCAAATTAGCAAAAATAAATAGGATTTAACAGTTTTGTGCACCATATCTGTCACTGTAGCCCCCATGAAGTCAGACTAATAGGTCTGATCAGTAACTCAATCTCTCATCTTTAACAAGCAGATAAATAAGGTGACATTACACGCAAGAATGTTTTTAGGTTGAATTTTAAAAACAAGTGTTCTTTCCTACTGGGAGGATAAAACATACAAAACTTGTAAAACGTTTTAACAATGTAGTCAATTTGCTGGGTTACCTTCAACTTTTTGAAGCTAGAATGTGATGTAGGAAAAGAATTGGCATTTTATAATCTGCATTCATCACACATTTTCTGTATTCATGAGAGATTCAATGGTTCTCCAAGCCAAAAAGTATTTAACTCATTACTGTCTCCATTCTTATTTGCATTCCTTGCTGACTATTTAAGTGCCTGTGCACTCAAGAGTCAAAATGGATCAAGTTTGTGATTTGAAAAACAAAGTCAGGTGGGCTAAACACCGATCAGTATTTCATATGGAAAAAGGGATCTGGAAGATCAGTACACTTCTCTTTGGTTTGTACCGACCTAATCAAACTCTGTAGTTCAGTTCAACACAATGCTCAAACCAGCACAAAAAAAAAGTCTACCAGCTCACTGAAAGCTTTTCTGACCTAATTTGTCATTCTCACTGGGAAAACCTGCTTGGAGACAGCACTCCATGTCAGAATACAATTCCGAGTTATGGCCTAAAGGATAATTACATCGTTTTCTTCAAGATTCACTTAAGTTTTATATAAGAGACAAACCGTAGAAGGCTTAGATGTTGTTGGTATCATAGCTTTTTCTGCTTGGTTCTTGGCCTTTGATCGAGTAATCCTCCCAGAGAAAGCAGGAGCTGCCTGGAAACATTCCCAAGGAAACAAAGAGTTAACGACTCCCTTCCTCCCTCTGCCATCACTGCTAGAATGAGCAAGAAGCAACACGCCTGTACACTTAAGAGTCAAAATGGATCAAGTCTGTGATTTGAAAAACTTAGTCAGATGGACTAAATACCAGTTACCAGTTCTAAAATAACTTGGTTATTTCATTTGCAGATGAACTGCTGTAATTTCTGACCTGAGAACATAGACCAAACCAAAAATCAACACATCATTTATATTACTTCCTGCTTAGTTTACAAAAAGAAGGCAATTACTCCCTTATTGTTCCTTATTATAAAATATTTATAAAGTATTTATATTATAAAAGGTTTAATTCACATAACTTGCATGGTTTTGTATACAAACAGAAATTGTAATATAGTACATCAACTTAATTTAGATATTTAATATTACTCTTATTACCTTCTCCCTTGGCTTCACTGTCACAGGATCTTCAGGTACAAGTGAAAGAAATCCAGGTGCAGTAGGTCTATACAACCCAACTTTAAACACACCCTTTTTTGCTTTCTCTCTTTGCTCTCTTAGTTTTCGAAGTTCCTTTTCTTCTTTATAGCGTTGCAGCATTTCCTTGCGATCATTAATCCTCTTGGTGGCTGCATCTGTAGGTTGTTCTGAAGCAAAGATGAAGGCACGGATATTACACAATATCATAGAAATTTTTCAGCCAAGAAAAATGAGAAAATATGTTGGAAAACTGCAAATTTCTTTTTTCCAAGTTACAAGAGGAACATACGAGGCCAGCAAGTAGAAGACTCTGAAGTACATGCCTACAATTTTCAGTTGAAGACTTATAAATACATGTGATCTATCACCTTGCTAAAAACAAATTACCTGCATTGTTTTAGCCATTCCCACAAAGAAACCAGCAACTTTAAAAATGAAATTATAATATGCATTATCCGTTGCTAAGCATACTTTAAGCACATGACAGATACCAGTAATATGTAGATGAGATTATAGGTGAGGTTTATTCACTTCTTGAACAAAGCAATCATTAAGAGACTTCTCATTGAATATTAATAGTCAAATGCATTTCTTCTTTGTCCGCTGCAGACAAATCACAGTAAAGGCTAATTCATATCACTGGAGCCATAAAGGAAGGCAAAGCTGTATTAAGACCATTTGCTTGATTGTTAGAAGAACTGACAGTCATTTGCTTTTAAATCTTAAACCATTCCCTCAAATTAAGGTGTTATCCCAGGAACCAAACTGAGGTCCACATTACTAAATTCACTTAAAGAAATTTTTAACAATTTTTAAAAAGCTTTACAACTAGGCTTTACTTACTCTGTTTCACACTGCTGTTCTCTTGAGAGCACATCTCACTTGTCTCATTTCGTTGAGAGACTCCTCTGTCTTTCGATAACTGAACATTGACATCTGCCAATCCAAACTGTCTGCCCTTCTCAAACAACTTGTGTCTGTTCTCCTTCTGAAGCACCGATTTTCTGCGAGCAACTTTTGTTCTGATGGTTTCTGTACTCAAATCCTTTTTGTATCGACTGGCGAACTGGGATGTAGCAGCCATCTTGGTTATCCTGGACAAAAAAAATCATAATGATTAGGAAAAAAAGCTGTAATGGTTTGTTTGCCCTTTTTATTAGGGTTTACATGTTATGAACAAAGAGAGCCCTGGGTTCTTCATTTCTGTATGCGTACCAGAGAAAACACAAATAATGATTTCAGCATGACTCCTCATTATTTGCTTTATGTATTTGAGGCAGTACTTTGTTTATCAAGCTGTCAACAAACCCGACAAAATTAGTAGGGAAGGCTTTGTCACTGCCAGGGACTGGCCGGCTAGTCTGTTTCCAACACAGATGTTTTTCATGTTAAGGAGACAAGCAAGTAAATGACAAGGTTGCAGGACAATACTTGGAAGCAACATTGCCACTGAGCGTTTAGATTATACCCTATCTGATGGCAAGGCAGTTTTGTCATGCATCAGAGTACTTGGCTCTGGTTCCCAACCGAGTTTCCAGGATGCAACTGGAACACAATAGCGTTTATTTCAAGCAGGATTTCTCCCTACTTTTTTAACCTGAGGAAGACCTGATGAAAACATCAGTTGCTCTGTACATGCTGTGCTAATAGGGACACAACAAGCTCCATCGCCTGCCTCCCAACCGAAGCCCGTCTGGCTAAGGGTTTTCATGCTTCCTGGAGAGGTCAGGCTCAGTTCCTGCAATTGGTCTTACTCTGCCAGGCCCCTCAACCAGGGTGCTTTAGAAACCTCATCTTCCATTTGTTAAAGAAAACAGTTCTAGGGTAAGAAGGGTGATACAGCTAAGCTAAATAACCAACAAAGGTCAGCACAGAGGTTGTCAATTTCAAGACAGTGAGCTTTGGTCAAACAAAAGGAATAGTTAGTGAACTGGACAGAAAAGATCAGCCTTGACCATGGCTATACAGGATTTCTTAGTCAAAAAATACTATTTGCTACCAGTATCTCAAGCCAAAAATGAACACCAGAGACCTAACTGAAAACCTAGATGTCAGAAAAAACAGAATACCAAAATAAGCAGAAACAAACAACGATGTACTCTTAAATTATACATACCTCTTGAAAAAGCATGGAGAGAATCTGAACTACCCTAAGAAGGAAAACAAAGTCTGTATTCTGGACCTGGCAGTGGCAGCCCCTTGTGCCCAACTTCATGGCAGTATTCATGTACCACGTAACTTGCACAGCACCAACAGCACTTCCACAGCCATCTGGAAGGGCTTGGAATAGATACTGGAGACTACGTATGAGTCAGAAATCTAAATGGGCATATTTTAGTTTTTTCTCCCAATAAGCTTAGCGGTGCAGGAGAGCAAAATGGCGAGGAAGAATAAATGATCAAGTGGGAAAAAAGCAAAACTCAGTTTAGAGTACTCAGATCAGAAGCTGAATCTCTTCCACACAATCTTAGTAGAGCTGGTGCATTTCAATGCCACCTGATTTGTTAATATCAAGCATCTTACATCTCACCTTTCATTTTATGTTCCAACTTTCAGAGATTCATTAAAGATGCCAGATAATTAACAATGATTGCAAATGATCAGACTAACTCTGTAGCTCATAGGTCACATTTATCCCGCTTTACATGTAAGTGGTTAAGGAAGGTTAAATGCTGAGCTTCTCCAATAATCATCTTTGGACTGATCTTGTTAGCCATTCCCAGGGTGTTACGGAAAACCATTAAGAAAAGTTAGAGGCAGTATATTGCTATCTGCTTCCTAGAAGAAGCAGATCTCTCGTGCCTACTGAAAGGAAATTGTTCCTAAAAGTAGCAGCTAACATCAACTCTCTACACTCATCCTCTGTGGTGTTAAAATTAAGAAATTGAGAGATCTGGCTAAGAAGTTTATCCTAACTGAAAGAGCACTTCTTCCAAGTGAAAGTCTGCAATTGTTTCCAACTCCCCACTTCTGAGCTGAGATAATATTAGGTGTGTCACTCCTATAAGCTCCAAGAGCCATCTCTCCACTGTCACACTATTTACTGTTAGATTCCTTCTCAGAATTGTGACAGCTAGCAAGCTTCTTAAGGAGTTCATCTCTCCCAGGGATGGGCTTTGTTAAAATCAAAATGATTGTTTTTCCTCACCTCTTCCTTTAGTTTTTCTGAAGCAGTTTACATGTCGGGTCTCTCCAATGACTAGGCAAAGAAAGGGGAGCAGAGGAGGGGATGTTGTCCAAGTGTGCCGTGATCAGCTGACAAAGCTTCTGCCTGACCTGTTCTAAATCCTGGAGTCCCCAGGTCTCCAACAACTTGTGGGACAAGTTCCCTGTGCCTGGGGCTCCTTTATGTGCTCTATACACAGCAACAGACCTAGATTGCATGCACAATGTTTAATTCAGTGCCTTGGTAAAAGTTAATATGCCTATAACCACAGAACAGGTGGTGTTATGCATCAGGCACGCTTACAGCAAGCTGCATTTGCCTTATACTTCAATAAGCATTTTAACACTTTACCTTGTATTTTAAAGAGTATTTTCCTAGCTGTTGTAATACATGTCCACTTAATTCTTTCTGCCACGAATAAGCACCAAGAGCAAGTAATCTACTTTCGAGTAAGTAGCCCTACAGAAGAATTCATCAGAAACGTGAGGTATAACGTAAGCAGAGACAGAGAAAAGCGCTTCCCCTTATTTGTAATACAACGGTATCATGAGCTCACAGGAGACAGAGAAGGAAACCTCCTGGGAGAGGGGCCCCGGGCCTCCCGGCAAGCCCCTCACAGCCCCCCCAAAGCCCCCTCACATCCTCCCAAAGCCCCCCCCCCCAAAGCCCCCCGGCCACACAACCCCGTCACCCGACCGCGGCCCCCCTCCCTCCCTCCCTCCCGCCCGCCCGTACCTGCCCGGCCTCAACGCCCCGCTCCCCGCCGCCTCCCCGCTCACTTTCAAATCTCACCTCCCGACGCTCATTGGCCAGCCCCGGCCCATCCGCGGGATCTCATTGGTCAGCCCCCAACGGCCAGTCGATGGGCGGAACCTAACGCGCGGAGCGGGATGTTTATTGGTGGCCGCCGGTGCTGTGCTTGACGCTCATTGGCCGGCAGGCGGCGCTGGGAGGGGAGGCGCTGAGGGGTTGCCGCGCTCCGCTCTAAGATGGCGGCGGCCTGAGAGGGCTGACGGGGGTGGCGGGGCGCGGGTCTGCGGCGGGTCCTGTCAGCGGGTCCCGCGCTGCCGGCACACGCCTTACTGCGGGAGGGGAGGGCCGCTGGGTGTCAGCGGGATGCGGCCGCCGTAAAAAATGAGGCCAAATCGTGGGTTGTGCTGAGTTTTGTCAGGGCAAGAATAAAGAACTGTGTGAGGCTCCCAAGCACTGTAGGAATTTTCAGATGTTTCAAGGTTCACCTAAGACACTTTAAAAATGCATCCCTAGCCCATTACACATCCTCCACATTTATTCTAACCTAGTGGACACCAGCCCTCATCTCCCGTTTCCTCCTGTACTTCATGCCACAGCGACCCCAGGTTTGCTGGGGTGGCTTCTGTTCGAGGTCCTTCTCAGGTGCCAGGCACCTTGCGCTGCGCTTGTTTATAAAAACCTGCAAAATTAAGACGTAAAAGCGTTAATGAGGAAAGCAGCCGCTTGGTGGCGCTGCCAAAATGTAGGTGGGCAGATGAGGAACGATGAGTGCCAGACAGGAAACTGCTGAGCACTCGGAATGGTCAATGGTGGATGACAGCCATACCTTGCAAACAGCGTAAAAATGCGGCGTCTCCGGGCAGTGTTACAGTAAACAATCGGTACACTTTTATTTAAACACGATTACAGTGAAAGAAGACAACGATAAGTGGATTAAAGACCATTCAGTCAGAAGGCAGAGCTGCTTCCCGCAGCAGCGCTCAGCCTTGCATTGCTCCAGGCTGGCTCTGCGCGTCATGAAACGCAGCTGTCAAAGAAATGCCACCACACATCTCCCTGTATGAACTGCCAAGGGATAGAGCAGAGGTTCAGAAACTTTGAAAATCCCGAAGAACCCTACAATTACTGATTTACTATAAAATAATCACAGACTCACAGGATGGTTTGGGTTGGCAGGGATCTCACAGCCCATCTAACTCCAGCCCCTACCATGGGCAGGGACCCCTGCCCCAGCCCTGGCTGCCCCCAGCCCCATCCAGCCTGGCCTTGGGCACTGCCAGGGATGGCGCAGCCACAGCTCCTCTGGGCAGCCTGGGCCTGGGCCTCACCGCCCTCTGAGGGAAGAATTTCTTATATCTAACCTAAATCTACCCTCTTTTAGTTGAAAGCCATTACCCCTTTCTGTAGGAGGTAATGGATTTACTTTATTATTTTTCCTATAGGCCCCTGTTAGGTATTGGATAAAAGATCAGTCTGAAGTTTACTGACTGCTGCCAGATTCCCCAATGGTATAAAAAAGATCTGATAAAACAACAGAGCAACAGGACGTTGTATCTGTAGACTGCCCACAGAGTTCAGTCCAATGCAGTCCTGAGCGTTTGGTGCATTTTGTTACTCCCCTTTTTTTCCTGAATCATTGAAACTTGAGGGCATTCCACAGGTCTGCCTTATGATATCATGACTGTAGCCATGTTGAACCACAGGTTTTAGGAAAAAAATTGGTCTGGGAGTGTCACCCTTCCAACTAAAAATCATTCTTTCGTACTGCGTACCAGAACCTGAAGAATATATGTTGAAACAATGGAACATCTAGACTGGTGCATTTGCTGAGTTAATTTCTACTCATGTGGGTGTTGATACTGAATTTAGGAAGTCTGACTGCACTACAGCTTGGACTTTAATCTCACTAGCTCAGATAACAACATCAATGTGGCAGTGCACACTTCAGTGCAGACTGGTAACCCAAGTACCTAACTCAGGTCCTTGGCAAGCTCAGACTCTGCCGTGCACCTTCGCTGGTTGTTACCTGAGCTGGTTAGGTTACAGCCAGAATGGGTTTCCTTCACATGCTGCAGTTACACCTTCCACTAATGATATCTAGGTCACTGTAATTGTCTATTTATATGAATAATGCCATGATTTTAAAGTATCGCAGTTGCACTTTAAGGTAAAACATGGTAATACTTTTTTTTTCTCTTTTTTTCTTTTCCAGACAAATTCCTGATTGCTACTGATTTTATTGTGTTAAGGGAATAAACACATTACCATTTAATAGAGATAAACAAGCAATATGAATATATAAACTCATTATCCTGTACAGATATTATACATGCCTGAAAGAGTAAACGTGTCATTCTCACAGAGTCCTGATGATTTTGTGATAATATGCCTACATTTTATCCATTGAAGCTTTAAGAACCAATTTGGATTTCTCTGTTTCTTGACAATATAACTATCATTATCAGATACATTTTGTACCAAGATCATTACGTGGAAATCTGCTAACTTGTTCTTTCTACTCTTCTTGTCATTCTTTCATATGGGATATGGTGCTTTGTGAGGGTAATTCTTTCTACCCTTGCATAAACACCCCTTACTGAAGAGCAATATGGAGCATGTAGGAAAACCTATCCACAAATTTAGACCAGAAATACTTAAAATTTCTGAATATATTTTTGGTGAAAGGTCAGGCAAATGCAGATATAAAGCTGTAGTCCACAGCATCACATGTTTACCATGCACCTGATATCAAAGAAAAAAGGACGCTGCAGGCTAACTCTTGTATGTGGACCACAGCATATTGCTACAGAGGGCACAGAGTAGTCCTCCAGACAAATTATTTGGTAATCTCTTGGTCAAGAGCTGTGCAGCAAAGCCATCACAGTGGACTGGCTGTTGTTCTCATTTCTGGAACATATAAAGCGGTCGCTAGTTTAAAAACTGGAACAAATTCTAGCAGCAGAAAATAGAAGATTAATTCTGCCTTCTAACAACTGGGAAACAGTTATGTCTTCCACTGCATTTTCTTGCTCTGTTCTTTGAGTTTCATTTTATGCAGTAGAACATTTTTAACAGGAGTGTGAAATAGTGATCCACCAACGCCTTAATGTCTGGGGAGTGAATAAGCTATCCTACCTGCTTGGACCAGGAAGAAGATACGTGTTTGGATTCTCACCAGGATAAGGAGAGCTTGGAGAGCACCTTCCCTTCCATTCCCTGGGTATTTGCTCTACCATCTAGATTAGTACATGCAACAGACCACATCAGATGCAACCCCTACAGCCCACGGTGTTAAAAACAAAATGGTAACCTTGCTCTGTTCTTTCAAAGAGGGCTTATAGACTTCTAAACCCCAGCTGTGTGCACCCTCCACCCCAATCTGGCAGGAACATGCTGGCTATGCAGAGCAAGCCTAATACGTCCCTCTTTTTGATGTCTCCTGCAAGCAGGTCTCAGGAGGTGGGAGTTTCCACTCGCCCTTGAGAGGTGTCTGACGCTCCCCAGGCTATAAATAGAGAGGCGAGGTAGAGGTATTTTGTTGCACTCTGGCAGCCTGATAGCCTAACAGTCAGATGTCATGGCACATTTATAAGCTCCAATCTTCCACTGGATCAAGTCTAAAATGCAAACTAGCAATCTTATAATGTGAAGTATGGTTGGAAACAAAGTCTGGGTAGTTTTTATCTCTGCATATATTCACATCTTCTGTTATTTACATTGTGTTTACACAGAATGTTCCCTGCTGTTACAGATTTCAGTCAAAAACCCTACCCACTCTAGCACTACAGGTGAAAGCATCCCACAGCTGGTTTCAAGCTCCAAGGCCCAAAGCCACATTCTTAAGGAAATCACATTTGTTTCCAAACAGGCTCAGACCTTGGTTTTCTTCCATGAAGGAGGGGAGCAGGATTTAACCTAGGGACAAATGCAGGATCAGCCTTAAGCCACTGCTGAGTTGAAACCAAACTTTGTGTTGTTTCCAGGGACATGTGTGGAGTGGGTTACCATGGGTGAATTATACGTTTATCCCCTTTAGCAAAAGCAGATGAAGAAACCGCTTAGTGCAGTGGTAGATGATGTTTCAGCAGCATTAAGTACGTTTCTATTGAGTTAGGCCATTGTGTTTTGATTTGAAAAGAGCATCCCTTTCCCAAGCTTAGACAAGACTCCAGTAATTTTTTAGCTTGGGTTAAAACCCATATGTGTTTTTTTCTCAGCATGTGTCTCCATCACCCAGAAGCATCTCATATGGAAGATGGAAGTGACTGCTAGAGTTAAGTATCTCAGGGCTAAAACAAACACAAAGGAGATAAGGAACAGCCTGATTTAGAGTGTACGGCAATGAAAAGCTTTGTGGAATATGACCGCTAATTAAGATGGAAACTCTAGAAGAGCTGTAGAGACTTGGTTAATCCTATGTACTCTGACAGAGTTAAACTTCTCCAGGTCTCCGATAAGATAGGACTAGTTTTCTTTATCTATCGTTTTTTCGATGTTCAAGGCTACTGAAATGCAAAAGTGCCAGATGGCCATGTAAGCTAAACAATGTGCAAAATCTTTCTTATATTATCACTAAATGCCTGGGGAGGAGGGGGGTAGAGGGTGGGGGCAAGGTTATTTAACCATTAGAAGTCACTTAGCAGCAAATGGCATTCATCTGTCTTTATCAACTTACAACAAAAGATTGGGTCTGTACAGTCATGGGGCCTTTTTCTAATATGACAGGGCACATATTTCATTCCCATTTAAGTCATCGGGAGATGTCTCGTCCTTGTATGTGTCACTGAATTGTGGTGCTGTGCTAGTAAAAAGGTTCTTTTCCACGTGTGCAAAAAAATCACCGTGGTCCTATACCAAAACACATAATTTTCCCCTGGAACACGTGAAGCTGCTGTGTCACCAGCAGCTAAATCCCGTTATTCTGGGGTTTTGTTATGGTCCAGAGGAAAAAGTACTGGAGAGATGAGGAACTGCAGGTTCTGTTTTCAGTTCTCTCACTGATCTGGTATTTGACTCTGAGTGAATCATTTTACCTGTATCTCCCCTCCTGTGATCTCTTCATCTGTGTGTATAGTGGCTGTGGTCAACAGGGACCTCAGAGATTTTGGGACCTCAGCCATCCAAGGTGCCGTGTTAATGCGATACTGTGTCTTGGCTCTGCCCCTCAGCAGGACTATTGGAGCAAAGTGTTGTGCTGACAGAGTTACACTGCTTTTTAGCTTGAGGCTGGTCTCGAGGATCTTCTTGTAGTATTGCGTTACATGGGATAAGCCATTTCTCCATCGCTGCCCTCCTGCGGGTTGCAAGAACCAGGCCTTTGTGGTTTGCTACAGGGTGCCCTGGTCCTGCTCTCACCCTGGATCATCTGTGGTCCCCCCGCAGGGACCTGCATTGCTCCTTCTTTCTCTCTAAGCAGACATGAACTGCTGAAATCTTCTTTTGAGGAGGGGGGAGGCTTCTTATAGGAAACCCTTCAGCTCAGGCTACCATCTGGTGATACAACTTAATTCCCCTTTTCCCAATGCCTTCCCTTTGCATTTCACTGTTCTCATTGCCCTTGGTTCTGAGAATTTCTCTGGTTCCTGTCTCTTTCTCCCTGCAGGCTGAGGGTTTCGCTGGGCAGGACGGCACAGCAGAGACAGCTGGGATGACGGTTGCATGACGAACCACTGTCCAGGGTCCATGCCACAGTGCCTCCTGGATACAGCCACACCAGGAAAAAGAGCTTGTTTTTCTCTGCCAAGGGCAGCAACCACACAAACAATGACAAAGTGTATTTAGTTACTGTGCTGGGGAGGAAACACCAGTGGAACAAGCCAGCTGACAAAGCTGGTGCTGTGCTGGGGAGGCGGGTGTTCCAGTATCGGTCCCAGAACACCTCCTGAAGGATGAACCCCTTACAAATGCTTCCAGTAAACCCAGTAACGTCCCAGCAACTCCTTTTGCCCGTCTGCTGGGACTTAAGTAGATTTTAAAGCCAGAGGGTCTACCAAACAAGATCCTTTGGTTGCCAGTGGAGGCCTGTGTATTTTTTTAGTCAGTTATCACTGCGGTAGAGCTATGAATCTGTCAGTGCTACGAAGCAGCTGCTTTCAGTGCCATGTTGGTGGACACCTCACAGCACCCACCACAGCGGCGTTAAACCCCAAACCTCAACACCGCAGGGCGAAAGAGGGGGCCACCTTGAAACACCCCGGGCCTCAAACCTTGGGGCACGGCGCTGGGGAGAAGCTAGCCAGGACCCCGGGCCCTGCTCTGAGGCGAAGCTCCGAGGCTTTGAGGAGGGCTCGGAGGCTCCGAAGAGGGCTCGGGGGCCCCGGGGAGGGTCCCCGGCGCCCTCCCGGCGCTGCCTGGCGCGGCGAGGCGGCCGGTGCCTGGCACGGCGGGGAGGGCGGGCGGCGCTTCCCCGTCCCTCCCCGGCGAACCGAGGCCCGTCCCCGCTCCCAGTCCCCGTCCCTCCCCGCTCCGCCCCGGGCAGGGATTGGAGCTGGGCCGGCCCGGCTCCTCCCGTCGCGGCTGCTCGGTGCAAGGAGGTTGGGGAGGGGGAGGAGGAGGAGGAGTGGGGGGGGTGGGATCCGGCCGCGCCGAGCCCGGGCTGGCGGCTCCGCGCAGCTCGCCGCCGGGACGCCCCCTCCTCGTCCCCGCCGGAGCTCGGCAGCCCCGCTCCGGGTAGGCTTCTCGGGCCGGGTGGGTGGGTTGGAGGCCGGCTGGGAGGCCCCGCACGCACCGCCCAGCTCTCCCGGCCGGCCATGGCGGCTGCGGGGGCCGCCGAGGGGCCGCTGGCTGCCCGCCGGGCCGGGGCTGCGCGGCGGAGGGCGCCTCCAGGGCCGGTTCCCTCCGGGTCGAGGCGCCCTCTCGGTTTCCTCGGGGTTATTTTCTCCCTCGGGAGCCTCGCTCCGCGGCCGGGGAGGGGGTGCTGGGTGTGCTGCCCCCTTCCCCTGGCAGCCCTCCCCGTGGCCTTCCCGCCCGCTGGCTTTGACAGGGCGGCAGCCCCGGGGTAGGGCCGCCCGTGGGCTCCGCGGGGTCGCTGCCGTTCCCCGGCCATTTCACGGGGCTGCCCCGGCCTGGGTGGCTGCTCCACGGGTGGCCGTGACCGGCTCCTGCCTCCTCAGCCCGTGGGCAGAGCGCTGCCGCCGCCTCCGGTGCTCTCCTGCGCCCGCTGGCCCTCTGGAGAAGGGGTCGCGTCGGTCTCTCTAAATGCAAAAGTGGCCCCAAAATACGGCTTTAAGCAGCGCTAGGTGCTGCGGGTGGTGCCTCTAACAACGCCTGCACGTGGGAGTGGTGCAAGGAGCGAAGGAAAGGTTAAAAGTACAGTCGCCGTGGACGTGATTTCTTCTCAAAATTACTTCCTCCAAGGCCTCGCTTGAAGCAGCGAGCGTAGCTTTTGATTCCTTCGCTAAACCGAGGTGGCTGACGTGCTTCCAGTTGGAATAAAAAAACAAAAATCACCTTACATCAGCGCAAGACGTGGGGATAGCGCCTTGTCCTGCGAGGTGCACCAGCGTCCGTAGGCATCGCCGCTCGGAAATAACCGGCGTGGATGCGGCTGGCAGCACGGCCACAGGAGCTCCGGGTTCGGCGCGGGCTGTAAAACCCGCCCGTGAAGCTGTGTAAATACCCGAGTGGTTAACCCTGCCGTGCTGCATGCTGTCGGGGTTAGGCTGCTCTCTGTATCCAGTTTTGGTGGCTTTGGAGATAGCCGAGCCGGCTTTGAACTAGGCTCGAGGAGTTGCGAGCCCTTAATGAGCGTTTGCGTAGGGCTTCGTGTTTGCTCGGATGAAAGGTTTTACATAATTGGCCTTTATGATTGTCACCCCTAGAGAAGAGCCAAAAAAAGGAGGAAAAAAAAGAAGTGGGGGTAGGCAGCTGTTTTGGAGGTCCAAAGTCGAAACCGTAAATGCCTGTAGGTTGTTAATGTTGTTAGTGCCTAATGCGGTGGCAGCAAAATGACTCACTTGGAAAAAAAAAATTAAATCTATTTCTGTGCTCCTTTTGAGCAATGTGAACAGCACAGTCGGACAAATGACATCCTGCGTACATTTGAGCAACTTGTTCTTTGGTGAGCAGTAGAATTCCTAATGCGACTCCAGCTGCACCAGAGTTGCTTTTTGCACTTGAAATCTTAACTGGAAGCCTTTTTTTTTTTTAACAGTGTTTTGATTCCTTTTTAATAAATGTCTAATCCCTTGCTGCAGGGGATGGGAGTGTTTTGAATGCAGCATTTTTGGTCCTGAGGGGAGGGGAAAGGGAGTGCCCTGTATTGCTTTCCAGCAGCCGCCTGCCTTCCCTGCGCCTGAGTGAAAGAGCCTTATTGACTGGTTTTGAAGGTAATATGCCCGAATTCTCCTCTTACATGGTAAAACCATAAATTTGCTGTAGCACAGCGCCTTTGAGGGGAAGAGATGGAATGTCAAGGAGTCTGTGCTTCGTCAAGAGCAGGCTGGTAACAAAGGCAGTGTCTGTTAATTGCATCGCGCTGATCAAAATCTCCCCTTTAAATGACAAAGTCCCGTTTTAATAGGTGTGAAAAGTTGTGGGATTTGATTTAATACCAGTGTCTTAAAATCATCTTGCACGCTCTGTATGACTAAGTTCTCTCTTTCATATTTAATTGGAGAACAAGCAGAGGCTGAAGAGGAAGCTTTGTATGTTTCCCTTGCTCTAAATGCTCTTCAAAATCTTCACTCCATTTAGATAAGGATCGTGAACGTGCGTGAGTGACTTGTCAAGCGCTGAGCTGCCACTAATTTTCTTACAGGCGCATAAAACACCTTTGCATGCCCCGTAAAGCTGGAAGCTGGTCCCACAGCGTGCTGCAGGTGCGTACCATGGTGCTAGACTGTGAGCTCTCCGGCCCGCTCGAGTACCAGCTCACAGCCAGAGCCTGCGTGTGCAGGGACTTGCCTGTAGCTCCCGTGCCAGGAAGGTTTTGGGGTACGGAGGTGCCTGATTGACTTCTGGTGCTGTGAAGCTTGACATGGTGTAGTAGGCCCAAGATACTACCTGCCTGCTGACTGTCTCTTGAGGTTCCAGGAATCCACGTCTTCAGCGTGTTATTTTAGTTTCTTGACGCCCTGTAGCTTAACAAAACAAGGCATTCAGTGTAATCCTCAAGCATCAGTTGCTTTACTACCCTCAGATATTGTGTGTTTCAGCATTTCTGTGGTGTCTTTTCGTCCCTTCCCTTTGCCCATCAGGGCAGTGCAGGTTTGATACCTGCTTGTAGTTAAAGGGGCAGTTTTTCTTTCACCCCTTATAGCTGAACCTACCAGGAAAACACAGGACTGGTACTAAGGCTGTCATTAAAGATAACGTAGCGTCGGGTCAAGAGATATATGTTCTTCCAATCTATTGCTTTTTTGTCCCTTATGGATTATTTGGATTTAATACTAGATGTACATTTAAGCTTTGAAGGAGGTTTTAGTCCAGCGAAAGTGGCTGCTTAGAGATCTGCTGCCTGGTTTTGTAAGCTCTGCAGGGAAGGAGGCGCAGGAATGTTGCTTTGGTATATGTGGCTGCTCAGTTTTTATTTGTACCACGTTTTACTGGTCTTGTTTCCTGAGCTGTATTGGCTCTATTAACTTAGTAAAGTTAGAATCTATTAAAGCCTGTGTGACAGACTTGAAAATTGGTGTTTAATGCGTGAATATTGTTCTCTTTAAAAATGTCATTCACCCCCCCCCACCTCCCACCCAAGTGAATCAGGATAACTGCCCATCGTGTAGATTCTGGATATAGTCGAGGAATTAGTATGGGTTTATTCCCCAAATAATGATCATAATGATATATTTTTTTTTCTCCCTTCTTGTAGAATATCTGCTGTATCACTTGCTAATCCTGCTGTTGCAGTCTTATGCCTGTAGCGTAACTGGAGATGCACCACAGTAGGAGTGGTGGTTAGTTTTCATCTCGCCGCTTTGGGCATCAAAAGCAGTGAAAGCACAGCAGGATTGGCGTTGTTGTAGGGTGGTCTCGTGCAGCTTGCATCGATGGTACTTGGTTAGCCAGTACACGGTGAAACCTGGGTTTCTGCAGCGTCAGTGCAAGGGGTGTCGGAGGCAGATGGATTAAATATAGCTCAAGGATGCCGAGACTTGTTGCAATTGCACCTCCTGTTGCAGTACAGAGGCAAGGTGAATGTTTACATGGATCACCTTCCTACACATCCGAGGTTCAACTACCTCTTTCATAAAGGGTTGCTGCTGGGCAGCTGCGTGACTGCCTAATAATGTTCCTGGGGTAAAAATAGACTACAGAGGGACATGTAAATGGCTGTTAAGAAAATTTATTTTTTTTTAATTATTCAGCAATGGCTGACTCTTACCTTGGGGTGCAGAAAATAGTGTTCTTTTCCATATGATTAAAAAAACCTGCTTCGGAAGCTGCGACGTCTGCAGTTCACAGCAAAGCACTGGCATTTCGGTAGCACGGAGGCTGAATTTCTGCCAGTTGAAATCTTGGTGTCCTAATGTGCCATTCTTTACAGTGCTTGGAAGCTAATATACGACGTTCTTCTGCCTCGCAGCAAAAACAACTAGTGATTAAAAATTCAGCAGATGTTGTGGTTCACTTAACTACTTGTTCTTGCATCATTCAGGTCATATCACACAATTAATGTTGCTAATGTTCAATCTAGCTTTTTCAGTTTTAAGAATGGAAATTATCTGAACTACCATGGGATTTATGGAACTGTTTTGGCAGGAACTGGGCTATGCAAAGTAAATTATTCAGAAGTGTTTTTATCCTTTCCCCTAAAGTGGAGAATCTCCTCTTTATTTCTCAAATATTATGTGTTCGTGCCAGGTGGGGCTTTCATTTCTGCAGCTTTTCTCACTTTAAAAGTCGAAGTGTTTTCTTTTGATTGCTTTGAGATAAATGAGACTCCCTAGTTGAGAATGGAGGGGGACACCCCAAAACCCACGGTAGGTGTAAGTGCTTGCTTTCTTACTTGCATGCAGTATTTCATTTGGCCACCGAAGTGTGTTTCTGGGAGAATTCTCGCTTTGTTTCAGGCAGGGTCGCCTACTGCTTTCAGAACATAGACGTTCAACGTTGCACAATTATGGTTAATAGTATGTATATCCAGCGTGTCGCACGTTTGCCTTGTAAATGACTTGGATTTAGGCTTTCCTTTCTCCACTCTATGTCCCTTTAAACATGTGGAGCTTTGGGGTTCTTCTGGCAGCACGCAAAGGTTCTGGAAACCTATTCTGGAGCTACAAAGCAGCGTGAATGTAGCGGGACTCGTGGCGTCCCTTAGCACCATCCTTTCTGTTCGGAAGCTGGTGCCTCTGATGCAAAACAAGAGGCTTCCCCATCGCTTCTTAGAACTGTGTTTAGGGTTGACCGCGAGATGTGTCCGCTCGTCCTGGGTGCTCCTGGGCAGGCGGCCCCCACGCATTGCAGGGGCTGCCCCCTATAAACACCAGGGCTCGTTCAACCCAGCACTGGGAAAAGTTGCTGGGTCTTTCGGTGTCTTTGAGAGGACTTGCTGTACTGGGGCAGCTGCGGGCTTGTGCGCTTGGAGAAATTAAATTGGGAATGTAGAACGCGGGGTGAGTATTTTGGTCAAGGGCACGCACGGTTCAGCGTCCTTCGGCGCGCTGCTGCAGGGAGCTTGCGAATTGCCTGCTTAGGAGAAGGTCGTATTTAAGCTTGAAGTGACAAGTCAGGAAGAATGGAAGGTCTGGATTTGTGCATTACTCGGTGTGATATACACTATATCACAGATATGCCTCAGAACCAGGGTTTGGAGAAATAATGGGCAAAAACTAGAGGCTTTTCTGTTCAAGCACGTTCTTTGAGCTTGCAGTTCGGATACCTCTTCATTTGGGCTCTGTCGATTAGCACATCAAGAGGATGCATGTTTAGTCAAAGCAGACATTTTTCTTCGGAGAAAGCTGTTTGGACCGTTAACAGTAATGTATTTTGCTGAGAGAGCCTGTTTCAGCTAAATTGTTCGTAGATGAACAGTTGGCTTGAAAAATGACGTCTTAAATCTGTGCTGCCCCGGCCTCTTCAGTGTCACGTCCAGAACGATGGAAAAGAAATACTCAGGTTGGTTTTTGCAGATTTCTGATACCAAGATTTCCGATCCCATTATCGGGTGCTGTACTTGCAGCATTGATATTCAGGATAATATGTTTAATCTCCAATTGCAAAAATAACTTCACACGCAGCTAATTCCATCTGCTGGAGAAATAAGAGCGAGGCTGACTTCATCGCTTAGTTGGGACCTGCTTATTGCTGTGCTAATTACTATGTATGAACTTTGGAAATTTGCATATTTTTTTGGCAAACCGAAGTGGCAGCCATTTAACTTAGGATCTTATTAACTTTAAACATCCCTAGCAACTCCAAGCTACTTCGAGCTCATCTTGTGGTGTTTTGGTTTTTTTTTTTTTGGTGTTTTACAAGCTTTGATTTCGTGAGCTCCAATATCTTCTTTTTTTTTTTTTTTTTTCCTCCTTACGATGTACGTGTGTTACACATGTAACAGCAGCTTACCGCCATTCCCAGTAACTTTCAACCTGGGATCTAATGCAGAATTCCTGCTGTTGTTCGAGTGAAAAAAATAAATAAATAAAAAAGCTGAAGTTGAATTGTCTTAAAATGAATGCTATAACAATAAAGTTACAAGGGAGGCTTCAGTCGCTGTTCTGCAGTGTGTGAAGAGCACTTGATGTGTTGTAGGTGTTGATAGGTTTTCAAAAAGTAACCTTGGGGGAATGAGGGCACCTCAGTTCTGGTCCTAAAAGCTGGTCTCCTGGTATGAATTTTGAAGCTACAAAGAGTTTGGATATAAAGCCGTCATTACAGATGGTTACTAAATGTCCTCTGTTACTGAAAGGCTGTTTTGGGCACGTTTTTCAACTGCTCAAGGTGTCTGGCAATGCCTTTTCCACTTGATTTGCTTTTGTTCTTGTGACTTCCACCTTTCATTGGTTTTGCTAGAAGGTAATCAGGGGAGGCCTATAATCTGCAAAATATTAAAGTGATTGGAATTTTACACTACGAAATACTGTCAGCTTTAGTGGTCTGCTGTTACGGACTGGCTCATGTCCTCCTGGATGCACTGGACTGAATTCACTTTAAAATTTGAGTTATTCTCCCTGCGCTATGGCGTTAGCCTGCTTTCTGTCCCAGGACCTCAGGAAACTTCCCATTTCGCTACGTGAAGTTTCAGTGCCGGGTCTTTGTCCCTCTTTCCTCCTCCCTCCTGTTCTGTCGATCACTGAAGAATGCGGTTTCTTCCCTGGGATGAGCAGAGCTATATTGCTGGGCTCTTTAATTCCTCTCGGAGTGGCAGAAAGCCAGAGTAAAATCTTGTTCGTAAGTCGCTCTGGAGATTTCTTTGTACATGCTATTATTTTCTCTGCATGCTAACATCACCGAGAAGGGTTTTTTTCTCTTTTTTTTCAAGTTTAGACCCAGCATAATTACGTTTGTGTGCGTTGTAGGCTGGGGTGTTGCTGCTGTCCAGCCCAGCAAGCGATTTGGAGGCCTTCTCGGGCAGCTTACCACTTCCAAAAGTTCTTGTAGCATCAAAGGCAAAGGATCCCTCCCAAAGCTATCCCTCTGCATCTGGGTAGGTGAAACAATTTTCTGTTGTAGCTAAACTTCAAAGAATAGCTTGTGGTTTGGCTTTCTGCAATGTGTCCTACTCGAGGCTATATTTTAAAAAGGGTCTGGATACTGGGTTGAACCAGGACTTGGTACGGATCGAGCGACGGTTGCTGGTGTTGAACCAGGCTTTGAGCTCCCCGGCTCGGTTACTGCTGCTGTGTGGCTTTCTAGAGGCAACCCAGGTCCCTTTTGACTTGTAAAGCCCTTAGTTCAGGTCTTTGTTCTGAGCTTTGCCTTAACTAAGTCCTTATTGCAAAGGGTAAAAATCCTTTCCATCGTGAAGTTGGGAAACTCTTGCTGTGACTGCGGTCCTCGTGCGTTTACATCTTCAAACAGGCGCCTTTTGTGCTTCCTCCCCTCCTGGCTCTGAGGCTGAGAGAAGCTCCCTGTAAACACATGTACAAAGCTGCTCTAGCCCTCTTTAGCTGGCCTGTTCAGCTTTTGGTCTGCTCTCCTTCTGGTAGCAGGGATTTTCTCCTGCATTTGTCTTTGACCGCCAGCACGTGCCCCTTGCCTGGGGAAGCGCCCTGAGCTGCAGGTCCAGGCAATCCTCTGCTGACCGCTGCATGTGAGCTAGCGGTAGCTCAAGGGAAACGTTAGGGAGTCAGTAAGTGAACCCTAAAAATCCTTTAAGGCAAGTCTCTACCTTGCAAGTGGGTTTCTAGACCTCTCTTCAACCATCGGGGCATCGGAGCTTACCGTGAAGCGTGGGACAGACGGTTGTTTTCTCACTTTTCTTTTTTTAAATTTAACTTCCTTCCTAAAGGAGGGTGGCACTCTCCTGCCATTTTTTTAAAATGAGGTAACTCCATCTTAGTATAACATGTGAATGAAGTAAAGCAAAGAGTGCTTGCTTATGCACCAGAAATCTAAGTAAATCTGCCGCCCCTTTGGAAATTCTGGCTTTTGGAGGATCACTGGTAGCGCCGAATCCATCTTTGGCATTAAGGAAAAAACCAAACACACATGAACATATTTCTCTTAGAGTGCTTACGCGTTTTTTTTAGCAGCAGTCGGGCTGCAGGTGTAGTCGTATTAAAACGTATACTAGCTCGCTTTAAATTGGTGTCTCAGCAGAAGAAGCTGGGGACGTGGCTTTGATGTCGGTTACGGGGAGTTCTCTTTTAACACACCACTGCAGGCCTGTGAATGGGAGCCCGGAGTGGTTCGGGTGGTGAGACACGCTCCCTCGCTGATGATGCACGAGATGTCCCTGGCAGGAGACTCAACCAGTTCTCCTAATGATGGGTTTGCTGTGCCCGAACAGCTTACGCCATTGTTCAAGTGGTGTCCGGTGATACGTCAGCTGTAGGCTTCAGGGTGAGTTGTAAGATCAATAGGACTAGTTTACATACCTCTGTAACAAATGGCTCTGCTGAATTTTGCATGCTGTTCTTACCCTAAAAGTTTGTTTCCCCTACCTTTTTCTCTTTCGAATCAGTATGTGGCCGTAGAGGAAAGGTTTGTGTATTAATGTCGTGAAGTTAACTTAAATACAACTTCATCCCCAGGCTGAATGCATCTGAAGAAGTGAAGGCACCGAACAGTGTCCTGTTGGGATGGTGCTTTCGTCTTCGGGGAACGTATTTCTAAGAAATATGGAAGAACTTGTTATAAAAAAAAAAAAAAAACGTCTAGGAGCTTAATCTGGCTGCGAAATCGTTGCATCTGTAGAGGAGCCAGACAGAGAAAGTTCATAGATGTTGCTGCTTATGCTAATATTGGTTATAAGTTTGGTTTTTTAATTATCATTATTTTAATTTTTAGGGGCGGGGGAATTCCCCATCTCTTGAGCCTTTCCTTGTGTTACTTAGGTCAGAGCACACCAGAAAGGAGTTGCTTTGTAAAAAAAAAAAAAACAACAATAGGGTAGAAGTTGGTGGTCACAGATAGGAGAACTTTGCTGGGGAGTCAAAGCCACTTGGGGGAGGTCAGATATTTAATTAGGCCAGCTGGTATCACCGGGGTGGGGGGGGAGGAGGGATGAGCTTTTGAGCATGAATAAACTTTATCAGAATTGCAGAGTGGAAGCAGAGGGTTACTGGGAGTTGCAGTTTGGCTTTGGGATGTCTGGGGCCTCTGACGTTTCCCATACGTAAGCCTCAGCTGTGGAAGGAACCACCTGCAAAGGGCAGCTCCCTGAGGTAAGACAGGGTGCAAATTGTTTGGGTAAAACGAGCCAGCACTTTCAGGGTGGGCTCAGTAAAGCTTCAGCAGGTTTAGCTCACCCAGGAGGGTTGGTGAGGACGCTCCAGGTTAAAGGCCGGTAGGAACAGCAGTCCTTTTCCCTTTTACCAGTGCCTTTACTGCAGCAGCAGGCACGTTAACCTTAATAAGTGCGTGGGTGCCTGAGAACGCATCCCAGGAAGCAATGCTTACTTCTGGGGAGATGCTGAGTGTGCCTTCCTTGGTCTGCCAGGGCCAAGCCTGGCTTGTTAGCAGCTTGTGACAGCTCTCCTTTGTAGGTATTTTAAGTGGCGAGGGCAGCAGAGCTGGAGGGAGATGCGATAACGTCTGCTTGCTTGCTTGCTTTCTAGGGGGAGGGAGGAGGAGGAGATGGACCTAATTGCATACCTTCCAACTGCAGTTACCTCATTACCGAATTATCATCGGAGCAGCCCTGCAGTCTGCTCTGATAGCAGATAAGTGGTGTGGCTCGCAGCGCTTTAATCTAAACAAAACTTAAGTGCTCTTTCCTTTTTCCCTGGAGTGAAACTGTAATTTCGTTACGCGGATGTTAGCCAGGGCAAAGTTTGTTTGCAGCTGTCACGATGCTTCTCTGGGCTTTGCACGTTCCAGAGGCGTCTCTGCAGCGTTTTGTAGCACAAACACCCTAAAACGCTGCGCTCCCTTACCTGGGAGCTTCAACTGAGCGTTCTCCCAGAGCTTTGCCAGGTGAAGGTGTTCAGCACTGATGCTGGATGTCCCGAAGGGCTTAGATAGAAAGCATTTGGTTTATATTTGCTTTCCAGAGAGATGCCTGTTAATTAGTTTCTCCCTCTGCATTAGGTCCTGAATATCCTAGGCCCTGAAGCAACAGTCTGCTGCTCTAGGGCCGGAGCCTGAGAGGTGAGTGGGCAGCTTGTGCCTGCATCGCCTTGGGCCAGCTCCAGGAGCAGGAGTGCCCTGAGATGCAACCCAAGCGATGCAAAAAAATTACCGGGCAGAGCTTCAGAGGGGGACTTCTTGTCTTTGAAACAGGATAAAAGCGTGTTTGTGCATCAGCTTGAGTCCTGATAAAACACCTTGCTGGAACCGACGTTTCTGGAAGGCGGTGATTTTGGAGAAGTTGCTTAAGGCCACGAGAGCACCGCAGACGAGTGCCTGGGTTTTGCACGGCGCAGGAGTGGGCAGCGCTTAAACTCTCATCTGGGTAACGTTTTATTTTTGGACTGCCGCGGAGCTGTTAAATCTGATCCGTTCCTAAAGAGACAGCTGACTGTGTGCAGCCTGAGCCAGGCGCAGTTCTTTGCCTCCGATTTTTGACTCGGATGGAAATGGAGTTTGTTTTTTAATTCGATCGAACTCGACCGTCACTGCCCCAAAGGGGGGTCTGTGCTTGCACGCCATGCCTGGACTCGAGGCGGAGTGCTCTTGGCTGCTCCTTGCTGTAAGCATGGGAACTCAGGGCAGGGCGATGGGGGGATGGTAACGCGCTAGGACAGATACCTGATGATGTTTGAAATGTCTCGGGAAAGGAAAATGTAATGTGCTTTTTTTACGCTGATAGTTTTTGTAGGCTTGGGCTGCGTTGTGCTGGTTGTAGCTTGGCTGCTGGGCTGGTCTTGTAGAACAACTCCGCACGGATCCGAGAGCAGCTCCAAGCTCAGGAATAGCAGGAGGTGAAGCGGTGGTGAGTTTCAAAGGATTACAGTCCGAGGCCCCTCGGTCAAGCCTTGCAGTTGTTGAGTGGCTTTCAGAGAGAAAGACCCCCACGTGCTTTGTGAACTGGCGTGTACACAGCGGGCTGGAGTGGATCCGTGCTTTGATAAGAACAATATGGGCCTCTTAATGAGCCAAACAGCATCACCTTGTTTAAGGAGGCATTTGTTTGTTTCTGTGGGGCTGAAAAAAAATAACGTATTCCTTTGGAAATCTGTAGCTGATCACTTGTCTGCATTCACGTCGAGCCACTGATCTTGCGGGGACACGAGTCTGGCAGGTTGCATTGGCTAAGTGAAAATGAGTTTCAGGCCTGGGGTGCTCTCTAGAAGCAGCCTGTTGGGGACGTTAGCCCAAGTTGTTCTTGGCTGTGGTTTCTTCAGGAGAAGGTTGTAGGCCACGTGAACCTTGTGTGAGAGCACGAGTGTCTGGCTGCCTTCTTGGAGATGTCTGTGGCCTTTCCTTTGTAGGGAAAAGAAGCTCGAGGATGGACTGCAATGACATTTCCTCATGCCGGCCAAGCTGCCCTGAGGGTAACGCAGGTAGAAAGTTGTCTTCCCCGTGCTCCACTTCTCAAATCTTGTTAACCACACTTCCAGCGGCAGCTGTCGAAGCTTGGATCTCTGCCCCTTATATCCCTCTTTGTGGTTGAAAGGCGCCCTCAGCCTTTCCTTCCTCTCTTGTGTTCGCCTTCGGGGTGCGATCGCCCCTCCGCTGGGCAGCCGTGTAGGGTGGCTTCCACCAGCGTGCAGCTGATCTTTGTGCAGAGGGAAGGGAGAAGCTGGCCGACTGTAATCTGAATTTACTAGGTAGTTAATAAGGAGGACCTCTGCCCCGGGAAGCTCGTTGAGCCGATGTTATGTTGCAGGAGCTCCATGGAGATGAAGCCTGCTGGCTTTGTTTTGCTCCGAAATCCACTTGGCTTCAGGTTGCCTCAGGAAACTCCTGCGGCCCTACAGCCTTGGAGCGGGGCGTAAGGGCTGAGGCTGGGGTAAGCCTGGCTGCTTTGGTGGCCGAGAGATGGCACCGGCACGTGGAGCTTGCCGTTCGCAGGTCCTCGCGCTGACAGCAGCGTGCCTCTCGTCTGCTTTTTCCCCTTTATAATTCGCCGTTTGTTTGTTTTTTAAAAGCAAAGGAAGGATTTACACGCTGCTTTTTCCGCAGTTGTGGTCCGCAGCAGCAATCAGCTGTCGTGGTGCTTGGCTCCGGAGCTGCCTGCGGTGGCTGGTTGCATAAGGCGGTATTGCTCAAGCAAGCAGGGACCGAGTGAAGGTGTTTGCACCAGCCCTTTGGAAACTGCTCTAACTCGGCTCTGAATCAAGCTCGGGTCTGAATCAAGCTCGGGCTCGCGCTCCGACAGGTTGTGGAATTTATTTATACGACACCACCGGGGTGTGTGGCATGGCGGAGACAAATAAACAATGGTTCCCAGCCCCGAGGCTTGTGTTTGGTGTTAGATAACACGGCATGGGGTAATTATAACCAGGGAGCTGGGCGGAGGGGTTAGGAGCGAGGGTTACGTCCGCGCTGAGAACACGCAGCAGCGTTCCCTGCGGTGCCTGCAGCTCGCTAATGGCCCTGTTAAGAAATCGTGGGTGCGTCTGGGGTTATAGGAAGGATGGAGGTCAGCTTTGCAGGAGGAAGTGTTGGGTGAGTTACCGAAGACGTGCGGGTAAATAAGAGAAAGCGGAAGGAGGCGAACTGAAACCGGTCGGGTGCGCGGGGAGTGGCCGCGTTTACACGCAGCCCGAGCACGCAGGAGCGAGCGGGGTGCAGGGCCTTGGGGTTTGGGTGTCGGGGAAGGCTCTGGAAACCAGCACCCAGCCCCCTACATGAGGGTGCTCGATGCGAAAGGAGGAACAGGTAAAGGAAGGGGACTGGCGTGGCTGCTGCCTGCTCCTCCTTGCTATGCCTGCAGCCTGGGTCGCACGATGCCAAAGCAGCATTTTCCCACCCTCGCGGTGGGACCCGTCCTTGTGGCAGGGCAGCCGCCTTCGACAGTCGTTACTGGGCTCTTTTGGGGTGTACTGGCTCAGTTGACGCCGAAGATTCCCTTGAATTGGAGGTGTTCTGGGTGTCAGCAGTGTACTGATCGTACCCGGGTGCCCTTTGCGTCGGGTAAATGAGCGGTGTTCCTTGGCTGGAGTTTGTTATGCGTTAGGCTGGTGGATCTTTTTGGTTTCAAGGGCTGGTTAGTCGTTGTAACACCATTAACTTGTAACTAATTTCCTTTTTCCTTCCCTTTTGCTCTTCAGAAATGCCTTTCTCGTGAATGTGCAAGGAACCTACACCACTGTAATGTCTAACACCACATGGAATAACAACTGTGTGAAGGTACCACCCTTTTTTAACTAATACACGACTTTGTTATAGGTTGGGTTAATGATGAACCGGTCTTTGCTTCATAGCCAAAGCTCAAAACTGAAGAAGCGTGTCTTATGTAACGCCTCCTTTTCCAGAAGGGTGACAGCGCTGTGACACCGTGCTCTCATTTCCAGAAAGGCCATGTGCAACCTAGCACTTGATCAGGGTGCCAAGGGGGCCACCCCTGTTTCTCTGGCTGATCTCTCTGGGCGGCTCTGGTGTTGCCTCAAGAACAGATGGCAGCTTCTATTCTGAGAGCTGAACTTTCCTCATACTTCGTGGCCATCCTTGGAAACACATTGCCCTTCTTTACTGATGCATCAGGGCTTGCCTCTTCGTCATGACGTTAATGACAGCCTGGGTCATCTTTCTCGACAAGAGGCTTCTAGGCCTATTTATGAATATTAAGATAAAGTGCAGTTAGACGTTAATGTTCAGGTCGTGATGTCGTAGCTGTTTGTGCCGCATCAACCAGCTCTCAGGCGTTGGCTTGATCTGCTGCCTGATCCCGCAGTGATGCCATAATACTGAATTTTGGACTGCCCTGTACATTTCCATGGCAACAGACTGATGTCACAGACTCAAGGACATGACTTCAGTGTATGATCGTGCAGAGGCACGATCAGATTTGTGAAGGAGAAAGCTGACTAATGCACATCTCAAAAGCAAACAAGGGGAATGCAGGTTACGGCTGACCAAGCAAGGTGTTTCACTATGAAAATTCCCCTCTCAGACAGAGGAGGATCTGATCGTGTCTTTAAGACAGGAACATTCGTCGTGGTGAGCTTCTGTTTACAGTGGATAAGCAGACATCTTGCAGGTATCCTGTATCTTTTAAGCAGGTGGTGTTCTGGGGCTGGGAAACTTGCTCGTTGGTTTCAGACCTTTGAAAGGGCGACTTGTTTTGTTTTTATTTTAAAGAACTTCTCAGTAGCAGAGCCTCTTGTTAGCATACCGAGACCACTTCTTCTTGCTTAATGTTGTTCAAATAGTTTAATTGGTTTTCCAAAGCTTTTATTTTATCCATAACATTGGAAGGTGAAAGGGGAACTCTGCATCTGCATTATGGTCACATTTTCCTATATCCTATTAGCAGATTCCAAGATTGTTTAATGTGATCTCCACCCATTTCATTTGGCTGCAACCTTTGCTCCCATGAAAACAAGGCTGATTGTTCTGAATTGCTGTGTGTATGTGCTTTGGCACGGCATGAAGGTACCTATAATAACACAACCATTGTCTGGAAAAAAAAAAAGCAGTTTGCAGCAATAACTACAAATAAAAGGGTGCAGTACTGGGGCAAGGACGGAGAATGGTAGCTTTCCCATCCGTTCCTACAGCAGCTTCTCAACGTGGTCACCCCTCTGCATGGCAGTGCTGTGGGCTTCAGTGCAGGATGGGAATACTGGGAGTAAGGGACTGAAATATTTGCACGTTGTTCCAAGTTTCTCTTTCCTGGACACGGTTCCATTGCTCATATCTACGGACGGGGAGACTGAATGACTTTTGCACAATGCGGTATTTTATTTGCATGCTGTGAGCAGTTTAACAAGTGTATGTGCTAAATGAAGCATTCCCACTTTCAGCTAGCAGCTGACGCACCCTTAAAAAAAAAAAGGGGGTGGGGGGGGAAAGCTGCCTTTGGGTCGAACAGTAGGGTTTTGAGGGGTGACATTGTGCTGTGTGTTGGAGCGGATGGGTGGTTGTGCCAAGCCTGAATGCTAACTCGAAACGCTGTGGGATTCAGCAAGCGACCAGCTAAAACTCCTTCGTGCTGAAGTAATTTTCACTCATCTCTGCGCTTTCTGGAATAGAGGCTGTTACAGGGCAAGATTTGGAAGTAACCTAATTGTTTTGAATATTCGGTGTCACGGGAATGGAGGATATTTAACAGAACCTGGCATTTCTTACAGCAGTTTGGTTGCCTCCCAGGACAGGAAGCTGAAGAGTGTTTAAAAAAAAAAAAAAGAGGCAGGGAAGGAATTTAGCAACCATCTCTCTAAATCAGGATGCTTGGATTTGGTGCCTGGCCTTGAGCTGAAAGGGCTGGAAGCTCTGCAAGATTTAGTGGTTCACACTGCTTGGCAGTGAACAACAAGATAATGGTGATGGACTATCAAGAAGGCAGCCCGGCTAAAAAGAGAGGCTTTGTGATACGGTAAAAGGGGAAGGAAGTCTGGAGAACTTAGAAAAGTAACAGATGTTTGTGGAGGTGGGGGAGAACTGTGCTATCCACGGAGCTTGCTCTTGCAGTGGAGCCAGCAGAACGAACTCGATACCAAACAAAAGTAGGCACACCCAGTATTTAGCACAGCGATCCTGGAAAGCTGCAGTGGTGCTTTGCTGTCCGACAGATGTTGTGTGGTGACATCTAACAGAGGCAGAAGTGAATAATACGAGCACCTGGGAGTTTGCACAAGGGGACGTGTTAAAGTTTTGGAGGTGTTTGATACCTCTTGTCAACACCAACAACAGTCCTAATGGGTGTATGAAACGAGACTCCAAGCAGGAAGCCAAGAGGGATGTCAGTCCCTGAGAGGGAAACAATGACAGAAGATGCATTAAAAAAGAGGGAGAGGTCCCTTGTAGGGTGTGTTTATGGAGGCGATGACTGGAAGCGTGATAAAACAGCTTGCTAATCCTGTGTATCAAAGTATGAGTAGCAATGGTTTTTTCAGGTTGTTGAAACTTGCATGTGAAATTTTTTTTATTTTTTTTTGCTCTTACTAATAGGTTAATCCACTGTAATTGGCTGTGAAATAAACCCAGGGGGATTTTCCTGTCTGTATGTGATGCACAGGCTCTTTGCCGTCTACTTGGCAACTGTACCTCCAGGTAATTAAAATCTGGTTTTTAAATCCACTGTTCTCTGAACTGTTATTTTTTGCATCTTGCTGCTTCTCCGAGAGCAGTTGGTCACTCTTCTGGCTAATCTGTAGAAACCAAGATAATGGAGTATCAGGAAATGAAAACTGCAGACAAATCTTTGTAGTTTGAAAAACAACCCAAGTGCTACGAGACTAGGTGAGCGTGTGAGGCACACGCCTTACTGCTGTGCTCCTAAGGATAATTTATATTTCCCAGTCCTGTATGGAAAATGTGAAGTTCGCTTTGGTTTTCTAAGATCTCGTGTCACTTGCTCCTCTAAAATCAATAATCAAACTTCCATGGCTGCCTTCTCTGAGGAAGCACTTGTAATTACCCTGAAATTACAGGAGTTGTTCAGCACAGGGATCCTCTGGTTTCAGCACATAGTTTCATTACTCTGTAGTGTTTTGAGAGGCTGAAGGGTGGGATGCAGCTACAATGAGTTTCCAGATTCCTAACAGTGTGAGGGACTGTTTTTAATACTGATGATAAAAACAGTTATTCCCAGTTGGAGGTTAGTCAGTGGTACAATTATCAGAGCTATGAAATAGTGCAGGGATGGCTCAGAATGGAAAAAAACTAAGGCTTGTAACTTATTTTCTTGAGGGAGCTGTTTGAAACTATTTCCTGCAAGCTCACAGAAAATTAGTACGAGATGTTAAATGAAGAGAGATCAAGCCGATACAGCTTGATTATTACTTCAGTAATTCAGTTTTCAGGCTAGCAAGCTTCAGCTGGCTTTCAGGGAAGGGATTTGGTAGCGATTTGTTGATGAAAGCCAGCGCGATGAGTAGGAACTCTGGAGCTGGCATGTTTAATTTGTAAGGTTATGTTCTCTGTTGTACAATGTGCTCACACCGGCTACTCCGTTGGGAAGCCTAAAAATGTGCTGAGTATTTTCACAGCAAAGTAAAAAAACCCAGCTCAAAATCTGGTTCACTTAAACCACCCTTTTTAAAAAACAGTTTGGGGTACTCTATTTTCTGCTTGGTTTCCTGCTGGTTTGTTTCCTCATTTTCGTTCGTGTTTCTAGTGTTTTATCCAAGAGGTGGAAACCCTGTGAAGACTATATTGTTTGTACTGGGGAAGGAGTACTGAGCTATAGAGTAATGCATATTTTCCCCATTTGCCTTGTTTATAAGGATGTTTTTGCACCAAAAAGTCTTAAAGTTGTGTGAAACAGAAACAGACCTGATGTTTTCAGATGGGCCTGTAGGAAAGTTCATACTTCAAAACCCAAAAAGAATTGCATCAAGAATTTTTGGTGTCCTGCTGTAGGTACGTGTTTCTGAATTTTGAAGATAAGGATGAAAAGTGAAAGATACGCAGCGCCCGTTCTCACAGTTAACAGAGTACTTGAACACGCGGAAGTTTAGTTGCTAAATTTTTGGCTGTCTTTTTTCTTTGAAAACTGAATTATGGCAGAATTTGTGCTATGCTTGGAATTTCTGAAAATTTAATGGTGTTAGTTGCTAGGCATATCAAGTACAAGTCTTTGAAAAAATGTAAAACTATTTTTTGCATCAAGTAACTCTGAGTTATTAATGGCAGAAGTCTTTAAAATGTAGCCAAAAAAAGATCTAAAGATCCACAGAATTGGTAGGTTTCAAAATTAGCTTAGATTTTTCAACAGCCTTTTGAAACAATCATACAAAAAATACTGTTTTTAATGCTGGTCTCTACTGTCATTAACCTGCCAAAAAACCAAGCTGATCTGTAACTGAGTTAATTCAGCAGAAGACGTTCTGTGTATGTTCTTTTTTAAAGAATTTGTATAAAAACAAGCAGATACTTTGGCTGGGGAAAGATTTTTAGCACATGCTATTGCCTGCCTTCTGTCTTCATCTCCAGCGCTTCAGCCTGAATGTGTCGCCGGTCGCACGCTGGTGCTTTGGAGTTTTAGATAGCCTTTCTGGTCTCTTCGACCAGGTTCTGTGTTCTGCAGGCTGCAGAGCATTTTAGAGGTGAGGCACATCCTTGGCATCCAGATGGTGTTCCCTGGATCCTTCACTGCGTTTGTGTGGCCTCAGCTCCGCTCTCTGATGCTCTGCTCTCTCCCTGTGTGCCATCCTGGGCAGGCTCTGCTCTGAGCAGTGGCGTGATCTGCATTGCTGTCTTATTCCTTCTATTTGTGGTTTGGATTACACCGTTATTTTGCTGGCTCTGACACCCCGCTGTCCCCTTTCAGTGCCACGCACGTGTGTGACTTCACGTTGCAGGCCTGGGGCTGTTGGAGAGACACTAGCACAACGCACGGTGCTAGGTGAAAAATAGGCTGCTGGATTGAAATGAGGGGGGACTGATCCCGCCTGTGGTGAGCCAGCGTCTCTGGCACCACAACAGATTAATCCTCTAATAAAGAGGGAAGATTGGCAATATCCAACGTGGCGCAGCCCCGGCCTCCTCCTACAGAGGCCTACCCCGGCCTGCTCCTACAGAGGCCGCCCCTGGTGTCTCCCACCACCAAAACCCTGCCACCAGCACCAAGACAAGTAGTTAAGGAAACGATGATAATGGTGTGGAGTTGCTTTCTCTACAGATAGGTGGTTTCTCAGGTTGCTGGTCACTGGGGACAGGCGTTTTGAGGCAGTCTGAGTTCCTCGATGAAGCACAGAGTGAAGGCCATTTGGGGAGCAGTGGGGTGGGATTAACTGGTAAATAAAGGGCTAAACCTCTGCGTCCAAAACGCAGTCTGTCTTCCCTTTCAGAGCTGCTGCTTGGATGTGGACATACGAATCATACCGAAGTTGGATGTGGTGTTCCAGGTTGCAGACAGCAGATAGATAGCTGGGAAATATGTAAGACCAGGCTTCTTTGGTAGAGTCGGTGCTGGGTTTTGGTGCAAATTTTCTGAGTTTTAATGTATACGTTTTGTAGCATGTGGCTGACTATACATCTGAACCAAATTTATACATCAGAACAGCATTTTCTTTTCATTAATTCATCCGTAGACCACATCAGAGCCTGATGCTAATGAGTAATATTTATGTTTTTTTTTTGTCTGAGATTGTAGCCTGTTCTTTGTGGGCATTTTTTTTATTAAGTAAGATACCAGTGGAAAAGACAGTGAATCCAACACTTGTTGGGAGGGTGTGGGTGGTGGTCTGCTTTTTGTGGGTGGATTGTTTTGAAATGCTCCTAATAAATCTGTTCTGTTACAAGTTTTCTGTCCTTAACAGAAACGTCCTGAGCTATAAAATGTTATGAGCAATATAGTTTGAGCTTCCTATTGCGTGTAATCTGTCGTGAAGTTGGGTATACTTAACAGTTTTCCTAAATTCATAAATCACAAAGATATTGTAAACGGCTCGCATAGAAATTTCAGAGTTCAGCATTTTTACATTGTCCTGGCAAGATGATAGTTTTCTATGAAAAAAACAAAGTTTGGGTATCAGCAGTCTCCCAGTTTAAGCAGAAATTTGAAAGGATTTTAAGATTTCATGACAAATCGTGAGACACATGGGTGTAAAAATTGTGGAAGATGCTAGTATGTGGGAACAGGGTGGATGCAGGAGTATATTACAGAGAATTGGGCATTTTGAAGTACAGAAATAGCACAGTTACTTATAAAAACACTTTTGTAAAAGTACCATTATCTTTAATGTAGTGTTTCCGGTGCTGTAGCAAGGCTTCCAGTTGCTGAATATGGTTTTGGAGACCCCTAGGAAAAATCTGGATGCTTTTGAGATGCGTAGTGAATATCGTAACTTCTCAATTCTGCAGTGGGCTGGCTGAATGAATCCACCTTTTGTCCTTTTTTTATGACTGGGATTTGTTGGGAAAGAGTCTGCAGCGGCACAGGACAGAGAAATCCACAACGTAGCTGTTTGGTCAAAGGGAAAGATTCTGCAGAAATAAACAGAAATGAGGTACAGCTTACGCTGCTGGACCTGTGCTCAGTGTATGGGACATTCTGCATGCGAAAGCAGAACTGACATCCCAAAGGCTGGTCCAAACAAGTTGGGGCTGTATTCAGCAAATTGTACATCAAAGCTGATAAATTTGGTGTTGAATACCAGCTGACCTGCTGTGGGGTTTTCCTTATTAACAAAGTGCTAAAGAAGGAACTGGATTTGTGTGTGTAGTGGCTATCTAGAGGTGAGCTGTGGGTTTTGTCTTTTACTTTAGAAGCCATTTCATATCCCACCAAAAGATGTGCAGAAACTATCACTACTATGCGTCGTATGCCATGGTGCAGGCGGACTTCTTACCTTATAGTGTCAAGTATGAGATTTTTAGTTTCCTGCTGACGTTTGCCAGTATATACCAGTAAAATAGCCAGTCCTGCCCTGGAGTACGGAGATTCAGAGGTGAGTTTGTAGTCAGAGGAGTATTGCACACCGGTTTTATTCTCACTGGGTTGTAAATGCTGTTGTTAAAGGAGACTTTAATTCCAAGAGTGGGTTGTGTTGTTGTGCTGGATCACTAACGAACTATTACTGGCTAACCAGTGAGTAATTAGTGTCAGGCAGACCGTGTGATGGTCTGTTTGGTAGTTATTGCAGCAAGACCGAATTCTAGCGGGTGTGTGCCAAAATGAGTCAAGTGAACTTCCCCGGCCAGGGTCCCTGGCATCCAAAAGCAAAACAGGGTGATGAAATTGCTGTTGACAATCCTAATCTGCAACGTCATTGTTCTAGTAATCGGGATCTTCTTGAGCAAACTAACACTGTGTTCTTGAGAAGGATAGGAGTCTGCTTTCTGGTTTTATCCGTCTCTGGAGTGGGACAGGTTGCTCTCTGCTGGTATCCCCAGTTGATCTAGCGTGTTTGGATTTCTCTTTCTGGTGTTTGTCCTAAAACTCCCAATTTAACGTCATTTCTGCATCTTTCAGTCATTACGAGCGTTCCCTGCACGTACATGAGCAATCCAGGGAGACTTGAGCCGCATAAAACCAGGGCACAACATCTCCAGAGCGCTGGGAGTGCTCGCCTACTATTTTTGGAACCAGCTCTATTGCTTCTATAATAGGAAGGCTTCTGGAAGCTTTCTCCTTCCCCTCGCCCCAAGAAAGTAGCCTTTCAGCCGAGCTTTCATTAATTCACAATCTGCATAGCAAAACAAATCTAGTTTTACATGCTAAATAATTCAGACGTGGCTCACGCATCACGCGGCCCCGAATGCAGGGCATGGCAGCCTTTCCCCGGACCCTGCAACCCAGGAGCCTGGCAGCTGCAGCCCTGCTGGGGGACGTTCGGCCACCCCCTGCTTACCATTCGGGGCACACCACACGCTCTGCGGGGACAGCAAGTGCCAAAGGAGGTGGCAGCTATCGAGAAAGCGGAGTAACGTGGGATCTCGGGGTGTTTGTCACCAGCACCGCAGCAGCGCTGGCACGCAACGGGTTCCCTGGTTTTGTTTTCCTCTTGGAGCAAGCAGAACAAATCTAATGAGCCAGTTCTCAGCTTCCCCCCCTGGTTGAGCAACAGATGATGTCCTTAACCGAAATCAGCAGGACAGCTGAAGCCTTTCAGGAATAGTTGAGCAAGGGAAACATTTTGTTGTCGTCTCCAGTACTAAAGTACAGGGTCAGCAAGGGGCAGCAGAGCTTAGCTTTTCCTTTTCTTCCCTTTTGAGATTTTCCTTTTGAGGGAAAAGGGGACGACCTTATCGTTCCAATACTCACCACACCTAAAGGAGAGAAAACGCGAGAGCTACAAATTGGAAACATTTTGTTCTTTATTGACCTGGTCTTGGAGGGGAAGACAGGCTCTCCCTGTAGAGCTTTGTTAGAACAAATACTTCATGTGCTTATTGCTCCGGTAGGTAGTGATGTTTGACGGTGGCGAGCAGTCAAATGTTGCTTTGGAGCCCAGGCACTTGTTCCCCTCTCCCAAAACGCTCTATTTTACTTCCAAAAGTTTATTTCCATTGACTGGAAAGAGTATAGAAACCCCTTTGTGGCGGACACTTCTCCCAATATGATTCAAGGTGTGGATTTGGTATGGTTGAACCCAACCTCAGCTGCTGAGAACCTCATCCTGCTGTGCTGTGCTGTGCTAGTGCCTGCTGGGCTCAGGGAACCTGCCTCTCGGGGTTAATTTTCTCCTCGTTTAGCCCCTTGAGCTGCTTCAGATGGAAATGGGACAGTCCTGACACAAGGGAGGGCATGAAAGTGTCGGGAGGAAGAGGAGGGCGAGACCGCGGTGCGGCAGGAGTTAGGGTGAGCGAAATGGCTGTGAGGTGGCGCTGTATTCCCCAGCACCCTGCCCAAGTTCAAATACAGGTGGGAATCTGCACATTTTGGTTAAATAACCGCTCTTTCTGGCGTAATCCGGGGAATGGAATATGGGCAGGAGCTTGGAGGAGGGCTGGGCTGAATTTGGTGGGGAATAGACCCGAGGGCAGAGGTACTGAGAGCCTGCCGCTTGGGCTGCTCTGGCTTTTAGTAAGGAGAAGCAGTGGTACCAGCAGGTTTTAGCGTGCAAATAGACGCAGGAGGCTGCGCCTGTCGAGCCCCCGTGGCAGCTTTATGGCTCTGAGGTCAGATAACCTCGGGTCCGTGCGGAGCTGCAGCTTTTGGCCATCGAGCAGGAAGCTGAGCACGAGGCTTCGAGAGGCAGACGCGGCGGTGGCGGCTCCTGCAGCTCTCTGCTGACGGCGAAAGGTCGGTCTGCGGAGTCCGACAGGACTCAGAGAATCTCATCTGGCTGCAGGTATTAATTAACCTGTCTCGTGATGGTTCTGGGGTGGATGCGGTGCCTTTAGGAAATACCCGGTTTCATTTGAGGGTCGGTTTCCAGCTGCAGGTGGATGGGAACGCAAATGCGAGTTCACTCTAAAGCTCTTAAGGCAGTTTTAGCTAAAACATGCTTGTTTTCTCTTTGCTTGAAACCGTTCTGTTAACTAAATAAAATCCAGCTGATGAACTTGGTGTTAAAAAGTCGTTCTTTAAGGTGCTTACAATAGGTCGGTATTACCGTGCCTTTCTTTTTAGCTGTTTTTTAATGTGGTTTTCTCCAAGCCCCCTTGTTCTTTTCAGACTTCTGCTGTGGGGTTGGGTTTTGGTGGTGTGTTTTGTTTTTTTTTTTCCCCCTCCCACTTTTTGCTCCGTTTTTAGCTTGCAGTGAACCAGTCTGGGAAACAAACTAAGCTGGTTGAATAAGCTGGAAGAGTGGTTCTTCCTGCCCGTGCTGGAACAGCAGCGCTTTGGTTTGAAGTAAAATAAAACGCATCATTGAATCCACCCTGTGAAATCCTAAATCCTTGCTGTATTTGACTAGAAAGCGAAAGGGTTTGGATGCAGGGGCTGCCACGGGCTGTTTGGTAATGGCCAAACATAGCTGTGTGTTACAAGGCCTCAGCACTGGTTAAGTCCCCTCTAGTGACTGTATTTCAGTATTAATTCATCTGAGTTTCCCTCTGAAATACCTGCCTTTGCTTTCTTCTGCAACCTGGCTGGGGTGGAGGGCTCAGCCCTCGGTCCCACACCACTGGAGGGCATCCCAAAGCGGGTCCCTGTCTGGGGGCATCCCAAAGCTGGTCCCTGTCCGCTCAGGCGGGCAGAGGCTGTTCTGCTTCTACCAGCAGCGGGATTTCTGCTCCTCAACCACTGCCTGCTTCCTAGACACCAAATATTCTGAAAGGATGAGCCCATCCTTTGAAGGCTCTTGTTTATCAGTTACTGTTCTTGTTCCAAAACCACGCTGCTCCTGCCGTAAAGCTTCAGCTCCCGCCACACCTGTAAATATCAGAAGCTGTAACGTGTTGCTGCAGCCAAATATCCCTTATTCCATCTTAGTTAATGCACTTATTTTCCCGAACTGCAGCAGCAGTTCCAAAACGACGATAAAGCGGGGGGTTTGGTGGAGCCATTCCGTGAATCGCTGTCCGTTGCTGCGCGAGCGTGATGCTGCCCGCTGCCAAAATCCCAGTCCTTCCCACATCTTAGGCAGAAAGGCATATGTTTGGGGGTGGCTTCAGAAGCGGAGAACAACAAGATTAGGCTCTTTATTTCCCTCTTCTGCTCTGTTCCTCTGTGCATCTGCATTTCGATTTTCAGGCTGTGCCCAACTCCGCAAAACTAAGCAAACGACTGAAGCACCTCCTGCTAAGGATCGGCCTCGGTTCAGAAATGCTGTGGTAGTTAAAAGGCAGTAAGTATCTCTGTGCTAGCTTGGATGCTGTTGCTTTTTTTTTATTTATTTTTTTACATTTTTATTCACAGGCACAGCTTTTTGCTGCTTACACAGTAGGAATTTGTCAGTAGATGGCTGGCATTACTAGCCCATTTCAGCTCTTTTCTGCAGACCAGCAGCTCGAGGAGGGGGGAAAAAGCGTGCTTTGTATGGAGCTGTGCTTGTGCTGCAGTGCCCGGGTGAATCTTTCTGTGTCGGTTTTGTCAGCTTCTGCTTGCCTGTAGTAGGTGCTGGTCCTTCCTTAAATGCGTGACATCCTGCAGCGTGATGCCTGTGCTCGGACTGAGCTCGTGGCTGCCCAAACCTGAACGAGTTTGGTGGTTTTGCTTCTCAAACTCTGCTGCAAAGGAGATCTTTGTTTGCTTTTTTTTTTTCTGGCTTTTTATCGCTTATTTTTCAGTTTTTCTTTTTTTTTCATTCTGATCTGCAAACGGATAGGACTGAGACAAAACATCTGATGTTCCTAACCAGGAATACGTTGGGAGCTTTTAGCTAGTTTAAAAGTGCCTGGCATTCCCGGAGTGGTATGGCTGCGTTTATTTGGGTGTGGATGTAATAATGTTTCTGTGATACAGTTCCTGCTGAGTCTGAAATGCTAGTGTCAGTAAAGCCAGAAGGAGAAGCCAGACAAAAGCTTGGATAAAAGTCAGGATTTCAATGCCTCTTCCTGGTGGTGCATGGGAAAGTAATGATTTTGTGTTTAACTTGGGGTTTTTCATAAAGCATATGCTTTTTTTCTATAAATTTCTGTTAGTAAATATATATTTTACAGCCTGCAAAACATCCCAAATGCCTGATTTTTGTGCCTAGGTTTCATTCTTGCAGGTCGGTTCCTGTTTTAGGCTCTGGGCAGTCTAACAAAGGTGGTGTTTAACTGCAAAGCTCTGAATTTTGATGTCAGCCTAACATCTTGTCCTCCTGAATTCGTGGAGCAGGGGGCACGCTCTCGTCCTCCAGCTCTGCCAGGGCAACACCTCGGTCTGCTCGGCTCCTTTGCGTTGTGTAGAGCTCAGCAGAGACTTCTTCACGAAGACTGGAATGTGTTTATACAATATTTTATGTATTATTTTAGGCTCCTGCTTGCTCAAACATAGGCAAATGATTAACCTCTCGTTCCCCATCACTGGAGGAATTGTGAAACTGCGTTAGCAGGCAGAAGGTCGGCTGGATATAAACCAATTTCTGTGCTCCTGCTGGGAAAGTCATCCGTAATCACTTTCTCAGCACGTGTGGCTAACAAGTTGGAGAAGGTTTCCCAGGCCAGGAGTGCTTGGTGGCAGCGCTGAGCTGTAAACCACAAGGGCCAGGCAGTAACCGAGCTGTGCACAGGTAGGTGCTCTCCTGCAGGGCAGATTTTTCTCGGGCAGATGTTGCTAAAAGGGGAGACGTGAGAGGCTCCATCTCTCTCTCTCTGCCAGGCCGTGTCGTGGAGATGCTGCTGCAGGAGTGGGCAGCGGTAAGAGCACTGGGCAAAGCTGCCGAAAAGGAGAACCACCTGCTGCCCTAAATCCCAAATACTGTGGGGTCAGAGCTCTGCAGTTAGCATCTTCAAGTGGCGTTCCTTTCTTTTGGCATCGTTGCGCATGGCCCTCCAGAGGGAAGGAAGCAAGCAATCTTTAAAACAATTTACTGGCAACTCAGGCTTGAATATCTGAGTTTTTCCAGGGGCTCTTGTGCTGTGTCACTTGTTCCTTTTGTGTTCCAACGTGTTGCTTGTTGTTCTTTCACCGTCAAAGGACGTTACAGTGCCGGTAATAGTGGCTGCGCCAAGGACAAGGCGTAGAAGGCGGCAACCTAGTGCGAACGAGAGATACTGCAGCACAGTGGTGTTCTGGTGAAATCTGCCGTCTTATCTGCGTGTGATGCAAAGACAGGGCAGCCCCCGTGAGCTTTGGAGGCTGCGTGGTGGCATGTTTTTTGTCCTCTGTGAAATCCGCCACGCTGTTGTGATGAGAACGCTAATGTAACTCCTGGCAAGCGGCAAATCGTACCGCCGGCAGCAGTTGCCCTCCAAAGCCTGGTGCTGTGCTAACAAGCAGGAAGATCTTAACGTCTCCTGTTTGCGTAGAACTGGGAAGGCAGCATGTCCCGTGGGAGGTGCCCAGGTAGGGCTGCAGTCGCGTATAAGGGGAAGGAAGCACTCTGTGTGCAGGCAGGTGGTGTTGGGGGCGTTAAACTCCAGCTGCAATAACAGCGTGATGTTAAGTATAAGATGTTTAAGTTCTTTTACATTTAGATATGTGGATGTGTGTGTGTATTTGTGTGTATAAATGTGTGTGCGCATATATATGTGTGTAGTATACATATATATATTTATATTTTATATCTCCCCCACACCTCCTTGGGAAAGGGTCCTTGTCCTGGTCATCTGCGCCTCAAATCGCTGCTGTCCTCAAACCCAGTCGTCTTATTTCTCTCTCGTTTCCTCAGTTCCTAGGTGGGAGAGACACGGTGAGGCTCTGTGCGGGGCAAGGAGCGCTGATGAGGGAGCCTTGCATGTGAACCAGGATGGACTGGCTGTGACGGCGTGCCTTAGCTGGAGAGGTAGTTACGATGAAGAGTTCCTGCAGAGCTGGCCTCCACAGGGAACCGCTGAATTCCTCTTCTTCCACCTTCCATCAAGTCAAACGGTACGAAGAGACCAGCTGGTCCGCCTATAATTAAATATTTCGTACCAATTTGGCCTTCTGCTTACTTTCTTGCTGTCTTGGGTGTCACTTAGTTGGTCTCAGTTCTTACTTTTGGATACTCTTTAAGTGAAATGGTGTAATGGCCTAAGGGCAGAAGTGTTTTTTGACACTTTTATTTGATAATGACAACTACAGACTAACTACAGCTGGTACTGTACTTGGTTTGTACTTGATATTTTCTAGCAACAGCTGTAAATTAATTTGGGAATATGGCTTTAAAGTAAAACTCAGTTGGAGGATGGCCTGTCCTGGTAGGCTTTAATACATGCAGTCAGCTTAAAGCAAGCGGAAACACTGGCGATCGTTGTTGTGGTTTGTCTTACTAAGGAGTAAGTAATTGGATTAGTTTAAGCTTAAATTTTGTATCGCTCGCTCTCCTGTGTCTCTTATTCAGAAGAAGTGCACGATTGATTTCAAACACTTGTGCTTATGTGACAATTAAGTGAACGCCTCTCACTGTGTCTCGTTATAGGAACACCGTACAGAACAACTTGTGCTCATGCAAATGCAAGAACGTGCGAGTTTGTTTGAGTTCAGGCTACTTGGAGGAAAAAAAAAAAGCATTTTTTGAAACCAAGACTCTTCAACTTCCTCAATCTGGAGGAAGAGAGCCAAATTTCTTGTTTCCAAAATTTGTGTGGTTTTAAAGTAAACTTTAACCTTTGTTCCTTGTGGTTATGTAAACAACATATACTTGCTATGTTAGTCTCGTGGTAATTTAGTGCTGGAAAAGACTGCCTGGGTAGCCCAGCTCCTTGCTTTCCCAAGCAGTATCTCATAATCCCTTTTGTAAATTTAGAAGTCCAGCCTAAAAACAATTACACCTCTTCTCTCCTCCCATAGATTAGGCCGTTACCGAAGATGACAGATCTAACTGTGCAGTTGGGATCCTTCTTTTGATTCCCAGGCTGAACATTCATGCCAGCTTATAGATTTGTTTGAGCTTGCGTTGTCATTTTATTTTTTTTTTTGCATAAGGACCGCTTCTTTTCAGTGGTTTATCTCTTTTGCTGTATTCAGGGAAATGCAGCAGTATTCCCTCACCTGTGGTTTTGCAGCACGAAATGACCCCAACGTTTTCAAGGAGCTTCTTGAATAGTGACTGCTGCTGTTCTCAGCCTGGGTGAGTCTCCTCTGAGTCATGGCAAAAACTGTGTGCTGAACTCCAGAGGAGACCTTGTAGGAGGGCTTTGAAGTGATGCCTTGAATGTATCACAGATCTGCCTCGGTGCCATAGCTGTGTCTATGGTAGCTAACGCATCGCTCTCGGTTAACTCCAACACGTCTTGGTGTTCTGCAGCTTTCTGGTGCATCGCCGTCTGTACCTCCGAATTCTGCCTCGCTGCTATTTCTGGGAGCTTTGTGCCTCCTCTGTGTTGGTAATGCCTTTCATTTCTGTCAGAGCACCTGTAGCGTTCTTGCTGAGGTCACTTGTAACAAACCCAAATCGTTCCCCAGGCTGATTCCTGAGGCATGGCTTTGGTTTCCAGGCTGGTATCTTATTATTCAGCGTCACCTGGGACTGTCTGCTGTTAAGCCAGCTTCTTTGTCTGTTTTACCTTTTCTTGTCAATCTGTTTTAACCAGTAAATCTCCTCGTGCCCCCTGAAGTCCGTATCAGTAAACCACAGTACGTGGCATTTTTCAAGATCTTTTTTGGAGAACCTTCAGGTTAGTCTTGCACATTGAACTCTTCCTTCCCCCCCTCTTTATCTGTGGCTTTGTAATCCTCTTTTCTTGCAGAGCACCTTTTTGTATTGAAGTCAGCCTAGCAGGCCTGGAGGTGCTGAGATCTCTCTCCCTTCTCTTTCTCCCCTGCAGCACCGCCTGTGATGTGCCACATGTTTTATTAATGCTGAATGTTGCCTTTCAAGAGGTTTATAAATCTTCTTGCCCTGCAGTTTATGGATCTGTTTTGGAATCTAAAATTGAAAGGAGCCGTTCCTTGCAATCTTCATGATGCTTTTTAATCTTCCCACCCTGCCACCTCCCAGTGTTCTTGTTCAAGTTAACCCGGTGCCTTGTGGCCTCGTGATCATCGTTAGCACCCCCTTGAAAAAAAATGCAAACTCAAATTTAGTGCTTTGTGCTGTACCTGGAGTACTCTTAATCTCTGCCCCGACCTTGCTTGCAGCCCTATTTCTCTCCCTATCCTCTCTCACAAACTGGAGAACCTTTTACTATTTCTTTTCCTATATGTTTGCAGGGACTAACCCTGCACCAGTTCTTAAGCTTATTCCTAGACTTTTTAGGTTTAAGTTTTAACTTTCCAGGTGATACTGACCTGATGATTTGTGGTTGTTTCTTGTATCCTTCTGGGAGAAGGAATGTATTCAAGTGGAGTTTCTTCAGTTCTTATTTGGTACGTGTTCTTTATAATGAAAATACCTTTTGGCTCCTGGAGAATGCCTCCTGGGTTGCTCTGTCTGCAGTGAAATCCTCTATACCGCGGTGCAGCCCCCTTCTTCAACCAGTTCCTTTAGGTCTTGAGTTTCAAAAGAACAAACCGGTGACTTGCCTTCAGATCTCCTTTTGCTTATTCTGTCTTCTGAGCTCTGAGTTTCTCACTGATGGCGCAGTCCAAGGTTAATTCCTACAACCTTTCACGCGTTCTCATTATGTGTGCACAAAAGTGAAGACTCAGTAGCATCCCTTTGTGTGTGTTTGAAGAAATTTGTTGTGCCGTCATATCCAGAAAGATCTTGGTCCTGTAGCAGCAGTAAATAAGAGAACAAGTCTTACATCAAGAAAGATAACATTTCCAGGAGGAAACATGATTATTTCTGGAGAATTGGGGAATGTCTGTCTGTGCTGCTCTGATCTGCGTTCAGCAGAAGCCCGATAAAACCAGCACTTCTTTCCTTACTGTCCTTTTTCCAAATGACTCCACCTGTGTGATTCTTTCTTGTCCTTGTCTGTTGCACCACAGGCATGCTTTCTATCCCATCATCTTTGAGCTAAATGTTTTTGGCCCAGCTTTGAGTGACTTTGAACACCAGATCTTTCAGTTGACTTTGTTTCCCTCTGCTTGGTCATCCCTGTGTCATCTGTAGTGTGGCTGGGAAGTAGGGGACGTGGACTTGAGCTTCTTGAGGCTCAACAAAGAATCGGTTCTACGTCGCTCGCGTGATGCTAAGTGCTTTTATACAAAGACTGGCGAAGAAATGCCACTTTTTCTTGTCTATAATGTAGAAAGTAGTGGAGTACACCATGGTTTATGTGAATATGCTTACTGTGAATTGTTTTCAAACCTTATCAATGGGTGGGAGCCCTCAAACTTGAGTTGCCTGCGCATCAGGCTGGGCCGTGCAATCTGTCACCCGAAACTTCTTGCTGAAGATGACATTTTTTTGCATGACTCTTATCTCGTGCGTGTAGCTATATTTGAGTGTCGTCACCCCACAAGTTATTTGAACACCTGAAGTGGTTGAACACGCTGTGGGGGACCCAAGGTTAAGAATTGGGCATTTACTTGGCATTTAGCTCCTCTGCTGTCTAGGGCCAACCCCGACCCACTTGTGCATGCCTTGCTCCTGCTCCCTCCTGCTCCTCCTTGCTTCGGCACTCACACCTTCTGTCTACCTGCAAAGCCTGCAGCAATCCTTGCTTCCTCTGGCTGACACAGGATGCAGTTAGACAGGCACGAGGGGATGCTGAGCAGTTGCTTTAGCATGAAGTTCGTGCTGCAAGGGAGTGGGTTTTCTAGAAATGAAATGCTTCCACAGCTGCTGAGGTTGAACCAGCCCCGCTCTGGAGCGTTGAGCTTCCCAACCCGCCTTTCCCCGAGCTTGGATGTTCGCCACGCGCCAGAGCAAGCTCCAGTGAGTAGCAGAGCATCGTCCATCCTGGCTGCTACGCTGGGACTTTCCCGCCCCGGCAGAATCCGTGGAATGTCTTTGAAGCAGCTCTCCGTCTGCTCTGCCTGCCCCAGCAGCGCGAAGCGGATGGAAACGGTACTGGAGAGTGAGCCCAGAGGACCCACGGAGCCCTTCCAGAAACAACAAGTGGTTGACCATGGCTGAACTTGCACGCGGTGCTCAGTCCTCCCTAATTGTCGGTTCTGTGCTGAGGAGCTCAGTTTTATGTCAGAAAAATGGGGTGCCAGGGAGGAGACGTGCCCTGCCAGAGGTTATGCTTGGGTTTTCATTGTTGTTGGCTTTTTCTTTCTCTTATTTTTTTGGCCGATGCCTCGTGTTAGTATGTCCTGAGGGTTTTTTCGGAGTTGTAGTTGGCACGGCACGCGCAGTTAGCAATACTAGGAACTCTTGCCTACTGCAGTTAGTGTTTACAGAAAGAAATTCACAGGAAACTTTGGGGTTTTGATGGAAATTTTCGCCTTAATAAAACCTTCCGGTGCTTTGCCCAGAAAACTCAGCGTGAATGTGCTGTTGGAGTGTATCATACTGTGAGGTTTTGTTGTTCTTCTTCGTGCTGGCCAGAGGAAACCTTTTGGCTTCATGGGGCACTGTGGGAGCCCAGCCCGAGGTGCAGGATGGGACATGTAGGCTCTCTGTGATCCCAGGAAGCTGGGAAAATGGAGCCTTTTCTACCAGTTTTTCCTCCGTCATTGGAGCTTCTACTAAAGGTGATATTTTATTTTTAGGCTGCTGTGAATTACAAGATGTATAAAGGCAAAAGGATGCAGAAAGATTCTGGGCAACTTGGCGCAGCAGCTTATGGATCTTCCCTTCGGTAGGGAGAGGAGAGGTGTGTGTGCATGTGTAAAGGTGTATATGTAAATATATATTTATATTTATATATATATATTTATGGATCAGTCCAGTGTGGGAACCAGCAAGCTGTAGTGAAAATGAGCTGGAGTTACAACTTGTAAAAACAGCGGTGTCATTCCAGAGCTGTAAGTATCCTGTTTTTCTGCGTGCCTAAGGCGCTGCTGATTAGAAATTAAAACAAAAAAGCCGCGTCCCTTTTTATTCCGCTGGCTTAAGGATGGGATAACAGCGCAGAAGGCAGCGCTGCCAGTTGTTTCAGTGCTGATCATTCCTGGCAGAATTATCTCTTATCAGCGATTCAAAACGGCACGTTTGGGACTGAAAACCTTTTATGCTTACTCCGTGAAGTTCTGAAGAGTCGTTGTCTCTAAAGATAAAATTAGCAAGCTTGATAACTTAAAGGGTGGAGGAAAGCAAACAGAATCGTGCTGAAGTATCAGAGGGAATTGTCAGCGGCTTCACCTTTTAACAACTATTTTTGGTGTTTTAAAATATTTAAAAACTTCACCTGCAGCTGCCACAATTATCTGCTTGCCAGCACTGAAGTGTCGCAGAAATAAGGTAGGCTGGGAGGGGGGGGTCTGAGCTCTGCTTCACGTTCAAAGCAATTTCTGCTGGGGATCCTTGCTCTAATTCTTGGAGCTAGAAAGGAAACGTGCTGCTGACACGCGGGGACGAAGTTCTGCTTGTTTAAAAGTTCCAACTTTTTAATGTTTGCAGCAGAGTGTGAGTGTTGGTGGGGGTGAGGGTTCTTTTTTTTTTTTTTTTCCGAGCAATACTTTCAGGTAAGGTTTGTATACCAAAATCCCTTTTCAGGCAGCAGGGGAGAGAATTCCCATTGTAAAACTTGGAGGCAAGTGGCACTGCCGCTCAGCTGGTCAGATGGAGTCAGCAGCCCTCCTCCTGTAGCTGTCTGAAGCTGTTAAATGTAGGTTTTCTTTAAATCTGGATCCATTAAAACGCTGCAACGAACGCTGAATTCAAATGAGGCAATTACCCTGGCAATAAAATTTCTGACTAAGGCAGAATTTTGTTATGTAAATCGTAACTTTTAAACCTTAAATGGTATTGTTGGCCTAGCCAGAGACTAACTGAAACGCAGGAGGAAATAGAACCTGAAATGAGCAATCCGTAGTAGGTGAGGCATAGCTCTACCCTTTGTCTTTCTCCATAGACCAGAAATAGCTTTGAGCAGCTGAACCAACTTTGCAGGCTAAACATGTCCTCTGAGCATGTTGGGGTAACCAGTTTAGTCCTGTTCTCGTTCATGTAACACCTTGATCTCACCTTCATCTGCAGCTCCTCTTAATGAAGGGTGCTGAGCTGATTTGTAATGCCGGCTTCCTGAAAATGGCTCCAAGAAAGCCTTTTTAACCCAGAATTGGGCTCATCTTTCAAACACCCTGGCACGAGAACTCAGGAACGAAATCCGATCTTCCCTTCCTAGCTCCTGGGGTCTCGACGCGGAGGGCTGCGCGTTCAGCCGTGCTCACCTCCTTTTCCCAGGGACCTGCGGTGAGCTGCCACCGGAGCTTTTCCATCTGGGAGTTTTTCCACCTGGGAAGCACCTCTCCGAAATGCGGATGGCGAAGGGCGGGCTCCAGGCCTGGCTCTGCAGCAGCTGCTTGCAGGGATTCAGCTGCCGCTCTCGGGGCTGGGCTCTGACCCAAGCACATCGGTGGCCTGACCCCGATCAGCCCTGAAGTGCAGCAGAGATGACGCAGACCCTACGGAAAACCAGGCTCCAGCAAACTGGCAGCAGCCTCGAGTTCCCGTTCTCTCTTACCCATCCGTTTCAGCACCCTGAAGCTCCAGTTTTAGGGCATCGTTGCAGTTTTTAGCATCCAACTGAGAAGGAAAATAGCTCCGTTGCGTTTTGCAGAGGAGCCTAAATTGGGAAGTGCCCCAGTTCCATCAGGAGGCACGGGCAGGGGACGAAGGCAGGGACCAGGTAGGTGCATCCACGGTGACGGGAGCTCTTTTGTCCCTGTAGCTGAAGTGAAGATGGCTTTGGTGCTCTAACTTTGCAGGAGAGAGGTGATCTGCCTGTAAAATCAGGAGGGAGACCAACCAGCAGTTACCGAGTGTCTGCACTGGCTGATACACGGGGCAGCTCTGCGTGGAAGCCTTTAATCAAGTTGGTTTTAGATGAGAAACGACCAAAAAAAACACGTTTTGGTGGTAGCTGCGAGGGGAAATGTGTTCAGTGCCTGGCTGTGTCCGTACCAGCTCACGGTGAACGCGGCGTTGAACTCGGTGTTGTTAACCTACCAGTCACGGATCAGCCCTGTTTCCAAAAGGGCTCCTCTTAATGTAACAATTCCCAGATTGCCGTGGAAACCTAATCTATAGTTAGTTCTGTAATACGCTTACATGGTGGCTCTGGGGGAAGAGCCTGAAGCCTCCTGACGATTGGATTCTACGCGGCGGTGCCCTGGGCTTCTGCGTTTTTTTGAGCTTTGCGTTGGAGATGAACACGGAGGTGTAGCAGAAGGGAGGAATGGAGAGTCGGGGACTGTCACACGAGCGGTACTGCTCTAATGCCAGCAGCCTCCAGGCGTCTCCTGCACAGCTCGTAGGTTCCTGACCATAAAGGTGCTCACTTGAAAGGGGTTCTCTCCAGCCGTGCTTGAGGCTTCTGTCACTTCTCTGGAGCAGGCGTCTTACGAATAGCGCAGGAACCCTGATGGGAGAGCACACCACGTCTGCCCTTCCTGATGGACTAAAGGAACTAGTATTAGGTGGTGGTAGGAATGTGGATATCTGCCGGGCTCTGTTGGTCAATATAATTGCACTTGGTAACTTCCCTTTCCAGCTTTAACTGCGCTTTATCTTCTGAGAAATCTGTACAGCTGGCAGCTAAGGTCAAGACAAGCCCTTCGACCCGCAGGTGCCTTACAACTGGATCCAGAGATGAATGGACAGGAGGATTGCTCTAACTCTGTAATGAACCCCTGGCTATGTTTGTGCACCCGCCGTAAGTTAAGCATTAGGATTTCTCCTTGGAGCTCCCCAGAAACAAATTTCTCAAGTGGGAAGATCTCTGCTACCCTTAAGATTGTAATCCCGTTGCGAGACGTGAGTAGAAGTTCTCCGAGGGTGAACATCGCAGCCCGGCCGCTGCTGTTCCTTTTTCATGTGGTTTCTTTTGAGGTGTGGGCTGCTTGATGTAGAGCAGGAGACATGCTGGTGCCTACTCCGGGCCTTCTTCTCTAATTCCAGGCAGGCATATTTTGCAACTATAATTTCTTCCCTTTCTGTTTTTCTAGGGTTTCTGGTATGCACTTAAAGCCATATCTCAAGTTACAGAAGAAAGAGCGATCTCCAGAAATAAGCCAGGATTCCCTGAGAGGCCCACCTGCGAGCCATCAGAGAGCAGCACAAGAAGAAAAATACAGCAACAACTGCACCAAACGGAGCGTTTTCCCCAAACCCTCCCTCGTGGCTCCATCTCGAAAGCTTCTGGGAATTTTTTATCCAAATAATATGTGCAATATGAGTGGGAAATGTCCAGCGGATGGTCCGAGCGCCAGGGAGAAGAAGAACGCCCTGTCTGCGACCATCCACCAGGGGGAAGAAGGGGAAGGGCCTCTGGATGTCTGGGCTGTGGTGAAGCCTGGCAACACGAAGGAGAAGATCGCCTTCTTCGCAGCCCAGCAGTGCAGCGGCAACAACCGCCTGGGCTCCATGAAAATCAAGAGCACGTGGGATATCGACGGGAGGACGGCCAAGCGAAGGAAAAAATCGGTGGATCTTAAAAAAGCCAAGATCCAGCTGGAACGCGTGAGGGAGGCGAACGCCCGGTGCGCTCAGCCGGAGCCGTTCGCCTGTGGCATCGAGCACTGCTCCGTGCACTACGCCAACGACAACGGCGAGGGCGTCTTCCCGGGCCGCTCGCTGTCCGTGATAGAGATGGTCGCCTTCCTGGAGCAACGCGCGAGCGCTCTGCTGGTGGACTGCGCGAAAACTTGCGCCCCGGCTCCCGCCGCGAGGCCGAGCGCTCAGCCCAAGGGAGCGCTCCCCAGCTCGGACCCTTTCCCCGCCGCCGGGGCGTGCGAGGTACACGAGAGGGGAACTTGTGGCGAGCAGCAGCAGCAGGGCGAGCCGGTGCGCGTGCTGGACATGGTGGCCAGGCTGGAGTCGGAGTGCCTGCGGCGCCAGAGCGAGCGGGAGGCCGGCGGCCTGTCCCGCAACAACAGCTTCCGCAGGAACGTGGGGCGGGTGCTCCTGGCCAGCGGCACGCAGCCCGGCGGCGAGGCGGGCAGAGCCTCCTCCTCGGCCGCCCTGGGCCAGGGCGAGGGGCTGGGAGGCGCGGGGGCGGCCGAGGCTGGGTGCGGAGGTCGGTGCGAGGCCGCGGAGCCGTGGGACGGCGCCGCCTGCGCTCGGCAGCCGTTCCCTGCCGCGCTGGAGGCTCGTGTGGGGAGCGCGGGCTCGGGACTTGCTCAGGCGGTGTTGGCGATGACGGCGGGCAGGAGCGATGCCGACAGGCGGGGGGAGCCTCCCCGGCCTCTGCCGGCCGCCGCCAGGGTGCCTGCGGATGCCTTGCAGAGCAAGAGCGCGAGTGCTGAATGTACGTCGAAGGAGGCTGTGATTCTTCCAAAGCAGAGCCCGCATCCCGCCAGGAAGGAGTCCCTGTGCATCAGCATATCGGTCACCAAGACCGAGAAGGGGTGCAGGAAGGAGAAACTCTCTCGCTCCGGCTCCGGTGAAGATCCGCTCCCGGGGAGGTTGTTTTTCCTCCAGGCCGGCCAGCCTGCCGCTCACGAGCAACAGCCGCTGCGGGAAAGCGCCCAAGAAAAGCCAGAAGTAGCCCAAAACGAGGGTGAGGATGCTTTAGGGTCTGACAGATCGTGCGTCAGGAACGGCGTCTCTCCAGAGCCGCCTGTCCTCTCTGGTCCCCCACCAGAAGGTGCTTTGCAAGCACTCGACGCCTCCTGCCTAAAGAGGCAGGTCTCGCATGACTTTTTGGAGACCAGGTTTAAGATCCAGCAGCTTCTGGAGCCTCAGCAGTATATGGCCTTCCTGCCGCACCACATCATAGTGAAGATCTTTGGGTTGCTTCCCACCCGGAGCCTGGTCGCCCTCAAATGTACTTGCTACTACTTCAAATTCATCATCGAGTACTACAACATTCGGCCGGCGGACTCGCGCTGGGTCCGCGACCCCCGCTACAGAGAAGACCCTTGCAAGCAGTGCAAGAAGAAATACGTCAAAGGGGACGTGTCCTTGTGCCGCTGGCACCCCAAACCATACTGTCAAGCTTTACCTTACGGGCCCGGGTACTGGATGTGCTGCCACAGGTCTCAGAAGGGCATCCCGGGCTGTAAGCTGGGTCTTCATGACAATCATTGGGTTCCTGCCTGCCACAGCTTTAACCGGGCTCTCCACAAGAAGACTAGAGGCGCCGGAGCCGAAGGGGAAGAGGAATATTAGTGCACATACACTTTCCTGTGAGATTGTTTGGGGTAGGAGGAGATTCTCATGCCTTGTGCTGTTTACAGTGTATATAATTGTCGTGTTTTTCACAGGGCTATGAAACTGCACATCCTTAAACACAAGAGCCTTTACCTTTTAGATGAAAGATAGCTTTTAGTCCATCTATGTAAATAACACTATAAAAACTAATTGTACATACAGAGTCTACAGCTGGCTGAACAACGTACTCACTACAATGCAGCTACGATAGTGTTGCGGCTATAGTTGTGTGTGTTTTTAAGTGTCTCGTTTCGAAATCTGTATATCCTGTATAATATATGAATGTTTCTGAGAGGAAACTCTAAATAGGTAAAGGCCACCTTGTTTAAAGAACCTTCAAACAATTTAACTGGACAACCTTAAAAATTAGCCTAGAGCAGATCCATTATAGTAGCCTTGGCAGTGAATAAAAAGAGAGGAATATTATTGTATAGTCAGAATATAAAAAGTTCTTGCCTACCTTACCCATGTTGTCTGTTTTTTTTTTTTTTGGTTTTCTTTTTTTTTGATTTTTTTTTTTTTTACTTAAATAAAACGTGCATTCTAGATCTGCCTTACCTGACTTTGTCTTGTGAAACTTCTACCCCAAAATAAAAATCCTGTAAAACATGAGGCAGACGCCTGGTGCTGTGATGTAGTTCAGGCTTACACTGTGCTTCCTGGAGAAAAATAACCCTCCTGTAAAACCAGCCACCTACTTTACTTGAAGAACTCCTTGCTATAACCTTCAGCTTCCAGGTTTTTCCTCTCTCTGCTGTTAGCTTCTCCCTTTGGAGTCCCATTTCTCCGCCCTGGCACGCACTTCCCTGAAGGGGCGGCATCCTCAGCTTGAGGATGGAGCCTGGGGCCGGGGGGACAAAGGTGAATTACTGTGGCTTGCTGGAAGGTTGCTGCCCTCTGACTTTTTCCTTTGCGCAAGGAATCCTTGCAGCGCTTCGCCCTGCTCAGCTGCAGCCTCTGGCTTCTTGCTTCTGGTGCCGCAGTCAGCGCTTTCAGCAGACGTGGGAGGCTTTGGGGCAGAAGCGCCGGCGAAAGGTAATGCCTTGAGCTCCTGACGGGAGCTGAGCGAGGTGTCTCGGAGTATTTCCACGAACACCTTCCTCCTGCTAGCACCGTGTGCCAGCAGCAGCCGCCTCGTGCCCAGCTCACAGCGGTTTTGCAGAGGTGAGCGAAGAGGCTCGTGCCTTTGCGTCGAGTCCCTCCTCTCCCTGCACCCGGTGCCGTGGCCGTTTCTCTGCCCTGTCTGAGCAAGGATGGACTCCTGGAAGCGCTCACCACGACTGGAGCAACTCCTGACACAGCCCGGTGTTCCCTGACCTCGTGTGCGAGACCACAAGGTGCGACGGGTGAGGAGAGCTGGCTCTGGAGGCTGGGAGGAGTGCCTGTGTCCCCGCTTCACCTGGGCTTGCGCAGTGAATCAGCTTGTTTTAAGGGACCAGAGTTGTTTTGTTTCTTAAGGAGCGTGCTTTTATTCTTGCCATTAGCAGTGCATGGGGAAGAAAACTGAGCCCTTGCTGCCTGAAATGGGGTTTGGGTGAGCGCAGGGCGTTCAGGGCAGGTTGCAAGGGATGCTGCTTCGCCTTCCCTCCCTGCTGTACCCACCGCCTGGCTCCCCTCCCCGGCGCTGCTCTCTGCAATGCAGCAGACATTATGACAACTGGGAGGAATGAAATTAGAAAGCTGGAAGGAGGGCGCGGCTGCCTCGCAATCAGCCAGGAGAGGAAAAGCAGGATCCCCTGCTCGCTTGGGCCTTCGCTCCCTAACGGGGCGCAGGCTGCACCGGGACGAGCAGCAAAACAACCTCCTGGAAGAAGCCGGCTTGCCAAAACCAGCAGGATCTAAGCCCTTCAGCTTCGTTTCGATTAAGGAAGAGGGGGAAGAGGCAGCTTTCCTGCCCCCCACCCGAGACTCTGGAAAACTTGCGATAACCCGCGCGGCGCTGACAGCCGCAAGGAAAGTCCCCGCGAGGCTGAAATAGAAGCAGCAGAGGAAAATATTTTGTAACTAGATAAGGGGCGAGTGAGGTCATGTTTTTTGGAACGGGGTGGGAGATTCTGGTCACCTTCGCTGACCAAGGCTGCCAGAGGGGAAAACGGAGAATGAAATAGTGGCACTGGGAGCTTTTTGTCCCTCGCAGTTCAAGGCAGAGGACAATTTGCTGTCTTCCCCGCCCTGCCCCCAGGCTGGTTGAGTAACGTGGGCTGTTTTATACATCATTCGGTATGTTATTTGCTGAACGATCCCTGCTGCACAGCATTATGAGTAAAAAAAACGGCTCCGCAGAACAAACTTTTGCATCTAGCAGTGGTCTGTGCTGAAGGTGGCTTTGCTTTTTAAAAAAGTTTTTAAAAGCAGCAACATCAAGGGTAGGTTTCTGGTTCTTCAGAGGCCGTTCAGGGAGCAGCCGCTGTGAGATGAGCACCTCCTCCCCCCAGAAAAGGTGATATTAAAAAATGTTCAGCAGTGGCTTTAGAGGACTCAGTAGAACTTGACTTCCCTGCCCGCAGTGCTTAGAGGCGGGGCTGGCTTTGGATTTCCAACTCTGCCTGTGAAGAAACGTCCGTAACGCCTCCATCGTTCCCAAGTGGGCATCAAACTCCGGGGGAATCCGAGCACCAGCAAACTGCCCCCGGTGAGGTCTGTGGCTGGGCTCTCGCTCATCCTGCCTCTTCCTGCACCTTTTCCCCTTTCCCTGCTGCATCTCTGCTCCCCGGAGCAGGGCTCTTCAGTGCCCACCAGCTCCCCGTCACCGCTCAACTCAGCGATTTGTGGGCTCACAGGCATCCGTCCTCCCCCTAGGGTTGCTGGCCCCAAAACGGAGCAGGGCAGCTGCTTCTCCTCCCTCCCCTTCACCTGCCTGCCTTGGCACGCACACTCAGCCTTTCACGGTGACCCCGTAGCCAGGAGCATGCTCCCTTGTGTGCACCAATAACTGAATAACTAAAATAACAAGTAACTAAAATAACAACCAACCAAAATAACAAATAATTGAAATAACAAATTAATCCCCCACCTGCGTTTGGCAACGTACAAAAAATTGGCACCCAACCCTGGAGTAGTCCAAAGCCCGGCCTACCAGCCATTTATCAGTTTACATGTACAGAGGTGTACGTGTGTGCTTTGCAGGACTCCTCTGCCTGCGCCACTGGAGATGCAGTTATTTTATGTAGGAGTATTTTTTTAACTCGTATCAAGTATTTTACTGCTTTACGATCGCCCTGTAACAGGTCCGGTGCCCGGGAGGCGGTGAAGGCTGGAAATTGTTGTGTTCTTCCCCAGCATATTTAAAAACAAACCACACAGAAGTAACAATTACAAATAAACAACTTTAAAAAAAAATTACTGTTAAAGATTTATTGCAATAATACAATAAAATTTAGAAAAAAAAATTGTGTTTAGTTACATCTAGTTTGGAAGTTGCAGAGAGAGGCCCCGAGTTTCTGCAGGTGACGACCCAGCCCTGCACGTCCCGTCCGAGACCCGCCGAAGGCGCCCGATTTCAGCCAAGGGCTGGGCTCCGAAATCAGGCTCTTCCTTGGCAGCTCGCGTGGGCCACGCCAGACCACTGCTCACGGACAAAAGTCACGGCCTGGACTGAAATTCCTGCACTCGTGCTACGCAAATTGTTTTGTAAACTCTCAGCTGGCTGTCTCCAACTATCTCTAATTACAGATAACTGCCTCCCTCCCTCGCCCCCCAAACAACCTGGAAAACTAATCCTGTCGATTGCACTCAAGGTTTGGACACACACACTTAATTCTTCCTTAGCTACACATGTGCAAAACACTTTAAAAAAAACAACAAAACCCACAATCTATTCTGTTACAAAAACATCTCTCGAAAGGAGCCATCTCAATGCATTTCAACACCCTCACAGTGCCGTTGTGCACTTCCGGAGTATGACATGGTTGTAAATAAATTATTTGGAAAACACGATGGGTACGAAGTATATGGCTTAAAAGGTTCTCGTGGTGCTGTTTTTATTTTCCCCTAAATAAGTCAAGGACAGCATACAAAGCTGAATCATGGCCTGGCCTTTAGGGTTCTACGTAGCACAAAGGCAGCAATGAAACAGCGACTGAAATGTGTATTAAAAAGAGAAGAAAAAAAGGAGGGAAGATCTCTCTGTGGTGGGGTCCAGTGCAAAATAGATGAGGATCCAAAACGGGTTGTGCAATGCTAAGAGCCCAACACGCAGTACTGCTACGTGCTGGCTGCTCAGAGCTGCGACGGGTCCGGTCGCTGCGACTGTTTAATAAAGTGCTGTCAGCTGAGCAGTGACCGAAGCCTCCTCTCCCTGCCCCTGTCCTCGTCCTGGGCACGGTCCCAGTTCAGACCGCAGTAGCCAACGGGGGTCTCGGCTGATTTCTTACCTGTTTCCCGACACGACCCTGTCTTGGGCTCAGACCAACCAAATGGCAGCACCGAGGGGGCCCTCACCTAACGACACGCACGCTCTCGGTGCGGAGTTAAGGGTCTTTGGTTTAAAAAACCCAACAAACAGCTACCACCAGCAAAAAAACTACCAACAACGGATCCCCACTGCCAAAGAGAAAGAGCTGCTGTAGGAGGGACAGGGCGGGGAGGCACAGTACTGAGGTGGTGTCCCTGGTGCGGAGCTCGCCGGGGCACAGGGGCATTAGCACTAGTGCTGCTCTTCCACCCGCTCCTCCGTGGAGCCAGGTGGCAGTGCTGGCTGGCCTGGGGAGGACCCGCAGCGTCCCAAAACTGTCCCAAAAAACTCCACATGCTCGACAGAGAACGGGATGGCCGGGTAAGGCAGCCTGCAGCTGGGGTTTCCACCATGCATGAGGACGCTGCCTCGGATGTGCCAGCACGCCAGGCGCGTGGCTTGTGCGTCAGCCACGCCACCAGCTGCATCGCCACGGGGGAACGGCAGGGAAGACCGGCTGAAATCTTCCATCTCGGAGGGGTGGGAGGATGCTTCTACACGAGTTTGCCTCGCGGAGAAGTAAAACGTCCCAGCTCTATAAAATGTAAACCGTAAATCGGAAGCCTCGCTGAGCAGAACCATCTCTAAGTCATACATACCGCAAGGCAGAGGAAGCGAGGAGCACTTGTTAGCGAACGCATCTGTCAGTATCGCACCTCCTGTGGTTTTACAAGCAGGCCAGCTGCGCTGTGAGCGTTTCTGCAGTGAAATGAAATCAACTTCTTGGCATTCAGTAAACAGGGAAAGAGCAAACCCCAGCAGAAACATAAAATACAACAGGGTTCACAACGCATGTAGTGTGGAGAACGCGTGACTTCATCAAACGAGCTTGAAATGAGGTTTTTCTACTACTAAAAAGTGGCAACATGGTGTAACTGATGGATATTATTGCAATCCTCTATCGGCGTCAACGTGGGTCTAGCTAAGAGAATGTCCAGTGTTTCTTTGGTGTATGATACTAGGAGTAAAGAGCCTGTGTGCTTTGGGCAGCACAACACGAAACTTTCAGACTACCTACCAGTGGAAACAGCATGAAACGAGCCAGTTTTCTATGGCGAAACTGGACGAAGATCCACAACCAAACCTAAAGTAAGAGCAATTCGTTGTGTGAATTCCTGCCCATGCTGATTCTTTGTATTAAAAATATGGCAACGGAGATTAGAAAACATGTTAAAAATGCATAATTTTCATGTCCTGAATGAAAAAAAATTTAGAAATATGCATTTTTGCATTATGCAAGACAGATTTAAAACACGCAAACATAAACCCTGTAAGGAGTTAAGAAAAACGTGAACTGCATTTGCACCACTGTCCAGACTGAACACTGAGCAGCCTTCCCTCTGTGCTCATTCGGATCCAAACACTCCAAAATCCGTTTCTTCTTTAGGAAGTAGAGCTGGAGTCTGCTGGGTCCTTCTTCCTTGACACTCAACAATGCAGACAGAACCGAGACACCAAGTGCCCTCACAGAACCCGTCAGAAGGATGGGGCGAGCCAATTTACAAAAGGGTACCATCACAGTCATCGTGGGTAAATAAAAAGGTTCTTCGGGTTTACAAAATGTAAAGTCTGACCTTTTCTTTGTTCCAGGCACTACTTAACTGAATATGTAAGGTTTACTACAGCATTGTTGGGGAGGGATTCCTTCCTCACATCCTACGATCCTTTTCCCATGCTCGTTAGCGATGTCCAGTGTACGCCTTAAACCACGAGGTCACTGAGGCAGCAGCAGAAGAGATCATGCCGCCAGCGCTGCTGCTGGCGATGGGCTGAGACGCCTGCGTGCTCTGGCTCTGCAGCATCTCCACCTGCTGGGAGGGGATATCGCAGAACCTGGGGCTCGGCAGATTCTCCCAGTCTGTCCCCAGGTCCGTCTCTTCGTCGCTGACGTGCTCGTCTCCGCTCTCATCCGTCTCGCCGGCGGCGCTGGGGTCCACGAACTCCATGGAGTCTTCGAGATCAGCGCTGATTTCGAAAGGCCCAGACCTGTGAACACGGACACAACGCTGTCAGCCCTGTGGGTACCGTGCAGGAGAGGGACTGTCACTGCACCAGTGCGAGTCCCAGGCGTGCCAAAGCAGCCTGCTCTGTCATGGGTATGGTACAGAATTAAAACACCTCTGTCTTTATCTGCTGGCAAAGAGAAACTCGGTGGCTACAGAGATAACTACGCTATGACCACGGTAAAAGGACGGCGGTCAGCCAAGGGAGCCATAGCTGGGTTCCAGTCCACGGAGCAGGGACGGCGGAAGAGCTCTTTCACCTTGGCAGTGGATGGTGAAGCACGCACGCAAAAGAAAAAGCTATCGATAATAACTCACAGCTCCACTGGTGGGCATCTCGGCTTGACGTGGAGCAGCTTTTATTTTTAGCGCTAGCTCTGGCCGGGCCAGCTCTACCAGCCAGGGGCAGGGCGTAGGTTACAGCCCGCAGAACACAGCTGGCACAGCTCGCTAACACGCTTCCCACAGCAGCACTTCGCCCCCAGCAAGATCTCAAGATCTTTTTTTTTTTACAGGGAGAGCGGTCAAACGCTGGCACCGGCTGCCCAGAGGGGTTGTGGAGTCTCCGTCGTCAGAGATATTCAGAACCCCGCTGGACACGGTCCTGAGCAACTTGCTCTGCCTGACTCTGCCTCGAGTGGGGCTTTGGATAAGATCTCCAGAGGTCCTGGCCAAACTCATCTCTTCTGTCACTGACTCCGAGTTCCCTGCTGCCGCTGCCTGGCTGGAGAGGCAACTGCATCCTGCCCAGGCCCTCAGCCTTGCGCCAGAGAACAGGGAGACCAAATCCAAAAATATCTTTACTAAGCATCCGCTGACAGTTTCAGAGGCCTGTGAGCAGCCACCAGAGAAAGCGAGGGGTTCACGGAGGCAGTGAAAAGCTGAGTCCCCACGGCAAGCAGGTCCCTGTCAAACAAATTTCAGTCCAGAGCACAAAGCTTACAGATTCTCAGCGTAACAGGAGCTAGAAGTTAACGTGGGTAACGGGGTTTCTCCACTGTGGTTCTCCAAGCTTACGTGGAAGCCTGAGGCAGCAATTTAGCATGGAAAATTTGAATCCAAACAATCAAAGCCTGATAAAATTATATGTATTATATGTAATGTATTATATTAATGGTAGTTCATAGAGGCTATCAGGCAACTCTAGGCCTAGAAGTCTGAAGGAAAATAAAACCAGCTGATTGCTGCAAACTTTGCAGACAGCTGATAAATGAAAGGTAAACGCTCCTCTTTCATCACACAGGAAGGAGAGCGCTGCCCTCTGGCACAGCATTTTGCTTAATAAGGCAACATAGGAAGAGAGTCATCAGGTTTAGGGCCAGAAGGGTGCATTAGATCATCTCGTGTGACCCCCTCTCTAAGAAAGGCCAAGGCATTCCACCATTCCCCCTGTCCTGAGCCACAGTCCTCTCTCAATCTCCTCTCTAGAGAGAAGAGAGCGTTTTATGCGGACTAAGCTGTTCCCCTCAGTGCTGGCTAGCTTCTCCACTGATGTTCCCACTTTCCTGTAACCTCTCCTTTTACCATGTGGACCCAACTGATGCGAAGTGAGACCCATCTCTCTGCTCAGGCCTTTTACTTCCCATCGCAAGGAACCATCAGGTTCAGTTTTCTGTCCACTGTGGCACTTATCCTTTACAGCAGCTGCTTTCCAGGACACAGTTCTTCACTCTCTGGGTGTTTCCTGCCCTCTCCTTGTTTTCAGACAAGCAGCAGCAAGCACATCATTTTTTCCAAACTGAGCTAAGCTGGCTCCCCACAGCTTTGGGCTGACTAAGTAGGGATGTACTTGGACGTAAGGTAAGTTTGTAGAGGCGTGAATTCAGCTCCTCTTAGTGATATTGCAGGTTTTTAAATAAAACTAGTCCTGCATACTAGAACAAAGTGGAAAAGTAGATGTCAGAACATTCGTGTGTTTGAGGGGGAATAAAGCAGTAGAATAAACAAATATTTGCAGACTGTCTCGGGCACAAGTGACTGGATTATCCCAAGAGGAAATCAATGTTGACTTTCTTACACTTAAGTTGTAAAAAGAAAGGAAGAATATTGAGCCTGGCGTGTGCAGCCTACAGGAACTGATGTTCTTTTCGTCACATGCTAAGTTAACAGGAAAGTTGTCTTTAATCTTAACGTACATAGACATTATTACTATTTGAGTGTGGACTTTGGCCTAGGGTGCTCATTGACTGAAAGTATTTCGGCAAAGCCTGGGATGCGTGCTGCTGTCCTCTGGAGGGAAGGAATTCCTGCTTTTGAGCCCAGGAGAAACAAGCCCACACAGTCAATCATAACACCACCAGCTGAGCCTGCTCCGTGCAGAATCACGGCATACAGATGTCTCTGAAATCTGATTTCCTTCTCAGAACCCCCTTTTTCTGCCTTTTCCTGCCTCCTCCTTATAACCAGGCTGATGTGCTGAGGACTCAGCCATAGATACAGCAGAACAGAAGCAGAAAAAATGTATTTCCCTCATGAATAACAATGCAAACGCGGAACTCCAAAAGGGATTCACTTACGGGTGTGTTCACAAACTGCTTTTCTTACCTGCCCAAGTTCTCAGTGTCTGGGCTCACCAGGTACATAAGGTTCCTGAGCGTATGCAGTGGGTGCAACAGATCTAAATTTACATGCTACCATGGAGAAGGTAAGAAAAAAAGACATGATCAGCTACTGGAGGAAACCTGCAGGCAGAGTTAACATTTTAAAAGCTATTTAAAGAATCCATACATTCATTCCCCCTACCTGAGAGAAGCACAGGTGAAGGATGTTGGCATTCAGCTTCTTCACTGCTCGCGTGAACCTGTGTTTGCTGAGATTCTCGCCGCAGAACTCGCTGTTGAAAGACCACACACACACGTATGCACAAAGCTACAGGCTGTGACAGTGCACCTCCTGGAGACATCAGCATTCTGTACCCTGGCTTCCTAACAGATCCTGGACTAAACATCTTTGCAGTGAGCACTTGTTTAAGCTGTACAACTAGCTACAGAGTGCTCAGGAGATCGCTTTTTCACCTCGTGAGACCTTTGGAATTTTATCAACAAGCACAGCTTGCCCTAGTCTCACTGGTTTCAACAGGACAGGTGATGTGAACCATACACAAACTCAAAGATCCACTGCGGCCAAGCCATTTTGGTTCTCCTTTTAAATCTTGCCTCATTTCCTGTTCCCAACCTTTTCTTCCTGCAATGACTGAGCAACCAAATAATAGCATAAAAAACTGCAGAGGCCCTACACAACGTTTGTGCCCTCACTTTGGCCATTGCTATTTTTAAAATTTATAAGAATCTCAGCAGCATAGCTGAGACCCCTGGAAGCTGAACCAAGCCCACAGCTTCCTCAGAATTACTTCTGTACGGATCCCACCTGCTCTGCGTAGACCTTAAGAACCTAACAGTGCTGTTCATCACAACTGGGGTTTATAGAAGCGCATGCTCCCAAACGTCTGACAGCCAGCTACATTCCCCATCAGTGTTTTAGCTCAAAGAGAATTACACTGCTCTTATGCCATATTATAAGGCCTCGTTCTACATCTCTTAATGCAGTGGAGCTATTCCAGATGACTAAGAGCTGCTGAATTGGGCTGGGAGTTTGTAAAGCACAGTAGGGTCTCATAAAATGAAAAGTGCTATTCATGCACTGTCATATTTCACTCCGGTATGAGGACGCTAAATAAATTGATTAGTAAGTTGTCATTCTGAAATACGATGGTTGGTCTGTGCTCCCGGGACACAGAAAGAGGATGGGAGGGAGGATTAACTGTGGTCTAAATTCTAGACCTCCCTGTGAAATTAAATTGCACCAAAAAAAAAAAAGGGAGCCATCAGCTATTACCATAAAAGCTGTTCCAAATAATGACTTTGTTCAGAAAACCAAATTGAACTAAGATCGTTCAGAAGTGGTCACTGATCCGCCTTCTTAGAGGCTTGCATTTACTTGCCTGTTGCAAAGCTTCTTGGGAAGATTTACATCAAGTATGAGAGACAAAGTGTTAACAAGCTGGGTTGCATAGCACAATGCAGCACTGATGGTGTAAGCAGGGTTATTATGTTCCATATCTAAAAGAAATAAAAACATCGTGAAAGTCTCATTATAAATGAAGCCTCAGTGGGTGTGTTAATGTGTTACTGAAGTCTACTCTGGAAAATGTCATTTGTCAGTACTGAGAACTGCTTGAATCCAGCAATCATTTACAGTGAAATCTGTCAGAAACCAGTAGAAAAATAGTAATTCTTGGAATTCCTGTTAAATCGACAGCATGTGAACCATGTCAAAACTGTGAATAATTAACTTTATCTCTCTTTTACTCTGCACTGGGTCCCAATGAGCATTTCCTGCAGAAGAGGCTTTCAGTGGACTAATCCCTGTACTGGTGTTTCTTTAATTCTGACCTGGCTGCTTACCTGGTCCTTGTGTAGTCTTCTTCTCTTCCACCCAGTTGTAATACGCTGAGTAATCTCCGTTATTCGGAAGGGTTATCCAAGGCCCTGTGATACTGATGCTGGTGTCCCCATTGTGGTCATCACACACCCATCTCCCAGAGAGATACGTGGTTCTCCTGGCTTCTGCAAGCTTGCTCACAGTGCTAGAGGTCATAGCATTGTCGCTCTCAGAAGACACGTCTGCAGGATCTCTGTAGCACGCAGAGAAGAACAGGGTGTTTTTAAAAGAAGTTCAAAAATACAATCACCAACGTACTTGGCAGGCATTTAATCAGATTTCACTGAGAGCAAAATGCATGTAGAAACACTCCTGCAGAACTCCTTATTCCACAAACTGCTTTGTTCTGGGATTTTTAATGATCTTTTTTTAAGGTTAACAGTGGACACATACCTCAGATCTCTCAGTGGGGAGACGCTAGCACCTCCACATTCTTCTACTCTGGACTTCTACCTTTAGGTCAGATGCTTCGCCTCTGGAAACCACCTCCTTCTCCCCACAGATGCCAAGGGAGCCAGAGTGTCTAGCTTAGACTTACGTGACTCACATCTGAGAGTTTAAAGCTAGGAAAAACGAGCCCAAAGGACAAGCCTCCCGTACCTCATGCTTGTCTTTACTTCTTCGATGGGAAATATGACTGATGTTAGCTCCAGGATATGCGTCCGCCGAAGGTTTGCCAGATGTTCGTGCTGGGTTTTCAAGTCGTAGGTTTTTTTCTCGACCAAGTCTCCCAGCCTGCGGTTGTGCCTCTGGATCTTCTCCTTCTTCTCCTGATGCCGCTGAGCCCTGCGATAATGCTTCTGGTTCTCCTCTTTAATTCTCAGAAGCCCCTCTGCATCTGTGAAGACAGCAGCAGATGTTAGCCTTGGAAAATGAGCTGTGAGGTACTTGTAGTAAGCCTGAGAAAAGCTTGATTAATATTTATAGAAAACAAGATCTACAGCAGCTTAAAACAGAAAACCCTGCCTCACTATTAACGTTTTCCAGCTGCTAAGTGGTACAACTTCTTAATCTTTTCTGAATATCGCAAAAGAGACTGAAATCGGAATTAATCTTTCCCTATCTTTCACCCGGCTATTTTTGGATTTGGAGCAGAAAAGCCAAGATTTCACAGTTTAATTAAACTTCTGGGGTAATCGCCATGACAGAAATAGCTTGACTGTACATGCTTGCATGATGCTGGCCAAAAAGGCACGCATTGCTTGCAGCCAAAATCAAGTGCAGATAGCATCTCCATTCACAATTTCTGGCAGCGCTGCTTCTATTAGCTTATGTTACCCGCGCTTTTGCTAACGTACGTCCTCTTAAAGCACTTGGATCCCAGTGGCACAGGCTTCTCCTTACCACAAGGGAAAACTCCCTTTCCAGTCACAAAATGGCAAATGTGGTTATGCTTACGAAATGCTGCAACTGCCTAAATTTCCTCCATGCATCAGGCACGCTAGGAGTTGGAAGAAAAATTCTTCAAGAGCATCTGCTGATTCTCCTATAAAATAATTCACTGCAGTAACGCTTCTGCAAACATATGGTGCTGCAGAGGGCGAGTTAACTGCCTCGGTCTTTCAAAAGCACAGGAAAATGTCTCCAAACGCACATTTAAAAACTGTAATGTACCCTAGTTTGAATAAGAGCCCCCATATACTAGTCGCTCCATTTCAGTTTTTATGGCTGAAGAGAAACAGCATTAGTCATGCTCTCTTAGAGCACAGCAGACTACTCGCTTTCCTGTAATCAAGAAATGGGCTAACTGCCCCTTGCACAGAAGGCAGGCAGTAAGCCTGACATCATTTTTCTGATGTATTTTGATTGCGAGGCACAGATGAGACCAGAGCTACAATATCAATGTTCTGTGGCATCTGCTACTCCAAGAAGCCACGTTACAGACTATTAAAACATCAGCTTTCCCAGAAGGGAAGCACAAAAACTGAAGTTACATATGAAGAATGGGACCCAAGACTGGTTCCCATCCCCTGGTATGTGCCCAGCCATGCTCGGTCAGCACGGGACATCCCTGCTCCTCCTGGTTTTCACCTGCAGAGTTGGAACTGCACAGAGCTCCGGCTGGTCCCTGGTCTGGAAACAGGGAGCCCAGGACTGCTGAAATAGCTATTATATATTATATATTGAAATTATATATTAAAATAGCCATTATATTATTATAATAGCTTATTATAACTAATAAGTTATTAGAAATAACTTAGTAGAAGTTATTTCTACTCATCTATCTGATCAGCGTTTGGTAGGAAAGACGATCTCATACATGGGAGATGTGAAGACCCAAATCAAAGCTGGTGAGACTGGTTTCCCCAGGCAGGTAGGAACTAATAATCCTCAGGTCCATAAAATAAGGGACCCCCTGTTGGAGGAACTGCAGGAGAATTTTTCTCTCAACAGTACCAAGAATTTCTAAGTACCAGCTTGCAATTCAGTTTCTTTTAAGCGCTCCTGTAATATCAACAGAAAAATCAATTAATGCCTGCATTCATATTCCCAAGCTCTCCCTTTGCACAGAGAATACGAAACAAAGAAGGAATAAAATGTCCATTCGTTCCATTTTCATTCACGTTCTACTTGCAAGGCTACTTTTTGAAGCGAGCGAGCTCCCTTATCTGCAGGGCCAACAGCAATTATCTGAGAGGCAGGGAGAACGCTGCGAACACGTTTCCTCTTTAGCAGCCCCACTGCAGAAACAACTGTCCTTTTTTCAGCGCAGCAATTCTGCTTTATGACCCAGTTTACGAGGCAATTAAAATTTGTCCCCAGAAGTATTTCAGGACACCATCAAGCCCCACACATTCCCATCGCCTGCGAAACGCACGCACAGGCTCGCTGGTCTCTGCCCAACAGGGAGCCATGCCAGGCGTTCACAAGATCACCTCCTTGAATTGTTCTCTGCAGGCAGAAGGTAAAACACACACGTTTTAAAACCTTATTTTAAGATACACCAATTCTTCAAGTACCCAGGAGAGCCAGCTGAAAGAGCAGGAGCCCAACGATCTAGGAACGTTTCCTATTTCAGTAAACCCATCTACACCACATCCAAGAGAAGAGAAAGGACCTGTTTACATTTTGTAACGCCGTCTCTTCCCTAAGAGCGAACCAGGTCGAGCTCCTGACGTACTGGCTACGTAGTAAAGCTGCAGATTAGAACTATTTAAGTATTAATACATTTCACAGAGTAATAGAAAAGTGGAGGAGCTCCACTCCCCAGCTGGTTCTAACATTCTGCCACCTTCAGAGCTGCATTTTGAGAAAAGGTGGTTAAATTCCTCACATTGACTTCCTCTTCTCCTTTCTTCACAGCCTAAAGAGAACAATTAGTTATTATTCCCCTCATAATAATCTTCTATCTACTGAAAAAATGCTCTTCTTCATCTTCCTTTTTTTTTTTTTTTTTTAAACTAAGCCAAACAGCAATTTTCTTGGCCACTCCTTGTGTTTTATTCCTAATGTTCCCTTCTGGACTTTCTCCAGTTGATTTGTATCTTACTTAAATTGCTCAAACTGGGCTCCAGACTCCCACTGGGGCAACGCCACTGCTGAGCACAGCAGGATAATCGCTTCCCTCTTAAATACAATGCCCGTGTTAGTACAACCCTGACTGAGGTCTGAACCTTTCTGGAGCAGGATTGTTATTTGGTATTTAGTTTGCAATTCCCCAGGTCCCGTCCTGTCAAATCTTGCCAGCATTCCCCACCACAGGTTTACGTGGTTCTCTTTCCTAAACAACGTGCACTTACCTTTGTTCATTTCAGATGATGCAGTCAATTTACCTGCACGATTTTGAATTTGATCCTGTTCTCCGCTGAGCTCGTATCGTCATCCACCTTAGGTTCCTCCATTCCACTTTCTATTCTACCTTGCAAGGTATTATGGAAAATAGTAAACAGAACTGGGCCAGGAACTGGTTCCTGCCGAGCTCCACCTGCCTCACCTCCTCTGCTGGAGGAGCATCACCACGCTCTGAATGTGGCCCTACTAGCCGTCTGTGTCAACCTGGCAGCGATTACATCCAGAACTGATTTATTTGCTTGCTCCTGAGACATCTTGGGGTAGAGCCCAAAAGCAAGGTATCTTGCACCTTCTGCTTCTTCCTCCACTAGACCACTTGACCCACAGAGAAGGGGTTGATCTGACATGACCTATTCTTAACGAAAAGTGATGACTGTTTTTAATTATCTTCTAGGTACCTTAGGTACCTACAAGGTGGTCAGAGGCTTGTAAGAGGACGGCAGTGTCATCGGCGTAAGGCTCCTGCAAACAGATGCTGTTTCCACTCTGTTCCCTGGGACATCCTCTCTCCCTCATGTGTTCTCAAGTGCTCCGCTGCTGGTTCCTTAAGTTCCCTGAGGTGAATCTGATAAGGCCCTACAGACACAATCAAAATAATATTTAACTGGCTGCTTTCTTTCCTTGGCCTGAAGTCCTCTCTCAATCTCAAATTTAATCTGGCTAAACACCTGATCGCATTTTCTTTGTTAGAAGATGAAGCAAAGAAGGCACTGAATATTTCAGCCTTCTCTGCAGTTACTCACTCTCTTTCCTCTTAAACTAACTGGCCTGCTTGCCTACTCCTTCATCTTTTTATTATACATTTAAAACTGTGCTATCCACCCTCCCTACTAAATGAAAACCATTTTGCACCTCAGCGTTTTTGATGTTATCACTGCAAGCCTGCGCTATTCCTTTATAACTACTCTCAGTTACACGCCTGTGCTTCCACTTTTTGTATGGCTCCTCTTGAATCTCAAGTCATTAAAACGTTCCGGATTCAGTCAATACGCTTCTGCACATGCTTCCTCTCTCTCCTTTACACGTAGGTTGTAAGGAGTGCTGCACATTCTTTTCTGAAAAATGACTCTACAAGTCTCCTGCATGTAAAATATTTAATGAGTTTCAAAACCGAAGCTGCTGAATGTTAGCACCGCAGCAGCCTATGCCATATTTTGGTGATGGTCTTGCTCAAACATGATTTTTAGGATTTCTAGACAGGTGTGGGTTAAAATTCAGCACTTAGATGAAATCCGTAACAGCTGCAGAGCTGTTTGCTCTTTTTTATCAAGAGGAAGCGATCAGAAACGCTACACTGAATAAAGCCATCTCTAGGGACAAAGCCAAATTCATAGGCTGCTAAGCATTTACTTGTTAAGCTGTTGCAGAATTATCTCCATCCAGCTGAATAATGTCTACTGTTTTCTAATTAAAACGCAAGCATAAAAAGGGTAAAATCCACTCAGTGATTTGCCTCGGAAATTCACTATTTTTAAAAACTAACACTCATATCTACTGCGACTGACTTTTCCCTCTTTAAGGCACAGTTTGACATGTTCCAAAGGCACAGGCATTACTCACGTCTTGTCATTTCATCGTTTTCTTTGCAAATGGTCTGTTTCAGCTGCTCGATCCTCATCTTGCAAGACATTATTTTCCATCTCTGTAAAAGAACATTCGGCAACCGTAGGGCACAAGCCATTTCCAACACACTGACTAATGATTAACAACAAAGCCAGCAGCTTTAGTGCAAAAGGAGCAGGATGTTCTGAACTGAATCAGACCAATAAATAAATATTTCATACACCGTTTTGTGCACAGAAGAATGCCACAAAGAAACAGAATACTTAGTATAAAGTCAACTGGTACAGTAAGTTATTGAACAAATATCTAGTAAGAAATTAAAAATATTGACGGTTTGGAGCGCTCTGCTTGCAGAGCCCGTTTTGCTTTTGCTTTCAACAGGCTTTTTAGGAAAGCCATGCAATGCCCTTAAGGTAAAATGTAACTTTAAACAATACAATCTAGCACTTCAGAGAGCTCAAAAATGATAGGATGCTTTGAATAACTCACCAGCTGATCAGTTATCTCTTTCCCTTCCATGGCCTTCAAAACACTAGAGGAAAAACATGAATGAAAGTTACTTGACTTATCTCGACTACATCTGTCTCCAGCAACAATGTGTCAGAGATATTTTTTTTTAAAAAGAATTCTTAGAATTTATTTTCATTCAACGACTACAACTTACTGTTTTTGGAATTCTCTCTGTTTAGTTTTAAGATGCATCAACCTTTCTTTCTTGTCTGAGAACCTGGAAGAGATTAAATGCTTTTATTGCTATTTTGCACAAAGGTATTGTAAGCTGCCTGAAACAATAAAAAGGCTGAAGCTTGTGGGAGTCTCTAAACCTCAACTATCTGTCTTAATCGTTGTAAGCAATAGCTCTATATATGAAACTCTTGCCGAATTCTAGAGCACCTGTCCGCCAGGAATAGCAACAGAACCTCTAAGCTGAGGAAACACCCGCATGTTGTATTACCAAACTCGTAAGCATTACCCTTAACTACCTTCTATTTCTCTAAGCTTTGTAGCTTAGAAACATCAATATTTTGTGTACAAAGAAAAACATACACTGCTTGAAAAGCCTTTAATCACTGGAGAAATTAGCAGTAATGCAGTGAGTCTGAGATGGCATTAGTGGTACCACCCACTCTGGTACAGGGAAGTGCAGGTTTTTACACGCTGTGCTTTGTATTTTCTCACTTCCCACCTGGAAGGGTCTCAGACTTTACTCAGTGATGGTTCCAGACAGGACAGTACTCTCTCAAGGCTTTTACACGACAATCAAATCCTTCTTGTATTATTATTAGCAGCCATAAGCTGCATCTTCTTCTACTTGTTTCTACCGGGCACGTGTCGGTATCACAAGTGCCCGACCCAAATGCCTGCTTGAGATCTGCCCCAGTGGATGTGTGAGCTGTGGGAACTGCCAAAAAGTGATCAGAAGGGAGTTTTTTAGGGTTCATCATCCTCTGAATACGAACAGCCACGTCCTGCCCACCTCCATGTTCCACAGCACATTGAGAAACATTTTGGAAGTAGACAGTGTATGAACAACGCATATCGAGAGATTACAGCGAAGCACGAAGTGACAAAGGTAACAGCAAGAGAGACAGCCAAGGGACGTAGACAACCTAAAAACAGCAAGTGTGTGCTGTGTTCTGCCATGCATGGCCTCCCAGTTTTCCTTTGTGCTTGCCATGCCACAGCACCATCCTGATCCGCACCTCAAATGGGTGTCTTGGGGTTAAATCCACGCCAAGGAAAAAGAATTCAGTGTATTATTCTCTAGAACGTGTAGAATTCACTATTTCATCCTAACAGTTTCATGTACAACCCACCAAGTCCTTTATTTCAGGGCTATCTAAGCTTTACTTAGAGAGAATCATAGAGTAAGCAAGCCTTGACAGGATGGCATCTGGGGCCTCTCTCTGCTCAACCCCGTGGATTTGATTCCCCATAAAACCAAAACGCTTCATTTCTTCCCTTGAAGAGCTGGAACGTGAAAGCTCGGAGACTGGCTTCGGTTTTACAAAGTGTGTAATCGCCCTGCCAGATGACAGCAGCGTTAAAACAACAACAAAACTTCTGCCTGCTGCCTTCGCAGATGACCAAAACTCTGTTTTCCTTCCAAAACAGCTCAATCCCAAGCGCAGGTGCTGCTCTAAAAGCCAGAGGCCACGCGTGCGCCTGAGGAATGCGGTGCAACCGGAGCCCGGCTGCTCAGCATCCGTCCGTCCGTCCGTCCCGCGTGCCCTCACCCACCAGTCATCGTGGAAATTGCACAAGCACCCTGCACCAACTCGCGTTTACGACGCCGTAACGCACGCCTCCTGCACCTCCGACCTCGGGCGCAACCAGAAATAACTCGGCCACGCCGGGCAGCTGCACGCAGAAATTCGGCGATTCTTCTTTCCAAAGCTGGGTTAATTAACGGGCACGGAGGCTGATTTCCCAAGTCGTGTCCGACACACTAGTGGAAAGTTGATCTCTCAAGAGTCTGGGACTAAATTAAGTTCTCGCTGGTGAGGGAAGACAGAAATGTTTGTGAAAGCCTGCAAGAATTACAGCTCACCACGCACTTCAGCAACTGTGTCAAACAGCTCCTACCAACTCCTTTAGCAGGTCTCCCCTAAGCAGACGTTTCCATTTCCTTACGTAGCCCCTTTTTTATTTGCATTGCATCACGTAACTCATTTTTCTCTGTATATCCACAGCCCTTCAATCTGGCAAAGAAACAAAGCTCCAAACGGGCTCTTACAGAAACTCCCATGAAATGTAAACTGAGAGAAGGGGAGAAATCTGCATCTAAAATTATCCATCAGATGCTTCCTTTTCCTCCAGTCTGGATTAACCTGAGATTTCCTGCGGTTACCTGGCTTATTTCCACACGTACAGAATCAGAGAGGTAAAAAAAGAAAAAAAAGAGAACAAAGGACTCCCTAATCTCTAGGAATTGATTAATGCTGCAGGAGCTGAGGATAGCAACAGGTACATCCACTGCTGGGCCTATTCACTACGAGAAAACTCCACTGTCTCAAAAAGCCACTACTCCTGATCACAAACCACAACTCCGAGAAAGCACAGGGGCTGAGATGGCGCAGTTGTATCGTCTTCGGCCTTTGTTACCTGCAAACACACAAAGCAAAGCAATTCAGTGCTTTGGGAACGCACTGGGAAAATATGATCTGAGGATTTATGTCTGTGACCGGCTGGAGTAAGCTCCTGGGAGGAAGAAGAGTGTCCTGAAATGAACAACAAGATGCTTTGAACAACACGTTACTAATGAAAAGAAGAACGTCGGTGATCATTTTACCGCAGGACTTCCGGACTACTCATCTTTAATTGTAGCTGTGTTTCGCTAATTAATCCTAACAGCTCCTCAGTCTCCCCCCCTCACAGGTGCAGGGTGTGATTTTTGTTAGACGTGAACGATCTTCCTGTAGCTTTTACAGCGACTAGCACGTAAAATAGTTCCATGAAAAGAAATCCGAAACAATTCTTGCTGTTAGAACTTTAAAATATTTATTGTCTTATGAGGAAAAACCCCGAGAAAAGAGCAGAACATCACTGGATACAACGGGTAACCCCCTTTGACTTCTCACAGGAGAGAGGTACCAACGCTCTCCTCCAGCCTGTAACACTTCCAAAAGACAACTGGGAGGCAGGGGTGTCCCTGTGCACCCCCACGGCCGAATTTCTCACACCGCTCCCTCAGCAAAGGCCTTGTCGTGACCCTGCCGGCCTCCTCCAGGCCCGACCGTAACGCTGATCTAAAATTAACCCAGGTACTACTAGAAGGCGTAAGGTAACCGACCAAATCCCGCCGCCAGTAAACACAACCTGAACTCCAGCCAGCTCTCTGCACCTGTCCCTGCACGACCGCGCCACGGCGCACGGTCGTGGTTTAAAAGGTTGCTCCCTCCCTCGCCGTGCTCACGCCGCAAGAAATTCACGGAAACCCCTCGCTGCTCACGGAGAGGAAAGAACGAAAACTGCCCTCTGAGATGCCGGGCTATTTCTTTCTCACTTTCCTATTAGTCACTCGAAGGATTAATCATACAATGCAGATAAAACACTTCAAGCACGCTTCCAAACTACCAGTAACTCTGTTATCTTTGAAAAAAGAAGAAATCCAAGCTTTACGAAGCTCTGTCCCTACGCTGAACTTTTCCTGCTGCAGTCGATCGCGCTGATGTTGGTCTCGTTTTGTTAGTCCATGACTTCAGGAACATGAAGTTGCTGTAGGAGGGTTTCGAGCAGCAGGAGACGCAAAGCTCAGGGAAACGCAGCGCCCAGGGGGGCTGCCCCAACGGAGGCTGGAGAACAGAAGAGAGGATTACCCAGACAGCAAGCCCGAGGTCCCGACCAAGGGGAAAAAAGGGAAGAGAAAAACAAAGGGGACTTTCCCTACAATCAAGAAATGCAGCTTAATCATTCAGAATGTTTTCTATCCAGAGATGATCGGGACAGTTAATGCATCTCGGGAGGACGCAGCGACAGCAGTCACTGATATGAGGAACGTAAGAGATTTTTTTTAAACAAGCTGTTGCCTCTGGTGCTTTGGCTAGGACTGCTCCTTTACGGTTTCACTTTTCCAGCGCGTAGAGAAACTTCTTGAGCCTTGGTTAATACAGGATGACAGGGGCTCCGCTACAACGGATGCTGCGGTTGGATTTCTGTAATGAAGCCTGATGGTTAGCCAGAATCTCCAGGCTGCAGAAAGGGCAGGAAAAAATACTTGGCTTACGTTCCTAATTCCAAACCCAATTTTTTCACGGAAACTGCAGATAGCCCTGAGCAGTCTCACACACACAAGTTTTTCATCCATTTTAGACGGGCTAAAATACAGTTTGTGGTTCCACGACCCAGCCTCTCAGGCAAAAGAAGGAAACCCATCAAAGTGGCAGACTCAGGCCTCAATTCTGCAGGCTGATTCACGCTGGCTGCCACCTTGTGCCCACTCCCATCAACTTTTATGGGACTTGGCACGGGTTAAGGGTCCACTCCCCCAGATACAGATTCAGACGTGAGCTGGCTTTCTATATCTGGGTTATGCTTGAGAAGGTCAATTTGCTTAAATGTAAGACAAGCACATCATTGTCCAGTCACGCATTCTGTTGTGCAAACACCGACAGAAAGAGTTTATGGCAGGAAAACACCGTCCTGCCATAAAAAACTGCCTGGATTTGTTGCAAAGAACCAAGGTAGGATGAAAGACACCACTGTTTCCCTGGCTATTCTTATATTTAGCAGACGGATGCAAAGAGTGTTTGGTGCAAGGACCCTTCCACACAACACACTGCTCGCTGCTTTCCCAAAATGGTTCAAGAAATCCCTCTCAGCAGTTGTTAATGAAGCTACGAACCAAGGACCACAAACACAGCCAAAAATTAGGGCTATTCTTGAGACAGCGCTAGGCAGACTTTTTAAGACTCTGGGATGGACATGCTGGAAACGACAGCTTGTCTCGCAGCCGAAAAGGAGCTACAGAGGGGAAACGTTCATCTGAACCGCATAGTGAGACTGTCTTGTTGACCAACACCCCTTCAGCAGCCCTCCTGCCGAGCCAACTCCTTGCAAAAAGGGGCAGGAAGGGGTGTGATTAACTCAAGTGGAATATTTCTGGATCCTGTAAAGGGCCCACGATTAGGACCATTTGTATGAACAGGAACGAAACGAAGAGGTGCTGTTTTCTTGCGTGCTTTCCTGATTTTGGTTAACAATTCAGAAAACTACTGTTTTGATATACTTCTGAGAACAGAGACGTATTTCCAGTGCCCCATTGTTTTTGCCCTCAACTGTCCGGAGCTGTCTCCAGTTTGCTGGTTACGCCTGTACGGACACAACCAAGGGAAAGTCGGGGCACCGCACCACCCAAACTCTTTATAATCATTATTACTTGACACACTTTATTCCTCACCAGGCGAGTACCACTCACGAAGCCAGCGCTGCCCCCCAGGCTGCCCCCGGCCCCCTCACCCCCTCCCGGCTCAGGGAGGTGAGGACCCCCCGAGCAAACTCCAGCAGCTCCCTGGGACCCCGTTACCGGAGGGGCCGCCCCCGGCACCCCCGGGCGAGCCCCCACCGCCCCGAGGGGGCCTCCCCCGTCCCGAGGGGGGCGTCGGAGGAGCAGCCCCGCGGCCTCCCCCTCTGGGCCGGCGGCGGGGCAGGCCCGAGGCCCCCTCCCGGCCCCCCGGTACCTCTCCGAGTCGCGGCCGTCGAAGAAGACGAAGTCGCCGCCCCGGACGCACTTGGCGCAGGTGAGGCGGCGGCGCGTGGTGTTGCAGAGCGGGCACCGCTCCACCGCCACGTACAGGCCCTCGGCGTCTTCCTCGGGGCCCCGCAGCGCCGCCGGAGCGGCCCCAGGTCCTGCCCCGGCCCCGGCGCCCCCCTGCCCGCCGGGCTGCGGCCGGCAGCCGCTGGGAGCCGCCATGATGGGCGCCCCGGTCACGTGGGGCCGTGTTGTGGCGCCGGGCATTGTGGGAAGAGGGCGCCGAGGGCCCGGCCCTCAGGGGTGTGGGGGGGTCGCCTCAGCAACGCGGCCACTGTTAAACTATAAATAAATAAAATATAAGGCTGTTTTGTGGGTGCTTCTCGCGGTCCAGGGGTGGTGGGGGGTATACAGTCAGGCCCGCTGCAGAGGGCTGGGGAAGGAAATGGGGCAAGTGGTCTGAAAAAGAGGGAGTAAAGGGTGTAGATCAGCATCCACCGCAGATCTGTCACAGCACTTCAAGTCTGTGCCTGGGTTCTACTCCCTGGGGTGAAGGGGGTGCACATCTACCTCACACCCTCGCTGGTCTGTACCTCAGCAGAAGCTATGGCTAACAAAGATATGATAGTATTTGGGTAATACCTCAGTGTCAAGAACCAGCCTTTGCTTAAAAGATGTCACAACTATTAATACACACCCTTAAACATGACAGGCTAGCAGATGTCCTTGCCCCAGCCCCTGTATGGAGCCACAAGTCAAAATTAGTCAAGATTAAGAGGGGTATTGCCAGCCAGAATCAGACAGTGCTCTGTGGGAGGCTAGTGAGAAAACCGGGCATTCAAAGTAAAGAAACCCCACATCAGGACTTGAAGCACTACTGTCACTACAGAAAAACTAATGCCCCAGTTTAAAAAAGCCAGCCCTTATTTTTTTCCTTCCTTGTGTATTTAAGTGCTACAAAATACTAGCATGGGCAGCACTGCATGGAAAGAACCAAGATACTTGTTTTTAAGACAAGTTACCATAGCAAACAAAGGTATCAGTAGCTCTGAAAAAGCACAGAGACCATTTCTTATCTTTAAAGCTTTATCCACACTTTTAAAGAGCATTGACTTTTCTGGTGAAGTTATTCAGCTAGCTCTTAATGAAAAAGCAGATTTATTCCTTGAAGGAGGCTCATCTTAGATAAGCTTTCTCCCACCACCCCAATAAGAACAGGTTGTTGCTTTTCACTTGCAGGGATTCTGGTAATTCAAGCTTATCAGCTTTTACAGCTACAGTGCAAATAAAAGTTCAGCCCATAGCTGTGGAAAGTCTGCAGGGTTAGAAAACAAACAGAAAAGTAAGCCTGTGTTTAGAATAGATTTGAGTTTGGAAATACACAGTCTGATTGTGACAAAGAAGCTGATAACGTAGTCAAGACCAGTTTATCACAAGGAAGCGCATGAAGTTTTTCAAGCTTTCTTTCCAGAGGAGCAAAGGGACAGTTATGAAAGCACATGAGAGACATTACAGACAAGTTGAGGTCACGTCCGCACCAAGTCAGAAGTGAACTGGTGACAGCAAAACTAAGCCCGGTAAGACCATGACGCCCTGTCCTGTATTCTGTATTACGCCCTTGCCCATAGTGTGGGTATCTATCGAGGATGGCAGAGAGCCTTTAGCACGGGTTACGCTTAAGTCATCAAATAGCAACCTCTAGTGGCTCACGGAGCTTCCTGACAGATCTGTCCCACCTTTGGTAGAAAACAAGGGGAGGATACAACACAAACACCAGCAGCCCTGTTCTGGAATAAGAACTTGGCTTCTTGGGAATCACAGGAGGTACCGGAACAGTCAAGGGATCATCTTTACACAGTTCCTTGTCACATTACCCACCAGAGCATGACAGCTTCAGCAAAGGAAGCCTTGAATTCTCTTGGAGATGAGAGACAAAAGGAAATTACCAAATGCTTTCATGTAGTGCCATTGCCTGAGCTCAGATTAAATAAACTAGGTAATTAAGCCTTGAACATCCAAGACTTGATGTTTTCTTCAAGTCCATTTTAAAAGTAGTTCCTAATTAACAAGTTGGCTTTTCAGGCCAAGCAAGCCTGAAGAGCATCTGAGAGGATTTCAGTAATGCAATTGGGTACCGCTTTGTTAACCCATGTCAGACAAATTGCAGAATTTGCTTCATTCTCCCCCACCCCAGTTCCCCTTTACGAGTATGTTCCAACACTGTCAGGGTCCTTGAATGTGTTCTCTGAAAAGAGTATCAGCACCATTAAATAAGTTTATCCAACCTGTGGGATTAGAGGGAGTCAGAAGTCCTCTACGTTCACTGTCTTCAAAACATTGGAATCAAGTCATACTGGATTTTGCGAGCTGTGTTGTAGACTAAAATATATTTTGAGTTTGAACATGAAAGTACTTCATTACAGGAGCTAACCTTCAGTACTTAAAGCTGAGAATTTTGATGAAGCTAGTTTGAAGTACATTGTTGATTTATCTGTTTAACAGGGATGAGGCACAAGGCTTCCATTACAAAATATAAGTGCAACCTTGTTATGCTTTCTATTAAAAGTACATTTGTTTGGCAAATTTCTCAGCTTGACAGAAGTTGTCAGAACTCAAGTGGATCACAGACAGCAAATCTACAAGCAAAAAAACTTTTCACGAACTATAGCAAGGCATCAGCATTTATAGCACTCATAATAGTGTCATTTGCTTAATAGTCCACACCTGTACAATTGGGTCCAGGAATACCCTTGGCTTCTATTCCATGCCTTGTATTACAAACCCGCATATTACTGCTAGTTTCTTTATGGGCCATGTTATGACGCTTTCTTGAAACCTTTTAGAATGGGATAGATGTTCTCAAATGCCTCATAGATTTCAGAACGCTCTTTTGCTCCTGTAAAGACATTCAGAAAAATAAAACCAACACATTAACAATTAGAGCATTGAGAATAACTGAACGCACCTCAAATCTAATGATGAGATTAGAAACCATGAAGAAATGCAGGAGTTTAAAAAGCAAATTTAAGAACTTTTGTCAAATATTAGTTTAAGGCAGAATTTCTATCATCTTACTTCTGCCACCTCAGAGAACAATTTATAGCTTGCTTTGCTTTAAGGTTAGTTTTATGTTGTAGCACCAGAACAGCAGTCAGTTCCTCTGACAGGTGCCAAACATTGGCTTTAAATAAAGCCAGTCATAAGAATCAGTTTTATCTGCTTAACAATAACAGCTGTGCCTCTTGAGGAGTGGAAAGATGGAAACAAGAAATGAAGGGCATTTATCCCATTCATTCACAGTTTGACAATTCCTCTCTCCCAGTTCCAAGCAGCTTTAAGGTTTGTTAGGTCACCTGTGATTTCTAAGCCATCCTTATCCACATTACCACAAGCAAATCTTTAATACCAGTGTTGCATGCCAACTGTACTGCAGCAGGAAGGAACAGTCCTTGCCAGTGATACTTGTCTACCACATGAGTGTAATAGGCATTAACTACAAGCAAACTGCATTTAAATGAACTAACAATTGGACTAAGTGGCACTCAGGACAGATGTGTAAACTCTTCCCCTTCCATGAGCACAGGACATGGTTAGACGTGACTAATTCGTCTGAGTTACCACAAGAACCTTTTGGGATTAGGGAAGAAATTCAGCTTAACAGATTCCATTTTGTCATTACAATTGGGCCCAGTGTTCACAGGCAAGGACTAACTTTAGTCCTTCTGGGCATGCTTTGCACTCTAGGGTATTAGTATACTCCCAGACACGTTCTGTTTGGGGGGTAGCCAGTATGTTTTCAGTGGGCCCACAAGGAAGGTGGTGGGGCATTAGAGGGGGAAGCATTTAAACTTCATCCTGACTGCTCTACAGTTCAATTAGCTCATGATCTATGACTGTGAGAAACTGTACGGCTTCTTTTGCTGTTCACATACCTCAAAGCTCTGTCATAAATATACATGTAATGTTAGGTTCCTCTGGGAACCACAAGGACCCATTTACCTTTCTGTACAGCTGTGTAAAGGTATTTTCACAAGCTTTACAACAGAATGTGCTGGAAACATGCACTCACAGTTTAGCTTTTTTTTGCTGTGGGATCCAAGGTACAGATATTTGCTGAGCACACTTACTCATAAGGCTTTTGCTCATGAGTTTGCCAAACTGTCTGGAACAGACTCTTACGTCTCCACCCTTTCCTCTAATAATCCTTAGTACATGTTGTCAGTGAAGTGTTTTAAGAAGTTTGCTTCCTGTCCAATTTTAAATTGCTTATTGTGATATTCATATTTAAGCAACTGTGAGTGGTTACTGGCATGTCAGCCTCCTGTTGGGATTCAGTACTCTGACACAAAGCATTATGCTTTGAATAAAATAAAGATACTCAAGTTTAATGACATGGAAAGCTGAGACACTATATGAAGCAATATAAGGTTCTAGTGCAACAATACCGATATTATTATCCGCAGAAAACACAGATAAGCAGCAGTAGGCATGACAAAGATTGCTAAGTGGCTTACTGCAGCAAGATATCAGTTTAGTAATGCTCAATTTAAACACTTCCTTGGAAGATGTGGTAGCACTTGGTTACAGATAATACAGCAAGAGACCACTTACCAGTCAGTACAACTTTTCCAGACACAAAGATAAGCAACACTATCCTTGGTTTGACCATCCTATAAATAAGGCCAGGAAATAGTTCAGGTTCATAGCTGTTTCAAAACAAGCAGGTAAGATTAGTAAAATGCAAATACTGATTCGGTGTTGTATGCATGAAGTACTCTTTAACCATGCTGACAGCTGAGTAATTCAACCTACAGATTTTAGCTAGCTAGCCAGAGAAAGGCAGGTCAGGGTCTAAATGTCTTGGAGAAAAACCTTGCAAACCCAACTAGAGCTGGTAGGTCTCTGTGCCTACTTTTAAATGCATATGAGCCACTTCTGAATCTGATTTTCCATAGATCCAAGTAGCTTAAGAGCTGCTTCAATGAAATCTGAATTGTTTAATCTTTTTTTTTCCTATTCACAGTCTGCAGTGAAGAAATATACTACCTATGCTTTGACATTGCACTTGGCAATAATAGGAGGCTTGTAGAACTCTGATCGGATTAAACAAAAGTTCCTGGTGTACATTTCTCTGTATGTAGCTGATATGCTGCAACACAAGATTGTCAAACAATATTCATGGACAAAGAAAGCTTTCACAAAATAGATTCTCTTTGTTAACCAAAGCAGCAATTAGCTTCTTGCAATTTGTGAACCCTTCATCTTAACCGGCTCTGGTGTACCTCCCATTTACCCCAAAGTGCTCAAACGCAGGGGGTATGCTCTCTATTACAAGGTTTCCAAAGCTGCTGCTAACAGCATCCCTGCAAGGAGGAAGCAGTGAGCATCACAGGGAGGGAAGTTCTGCAGAACCCATCCCTGTTGCATTGCACCAGTTTCAGGCACTGGAAGCTTTGCTGCCAGCTGCAGTACGTCACCATAGCAATTAAGCAGAGGGTCATTTTGGCCTGTGCCCCACTCAGAACAGGAGTTATTGCAAAAAAAATAAGCCCTACTGTCCGTATTTTAACATAATTACCTACAGCCACTTGTCCACTGAACCAGTTTTGGTGAGCAAAAGATGTGCTTGATATTCAGTACCCAGTTAATTACTGCATTATTTTGCCAGGCTTGTATGACTTCAGAAATTGAGTTTCTTTACAGCTTACAAAGACAATGATCCAAGCTATGTGGTGCCATACCTCTCCCTCCCACGTACCTGCTGAACTGCTGGTGAGTGAGAACCAACCCCTCCAGCCGGATGGGGAACCTCACATCACAGCTCCCAACCATGTTCTGGATCTTGAAGTCCAGGAACTTGGCAGGGAAGCCCAGCTTCTGCACCACGCGCGCGTACTTCCTTGCTGCGAGCCGTGACTGCTCTTCACTGAGGGAAGAGCAGAAGGGGGAAGCAGCTGTGTTGAGTGCTTTCTTCTGCTCTGAAGCTGGAATTCAGGTTAGAGCCACCACCATGTTAATCTGTACTCCAGAAAAAGGTATGCTAATGCTCCAAATAGTAAGATTCTACCCCCAAAACCGCTTCGGTGAGCTAAAAAGAACAACACACTTTGGCGTTCATTTTCCTGTGGTTTAACTGAGCACACTGGAGCATGCTATGTCACCCAGAGGTTTCCCGTCCAAGGATTGCACAGCAGTGTCTCATCCCTCAGACTGAAGCTGATCCAGGAGGGAGACTGCAGATACCAGTGCAGTCATCTAGCTAGGTGGGGGTCAGAGAAGAGGCCTTCTAAGTTAAGACCCTGAACTGTCAATGAGATGATGCATTAAAAATAAATACACGAAGATAGCTGCTGAACTTGAAGACAAAACCTTCAGAGTACAGAAATCTTTGCTTTTCCCCAGCTCCCATTTTCTCTAGAGGCAGATGCGTTGACTAGTGAAGCCAGACACCAAAGAGAGACTTGACAGACACAAGTTATGTCCCAGCTCACTTTAAAGTCAGTGAGAAATGCAAATAAACCCTTAACAACTCCTGGGCATTTTAGCAGCTTTTTTGCTAATGTCTGCTCAGCTCAATCTATATTCAGGGGCAGAAGCATGCGGTTCAGTAATTACTGAACTCCTGTCATGAAGAAAACTAGACATTTTCAAGACTAGTGCTTCATTTTTCTTGTAGTTAATAGCAAGCTTTTTGCTAGATAATTTAAACGAGGCTTTCGGTCAGCTGTATGACCTTAGAGGAGAGAAAAGCAAAAAAAAAAAAAAACCCACCTTTTTGCTCCTGTACAGACCATTTTTCCTGAACTGAAGATAAGGGCTGTTGTTCGTGGTTCCCTGATTCTCATGATCACCGCAGCAAATCTCTACAAATCCAAAGGAAAAGTTCACAGTCAAGCTGAGATATTTAGCTGGTACCACATGTCTATTCGTTCTCTCAAGAATTAACGCTTCCACAAAGCTCAGCACAACATGCCTTTACTTTGCAAAAGTGTTGTTTTATATATATTTCAGGGTGGTAAATACTTCCCTACAACCTGTGGGTTTAAGGCTGCCATCATGGGACCGCTGTTTGTTCCCTTACATTTTGTTGAGCAGTCTGAAGTCACAGAAATTCCCACCTATTCCCAGTGAATTTCTGCAATACAGGTCACTTCCTAGAAATATGCAATACTAGCCCAACTCCAGTGTTGCTCTTTCCTTTAGCCAGGAGTTTTTGGGCAGATCTTTCCTCCCTCAGTCAGGGCTGCTTGAGCCATCTCAGCTGGCTCAAGCTGAAAGGCGAGCTCACCTCCTTTCTTAAACAGTCTGGTAAGATCTTATTGCAAGGGCTTTATTAAAAAAATAAGTCTCCTTGGGGTCCCCTGTATTTCTTTTACTTTAAGAGACCCAAGTTGCAGAATTTGTTATGACTTTCCTGCGTGGGTCAAGGGGAAAAGGTATCAGGTAGAAAAGGTACAGAGCTCAGGGTGAATCCGTATGTTAGAGTCCAGCAGCACTGAGAGCTGGGAGTGGGAATAAAGCTTAGCCCTCAAGATTTACCTTTGGGTTATACTCCGCATTTCTGGCATGCAGAGCTATGTTCTTCAGATCTAGTTTGCAAGCCAAGTTTACAGTCGACACTATATTCCTAAGGAATGAGAAAGGAATTTTCTTATTGCAAAAGCAAGGCATTACAGAGCAAAACCCCAACATTATTAGCTAACGCAAAGTCACAGCCCAATTTATAGTTGCCATCAACTAATTTCCTGCCTTCCTCTTCCCCACTCTAGTACTAAGCTACTTTTGGCAGAATTTAAGTAATTCAATATCAAGATTAGTTTTTCCACAGGAGGAAATATAACAAGGCACAAAATTATTAGTCCCTGAATACTAAGTTTGTGCATCTTCCAATAACTACATCACTGAAGTTTTTTTTTTTTTTTACTGCTTTGTAATACTCCGTAATGGTGCAATTCAAAGTTATTACTGCACTGGTACGGTAGGTAAGGATACGTTAGTCTCTAGAGGTTTAAATTCTCTATATTTGCTCTAGCCCAGACAGGATCAGATCTTTTTAAAGGCAGCCAGGGTCTCTCACTTCTTTTCATGTCCCTTTCCTTTGCTCAGTTCAGACTCTCCTTTCTCTCAGGAGAGCAGACAGATCTTTAAACCCTTCGAGTCTATTGTCATCCTTAGCATTCTCCTTGCTGGAAGGAGACCTTTTCAGGTGTTTTCTGTCTTGTCCTGCAGACTGAAGTAACTAGCAATGTGTACTGTATAGTAAATCATTCTACCAAATGCTTCTCCTATGGAGAGACTTCCTCTCCTGTCTCCCAGGAGAGGGTCTTCCCCTTAAGAAGCCAGAGGCATTTCGGATGCTTACTCAGCCAGCATGTTTATCAAGACCACTCTCCTCTGTTTTGCTAAGCTGTATTGTTCCATGCCATTTCTATTTTGCATTCTTCAGCACAGTATCTAGTTGCCTTCCAAGATTGTCTGTTCATTTGCTCCACCTCTCAAAGAAAAATAAACAGTGCCCACCCTTTTTCCCTTCCCTAGTTTTATGGGTGGGCTTATTTAAAACCAAACCACACTTGCTACATTCCCTATTAAGCAAGAAGTCAGCAATACCTTGCACTTCAAGCAAAACACAGCTAATTTTCAACGAGACTGATCTTCAATGAAGATGGTACTGTTCCTGTAACTTATATATGCTGCTTAAACTTACTGTAACTGAGGAACTATGCCAGAGCTTTCTGAAGCAGGTGTCACTGGGGTCACAGGAGTCATTGGTGTCAGAGGGGGACACACACTGGACTCTTCAGGAGATGGCTGAGTTGCATCTGGGCATGATAAGCTGCTTTCATTCATGAAGATACCACTGTCCTGATTTCTTGATACTGACCCATCAAGCTTCTCTTGCATTTCATGACCATCCTCAGATAGGTTTTGTTCTTTGTTATCCTGAGTAATATCTGGAAGAAAGCTGAGGTCCACAGAGGAGAAGTCTGCAGGAAGCTCCTTGGGCTGATTAAATTGAGAACCAAATGATCCATCTTCAGTTTGGATTGGAAGGTCCACATCATAAGGGCTCATGGGAGTGAACAGCTGAGGACTAGCTGAGAGGCCATCCTTGAATTGAGAAAAAGTGTGTCACTAAGGATCTTATATTAAAACATTTACTTCAGCTGGGAGACTACATTAAGGTACGTTTTCTATTCAATCAAGAAGTTTCAATTATTTTCCCCATAAATATTATAGAAAGAACAGTCTTAAGATTTGAAATGGTATCATTTGCTTGTCTGTCAGCATATAAAAACAGATAACTTTTCCCCCAAGTGATTTTTATAGTGGATATGCACATTTTCCCACCGCATTTCAAAGGCGGTCTAGAATACGTCAGTAATGCCACAAACTGAGAAACCGTGTATATACCTCCGGCAGTAATTGGAGGAACAATGCTGGCGCTTTGCCCTTCACAGCCTTCGTCGTGCCTCAGTTACATACGTAACCAACGATTGTTCGCGAGTTTTTCCAAGGAAGACAGCTGGCATTTTCTGGCCGGCTTTCACTCTCGTTCACTATATCGCTGTTTCCTCTCGCTGCTAGGGGACAGTGTCAGCGTTGTGTTAGATTTGTGCAATAGAGGGCAGCAGTTCACAGACGCACGAGCGAATTAAGCATTCAGCTGCAGGAGGTTACCAGACTAATTCAAGCGAGAAGCAGTCAGCAAAGCCAGAATCCTTCCCAGATCAGGCGATTAAGGCATTCAACATATTTGCAAGCAAGTTCTTGCATACTAATGCCCTCCTTTATCAGCATCACTTAAAAAAGAATTAAAAGTGTTTTAAAGGCATTGTGGTATTGAGAAGGCAAGAGTTTAGGAATTTATTCCCTTATTCACGTGGGCACAAGCCTCTAGTCAGTGGAAAGCTTCCTGCAAGAATGAGATTGCTGCTGCTACCCACAGCAGGTGACAGCTTGGAGTAGATGATCCGTACAAGAGGTTTTATGTGCATTTAAGCAATTTTAGCACTGAGGACTTAAACTGAAGCACAAATCAGAAAAGAACTGCACACAAGACAGAGGCCCTCAAGTTGGCAGCGACTGCCTGAGCTCCGGAGGGAGAAGGGTTTCCAGATCAATGCTTCGCAGCCCTGAGCTAGTGCTGCTCTGCGCTAATCAGCTCAGTTAACAGCACAGCCGCGCGTGCTCTGCACACGAGGAGGTCTCTGCACCTAGTTACTCTGCAGTATGTCTGCCTGGAGAAAGCACTTGCAGCTTGGAAGACTCTTGTGACAAATCTTTGCGGAGAACCCTTAGTGTAAATATGGAGACAAGCAGGTCTAGCTCTGAAGTATGAATACCTGGGGGGTTCAAAACTGTTTGTAAAGCTGGCTTCTAGATGCAGAGCCCCATATGAGATCTGGGGCAGAGCACTACTGAATGAAACCTCAGCCCCTGAGCTCTTCGGAAAACAGGACCCAAGAATTGGCAAGTCCAATCCACATCTTAAGCCACCCAAGTCAGATACAAGTTATTTTAAAACAGTAGATGGTTACTTACAAATAGCAATACATTATGGAATAAGTATTTTAAGTTTTAGCTTTTTTTTTGTTGTTAGGAGAAGGAAAGCAGAGTCTCTTTAAGACCTCCAATAGACCAAGACCTATCTATATAGGACTCAGCTAGGAAAGTTTTCTACCAACCATGATGTGCAGAAGATGGTACAAAAAAAGCCTTGTCACTGCAAGCCTGCAAGACTACTCACACATCAGACATCTTGAGAAATAACAGTCAAAAAACAATTGCAAAGCAGTTTGTGGTATCGCTTAAAGAAAGAAGCTAATAGATGAATGGTACAAGAGACAAGAAGCTTTAGACCATTGAAAAAAATCAAAAAAATAACAGGTAAACTGCTTAAAGTAGATAGAAACAGAAAGCAAATCTTCCTTTCTCAGAACAATTGCATGGAAAGTTGGTGAGAAAAAGCCCTTATAGGGTTAAGCGCTGCGGAAGATTGCCCTCTTGTTAGACAGATGCTCAGGGACTTCCAAAGGGGGGCACAAGACCATGTTTATCTTGGGCTGGCTGCCAAGGGTTATTACTATAGACTCCAGGTTAATTAACTTCACTGAAGGCCCCATCAGCTGCATAGCTCCAGACCCTTCCCAGCAGCTCCAGAAAGGAGATTTTACACGCAGATCCTGCCTGAGATCACCATGTTTGAGGGGAAACAGCCATTTTGGTTCCACTGCAGTAGTCCATGTGACCCAGGTATGCGTAAATCAAATCCAGCTTTTTTAGCAACAGATCTTGCTTTTATTAATGGCACCCCATTCATCTTCTGCTATCAAATACCCCAACTAATCTGAAATAGCAAATTTAGCTGTATTTGTAAAACCCTCGTTATACTTCACCGTGTTACACAGCTGATGGGGCAAGTTCAGAGGGCTTTGCTGACTGCCACCGGTAGGTCTCTGGATTTAAGCAGCCTGGATTATACTTTCTGGGTTGTAAAACACTTTAAGATAGGAGGTAGCAAGTCAGTGAAAAGAAGCACATGCAGCTGAAGAAGTTGTGTCCTTTGGGTGAACACAAGGCTCAGCTGAGGAGCCCAGCCCTCTCCCAGTCTCAGCCTGTTATCTCTCTAACCACCTGCAGCAGTCCCTTCCACTAGGAAGGACGTTTTTAAAAGACGAAAAAGATTTTTGCAACGATTTGCCAGCCAGCACGAAGAGATCGGAGCCTCCTGCCCTCTCAGTGCCTACATCTCCTGGTCCTTGTGAGCAGCGCTCCCTCAGCCTGTCCCCACAACAGAGGGGCTCCAGCCTCTGAGCATCCTCTGGATGTGCTCCAACAGCTCCATGTCCGTATAAATAAATCACTTGGGGGGTTAAAGGCATGAAAACTCCTCAGAGAAAGGAGAAAAGCCACCGTAATACCAGAGGAAAACAGGGGAAGGCCTAAAGTTGACACTGTACTTGGGAGGTGGGCGGGAACAAGCATGTCAGGACCGCGTTGGTGGTATAGTGGTGAGCATAGCTGCCTTCCAAGCAGTTGACCCGGGTTCGATTCCCGGCCAACGCACCTCATTTTTTTTTTTTTTTTAAATTACTTTATTTTTTAACTTCTTTCCCCCCCTCTCCCGGCCCGGTACCTGCCCGGTGCAGTGCTCTAGGTACCTCTCCAGCGGCGAGGCGCCATCCATGGGCACAGACCCCCACCTGTACCTCCCGGCCCCAGCTTTAAGGCAGGGGCCAGCGGCAGGGGCCAGGTGCAGCTCGTTGGAAGCAGGGCCCGGCCCGAAACGTGTGGGTCGTGCTCCCCCCCGAGAGGACACAAGCAGCCTTTTGGGGTGTGCTTCACCCTGGGGAGGTGCTGGAGATATCGGGGCTCTGCTTTGTGCTTGCCATCAGCCTACAAGCAGAGCTGGTGCCTGTGCTCTCTTCCTGTAGGGCTGCAGAAAAAGCAGGGGGCTGATGCTTTAACGGTGGAAAGATAAAGCTTGTCCTGAGCAACAGGCCCTTAATTTCTCCCACCTGCCTCATCAAGTGCAATAAACCACAGCTGGTCCTGTGACAAGAGCTGGATCCCCTCTAACTGTGAGAGCAGCCCCAAATTACAAACTTCAGACTGGAGGCGTTGCAGTGAAGTTGCCCATCCCCAGCTGGGCCGGGGCTGCTAACACTTCCCAAAAACTAAGGAAGGGCCTAGGCGCGATGTGGCTGCCAACACAGCTTCTCCTGGGCGCTTCTCGACGTGATGTTGGCTGCCCGACTTGTTCCTCCTGTCCCGTCCCGTCGCTGCGTGCTGATGGATGGATGGGTTTCCACAGAGGCACAGCAGAGGACATGTCCTTTTCCCTGTCTGGGCTGGTGTATGCAGTGATGGCTGTTATTGATATACCTGCTGCTCTGCTTACAGGTCTGCTCACCGGTGTGAGATTTGCTTGTGAACAGCTGGCTTGGCTGAAGGAACCCTTCAGAAGAAGATGTCAAGGTCTGCATGTGCAGAGGGTCTTCAGGAGGTGCTGTCAGGCTCTTCTCACCGCCCCAGGGGTGTGGAGGATGGGGTTTGGATCCTATATCCATAAGGCAGAGCGTACGTGGCTGACGAGCATCCCTCCCTCATCAGCACAGCCTGCTGGGCTGGTTTCATGGGACTCGCCTTGCCCTGATGCTTTTCAGATGCCAAATCCTCCTGGTCCCAGAACAATTCAGCCTCAGGCAGGTTGCTCTATGTTACTCAGTCCGTCCTGCAGCGGCCAGGAAGCGAAGCAAGGAGAGGACTCTCCAAGAGGCTGCACGGGGAGCTACAGAGGCTGGTGGAGCTGGCTCAGACAAGCTCACGATGGTCAGAACTAAAACGTCCCCTTTGGGGATGACTGGTGGTTGAAGTGGTTGCAGACAGCTCCACAGGACAGTGTTTGGCACCCCCCCAGCGCGTGAACACAATTGCTGTGCTTAAATTAGGAAACTGGAGTACTGTGGTGGCCGTGGTGATCCCTGGTTGCACTGCAGCCATAATACTAATTCTCTAATCAGTCTATTTAGTCCTTTGATGCATGGCCAATATCAGCGTATAAGCAATATCAGGTGTATAATTAACTGCAGAAGCCCCTGGAGATACGTTCATCCTTCACCATTGGGGTCTGACCTGTCTGCATGACGTGAAGTGGAAATGGGGACATCAAACCACGGCATTTAAGTGATGGAGAGAGGCTACGTCAGAGGTGAACACAAAATACAAGTTGCTTAATGTCGCTGTTACTTCTCACCTGGGATAGGGGCATCTGCAGGTGGCAAGGGCACCAGTGGGAAGCGACGCCTGCTGCTGAACCCCTGTGATTTTGGGTAAGTCATGGGGTTTGGTGCCTCCTCTGTTCAGTGGGTCGAGGATCATTTACCCTCTCTGTAGGCAGAGGAGAAGGGAAAAGCCTGCTGTGAGATGGTGCTCTGCCTTCTACAGCGGGAGGCTCTGCCCCTGCCATGACTTGGACGGTGCTGATTTCAGATGTATCACTTGGCACTCGTGAGACTCATCTGCTGGGTTTCTGATCATCCAGGTCAAACAACATCAGAAAGCGCAGCTATTTTTTTCCCGTCTCAACTTAGAAAATATTCTTTCTGTCTCAGGCCTCATTTTTTTTTTTACTTTTTCCCCCCTCTGGGAAGCGGCAGCCACACCGAGACAGAGCCGAGGTGACTCAGGAGCAGCCGCTGCTCATTGCAGGGGCGACGCCGCGCTCCCTCCCCGCGCGCCGGAGGCGACGGCTGCTTGCGGCCCCAAACGGCGCAGCCAGCTTCGGGCTGGGTGAGTCACCTGAAGCGCAGGGTTAGTGTAATGATGAGGCGTCACGAGTTCTCAGTTAGCAAATTGCTTAATTTTCCTGAGAAAGTTGGTGGTTAGAGCAACAATAAGAGCTTTGCGCATCCTTTTGAACAGCGATTCGGTATCGTTCTTCCTCGGATAACCGATCGGAGAAGACTAATCCGCAGAGCTTCTACTAACTTTCCTGTATCAGTCTCTTAGCTGTTTCTGTATCACACATTCCTGCATTATCTGGGTGCTACAATCTGGTTAGCAGACAGTACTAATCACTGGAGACTTCCAAAAGCCTGGAAGGGCCAAGGAACAGATCAGTGAGGAAGCTCTACCTGTTTTATTCATTAATGCTCCCGACAGCCATCTTCTATTCCAGCACCCCGTAAATGCTTTGCTGCTTGCTTTGAAGTTACTTAATCTGGTTGGGCTCTGTCTTATCTTTTTCAGGAGCCACTTTGGGAATTAAAAGCCCGTGGCTGGCAGCATTCTGCTGTTGCTCACCTGAGCTTTATGCTAAACTTTTATAGCTGTAATTGTCCCTGAAGAGCGTGGTGTCTCTTGCATAGCTTGCATCTGCAGGTGCCCTCGCTGCCTACAGAATTAAAGCCATGCCTTTGGAGGAGATAAAAGAGCAGCTGAGAGCGGGATCACCTTCCAAGAAAAGACTTGTTTATTAAGTGCAATTTATCTCTACATGCAGCATCTTCCAATTACCCCATTGCTTTACACTTTCATACCAACGGCAGAATCAGTTCGGTTGCAGAGCGGATTCATTCTGTTTGGTTTTGCTCTGTTTTGGTCCCTGTGCCAGGGATGTAGGTGCAGCGGGGTGCTGCACAGGAGCCCAGAGGGGGTCAGGGACGGTGGCAGGAGAGCTGCAGTGAGGTCCGTGGGCTGTGCAGGAGCTGGCAAGGCTCATCAGAGACAGCTGCAGCCCGAAAAGGAACTCAGAGGGAGCACACCAGTCTCTGACAAGTGTGTCCGTCATGCTCTCACACCTACCTGTCCCATAATACTCCATCCTAGGCCTGGCCAACACCTGCCAGTGACAGTAGATGTTAGACTTATTGCCAGGGAAGGCGAGAAAACACCATGACTGTTCAATGAGTAATAGTGAGCAATGTGACATTTAATTGTGAGTAATTAAGTGTGTCATCATTGGGCTATGCTGGTGTAAATAGGAACAGAATCAGGCGCATTAGATTTGACATCTGGTCCTGGCTTGCCCTGTGTCAATTCGGAGTGACCCTCTTACAGGACTGTGGTCTGGATGATTTGAAATTGGGCCAGAATCCAGTTTAATTTTGCAGATTCACAGGGTGATGAGAAGAAGGGCTGTAACTTCTCCTTTATCACCCCGTGCTATCTGTCCATCCTTGCACCAGACGATGCCGCCCAGGTCACGCAGTGGTAAGGGCACCTTGTCTTTGTCCCAGCCAAACTGGGGCCCTCCTGTTCCCTGCCAGTGACAGCGACGGGGGATTTGGCACTCTTTGCAAACACCAGTTTACTCTCAGCGTTTGTCAGCTAAAGTGAGCATCTCCCATGCTTGCTGGTAGAGACCAACGTGAGGCCAACACTCGGTGTGCATCGACTGCTGGACCAGTGAAGAAAGCCACTTCTGCCAAACAGGAAAGGGGTAAACTGGCTGGAAGAGAGCCTTTTTTTCTGGCTTCTGCAGTTCTGTGGGGCATTATGTGCAATGAAGGCACTGACTGCCCCCACGTCAGGGTTGCTGAGAACCAGACCCAGAAAGGATTGCCAAAACCTCCACTGAATGCCAGAGGAAGCAACATCAGTAAAAGCCATCTGTCTCAGCTGAGGGGCTGAATGGTGACTTTAGAACTGTACAGTTATCTTCACTTCATTTTCCTATTTGCCCAGAGCAACTGAGTGATTAAGCAGAGGCATTCGGTGTGTTGCTTGCATAGAAATCCACTTCTGGCCCAGCCGTGCTCTTAAGGGTTCACGCTTGGTCTGCGGTGTGGGGGAGAGCGCTTTGCTCTGTTCTTATTTTTTTTTTCATTGTGTTGCCTTTAAAATGGCCAGGAAAGGCAGTGGAGAGCTTTAAACATTGGCTGACACCTTAATTGCTACCTAGCAATTAATGGCTACAGGCTTCCTTGGACAGCTCCCCCCCTGAGTGTCACACAGACATATATCTGACAACCGGTTTCAGAAGTGCTTTTGTTAAGTCATCTTTCTAATTTTTGTGCCAAATGGTCTGTCTAGATTGAATTGCATTTAAATGAGGTGAGTGTGCAATGGATCATCTGACTGCTGATGTTTCCCTCCGAGTTTTGTGACAAATTGCTCTAATGCAAACACCATGTCTCATACCCTGAACTTACTGCTCCAATTAAATACTGATCCTTTAAGCCTTATCTGGAGCAACAACACAGTAATGGCACTCAAGTGTGTTTGCACAGAAAAGCAGAGAGGCGTGCATATGGCAGGTGTTAACAGACCTCTATTAATTTAGTTTGCAGGGGTCGCAGCAACGCTGAAGACATGAGCGATGGTGCTAGGGTGCCCTGGGACCTTCAGTCCAAGCTCTCCAGGAATTAGAGCACAGACTGTGATGCCTTCACTGCTGTGTCAGCTGAGATATACCAGCACAAGAGTTTTTACTGGCTTATCATACAGGGGAGGACGGATGAATATTGTGCAAACACCACGAGCCAAGGAAGGGTGCTAGCGGGTCGCTGAAATCCCAGTAAAACTTACTTTTGTCTGACTGCTCAGCACGATGCAATGACTGACACTGGAATGAGTCCTCGGGGTGCGCAGCTCAGTCATTAGTCAGTTCTCATTACCACTTCCTCCGATTAACGGCAAGCAAATCAGCGTGCTTGAGTCAACAAGGACCTCGGGAGAAACTAAACTTCCCCAAAATGCTGCCAGATGTCAGCAGACGCTCCAATCCCCCTGCCTTGACCTTTTCGTGCCTTAACACGTAATTAACTGTTAACACAGTGATGTTGCTGTCTCTCTACCCCTTCTGCTGTAGCCTGCCAATGAACATCATTAGCGGTAACGAAGCAGTACGTGCGTGGCTCGGCAGGCACATGCCGCTGCAGAGCATCGTGTCCCCATGCTCCTTCCACCCAAGCAGGAACCCAGCCTGAAATCACTTTGGGTTCCTCATTTGGGTCCTCCTTGTTCCCACTCGCTGCTTCTGCAGTTTATGTTAGCGAGAGCATGTTTGAATAGGTTGTGGCATTTGCCTACCGACTTCATGCTTTCTGACGCCTTAGCTTCTGTGCTCGATGTATACAAGTGGAATATGAGTTATTTTTTCCCCACACAATCCCATATATTATTATGGAAAGCCTTAATATCTTTACATGTTTTGGTGTCTGCATGCTGTAGAAGCAGCTGACTGCTCACAGTGCCCTGCCTTATGAAGGTGTCATTTTTTTCCTCATTTTCTTTTTCTTCAGCCCGCTTATCTGTGGCTTGTCAGAAATAATTAAATGCTCTGATTGCTTTGGCCTCCCTTCAGCGGGTATTTGCCTAAGTCAATAATACCGGAGCAGCTCTGCTGAGATCTGTTTGCACTCAGAACACTCAGCAGGGCTCAGGTAGAGCTAAGGTATGCTCGGCAGTGCTTTCAGGAAAATTGGGAACCCAGATGGGTTTGTGTTGGGGAGGGTCCAAAGCTGGCTGCTTTCTAAACACAAATCATGTCAGAACCGTTGGGTTTTGTGTATCATCATTAAAAAGTGCTCACATTTATCCCCAGGTGTTTGTACAGCCCCCTTACTCTCAGAGTGGTATGGGCAGTGCTGTGATCCCAAACAAATGGAGTGCACAAAGACAGATGGCTTAAACACATTCCTAACTGCAGCTGGTGTAGACCTCTTACACCTCTCCCAGCTCTCACCCAGTTTGTTAATGGCTGTGTTTTTCCCGGTAGGACAGTAATGCTCTTCTCTGTGATTTTTTTTATAAAGGACCTTCTAGGCCTTCTTTTGCCCCCTTGGATGAAAACTGTTGAATTGGCCTCTTTTCTGGTGCCTTTCTACTTTCCCTCGAGCACCTGAGATACTTCTTAACCCTTCCTTTCCCCCAGGACTTACAAACAGTGTGATATTTGGGTGTCTGAGTCTAGACACAGCATGGGAGGATGGTGAGCTTGCTAGGGAGAAACCTGTCACCATCTAAAAGATCAGCTACAGAGGCAAAGAGAAGAATCCACGTTCATTTTAAGCATGAGGAGCTAAAACAGCATTTCACGGTGGGATATGCAGTGAGCTCTGGCACCGCTAGCAATTGTTGCTTGATCTCGCAGGTCATGGGTGATCCTTCTGCCGTTCACGGGCCGTCTGCTCAGACCCAGGCATTTACAAACACTTCCAGCCTCCAGGCAGCCTTGGGAGGCAGGTGCCTGTTACCACCAGTGGAGGCAATCTGGGGACCAGAGAGCAAAGTCTCCCTGCAGCGTGACACTCGTGGTACCAGGCAGATGACCACATCCCTCGGGTAGCTGCAGACAGGATATTTTAATATTAACAAACCTAAACGTGGGTTTTCTTCTAATTTATTTATTTTTATTTATTTTTTATTGTTGTTGTTTTGATTTTTGTTTTCCAAGAAAAATATCTTTATTCCTTAGGTAATGATGAAGAGTATTAATTTAAAACCTATAGTTCATATATACATATATAGTTCATATATAGCTATAGTTCAATGTGGGATGGTGTAAATAACACCTGGAAACCTGAATTTTGAATGGAAGAAGAGATGTAAACTGTTACTGGGATACAGCACGTGAAATGTTTTACAGCAAGAGAGGTTCTTTCTGTGTCATTTCTTCATTTGCTTTGCTTAATGATGCCCGGCTCTTAAAAAATCCTCTTCTGCTATGATGCTACCAAGAAAGAGGGAGAAAGAAGAGGAATATTTTAAACCTGCTTTGAAACAGAACTCCCAATGTAAATTCAGAGGTTAATCTTGTGTTGCTTGGAAAGCTGCTTTTCTGCCCAGCCTTCCTGTGATCCCTTTAGCTATATCTGATACTGAAGGCTTGAAAACTCCAGATTAGAAATTAAATTCCACCTCTGTGGCCCAGCCCCGATGACCCATGGAGTCACAGAAAATAGGGTTTCCGTTACAGCGAGCTCTTCCAGCAAAAGCTGTTGCTTTTTCTTTTTCTTTTTTCTTTTTGAAAATGAGTGGGGATTATTCAGTGAAGGCTGATTGCGGGCCCTGGTCTTGCAAGGATTTGGGTGCTTGTTTTATTTTGCTCACACGTGTTAGCACAGAGGACAGTCTGACGGGCTCCAGTGTGGCTTAAGGAGGTGGACGAGGCGCGTCGGCTGTGTCAGGCACCAACTGCTGCTGCCTGGCTGGGTGTAGGAGGTGCGCTGCAGGAGCCAACACGCATGCTGGTCAGGTGTCTTCTATGGGAGCAGCAGCCCTGGCAGGGGAGAAAAGGGGCTTCCCAAAGGGATTTCCCATTGGGACTTCCTTTTTTTTTTTTTTTTTAATGAGTTCTGAGGCAGCTTCTAACCATTCACTTTATTAGCTGGCTTTTCTGTCATACAAAAAGTGACCTTGGCCATCTCAGCTTCATTAAAAAAAAAAAAAAATATATATATATATACACACACACTGTGATAACATGTGGATTATGTGGAGACTTTTATTAGCCTGGTGGATTTTGGGTCACGTACAATGCCATGTGTGTCTATTCTTTTTTATTAAGAGTTTTTTTTTTCTTACTACAGGAGTTCCCATAGTTGTTTCTTCTGACAAATGCTGCTTAGGACAGATGTATTTTTATTCCCTTACAGCTGGATTGAATCAAATGTCTTTTTCTGCATAGTTTGAATTTCTGCAGTGGGGTTATTTCTCATTTACTACTCTGAGAACAAAGCTGTAGCAATTTCTGTGACTTTCTTTAGCAGAAGTTGAAATCTTTTTGGTGCACGTGTGTGTGATATATTAATTTTCACTTCCCACCAAGTGTGGGAATTCACGCTTGTAAACAGTACAATAAAAATAATGCAAATAAGCAGAGGCAAAGAGAAAAATTTGGTCATCGTTGTTTTTCCCTAGCCAGAAAAGAGAGGCTGAATCAGTGAGGTGTTGAGACTTGCAGGGTGTTCATTTCTGGCATCGATAAGGATCTCTCATGCTCTCCTATAAAATGCTAAATTAGCAATACTCAGCCTCTCTGACTTCCAGCCCCACTGAGCGCACAGCTTGTCGTCCTCCTGGGCCTACCCTGAATCCACAGGTCTGAAGTGAAGATCTCCTGCGATCTGAGAAAGCAAAAATCCTGACAAAACTAATGACTTGGGGCTCCTGCGGCATTTCAAAACCCTTTTCTTTTTCCCCATGAGTGGTTGCCTAATGTGGCTGGGATTTCAGCGATGATTTGCATTATTTCCTGCCTGCAGTTGGGGTATGCAGCATCGTTAGCCTTGCTGGCTGATTTGCACAGCGGTCACTCTCCAGTGAGTTTTGCCACTGGGTTTCCCAGCCTGCAGTAATCTGAACAGTTTATTGCCTTACGCATTGGGCGATGATACACAACGTATGATTTAAAAGCATTCTCCAGTCGGCACCACAATTGCCTGCATGTTGCTAAAAGCAGAAGAAAATAATAAAAAAAATGCACCTCCTGCAGCTGAAGCACCTGGCTCTGCACTCTGCAACTGCAGTAGCTGCCTGAACGATGCCAAGGAGCAAGGTTTTGCCTTACACTCGCACCTTTGCAAGCGGGCGGTGTGGATGCTGCCAAAAAGAGTGACTTTTCCTGTGCACACAGGGCTGTTTTATTCCCTGTTAATGTTTGGGGCTGTGAGGTTGAAGGTGAGAGAAACGTGCTTCGTGAGCACTCTGGGACTGGTATACGTGAGGGTGAAGGAAAAGCTGGGACTTTCACAAGCCAGACCCCCAAAATCCCTGTAAGGTCTACCCTGACTACAGCCCTGACACGTCCTGGCGCATGCCACACGCAGGGCTGCTTCTCAGGGGGTTTACGCTACAGAACCAGGCAGTTTTGAGGCAATTAAGGGAAATTTAAGGGCAACGGGCTCACGTTGATAAATAAACGGGAGCAAGAGGGCACAGCTGGCCTGCACACCCCTGCGTTGGCCGCTCTCCACAAGCACCAAGGCCGGAGGGTGTCAGAGCTCGGCTTCCCCTGCATCTTCCCCGCTCCGTGCCTCACTTTCCCCATCTGTAAAACGGATGTAAAAAGCCTTTTCTGGAGCCTGTAGCCCACAAAGGGGGAGGCTGTTTTGTGCCCCACGCTGTCCCCAGCGTGGGGGTGTCCGTGTGGGGAAATCTCAGCGGGGGGGGGGGGGGCTCCTCGCGGGCCCCACACGTGTGGGGGACACCCATGGGGGGAACTGGGGTGCGTTTGGAGACCCCCACGCGTGTCAGGAGAGCGGCGATGCCGCTCCTTTAACGGGAGGGGGGCCGAGAAACGCCGAGGACGTGCGGCGCCGCCTCCTCCTCCTCCTCCTCCTCCTCCTCGTTCCCCGCCCGCTCCCTTCCTGCCAGCCAGCGCCGCGCAGGCACCGGCCCCGGCTCCACCGCCCCGGCCCCGCCGCCCGGCCCGGCCCGGCCCGGCCCCGGCCTCACGGTGAGTCCGGCCCGCCCGGGGAGGGGTGGTGGGGGGAGAAGCCCGGTCCCGGCCATGTTCCCAGCCCCGAGCAGCCGGGGCCGGGCCCTGCCTCGGCCTGCAGGGAGGGCCTAGGCCTCGGCCGGGGCGCGGGGCAGGTGCGAGGCCGGGCCGAGGCCTCACGGATCCGGGGGGGGGAGGCTTGGGGGGGTTTGGGGGCCGCTGTCCCCAGCGTATGGCTGCGGCAGGGCTGGGAGGGAAGGAGGAAGGGAGGGAGGCCGGCTGGCTGTCCGTCCGTCCCTCCGTCCGTCCGTCGGTGTTTGCACTAAATCACTGTAACCCGCCAAGGGCTGCGGGTGCAGGGCTTTGCCCCCAAAACCCGCTCCGGGGGTCGCCCCCCAGGTCCCAGCTCCAGTGCTGGGCGCCGAAGCTGGAAGGGTGGCAGCCCTGCGGAGCCTCCCGCGCTCCCAATACTCTGCTTGGCACGGCTATTTTATGTTACACGCCTTAAATTATCCCTGCTGCAATGGTACTGGGGGTGCCGGTCACCCCAGGCTGTCCCCCGTGGAGCTGGGGGCACGCTGCGGTGACGAGGTGCGGGCCTCGCATCGCTGCGTCAGGCGGCGCTTGGCGAAACACAGTCGGCGTGTCCATGGCACAGCAGGGTGCTCGGCGTGTCTATGGCACGGCGGGGTGCTCGGGGTGCTCCACGGGCTCTCCCCACCTCATACGTTGGTCCCAGCCATCGGTGGTGGGGCTGCCCCAGAGTCCTGCGCTCCCGCTTCACGGCAGCTCCTAATTCCAGCCGGTTAAATGCTTTCATTAAGTAGGTGGCCGTTAAGAATAACGTTGTGTCATTCCTTTTCTGTGTTAAGGGATGGTAAACGCTACTTTCTAGCGACATGCTTCTATCTTGTCAGTTTAACCTTTTTTTCAAGGCTGTGCTGTTTGAGGTTACGAATGGAAAAAGCAAAGGGAAAGCAGTTCTTGCTCTCTGGAAGTGAGCAGTGGGAGAGGAGTTGAGTTAATACTTTGCTGTAGTCGTTTGCTGTTTAAAATCCTCTTTTTTTTCCCTTTCTTTTTAGTATCTCCATTGCCGCCTCTGCCCAACAATGCCCATATGGTATTTAGCAGACATAACTGACAAGTCCTATTTAACATCTCCTCATGTATGACAAGGCAGAAATCCCTGGCTAGAAACTCTTGAGTGCTGTGGAAGTGAAGAGGGGATTTTCGGTTTGTGCACTCCATGTTCTCCCACATACTTCTCTCACCCGTTCCCTGGGTGGATGGCGAGCGTCCTGGTGCCTGGTTTGGGCTGGAAGCACCTCTGTGCTCTGCGGCCCTCCTGCCCGTAACTGCGCTGTAATTTCTGTCCACGAGCAGGCTATGCAACTCGCTTTGCCACATATTTTTTCTCTTGCCTCATATGCTGATGCTGCTTTCTGCATACTGTGATTAAAATAACTTTTGTGTGTAGCTGCAGCGGGGAAACGTTGGGGTTTGGATGGAAATGCTAATGCTCTGTTAGAGTTATTACAGAAAAACCTTTTTTGTTAGATTTTTTTTCCCCCTTCCTTATCTAGCCAGTCTCAAGAAGATGCTTTCTGCTGTCAGAAATAGCAGGAGTAGGAGGATATGAAGTATACAATTAGTTTTTAATTTGATTCTTTATACCCCGCTGTCATAAAACCCTTATTTTAGGTAAATTAGCTTGCTAATGACTTTGTTTGTCAAACACCTTAAAGGAAAAGCAAAGGCTTGATCAAGCCTGGGTAAAACTGTGGTGTTACTTGGTTGACTCTAGAACAGCCTTCACTTGCATCATCTGTTCTTTCTTTCTGTTTGAGGTTAGATGATTCTGGCTCATCTGGTTCAAAATTGTCTAATCATCGCTTGAACGTCGGTACTGTAAGGCAAAGGGTTAACTGAGTCCTTCAGGAACTGAAATTCCCTGCGAATTTCGGAGGCTATGGACACAGATTAAGTATGTTGTTGGCCTAGACCCTTACTCATAAGGACGTTGGGGGGAGAGGACATTTGTTTTATTTTAAGCATCGAGCTTGGTTGCTCCTAATCCCTTCCCCCTTTGCTGCCAAGACACCCACCTCTCGCCATCGACTGCGCTGAGAGCTTCAGCTCCCAAGTTTCGCTCCCTGGCTGTACCCAGATGATGTGCCTGGTGGGTCGAGTGCCGTCCCCCGGGGTGGTCTGGGGGAGAAGAAACGAGATAAAATTGTAGGAGGAGGGTAATCCCCACGATTTGCTCCAAAAATGGAGCCAGCAGGCAGCCGGGCACGAAGCTGGGAGCAGAAGAAAGCCCCTGATCAAGTTTAGTTTCTGAGTTTACAGCAAACATCTGTGTTGTGAATGCCGCTCGTAACATAACTGCTTCTAAGGGGAAACGTGATCGGTTTATTCTTCGCCACCGTCGCTGCAGGAAAGCTGCTCCAGAGCCTCCTGCAGGTCTCAGAACAATCACGGTGTTTCCAGCCTAACGTAGTTTACGGCCAGTTTGTATAATTTGTGTTTGTTCTAGCATTGCCATTTGGTTTAAACAGTTGTTTTCCCTCCCTGAGGTAATTAGAGGGAGCAGTTTTATCCCCTTGTAGCCACTTGTTTTGATAGGTTAAACAAGTCAAAGTCTTTGTATCTCCTCCTGTTGTTCCCTCGATACTCTCCTCGTTTACTTTTACCATTCAAAACCTTTTTACTCGAAAAGGGAGTTTTACAAATCTTAGTTTATTTCTTAAGCTTCCTGCTCAGTTATGTTGGCAAGTCAGCAGGATTGGGCTGCTCTTAAAAATGAGTGGTTTTGGGGGGCCCGCTCCCTGTACTAACCTCTCCAACTCTTTGACGTTCCTCAGGTGATGGCTTCAGACCGATGAGAAAGGGAGGTGCTGGGCAAAATCTGTCCCAGACAAATCACCTCTTGCTAATGACTGTGCATAAACGTACGGAGGTGGTAGACTGGAGAATTACCAGATCGTGACTCTTGGGAAGCTGCTTCTCCTCTCGTCATTATACAAGATGTCCAAAAGAATAAAACGCACGATGCCTTTTTTTTTTTTTTTTAAAAAAAAAAGTATTTATTTATATTTTTAGAAACTTAAATGCTTCTTCCTGTTCACATGTCTGAACTACAGCTGGTTGCGGAGAGGTGGCTGCTTCTGAGCTTTGAAAGCTTTCCATTTCTCGCCAGAACGAGGCCTTTAAAGCATTCCTTATAAAATGCAGACTTGTTGACGCTTTCTGAAGGTTGCCTGTGCTCTCCCATTTGGGAACGCTTCTGTGCCTGCCAGTGCGGGCATTGTCTGAGCACGGGAGGCTTCCCCCCACGGCACTTAATTGTGGCTTTTATTTCCAATTAGTTTGGAGCAGGAGCAGCAGCGGTTGCGTCGGTAAGTGCCGCATGCTGAACCGGACTCGTGCTTCGTCCTGCGAATCCAAGAGCCAGGATTTAGCAGCCCAGGGGGCTCAGAGGGCGGATCCAGGTGTTGCCGGATGAGGTGAGGCGGGGTGCAGGCATCTGCAATTGCTCCACAAGCTTTTTTTTTTCCACACGAGAACAGAAGCAGCTCCTGCCCCAGGTTCCCTGCGTCTGAGCTTGTCCTCTTTTGGTCGCCGCTACTGCCTGTGTGCGGGAGTGCTGCACCCTAATTAGATTATATTAGAATGAATAAGGGAATCTGAACAAATGAGCTTACGGGGGCACTGTCGGGTCAGCTTCGGCCCTAAAAATAGGTACTGAGCGCAGGACAGGCTTGGTGCAGTGTCTGTCGGTACAGCAAAATCGAATGGAGATTGCCTGTGAATGCATAAATTCTGCTGCCTTGCTGTCTCTTCGGCCAGGGTGCCCCGGTGTCTTGTTGGTAGGAGAAATGTCGAAAAGCCCTGAAATTTGGGCATTCTTTAGTCGAAGCTTGCTGGGATGTTGGAAGGGGAAAACAGTGGCTGTGGAAACTGTAATAATCTGAGGTGCTAAAGAATGCAAATCTCATGATCCTTTTTAATGCTTCCCGTCTAACTAAAGGTGATTTTTAGTAAGGCTCTTATTCACTGTGAAAAACAGGGAACAAGAGAAGAGGTTTCTGCAGTAACTATGCCTGTGAAAACTCTGGAAGGTTTCTTCAAACTCTTTCTATCACAAATATGAAGGATATTGGTTCTATCTGGTGCAAAAAAGTAGCTCAGGAATGCCAAGCCTGCAATTTTGCTGTGCAATGTGTGGGGGATGGAGGGAGAGGAGGGACGGGCACGGTAAGGTTTGGGGTTAATCACAAGTAAAATAACTACTTTTCTACAGCTCTCCCCCTTGTTTTCTGTAGCATGCTTTGTTTTCCTGGGTGCTTTGTGCCCTGCTTATCAAAATTAACAGCTCTGCATTCCTGTTACCGAACAGAAGTAGATGAGGTTCCTTCCCCTTTTCTTCCCGAGAAGACTTAACAAATAGCAGCTTTCTTTTCAAACTCAGCCTCATCCCAGCTTGCTCTGAGGCTGCATTGTAACTCAGAGAAAGTATCTGTAAATTGGTGGTGGCAAGCTACTCATTTCCTTGCGCTAATCATCCCCGTTACGCGTTGTCCTCTGCCAGCGTTAGCAGCTAACTGCTGCTGTCGTTGTCAGGCGTGCAGGGATTTCAGCGGTCCTGAGTTTCGGATGTAAAATTTTTAACAAGAATACAGGATGGGAGAAGTGCCCCGTGCTAACCCTCCGGGAGGGGACGCGGCCCGTCGTCGGGCGCAGAGGCCAAGTGCCGCTACAAAGTCCAAGCGTTCGCGGCGACCTTATCGCCCGGCGAGGCGAGGTCTCCTCCTGGAGCCGCGCACGCCCGGGTGCTGTAGGAGCTGCGTGGGCTGGCACCCTCCCACGTGAGACTGCCGACCCCGCGGTCTGCGCCGAGCCGCTCGGAGCCGGGCGATCTTGCAGATCACTGCGTCGCCCGCGAACTGCTGGCACATCCCCGCCTGCTGCCCGAAACGGCTCCGCGCCCTCTCACGCTGTAGGATCGAGGGTACGGAGCAAAACTTCTCGTTTTCTTCAGGGCGTAGCCGACTGATGAGTTGAGCATCGAGGAGGGCTTTTTTTTTTTTATGCTGTGTCAGAGGAGGTGTCCAGCAAAACGTGAGTTCTCGCTTTGGGTTTGCAGGTGTTAACGGAAGAGCTGACCTTCTCGGGCTGGCTGCTGCCTGGCTCGTTGAGCGTTTACTGAATGACCTAGGGAGAATGACGCCTGCCTTCAGGATTCCCCGGGTGTTGAAGGCTTTTAAGGGCTGGTATATTTATGCCCGTGATTCGTGGTGCTTCCAAAACTGCTCCAGCTCTCATCCTGCGGAGGGGAAGTACGCGGTCCAGCGCGTAACCTCTCGCTTAGCGGTGCCACCCACCAGTACAAACTCAGCCTGGCTTATTTTGGGCTCATCCTTTCGCTTCCAAATCCCGCCACCCCCTCCCAAAGCATTTCGTGCAGCAGAAACGCCGGCTTAATTCCGCGTTGCTGGCTGATAGCTTTTACTCTCTCCCAGGTGGACTTAGAGCGGGGTGTTTTATTTTGGGGCAGGGACAAACTTAGCACTTTCTGCTCCTTTCTGTGATGCTCAAAGGTGTCTTTTGTCTTCCTGTGACCGCGTAGGAGGGAAGCTGTTGAGCTGAAGAGATAAAAGCATCCTCTCCTCTAGCCCCCGTCCAGCCCCGGGGAAAGCTGCCTCCTCCGTGACGTGCAGTCCTGCTGCCGGCCCTCCCCGGGGGGTGTTGCAGGGATGCTGCTGCTCGCAGGAAAATATGAGTGGACTCGTAATCCATTTGCAAGTGCGGAGCTGTCGAGGCAGATGATGACTAAGCTCTTGCACAAGGTTCAGCGCTCTGGGGAGAGTGCCAGGGTTGGACCAAATCATGACTGACTGATAAGGGAGCCTATAAACGCGAGGCAGCTGATAATTTTATTATTCCTGGTATACTCTGACCACTGGCTATGACTTTTTTTTTTTTTCCCCCCTCAGCCCGTTTGCTGGGGAGTTTCGAGTTGAAAAACCTTCGTTCAGCGAGGACAAAAAAAAAAAAAAAAGAGACCAACCCAGTCTGTCGGAGGAAGTGAGCAGTTCCCAAGCCTCTCGTGGCGAGCGCCCGGTGGCAGAGGTATTTAAAGGCTCTGACTCAGCCCTGCTTCACGTGGGCTCTCCTCGCTTTCGGGCCGGGTGGATTTCTTCCTGCTGGGAACCCGCCCTCTGCCCCCTTCGCACCGCTGCCGGTTCTCCGGGGCGTTATCTGGGTGCCCTGCCACGCGCGGAGGATGGAGGTGCCTCCCTTCGCATTTAACTGAAGGGAAGGCTGAGGCAGGCGCCTGTTTTAGGCTTCAAATAAGTGCCAGCGTGGCTTTTATTTAGGGATTATCTTTTTTCTTAATGGCACAAGGTGCGTAGACCTACAGACTGGTGCGTGAGCCAGCTGCGGCATCGCTTTTGCCCTTCTCTGTCCCGGCTGAGAGCAGCACGGGGGCTGCAGCCAGCTATCCCCAGCCTCTCGAGGAGCAGCTCCAAGTCTGAGAAGTGCTCTGGGCTCAGCAGTGCTCAGGTAGAAGCCTCCACCGGGGCCAGGAGGGGACTCCTCTGCCTCGTTTAACTCGACGTACGTGGGGAGGAGCACTCAGCTCGTCCTTCTCTCGCGCCAGGAGGTCTCCCGGTGGGTGTGGTGATGGGAAGCCGGTGAAAAACAGGAGTTCGTGAGCACTGTGTCCCGTGTCACACCTACTGACCTTCGCTTGTGTGAGTACCTGCCGGGAGCGGGGGTGGCTTCAGCTGCGGTGGGTTGATGTAAAGCTCTGCTGCTGCTTTGCATCACCTGCACCGCCTCGTTTCGTGTCCGCAGCGGCGGTGGCGAAGGTCCTTCAAAGCTGCGCTTCTCCGTGTTCAGGCTGGGACCGGAGGGGAGTTGTTTGCTCTAATGTTTGCTGGCAAGGCGTCCTTGCCAAGCGTGGACAGTGAAAAGCATTGTCCGGGTAGCATCTGAAAGTGCTGGGACTGCCGAGTTTCAGGGAGGTTTTACGGAGGGCGTGTTGGGGTTTCACGGGGTGCCGTGGGCTTTCCAGGGGTGCCGTGGGCTACACATCAAAAGTTTTAGAAGCTTGTAAAGATTCTGGGGGAGGCGTCTCCGTGCCTCGACCCCCTGGCTTCCCCCTTTTTTCCCCTGCTGTTTGTGGGTCAAAGGAAGAATTTCTTGGCTTCTGGCGTGCCTATTTCGAAGTTGATTTCTTGATCCCCCCTCTCCGTTGCAGGCCACGGGAGCAAGAGAGGCGTAAGCGATTGGAAGCAATTAGGCTTGCGTCTGTGTGGTTGCAATGAAATGTTTCTTAAATCCTCGCATGCCAGAGGAGGAGCAGATTGTGGGGCAGTAAAGCGAGGGGAGGGAGAACCCGGAGGAGCATGAAAGAAGTGACCTAAATTACTGCGCATTCCTTTTGCTGAGCGTTTTAGGTGTGTTTTTTTTTTTTTTTTTTTCTAAGCAACCTGCCATATTCTTAAACCTGTATGTTAGTGAAAGCTGCAGTTCAAATGTGAATGTGCTGATTGTTTTGGGGGAGACAACTCGAGGACGTTGGGATATTGGTTTGAACTCAGCGCTCTGAGAGCACGTACGTGTGTCTTTGGAGTCACTGTAAGCAACTCTTCTGGGGCCAGCCATTGCGGCCGCAAGTGGAGGAACCCAGAAAGCCCTCAGAGATGCACTTTGCACGCGGCTTTTGGGGAGTTTGTTGTCACCAAGTCCCCGATGTTACGCTGTGTGTGGGACTGGGACCAGTAGGGCCGGCTGAGGGCTGTTCGGGGCGTGCTGGGCTGCCGCTCAGAGGGATGCCAGCCAGCCTCAGCATCGCTCACCTGGGGAACCAGCAGCTACGGGAGGGAAGTGGTTAACGAAAGCTCCTTCCCAGCACGGCCCAGGTGTAATGAAACCGCGCTGGGAAACTCTTTGCAGGAGCTGGAGCCTTTTCCCTGGCGCTGGAGGGGAGCTTGCTCTGTCTGGGTCTTTAAGACCAGCTGCACGGGTTGCCTTGCAGCCTGCAGAAACACCGCGCTGCTTCCTGAGCGCGTGGGACCTTGGGGACCCTGGGTGGGTGACAGCGTGAGCCTGCAGTGCTGCCCTCAGTAAATGCGTGTCCTGCCCCCAAGGAGGATGGGGAGGGACCTTAACTCTTCGCCTGTTTCAGGAGCGGAGCTACTCCAGCTCCGCAGCAGTTTTCTTAAACTTCCAGTGTGCTTTCAAATGGAGATAAAAACGCCGCCAATTTATGCTTTGAAACGTGCTGGGGTGACTTGTACGCTGCCAGTGCTTTGTGTAGGGATTGCTGCTAAAGCCTCTTCTGTTCACCGACCATCCTGAAACTTTCAGCTAACGTTCGTAAGGTTATCGACAGCATTAAAGGATCTAGCCTGGCTATGGGAGTGCTTTCTTGTCTGCTGTGTAACACCTTACTTCAGGATGAACGTGGAAGGACAGCTTTGCCACTGCCTCGTATCTGATGTGGACGTCTTGGTGACGGGATCCTGTTCGTCCTTTGGCCAAATTTCGGCTGGATCAGAAAGTCACCACGTCGGTGCTGTAGGAAGTCCAGCAGCTTCTGTGGTCCATGTTCTGTCCTAAACGTATCTCCACCCGTCCCCCGTGTTTGAAGGGTTTTATGAATACACCAAGAACAGTGTTTTAGCCTGGCAATTGAGTTTAAATTTAATGCAGGTGTAATAAAATCCAACCCTCTTTTGCAGCTGTTGTTCTTGACAGTGTGACCAGGAATTAAAACCCACTGATTGCCACGGGCACAAGACTGGCGGAGGCCTCTTGCATCAGTCACAACGTGTTCCCTGCAATCCCAGGGCTCAGGTTTGCCCTGTAGCTGAGCGGCAGGAGCTGTGAGCAGCTGCGTGGCCAGGTGAATTCAACCACGGAGCTCTGTGGGGTGGCTGTAGGTACACCACGGCCACGCTGAGCAGCTCGTTGTGTTGAGGGTTGAGCGTTTTTTCCAACTTGCAGTCAAAAATGCATTCGTGGCCTGTTAGCGCGCAGTTGTTCCCATGCCAGCATTGTCCTCTGGCTTCAACTCCACCCTGCAAGGTACGAGCTGGAGGAAGCTGATGGGCTGGGTACGGCCCCTTTTTACTGGGGTGAGGAGTTCAGAGCAGGGGAACGCCACGATAGCAAGCAGTGCCAGCTCGGGCACGGCTCCTTGGATCTTTTTTTTTTTTTTGTGTCTTTCTGAACCATGACTAGGGCATGTAGCACTGAGGGCAAAAATAGCCGTGCTGATGGAGCGCTTACCCAGCTGTGCGGGCAGGAGCAGGGGCACCGCCGGGCTGGGGAGGCTCACAAGCCCTACTTGGTAGCTGCGCTGTGCACGTTGATGAGATCTCTATTTATGATGCCTGTGTCAACCCAGAGGAACTTTGACTTCTATACGTCAAGTCCGCGTTCCTCCTCTCGTCTAGCCTAAGCTGAAGTCGCCCTTTTACAATCCTGGGGTTGAGAACCTGCTGTATACCCTTGAGCGTCAAACTCTTGACACGTCTGAAAACTTTTTACCATTCTGAACTTCGTTCAAGTGATGGAAACTTTTTTTCCCCAGTGTTTTCATTATGCTGTAAGTGGTGAGAAGGGCAAAAAATCTTAGCTGCTGATTTCGTCCGTCTTTTGAGCTGAAGCATTATCAAGACTTGAGCCGGAGATTTAGCCTGGGACTGAGGTATAGCGGTCTCTCAAATGCTGCTTTGTGATGCCCTAATTTAGCTAAATCTGTGCCACCTGTACAGTAACTTTGCTGCAGCAGTCACACTTGGTTTCCCTTTAGAGAAAACTGAAATCACTCAGCTGCTTAGACATAATGTGTGCCATAAATAATAATATCTTCTAACTCGAGGTAGTTAGGAGAAACCACATGAAAGCAGCTGCATCTGATATGATTCACAATCGCTTAGGAGTTTTGATTTCCCTGTATGAGTTGCTAACAGCTCTCCTTTAACTTGTTGCCTCTTTCCAAGGTAGGGCAATCAGCCTTCTCCTGCAGGAATCCAGACGGAGGGAGCATCGCTCTGCTGTCGCTTCTCTTGTCCGCTGCCGTTTAACGAAGGCATCGTTGAGTCACGGAAGGGTTAACGAAGCACTTTTTTTTTTGTCAGCGGTCCAGTCGCTTTGTAGAGCCGTGCCGAACAGCAGACTGAACAGAAATAATGGGGAAATCTTGGTGGTGGAATGACTGGGGTTGTCATTTTGCAACGCCAGGGTAAAGACCTGCTTGAGCTTCGTGCTTCCAGCTGCCTGTAGGGTGGCCGATGGCAGAGCTCGTTGCAGGAACGTTAAATATCCATTTCTCTGCATCTCTTGCATTGAAGTGTCAGAGCTGGGGGGATCCGAACCATTACGGTTGGTCCAACAGTGGCTTCCCATTTAGTACTTAAAACGGTTTTTATTATAATGAGCCTTTTTGGAGCTTTGGCTTCAGAAGAAGGGCGGATTGTAGTCCTTAATTACGACGCGCGGGAACAAACTGCGGTCGGGCGGACAGGCAGTGCTCCAGCAGCGTTTGTGCTGGGCCATCCCAGTGCACAGATGACCGTCGGGGGCTGTTGCTGAGCTGATTGATTTGGGTTGCTTTAGGTAAGGCTTGGAAAGCTCTCGTTTTGAGTTCATCACAAGAGTCCTTCAGGCTCCTTGCCCGTTAACGCTGAGCAAATCTGTCCCCGTGCTTGCCCCGAAGAGCCTCAAATGGAGGCAGGGACTGTGGGGAACGTAGCATGAAGAAGAAGAAAAATAAAATTCAATCTTTCTGTATTGGGACACCAGTTTGTGTAGGTGCTGTGGCAAAATAACCACGAGGGAAGGTTTGAAGGCGGAGTGCTTCGGTGCAGCCCGGCCCCGTCTGATGGAGAGCACCAGGGCACCTTCGCCTCTGCCCTTCTCAGCACCTTCCCGCTGGGCTTTCCCTGCCCTTCCAGCCAATTCAGGTGTCGCCGAGGCGTTTGTTGTGCAGCAGCGGGTTGGGGGTATCTCGCATCGCCGTGCTCCCAGGAAGGGCCCCAGGTGGGTGTTTGAGTTGTGCGGGATGGAGCTGGGGCTGAGCAACGCGCCCGGAGCTGCGGGCTGCTGGGAGGGAGACGGAAAATACAAGACTCCTCCGCTGGCCTGAGGCTCGCTTCGTTTTTTTCCTCTTCCCTAGAGCTGCCGAGGCTACGTGGTGGCTGGCATACGTACGGGAGCACATTCTCCTGTTGGGAATGTTAAAAATACACGCTACAATTTTCCCTTTCCACATACCAAAATATATTAATGTGCTGGTGCTTTGATTAGTCACTTCCTTTTCCTTTGTTCCTCTTGCAACAGGGTAGAGGACTGCAGGCGCATGCTGAAGTGAAATCTTTGTATGGTTGAGAAATCTTATGCTAAATAGATTCTCCTGGGCTAATACCTGTCTTGGCAGAGGATGATTTCTGCTCTCATCCATTAAACGCACGCTTAAAAATAAGTCTGGATAAAGTTGCTTTGACGGTATTCACACTCAAAATATCTTTGATTTATTTTTATAGGGAAAAGAAATTCTAAGATGAACCAAGTTAATACTTTTTTTTTTTTTCACTAAGAATGGGATTTATTCTCGCAGGAAAACCGTGTTGGGTTGTTGCAGGAAAACTTCCAAATTCCCTCGTTTATTCCGAGGCTCCTTGTCCGCCTCCTGTCGCGTCGCCTCCCCCTCCCCACGTTGGTGCGAGACCTCCTTCACCGTGGGCGGAAGCTTTGCCAAAGGCCCTGGTGTGACATTGTTAGGGTGTACGCGGCTCGACTGTGGGGCTGCTCTGGCAGTCCCCGCGCCTTCGGGGCGTGGAGGTACAAAGGTTGATCAATTCTGCTGTGCCAAGCTGCGCTGGCATTGCCCCGAGCCGCCCGCCAGCCCTTCAAGGTCGGAGCCTCTCGGCTTCTCCGTCGCCCCCGCTGCTCGCAGGAGGTCCTTTCTGGTGCTCTGGCGAGGAATTTGGCGAAACGCTGTGCTGCTGGAGACGTGCCGGACATGTGGTAGGTTTAAAACGGCATTTCTTGTGCGTCCGGAGAGATCCTAGTGAGCAGGCTGACACATCACTGACCGAGCTGGCTACGGGCTGGGTTAGGCAGCCATTCGGAGAAGCAAGCGGCAAACGAAGACGATTCTTTTTGTGCAGGTACGTGCAAACTTCAGAAACGCGTCCCCAAAACAAACTGCTGCTGTGTAGAGCTTCCTCGTTAGCGGTCTGTCGTGGTTTTCCTGTCGCTCTGCCTCCGAGGATGTCTGCTCTGCCCTCGCTTCAAACCGAAGGTCGGTTTGTGCCTCCCAGGACTGCTGGGGGAGCTTGGAATCATGGAATCACAGAATATCCTGAGTTGGAAGGGACCCCTTAGGATCACCGAGTCCAGCTCCTGGCACCGCACAGCAGGCACAGGCTGCGGTGCTGTGACCGCGAGGAGCTCGTCCTGGACAGAAACTGGGGTGCGTGAGGCTCTGCTGGGACGTGGCAGCCTGATGTAGAGGCAGATAACACGCTTGGGGCTTTTCCTCGGCTGGTTGCAGCTCTCATATATAAAAACCTGTTTTGTTTTTTAAATGAGCCTCCCAGTTCTTGGATTCCATTCATAGTTTCACAGCAATCTGCAGAGGCAAAAAACAAAAACAAAAACAAAAAACAAACCAAAACTGGGCTAAGGCCTTTTCCTCTTCTGTTTCTGTCTCCTTGTCTTACATTTATTTTTTTAAATATAAACAAGAAAATCTAATTCAGAAATGTATGTTTAGATAGCCGTATTTACTGTATACACTGGAAAGGGGAAAAGCTTTCGTTCCAGCTGTTGCTCTTTGCAGGTCACTGTGAAAGCATGAGTGGAATTTGAGTACTGAGAAGCTGCTGCTTGTACCTGCTTTCCTCTGTCCTTGTGGAGGCCGAATTGTGCCTAGAGATGAAAGGCGGTGTAGCAGCCTCAAGAGAAGGTCTTAATATGTTTATTTTTTTGCTCGGCATTTGAGCCACGTCTGTGAGCAGGGGGCAGTCAGCAGCGTACCTGCTGCGTGCTGCAGAGCCTGTTTTCATCAAGCGGAGCTCGTGGAGCCCAGGTAGGTGCAGGTGTGGGAGAACAACCACGCTCCTGCTAGCGCAGCTCAGCGCTGCGTCAGGAAAGGGCTGAGCTGCGTGGCCGTGAGACCGCCCGCTGCCCTCCCGGCTGAGCGTTCCCCTGCCTCATTTTGGCAGAGCTGCGCCCCAGGGCTGTCTGGGCAGCCCAGGTGAGAGCAGGCTGGGAATACGCATTTACACAACAGGCAGATGTCAAAAGGGCACGTAATTGTTGGGGCGCATAATGGCTTTAAGTGTGTAAGTGGCTTTTGGGTGTAGGAAACCCGAGCTGCTGTGGACTGTCACATCAACTTGGCTTAGTACAGACCACTGTGAACTTCCCAGGTCATTAACCGCAATAAAACCAGGCGTGGCCTGGTTCTTGCCTCCCATCCAGGTGCTGGGCGCACAGATTTTGGGTGCCTCTGCCTTGCTGACCCAAGTCCCGTGCCGCCGGGCGGGTCGGGGTCGCAGGGGACCCCTGGATGTTGCAAAGCCACATGGCACGCAAAGCTGCTCCTCGGGCTGGTAATCCAAACTCAGGCAGCTATTAATCTGCTAGCTCTGTCTCTTATTTTTAGGATGTAATCCTGCTATGGCCTTGCGATGTGCCAGCACGAGAGAAAACCCCAAGTCTCGGCGTTATTGCAAGGTTACGAAGGAGTGACTTGCCGGTGGCTGCCCATTGCAAGTCAGCTGAGCAGCGCTGTGGTGAGAACAGCGAGGTCTGTTTTCAAGCAAATCGGTATTTTGAGGGTGTTAGAAACGTAAACCTGAGCGTTTCCTAAAATGTGGTTAAAAGATGCAGCTGGTTTGTGGGGCCGAGCAGTGCGCGGATGGCTCCTCTTGCCTTAACATCAGCAGAGCAGCTACTGCCGGTGCGTTCGTGCGGCTGGCTGTGCAGCCCTTTGGCTGTGAAGCCGTGCCCTGTGAGCAACGCACACGACAGAGAGCGAGAGGCACAGCGGGGGATATTTTGGCTGTTCAGAGCTCCTGCGGTAGTGACCTTGGGGGCTATCGCTGCCAGCAGACCAAATCGGTGTCTGTTAATCTCCGCTTGCAGGGATTCTCAGTCTATGAAATCGCAGCGCGTATTTTCCCTCTGTAGTTTGAGGAGTATCGCTTCCCAGTTCCCCGTACGGAGACGTGAGCAAGAAGAAGAGGAGCTGGCGAGGATCTGGGCCTGGCTTGCACGGAGAAGCAGCGGAAGGAAGCGCGTGCCCCAAAGCCTGCCCGCTCGCCGCTGGGTGTGCGCAGCATAGCTCAGGTGGTGGGGCAGAGCACGTCCCGGCAGGAGCTGGGGGGGGAAGGAAGCCTCAGGGGCTCCCTGGAAGCAGCGATGGGAAGAGGCGCAGACGGGCTGGGTGATGCCCGGAGCCTGCCCCAGTGCTGCGGGTGGAAGCCACAACCTTTGGTCCCGTACGGGCAGCTGGGGAGAAGGGAAAGAGATCTCCGAAGGCAGAGGACAGCATGTTAGCGGGTGTGTGTGTTAGGGAGTAGTGGTTTCAGGGGAAAACCTGCAGTCTGGCGGGGGTGAGGACGCTTTGCTCTGTCCAGATGGCATTTCTCGGAGCTGTTTTTGATCCAAAATTACTTCTTCTTGCAAGAAATGCTTCATTTTCTGAAGACTCTTCAGTCCTGAGTGATACCGATACCTTTATGCTCTTGTTTCTTTGCACCAGCAGCCCCGGGAGGCTTCACCAGAGGGGTCTGTGTGGTTTTGGGATGGAGGAGGGAGGATTTATCCCCAGGTAAATGCAAGGTTGCACGCTCTGCTTTTGCTGAAGTTAATTCTGGCTCTGGGTTTTATCCCATCGGCAGCCGCTGCGTTTTTCCAAGGTGTTAACTCTAAAAATGTATTTAAAAAGGGAAGAGGAAAAAAAAAATAAGAGCGAAGGCTTCTGTTGAAGCAAAGTTACTCTTTTCTGGAATATAATAAATCGCGTGTCTCTGTTAACTAACGTCAAGCGGAGCCCAACAGATGGTACAAACAGCGGCACGTTTGGAATGGAAAATATTTACCTAGAGGGTATTTGCAGCGCTGAGATCGGGCTCTGCAAATGGCTTAATTGTATCAGCGTAATCAAGTGAAGAGTGGAAAGATTTATTGACAAGCCCTCGCCTCTTGCTGTTAACAGTTTAGAGGGGGTTTCGAGCACTGTTAAGCTTTACTTGAACAGGGCTCCTTCCCAGATAAGAGTTACTTTAGTATGTGAAAGGTTTAGCCTGTAAATTCAAGTGGCTGAGGCTTTCCTCTCTTGCTGTATAAATCGTGCTGTCAGGGCGAGTATTTAATTGCAGACCTCACTTTGCGTTGCTGGTCACTGTGCTTCCCCCTGGGTCTGAGCTTTGGGAGGACTTCTGCCAGCAGAGCGTGGAAGCGTAGCTCCAAAAGAGTCCGAAAAGCATTCAGAAACGTACAAAAAAAAATGGGTTAGGCTTTGCCATCTGGGTCAAAACTGGCAGGGCGACGGAGATCTCGGTTGTGGGTGCTCTGTGCACACCTCTAAATTGCGTGGCTTTAACAGTGACCCGTAAGAAGATGGTGTGATCTTCCTGGGAGCTGTGCTCCTCCTGACATAGGTGAGATACATATGCAATATCTTATCGCGCTGTCTTAAAATGGGGTTCGGGTGTAGTCTGTCCCTCACCGGTGTTTGCAGGGCATGGTTTTTTGGGAATGTGTGACCCTTGCACAGGAAGGTGGAGGTGGTTGGGTCGTGTTGGCTCCCTCTGTTCCCATCGCTGATTACCTGCGGAACTTGGCCAGGTGTTAACGAGCTCGGAGCAGGTTTGATGAGCTGAAATCCCTGCCTGCTGTGACAGCCCAGCTTTCACTCCCTGCCTTGCGGAAAGTCACATTGCAGAGGCTCTGCTGGCTTCAGCATCTTGTCTCGGGGCGCGAGGAACACACCTTGTGTTTTTCTGTGCCATCGTAGCACTGCTTTAAATAGTGTCTTTTAATAATGAAGTTCTAATTCTGCAGACTTTGCTAATCCCTTAGCAGTGCTGACATTAAATGGACCGTCTTTGGGGTTTCTGGCAGCCCTTTGTCCTAGGGCTTGAGCCCTGCAGTGCTTTAGGTCGATGCTTAGGGGTTACCGGAGCTGGTTCCGGTCCATGCAGTGGCTGAACTTGTTGAATTTTAAAATCTGGTTGCATTTTGTTACCAAGCCCTGATTTGCCACAGGTTCCCTCTTGTAGCGCCCAAGTTGCTGGATGTCTGCTCCACCAAGAGCCCTGCAGGAAGACGAGTTTGGGAGCGAAGCTGTTCTCGAGATGATCCTCTTACGCAGCTGGCTAATAGGAGCTGTGTTGCCAACAGGGTGCAGATTAAGGGAAAAACAGTGTTAGTCTTATCTCTTTGAGAAATTTATTCAGTGCAAATATTCCTCTGAGACTTTGTGCTGTGCTCCTGGTGACTTGAACGCGAGGGGTTTTATTTAGTCCCCTTGCCGGCCAGATGCCTGCGCTGCGAGCTGGGTGTTAAGCCCAGCAAAGCCTGTGATCGCGGGGAAGGCTGTGCGGGGGCTGCCTCGGTACCTGTTTTTTTTTTCCACCCCATTTAATGTTATTTTATTTCAGAAGCACAAATCCCCGGAGATTACATGCATCTTGAGACCCGGGCGTTTAGAGGAGCTGTGCTTGTAACGTGCTGGGGCTAAGCTACGAGTGACTCATTAGCCAGATGGAGCCGTAATTTATTTCTGTCTTCTTAAGTGAGTTAATCCCCTGGACCCAAACTGAATGAATATCCCGTGAAATGTGCTCTCTGTGCCGAGTGAAACTCGAGAGGTAAATGCAGAAAGCCGGGGGTGTGTTGGGAAACCCAGGCCAGCGTTAACTAGCAGGGGAAGTCAGGCGCAGGCACTGACGCTGCGCTGGAGTTCAGAAGCAGTTTCCGTGGCACGGGCTCTGTTTGGGGGAACAAAAGTGCAATTCTTTTGTTAAAACGTTGGACTGAACGTGAACAGAGTCTGTGTGCGGACTGGGACAGATGCGGCTTGTTCCCGAGTGACCGGTCCTGTGTGGCATGAGAGGTTAGAGGGCATCTCGTGTGTCTGCAGCTAGCAGGAATGGGCGGAGTGGTGGAACCAAGTCCTGGCGAGCATTTAAGCTCACGTGGGAAGGTTTTCAAGGTAATGTAGTGTTCTCTTTCTCCTGGTTTAACAGGAGGAGCTTCTCTGTCCTCTTTCTTGTATGGCAGTGTATGACTTTCTCTGTAGACTGCTTCTGTCTCTTCCTAGATGGCTTGTCAAGGCAATACAGAAGGACAAATGGGAACGGAGAAATTCCTTGAGTAACTGCAGCTTGTCAGGGACAGCCTTGTATGAGGGAAACCCCTGCCTGTTTGCCCCGTGGCGAGGGTGTCACTTCACAAGGACCTCGTGGCGCAGGATGGCACCTTGTGACACCTGCCCACGGACCCCGGTGGTGCGCTCCCAGGGGCGATGCTTGAACGCCCTTGTTCGTGCTGGGCTGGGAAACTTCAGTATTTGTACCAGGTCGCAGCTTTATCCCATCCCTCCCGTACCTGATGCTCCCTTTGGGGATGACTCAGCCACGCTAAAAACCTTTCTGTAACTTCTTCTGTTTGCGTTCAGATAATCAGAAAGATTGGAGGTTTCCCCAGCTTTGTGCACACCCCTTTGACAAACAAACCACAAGTTTTCCGGGAACAGGCTTGCTTTAATTCCATCTTCCAAAGACATTTTGGGTTCTGGTTAAAACATAAAGACAAACACTCTTGCCTTTGTTTTCTTAACGGGGTGCTGGGAGATATTTCAGGGCTTAAGCAACCGGGAACCTGAGTTTGCCGAGCGGTTGGGCTGTGATCGTGCCTGATGCCACTTCTCGTGTTTTTCTGAGTGTCAAAATTACAGTCACTGTCTGTCTTGGTCCTGCCTTGATGGCTGTCCTATCACTTGGTGCCTTCATCCGTTACAACGTGTAAAAGGGTCAGCGTACGGCCGGCTGTGTGCTCGTGTGTCAGCGGGGCAGAGGTGGGCACACTGGGGGCTCCTTCTGGTTCGGTGTTGTAGCTGGGGCAGTAACGTGCTGTAACGATCAACTTAATCACATTTGTGAGAAATCTGCTTCGTTACATGTTTTCTTTGGGGCTTAACTTCTCCTGTAAGCACTCAATATTGACTTTGGCTGCAGCAAATTTTCAAGATCTGTTTCCTTCAAGTGATAACTAATATTAGATCACTTCATGCAGGAAGCCGGTTTTATCAATCGCTTTGAAAGCTCCAGCTTAATTTCACGCGTCTGTGCTTTTTCTCCCCCAAAAGATGAGCTTTTCCTCCCTCGCAGCCCTTGTGAAACCCCGTGCTGGATGCGATTCCAGATGCAAGCCGTTCCAGCGAGCTGGGCACGCGGAGAATAAAACACACAAACTGGGAGGAGACTTAGCGTTAAGACAACTGATGAATAATTAGTGTATTGAAAGGTTAGCCGTTTATTTTGATAACTTAATAGCCAAATTAGAGTTCCCACTCCTTGCTCTCTGTAGTGCTCAATGCCCTGTACAAATATATTGTCACAGTAACCCCTCTGTGCAGAAACTATTGCAGAGAACAACTCTTCCCTCTGGGGCTGGAGCCGGGCTCCACACCAAGCTCTCCCCAACGGGGCAGGACGGCAAGCCAACTTAGAAGAGCAGGTTCTAGCACGGCCATGAGATGGATTTAAGTCTGAAGTGTGATACTAGAAGGTATTTAAAGAGTAACCCTCTGCTCAGAAGCAAGAAGAACCCGTCCTTTCCCTGCGCTGCCCAACGTCTCTACCGACTGCAGTCCCTGGGCATTCAGTGTACGTCTATTTTCTTCTTCTAAGCAATGATGGAAATATCCCAAGCAATATAAGGAGGAAATTCTTTGCTCTGAGGGTGGTGAGGCACTGGAGCAGGCTGCCCAGAGAAGCTGTGGCTGCCCCATCCCTGGAGGTGTTCACGGCCAGGCTGGATGGGGCTTTGGGCAACCTGGGCTAGTGGAAGGTGTCCCTGCCCATGGCAGGGGCTTGGAACTGGGTGGTCTTTAAGATCCCTTCCAACCCAAACCTTTCAACGAACATAACTTAGAAGTGTGGGGCAGTTCCCCCTGCCCTTTTTGGGGTCATCCTGCTGTGTGAAGCTCTTGTCACCAGGCTGGTTGAGAAGCACAGAAGGGAAGCTGATTTGGCACATTTGGGAAGAGTTGGGGATGCTGCGGTTGGGTGCTGGCTACAGGGAAGGTGACAAAGATCGTTACGGGAGATGCAACTTGGGTTACATCCCTTGCCTTTCGTTCCCAAGGGAATGGGTTTCCCAAGGGACACTTGAGTTGAAGTGTCCTCTTCTTTGAGTAGAGGAAAATGTGGTTGAAGTGTGTGTTTTCCGTGGCAGTTTTCAAACTGAGTTGGTGAATCAGCGATTGTGTGCGCTTAATTGGAGTTTTGATTGCGTTTTTCAAGGATCGATGCCTTTTTTTTCCTTGGAACAGTCTGGATTTGAATTCTTCCTGCAAAAATCCAGGTCTGTTCATAGTGATCAGAGTTGTGAAGTAGGGAAATCAGTCTTATCTTGGCCCCAAAACTAGTGTTTTTTTTTAAATAAGCCTTAATTCTGACTTTCTTTTAAACTCTGTGGTTCCTGCTTTTTGTTTTATTCATTTAATGCTCTGACCTGTGCTGTTACATGCACAAAATAAGTAACAGATCTTCCTGTTTTCCTATAAACGTATGGAATTTTCATGAGTTTAAAGCTGTTTTAGACATCAAAAAGCAGTTCTGAAAAAAAAAACCCTGATTCTTTATGGTTGACTAACATTTAGGCCTTTCTCCCTTCTCCTTGCTCTGCTTCTGAGAGTTTCATAAAACTGGGAGCAAAAGTTGAAATTTAACTCCCACTTGACAAGATAAAAAACTGAAATCATAATGTTGGATTTATGGGGGGGAAAAAAAGGTTAGAAAAAGGATTGCTCTATACGTGTGGGTCCTTATTTCACAGCCTCTGAAACTGTTGTCTCTCATTTCTGATGTCAAAAGCTTTCACTTACTGAATTTCACTTCAGAAGGGAGAATGAGGAAGATGAGTAAAAGTAAGGAAAGAGAACTGCTCTCATCCAGGATCAGCCTTGCAGCTACAGTTCCTTTCTATACAGGTTAGCAGCTTTGAAGCAAATGGTGAAAGACTTCAAAGTTGTTCCGTGCTTGATATTAGTTTGGTAACTTTATTAAAAGCAATTTTAAAGCTTCTCTAGAGCAATGTCAGAGCTTTTTATCAATATTATTGGCAGGGGAAAAAGGTATGAAAACCTGGTCAAAAAACTAATTCTTGTTTCTTTTTCTTTCCCCTATAGATTTTTTATAAGTATAGCTAAGAAGAAGCACAATGGAGTTTTACGAGTCTACCTACTTCATCATCCTCATTCCTTCTGTGGTTATTACGGTTATCTTCCTCTTCTTCTGGCTTTTCATGAAAGAAACATTATACGATGAAGTTCTTGCAAAACAGAAAAGGGACCTAAAGTTTCCACCTGCCAAGAGCGATAAGAAGAAAACGGAGAAGAAGAAGAACAAGAAGAAAGAAGCTCAGAATGGGAACATCCACGAATCTGACTCTGAAAGTACCCCTCGGGACTTCAAGCTCTCTGATGCCCTGGGTACGGATGAAGAGCACGTCGTTCCTGTTCCCTTGAGCATGACTGAAGCATCTAGCGGCGTCAGAGAACGGAAGAAGAAGGAGAAGAAGCAGAAGGCAACTCAAGATGATCACGTAACTAAGGAGTCGGAAGGATCCAAGTCTTCAGGCAAGAAAGTAGAACCAGTCCCTGTTACAAAACAGCCCACTCCACCATCTGAATCAGCAGCATCTAAGAAGAAGCCTGGGCAGAAGAAGCAGAAAAATGGCATGGGTACCTTACGTTGCATATGCTTCTTGCACAGAACGCCAAAACTGTGCTCTGCTTCTTGCGAGGCCACAGAGTGTCTCTCTCAGAACTGTCCTGCCTGATCTCTGTGGGGCAAAGCTCACTTCTAACCTTTTCCTTTTTATGAGCTATTGCTTTTTTCCCCCCCCTTGTTTTCCATCTGGTGGCAATGCTCTGGTTTTCCTCCTCCCATCCTTGCTTTCTTCTATTAGTCTTCTATTAGAGATCATTGAGGGAAACGGAGTAGCCTGTGCCTCTGCTTTGCTCTACGGCTTGGCTCCTTTGCTCTCAAGCTGTCAAAATTTTGATTACCTGAAAGAAGTCATTAAGTGCTTGCTGTGTGCACTCTGATGTCAAGCCATGAAAAAGTAGAGCCCTAAGAGCACTTGCCCTAATAGGGAAGGACGTCTAGGGAACCCCCATAGCAGAGCGTGCAAAATAAATCACTGCTTAAGTGCAGGCCTGTTGTACCAGAAGGTGTTTGGTGGCTGAAAGTAAGAAGCACGTGAAGTTGCTTCCCGCCCGTTACACCTTTATAATGGAGTGGAACAGAAACTAAAAGCATACTGATCTAGTCATTGCAGCTGAAGCATCCAACCTAGACCAGACTGAAAACCGTAGGTAGAGCTGTTTGCACGTATGTGGATGTCCATTCGTGGAAGCTTAAAAATTCAATTTCAGAAATAAGTGAAAGTATATGCAGATAATATAACGAGTAGTGTAACAGGTTTGCTATAGGGAGTGAGGAAAAAGAATGACACTGCTGCTTGATGTGATTTTTTTTTTCCTGAAAAAGGGAGAAGGAAGACCTGCCCACTACCAGCAAAAACAGTATCAAATCTTATTCGTGGGTGCTCTCTGAAAATCTCTGTGGCATGATGAAAATGTGGTCTGCAAACGCTGTTCTGAGGGCAGCCGCAACTAACTTTTATCCTTGCTTGCATGAGCTAACACCGTAACCCTGTGTGGTGTGTCAGCTCTGACAAGCATATCACATAGCACAAGCTGTCCCAAAAGATTAAAACCAACAAAAACAACAAAAAAACCCACCCATCTCTAGAAACAACTTTTACAAAGAACAGTTCCCTAATGTGAAACACTTATTTTCTGCTTCTCACGGTCCCAGTAGCTATTGGGTGTGTGTGTGTAAAAGGCATGAGGGGGTTCATGGTGGGGATGGGGGCGGGGGAATACATCCTGCAAACGAGAACCTGACATGGGTAACACATGCTATATGCTCTGTTGCAGTAAAACCTGCATTGGATTTGTTAAAAGGATACTTTAATCGCCTGTGTTCTGCTTGCAGATATAAGTCCTGTTTGTCGAAACAGTAGGTGCTGTGGCCCTTCACTCTGCTAATTTTTTCTCCTGCTTTGGGGTCTCATCTGTTCTGGGAAAAGTGTGTTTGTCCGTGTGTATAACTTCATGTTCTCATCTCAAATACGTGATTTCTTTTTTTTCTGGGAGTAGATCTCGGTGATTAGAGTCACTGATTTAAAAGTGAGAACATGCTCTTCTGTATGCTCTTCATTGTCTCAATTGTCTATTACAGATGATCAAGATACTAAGACTGATTCTGTTGCATCTCCTGCCAAAAAGCAAGACCCCGTCCTGCTCCACCAGGAGATAAAGCAAGAAAATGTATCAGGAAAGAAGAAAGTCTCTGCAAAGAAGCAGAAAGTTGATAATGGTGAGAATACCAGGGGTTTCTTATTAGTTCAGGCATGCCTGATAATTCAACCTTTTTCTTTCTTTCACCTTCCTTTTGGGAAAGAAACCTGTAGGATAACTTTTTTAATTTGAAAAAGCGGGAATTACAGGTAGGAAAAATCCTGATAGGCTGTTTTTTATTTTATGACGGAGTACCACTGAACATGGGATGCCTCTGTGAACCGCTCACCTTTCTGAGCTTTTTGCATCCAAGCATCTGCACTCGAATTGAGGAGTTGTCTTGACATAGAGTATAAGCTGACCAGGCTCGGAGCAAGGCACGTCTCTAACGGCTGCAGTCATCTGCCCCAAACAAGACTGCAGTTTTTTTTTTTTAGCCAATTGCTTTTTCCTCTCTTATTGTCCTTTTGTTAGCTAGCTGTTGCTCCAACATAAACTGCTCATCTTCGCTGTCAAGGCCTTTACTGTTCGTCATCCCTCGCTCCCTGCCAAGACGCTGGTTCTCGTCTCTTGGCTCAGTCTGCCTCTGTGTTTCAGTTTTTTACAATGAGTGCTGTTGTGTTTGTGGCATTTGGGAAGAGCGTGACCACGGAGTCCTGTGAGGCCACCTTGTTAGCTTCTCAAAACTCTTCCTCGCTGGGACAGCGACGAAGAAGCTGGTGGACTGCTCCTGGAGTAGATGGTGTCGGTCGCTGTGCTTCCTTTATGTTTCGGTCAGGTCAGACCGCATCACTGAGCGTCTCACAGATGTTAGGCTTTTTGAGAGGAAGGGAATGAAACGAGGAGAAGATGAGGAGAGGAAGTAAAATAAAAAATGCGGATGCTAACTGGATTGGATTTGGGGTATTTCTGCTCGAGGAAACCTCTCTTCACTTCAGCGCTTGCCATGTACGTGCAGGTGTTTGCTTGCTGCATAAGATGAGAGGCTCTGGCAGGTTACGTGGAAGGAAGGTCCATCTGGCCTGTCTTCCTCCTTAAGGGCAGGCAGAATGTGGAAGCATTTTCCAACTGGCTCTCTGGCAGCCAGGAAGACGCATTTGTGTTGCACTGATGCCTGCAATCTTGTATCCCACCCATTTCCCTCCGCTCTCCAGCCCACTGCATGGCATCTGTTCTCCATCAGATTTCAGCTGGGCTGGGTGGGTCAGGAGCTTCCCTGCTGCGTCGTGGCTCTGTGCAGAGCATCTCACATGCTTCAGGCAGCATGTGCTGGGCAAACCCCCAAATCCACCTCTGTCACTGGCTGCTTCTGTTGTCCCTGCTCTGTCGTTCTTCCTCTCCCCACCCCTGCTTTTACCTCAGCAGCGCAGACCGAGCAGTTCCGTGGGCAGAGGCTGTTTCTCACCACGTTGATTCAGTGCTGTGTGAATGGAGGCTGAGGTCGGCCAGCACCTCTGGCTGTCTCTCTGAATATTAATGGTGCCTGAAGCCTGCTCTGACAGATGAGAGGTCTTTATTGAGTGCAGCTGAGTCTGCATGTGAAATAACTTGATTGCTGCCCCTACCACATGTTCTGCCGAAGTGGTTTGGGTTGCTGGTGATGTAACCTGGGTGAAAATGCTGGCGGTAAGGTACTAGCTTCTAACAGAACAGGAACAAGAGACTTACTGTACTCGTGTTTCAGAGATGCTGCGTGCATTTCATACACAGCCCGAAGTAAACCGGTCTCACCGATGCTGTATGCAACTTCAATGAAAAAGTGCAATTGAAATCAAAATGTAAAGGTTCTTCTCTGCTACTTCTTAAAATGCTGAAAGGCAGCTTTGAAAATATAAGTTTAATTGGAGCTATTAAATTCTTATGCATTAGAGACCTTTATTTAACGAATTTACCTGGAGAGCTTTAATGAGTTAAGCTTTGAAGGTTATTAATATAACTAACTACTGAGATTAGAGATGCTGTAATCCATCTCACTAATGTGTTATGCACCTTTTCTGTATATTGAAGTTAATTATTAAACAGCTTTAACCAACCCTGTGGACTTTTGGTTACAGTTTTGGTGGATGAACCTCTTATTCAAGCAACCACGTATATTCCTTTGATGGATAATTCCGATGCTGGCACTGTAGAAAAGAGAGAAGTGGTTGAAGCAGTGAAACAAAACATGAATGAGGGGATCCAGAAGAGCAGTGGCAAGAAAATGAAGAATGAAACCGATAAAGGTAAGAAAATGATAACGCAGTCTGCTTTGGGCATCAAACTGTGAGCAGTGAGAGTATGCTGTGCATTTGGGGAGGGGAATCTTTTCTTATTTGCTAGGAAGAAAGGATTTGAGGAGAACATTTGTGGCTGCAGGACACTGTTCTTGTCTGTGCTCACTTATGCCCTGTTTTTGGCACTGCTGAAAGGGCTTTGCTTCATCTGAATCCTTTTAGTGCTGACTGTAGGCTTTTGTGTCCGAACAGTGAGCAAACTGGTGATCACAGACCACACAGATGCATGAGAGGGTGTGCTAGAATTTCTCAGTGCTTTCCCCCCATCTCCCTGGACTATTCTTCTCTAATTTATGTTCAATGATTTCTCTTAGGGGCCTAGTACTTGCCAGCATTTTGTTTCCTGTTCCCTAGCTGTACAGTGGCTAGGTTAGGTATCGGTAACAGTGCTGGAATCCCAAGCATGGGCTGTTGGAGTCTGCTTGTGCCTGGGAGTGCAGCCTGCATGCTCCAGTGCTGTTCTAAAGCTGCCTTGGGCGAGCCAGCTAACAAGTATGTGTGCAGCACGGGGTTACCTGATGGAAATTTCCCCTGGAGTGTTTGAGTCTGGTGGCGTCCATCAAGATGCTGAATTTTCCTTTTAATGCAGTTGGAGTTAGTTGGGAGCGGGAAGCTTCCTTCCTGCTCTCCTGAGGAGGCCTGATGTGACTCCTGAGCACCGTGTCCCAACCTGAGACCTCAAAATAGGTCACTGACCTGCTCAAAGGATGCCAGGCCTCCTGAGCTATGGGGTGAGATCCTTCAACTTGTAGGCAGGCAGAGACAGACAAGTGACTGAGCAGTGATTCCTCTGTTCAGGTCTGTTCAGAGGGCTGGCTCTTCACACTGTCTGCTTGGTGATTCACTGCACTCTCTGTTTTTAGACTTAAATTCTAAAATGCTCACTCAAAAACTTCCTGGCAGCTCTCTGTGGTACCCGTGTTGGATTCCCACTTGCCTGAGGCTTCTCTTGTTCTTCCAGCTCAACGGCTGTGTATTAATCGCTGTGGGGCATCAGAGCCTCTCGTGTGCACCCGTCCCTTCTCATTTCCTTCGCAAGCTGTAACCTTCTGTGTGAGCTTCTAATTCGTCTGTGTCAGCTGGGATTTGCCCTCCCGATATAGAAATCTTCCCGTATTCGAACTGTAAGCTTCTTGGGTGCAAGGGCAAGGCTCCTGCTGTGTTCGGGGAGCGCAGGGCTCAGCCTGGTCCAAGCCAAGCAGGCTCCCGGCAAACCAGGCTCTGCTCTCAGGGTTTTGGCATATTCCTGGCAACAGTGTCACTGGTGTCAATGCAGCAATGACGTGATCTGAAGTCTGTGGCCAAGGCTGAGTTGGATTTACGACTAGGGGAGGATGTGCTAGAATTCCTCAGGGCCTCCCCCCACCTCCCTAGACTGTTATTCAATAGTTTATGCTCAATAATTTCTCTTAGGGGCTTGGTATCACCAGCATTTTGCTTCCCATTTTTCATTCATATTTTAATCTCTGGAGAGGTTTGGGTTTGCCTTGTGGCTTGGTGTCAGTGGCACATTTAGTAGTACCTGTGGTGAGAAAGCTGGACCCTTCTCCATGCTCTGTGGGTTGTTCTCTGAACCAAGAACTATTTGTAAGCTTTTTCTGTTGCTTTTTTTCCTCGCCAATCCCTTGAGAGATTTTCATGCGGTGGTGAATATTTGACAGATATTGCGTGCCTCAGTCTTGTACTTCCATTTCTTTAAGTTAGGGGGCCACCTAATGACTTGTGTGTGCATCCTGCTTGTTAACGAAAAATGATTTTGTTTCTGGAAGAGCATAATTGATTTGAAATACGCTTGCCTGCTTGTGTCTTTTGAAACTCTTACGGAATCAGCGATTAGGATGGATCTTACTGATTTGTCTGCTGCTGCAGAAGTTCGTTTCCAAACTTAGACTGATGGAATATTTTTCTGGTTTCCATGCATTGTAATCACAAATGTGCCGCTTCTTAAATTCATTACGCTGTCGTCTGCATATTGCTTTTGGAGCCAGGCTGCCCTCTAAATTGGGAGCTCAGTTTGAATTACTGTCATAATACGCTGGGAAGAACTCTACAAGTTCTCACATTCATGCTATTTTTTTCCCCCCAAAATCTGTGTTATGCTTTATCTTCTTGGTAGTGGCACTATAAATGTTACCAACTGTACAAACAAAGCGGTGGGATTCTTTTCCCAAAACTGTCAGCTGGCAGATTGTTATCAGATTTAAATCGGAGATGTTGTTTTTGCTGAATGCTCGTGACCTTTTGCTTCTTGGCATTTCAGACTGAAATTAAATATAATGCGTAATGATACCCCATCACATGCTGTTTCAAGGCAAAATAAATAATTCTGTACCGAGTCCAAAGTAAATATAGCCTCCCTTCTGTGTTGCAGAAAATGCTGAAGTAAAATTTAAAGACTTCGTAATGGCCATGAAGAACATGATCTTCACTGAAGACGAGGCCCGTTGTGTAGTAGAGGTGTTGAAGGAAAAGTCCGGTGCGATTCATGATGCCTTACAAAAGGTGAATGTCCACGGGCGCGGGGGAGAGAAAGCTGTGAAATGCCCAGAAACTGGGGAGATGCTGTGAAATTAGCTGTACTGATGTTTTGTTGTCATTTCTGCATTACGTTTTTGGAGGGCTTTTTTCCATTTGGTCTGACCTTGCTTTGCAGGTGGAAAGCAGTTGTCGGATAGCTGCGTGCTGCCATCCCATGGTCTGCCTAGCCAGGGTGGTGGCTTCTAACTGCTCCTGAAGGGTAGGCACAGCCATGAAGTATAGGGTAGATAGCCTTCTCCAACGTCAACACACTAGAGTGAGCAGCAACAGCAGCCCTACGCTATCTGGTGACTTTACAAGTCTTTCACAAATGCATGAACAGGATAAACAATAGTAGAAATTAAGGGAAAAAACAATGTGTGGCTGTGCGTTCTACCAGCTAGTTGTGTGTTTTGTAGGACTTCATCTTGTAAGCTTTTGTATTCTAGTACTCTGACCACTCTGGATATTTTTCACAGGACCTTAGGATGCTTCAGATTAGAAGGGACCTCACTAGGTCTGCAGCCTTCTGCTCAAAGCAGGGCCATCCCCAAGGTCAGCCTGGGCTGCTCAGGGCTTTATCCAGTCTGGCCTTAAACCCCTCAAGGACTGGGATTGAACAACTTCTCTGGGCAATCTGTTGCAGGGCTTGGTGGTTCTTTATTTTTTGTTTTTTATAATCTCTGTATCAAGACAGAAGAGAACGGTGACCGCCGATACCTTGCATGTATCTACTCCTCACTTCCATAACACGTTCCTCTATTGTCACTTCGTGCTCGTAACACGCAGTTTGTCACACTTGGTCTTGCACTTCTGTTCTTCTGCAGATGTGGTACCAGGAGGGAAATGCAGAACTGGATGTCTCAGTTCAATTAAGGCAATGCAGTAGCATATCACACGATAACTCAGGTTGGAAGGGACTTTGGGAGGTCATGTAATCTGTCCAACCTCCTGTTCAAAACAAGATCTACACTGTATTTCTATCAAGTTCTTCAGGGGTTTGCCCAGCTGGGTCTGGAAACCTTCAGGGATGGATGCTTCACAATTTCTCCAGGCCCCTGTTTCATTGCTTGTCTGAAAATCCATTTGTAGTGGAATCGCCTGTTTTATTTGGAACAGCAGACAGCTTGCTTGCTGTTTTTGTTCCCTTTAAAGAAAGGTTTGGTGTTAAAGCTAAACGTTTATGACCCAAATGGGTTCCTTGTTTTGTATAAAACCAATAAACGTTAATTTCTGTAGGTGGAAACGAATATTTTCTTCTCTGTAGCTCATGCAAGACACTGTCAGTGTGTTTTGTGTATGTATGCAGTGCAGAAGGCTTTTGCAGGGTTTCAGGTACCTCCTATCTAGGTTATTGCCTGACCCCTCAGACTTTACGGAAAGAAGGCTAAGTTCAGAGTTTTCCCTGTATACCGAAGAAAACACTTGACTGGTTCATGAACGAAGCTTGGATAAAATAATTTTCTCAGTATTTATTTAACCTTTCCCTTCCACCACAAGTACATAGCAGAAACAGTGCCATTAAAGGAGAGCTTCCAAGTAAATTCAGGGTGGGTTTGTGGGACTGAGGCTCCTCTCTGCTTCTTCCATGACCAGACTTTGAGTGGAGTCTGAGTGCAAACACTTGGGTTTGCCCCCATGGCAATCAGTTCACTTTCAGGGCAGAGAACAAAAGTGCAGGGCTGCAGGGATCGTTCCCCTGCTTCGGTTTCCTGCAGCATCTCTAAACTCGCTGCAGTTCTCCCCAGCAGAGATGTGATCACGTCAACTGGAGGCTCTCCTGCTAAGAGGAAGGAGAGAGCAGATCAACATTCCCTCTTCCCTTTGTAGTGAGGCTTCAGGAGATTGTTTGTAGTCCTAATCCAGGTTGGATTATACCCGCTTTGAGTGCGGGTTGGACTGGGTGATCTTGAAAGTCCTTTCCAAGCTCAATTATTGAATGATTCAGCATCTCGGTGTTGTTTTCCTGTATTTCTCTTAATGGCTCTTCTTTGTTTTCCCCAGTGCCACCAAAGCGGCTGTCTTCCAACGCGGAAGCACCTTAAGAGCCCATTTATCCTCTTAATTGGTTTCAGTGCCTTGGAAAATGCATTTCCTGGTCTAAGGAAATCGGTGCTGCAGGATCCATTAGCAGCAGGGTTGGGTGCCCGTGCCATGTATGCCGTGCAGATGAACTGTTTGGGGGCAGGAGAGGGTGTTTCTTCCTCTCGGGCTTGTTCTGCTGCCTGCTGGGGTGCTGCGCAGGTACTCCTGGCATGTACGACCGTTTGTGTGTGCTTCTGCTGCAGGCTAGCAAGGCAGAGTCGGCTGCAGCGATACATCAGCTGCAAGACAAAGAGAAAATGCTCGCTGTGGTGAAGGAGGAGGCAGCCGTCGCGAAGGAACAGTGCAAGCAGCTCACCCAGGTAAATGTGAAGAGGTTCTTGCGTACAGAGCGATGGGGTAGTAGCAGGGGCTTGGAGAACGAGCAGCAGGCAGATGCTGGCTTGCTGAGCTTAGTCTAAATTAAAAGGTAAAACCTCTGATGTTGGGAAAGCTTACCAAGACTGTCTATTTTTATGATGCTGTTAATGTATTTGTGCAGGGTTGTCTTCCAGTAGTTTATCCAGATAGTTCACTCTTAAGCTGAGATTATTTTTCTTCTCAAAAGATTACTAAAAGCAAACACTTCCTTCGTGAGTATAACACGGTTTTGTGGACACAAATACAAACCACCTCTTTGCAGTGCAGCTTTTAATTTGGTCCGTATTCTAGTATTTGCATGCTTGTGTATTTCTAGGCACAATAATCATCAGTTTCTTCATGAAGGAAGCTGCAGGAAGTTTAGATTCTGCTTAGCAGAGTTGCAGCTCTGCTAATTTTAGACTTATTTACAGATGCACCACTGTCAAGACCAGTTCATGCAACTTGATTATTTTTGTTATGAAGACTTCAAAGGGAAGTAGTTACTGTAGAATGAGAGGAGAGTTGTGCAGACGCTGTAGTAAATCGGACTTGTTGGGGGAAAGATCCTTATGTTTTGGGTAACCTGAAAGTAGGCTGGCATTAGAACCGGGAAGGTTGTGGGACAGAAGCGAAGCACGGAAAGCTGGCTGGCTGAGAAGCAGAGGGAGTGTGAGAAGGAGCCTGGGTGTGGGAGAAGCTGATGAAGGAAGGCGGGGGGAGGAAATCTGCGAAGTGGTGCTTGTGAAGGCAAGGCAGGACCTGCAGACAAGTAGGGAACGTTGTTAGCTTTTGCAATTTGGGCTGTGGGAGGAAAGGGAGAAGGAGAAATAAATGAGCATTCCTCGAAGCTGGGAGGAAGCAGGTAAAAGCAAAGCTGCTGCAGTGCTACATCGTGAGGGTAAACAAGGGACAAAGCTCAGCTCAAGTGACACAAAGCTCTTATTTTCTATTCAACGTGTTCCTCTGAAGGCACTCAAAAGCCATGGAGGGACTTTGAGGGGCAGGTGCAGAGGTGTCCCTGAGGGGTGTTGATGCAAACGATAACTGGAGAGGATGAATGAGAGCAAGAGGAGCCTGACTTCTGCGGTTTTTGGGAAAACACAAGATGGGTGAAAGCTAATCTTGCCAGCATCTCTGGCACTGCCTTGGCAGGGTGCGTGGATTTCTGAGGACTGTAGACGGATGGTGGAAATTGGTGGAGAAGGAAGCTAGAAAATGCCCGGGTGCCTTTCCTCTTGTTGCATCTTACTGGGTGCAAGTACGACGATACTAACATTTGAGAAAGCTCTGTGTCAAGCTGTTTAAGGTGTATTTTCAGAAGCGACTCGAAACTTTTGGTGTGACTTAAGTTCCTAAATGCCTCTGTGAACACGAGCTTGGGAACTCATCTCACTTACTTCAGTCTGGGAGAAACAGCTTCCTGAAGCTAGTTAGTTGGCTCGAAAAAAAAAAAAAAAAAAAGCTTTTATTTAAATTAAAATACGGAAAAAGCTGTAATTACTCTGAAGAGATGGGAGGTATTCAGGCTAACAATTTAAAGCACTTAAAAGATGCATCAAGGCTCCATGTGCTGTGAGAAGAGAGGCTGACTCCTAATGCAGGCGCTTTGAATCTCCTCTGGAGAAACCTCTGGCGCTTCGTGGAGCTGTGCAGCTGGAGGCACCTGAAGCTTAGGTGCTGCAAATACCTCATTCAGTGGTTGGAGCTTGCTGAAAGCTGCACTTAGTGTTTTTGCTTACTACAGCAAGTGCTCTTAGATTGCAGAGCAGCAGCTCTATGAGCTTCTCAGGTGTCCAGGTTGAATTCCTGGCTAATAAATGATTAATCCACATAGAAATGTGCGTTTTCATTTGAAAGCTGTAATGTGGCGTCACGCTGGTGGGATTCAGGACTTCTGTTTGGCTGTTGCTGGGTGCTAATAGCCCATCTCCTCTGGCAAAACTGTTTCCAACGCTGCCTTTCAACCTGCTACAAAGCAATTGTGCTCTGAAATGCTTTGTAGTTTCACCGCAGCTTATCTGACTTGTTCCATTTTGCTGTACTTGGGAGGAAAATCTAAGGTCTGCTCTGTGCAGTATCTCTGGCTTTAATTATTAGGACTCTGTGTGTATAAACTGGCCAAACTCACTAGATATAAGACAACAGAAGACTGCTGTTTAAATTGGCAAACCTCTTTTAATGTGAAATTATGCTGACCTGAAATTCTCATGCAGGTACTGAAAGCTTGGTCGGGGTAATGCTGTAATTTCGGAGTAAATGATGCTGACTGTGGTTTGATGTATACTTGATACATTTCTAGTAAACATAAAATGTCTGTTGGACTCTAGAAGGGAGCAGTAGGTGACTACTTAACCTTTTCCTTCGATTTCCCACCCAAGGAGCTGGTTGCAGAAAAGGAGAGGAACGGCTTGCTTACAGCAAAAATGAGAGAACGCATCAACACGCTGGAAAAGGAGCACGGCACGTTTCAGAGTAAAATACATGTTAGCTACCAAGAATCCCAGCAGATGAAGATGAAGGTAAAAGCTTTTCCCAAACTGTTTGACTCGAAGTTCATGCCCAAGCAGATCAGTGTTGAGAAACCTTTGCTGTAGCAAAGGATGCAGTGTCTGTTGTTCGCTTCCACAGAAACTGGCTTCACTTGTCACCCAGAGCCTTGAGTGCAGTGTGCTGCTAGCTGGTGGTGTGACCCATCTGCATGAGGGTAGGAAAATTCATGGCAGTTTCACGGCTTAAAGGAAGGACAAGGTCCTTTTGTAGATGACCGTATCGTAGTCTGGGAAAGACGAGTGCTAGTCAGCCTGTCTCTGGTCCAGTTCTTTTTACTTCGTGGTATTCTGCTGAAATGTTAAGCAGTTAAGTGTGAAATCTCATTGAAATACTCAACTTCAGAGAGACGCTAATCCCCATGATCATTTAGCAGCTGATAAATCACACTTTTAAATCGTACCATAGAGTGATTAGACAAGTTAATATACAAGAAATATCATTGATTGGGAAAGTGCTTTGCCGAAAATATTTGCAGGGCATGCTCTTGCATTCTGTTTGGTTTTAGACCCTTGTTACCCTCTCCTGAAGTTGCATTATAACGGAGTAACCTCACCAGAGTTTTTCACTGGATTAAAAAATTTGACTTCTTTTTCTAAGAAAAATGTCCCTTCCTATACCTACTGACAGGAGCTTAGATACGACATTCTAGTATTTTTTCCTACATAGATGTCACAGCATCAAGCCTAGCATGTGAACTTTCCAGCCTCAATACTGTTTCTTCTGTTGCATCGCGGCATTGAGGAGAGTGCCATCTCTGCAGATTTGGAGCAGAACTACATTCTCCAGAGCAGATGCTGCTTGATGGGCATCTACGCAAGAAGCCGCATAGTGAGAGGGTCTCATCGCTGCCTGGGGAGGGTGAAGGAGGTCTGGGCACCAAGGTGTGACTTCTGCAGACCTGTCTGCAGCAGTCAAAGCTGGAGGAAGGAGGTGCAGAGGAACTGGAGTTCTGGTTCTGCTCCCCCTGCTGCTGCTTTATAGCGTTGCAGAGAAGCTGAACCTTAATTGTCAGAGCTTTCAGTTATGCAGGGCGTGTGCCCCGGCTTCTGTTGGGATCATCTGTATATGTGTGGCTTTTTTTTTAAACCCACAAAGCAAACACTAAAAAAACCTCCCAAGCCTGTAGATGCCCAAGGGACAGCTTTTCACATGTGTTGGTGCTGAACTGGATGTGGCTGCCCTGCAAGGGCCTGCTGTCTCCTGCTGTGGTTGTTATGCAAACATTTGTTTGGACTTCTTTGTGTACGAGATCCTCATTGATGAGTCAGTCATGAAGAAACTAGGTCTTGGAAATGATGTCAGCTGTATCTGCAAACTGGAACTGGTAGAAGAGCAAAGTATTACATGCTGTGTGCGCTTGAGGATTTTCAGAGCAGGCTGTTGGATTTTAGGACCAGCTGTGCTGTCATCTGGATATGCAAAGTCCATTCTTTTTTCCTTTGTACTGTGTGTTTTGAGAGTGTTTGAACTATTCTGAAGCAGCTTTAGGTCATCGGGGCTTCTCTCTGCCTCAAACTGTGCTGGAAATGCATTTGAAGCATATTGCCTAAAGATCTATTTCATAGCCTCGACTTCAGGGTATTTGATGAAGACTAGCCTTTTGCAGTTTACGTGCTATAACCTGTGTATTTTTAGTTATTTAAAACTTTTCTGATTTATTTAAAGATGTTGACTTCTAATGTTAATTCACAGTGGCTTTATTTTATTTCCCTCAGGAAAAGGGAAGCTGATATCTAGTTAATGATAATATCTAAAGTTACGCAGTCGAGTAATCAGTATCCTAAGTAATATTTGTGTGCCATTTAAAACAAATGTTGTCATGATACACTGAAATAAAAGGAAGCTGCTTTTATTCAACAAGAGGAGCTGATTTGCATAGTTTAATTGAGGAGTGGGTGTGTGTGGAGGGAGGTAAAACTGTCCCTCTCCCAAAAAACCACTTGATGTTATTTACTTAAACTACTGTGTAGTTGTATCTGCTGTGATAAGTTAATGTTTTTTCTCCTTCAGTGAACTGATCTTTCTTCCCTTCAGTTCCAGCAACTCCGTGAGCAGATGGAGGCAGAAATAAGCCACCTGAAGCAGGAAAATGGTATCCTGAGAGATGCTGTCAGTACTTCTACCAATCAAATGGAGAGCAAGTATGTTAGCAGCTACTTGGAGCTCTGTGTGTTTTTAAGTTTTCCCTGTAGAGTTCTGGCTGCTGCTCCTTCTGTTTCCATTTTCTTGGCTGTCTCTGAATTTGTGGTTAAACTAGGAAACACAGCTGTTTTGGACTGGGGAGGTACCTGCTTGTATTTGCATCGAGCCAGGACTTTCAAAACTAATCAGTGTCTCCTATCAATTTGAAGGCAGAGCGGGTGCTGAGGTCCAACAGGAGGGACAGCACAAGTGTTCTGCCTGTTTGGTAGGGTGTCTATCCTTTTCCCTGTGGCTTTAGGGGAGGAGCTGGAGCTGGGATCCTGGGAGGACAGCAGCTCTGAACTTATAAAGCAGTCATGTAATAAGAAAAAAATGTCAACGCCCTGCAGTTAATGATACGACTGGGTGACAGCTGCATTTATCCACTGGTGTTTGGAGAAACAGAAATGCATCTCAAGGTTTCATCTCTGTGAGCTTGTCCTCTGTCAGCTCAGGAAGAACCAATGTGTTGTGATAAAGCTGAGTGCCCAGTAAGGGGTGTAGCCAGAGGTGAACTGCTGCTGGTGGACTCCTGCCTATAGAAAGCAAAAACCACACTTCACAGGCTCTCAGATAATTGATTTGTAACGCTTGGGGACTAGAGTGTCAAAACACTGTCAGGACTTGGAAATAGCACTGTAACTTCATTTTCTGGCCGTGTTGTTCATACCGAGATGCTGCTTCTGTCTGGACCTTTGTTAACACCTGAACTGTTGAACATAACTTGGTGGAGGCACGTTCTGCTCTCTGCCTGTGTCTCGCAATGTAGCAAGTGCTAGGAGAGGGTACCTGGCTTTAGAGGTACCCTTTTTGTAGAAATGAAGTGTCATGATCACTAAATTACCCTGAAAAATTCTTGGTTTGGGCAAAAATATAAATAAAATGCATTTTATTTGCTTATATACAAAGGGGGGCCTTTCAAAACTCTTATCTTGGGCTATACAAAAGCATCGTCTCTCCCTAAGTGGGAGAGTGCATCATATACCTTCACAAGCTGATAATGAGTCGAGTCTACAAGGCGGCATGTAATCCGAAGAGTTGCATGCAACTAGCAGTCCAGAAGGAATAGTCTCAAGTAAGTTATAGATCAATAATCCTTCATTGGAAGAGGAACAGAACGTGAATTTCAGTGTGAGACCTTTCCTTCATCTGAACCTCCTTATATAAAGCTATCCAAATTATGCCTATCAGCTTGCATCAGTTCCTTTAAAACATTTGCTTGTGGCTTATTGCTGACCTTCATTTCTGACTCAGTGGGTTGTAGCTGCTGTGTGTGCTGATAGCCAGTGTTTCCGACCCTCGTCCTTCTTCTAGGGTGAAGCAGTGTGATTAAAACCCAGTACAGCCCTCTGGCTGCAAATATGTACCTAGTGCTGGTATTTGAGTAGCTGTGATTGCCTATGCTTCTTGGAGAGAGGAGGGGGGGGTGAAAAAAGCTGTAAAAATGTTTATTTTTAGGCAGTCGGCTGAACTGAACAAGCTACGCCAGGATTATGCCAGGCTGGTGAATGAGCTGGGAGAGAAGAGCAGCAAGTTGCAGCAAGAAGAGCTCCAGAAGAAGAATGCAGAGCAGGCAGTCGCTCAGCTAAAGGTGACTTTGATTTTCTCTGCCTTGCTGAGTTGTGCTTGAGGGTTTATCTGAGCCACGTCCTGAGACGAGCCAGATGCGAGGCATATGGGAATCACTTTAGCAGTTTTCCTGGTCACTAAATCTCTCATTTTTCTTTATATGTGCAAATACCTGAAAATAGATAATTGCTGAGCCATCCGATGGGCTTACTTAACACTTCTGTTCGGTACTATGTATTTTCCTTGGTTACAAACTATGAAGTGAAACTTACCCTCCCAGGTAAATATATTTGTCAAAGCGTAATTGGTGGCATTGAACTTTTTCTGTGGGTGTGCAATTTGAGCAGGATTAGATTTTTTTTTGAAACTAAGGGCTTTGGCTTCAATGAACTTCTAAATTTTTAAAGAAATGTATTTCTAAAGACTTCAAAAACCAGTCTGCCAATGTTTTCATGTATCTTTTTCATTTTCTTTGGAAGAAAAGGTCTCTTTGTATTCATGCTTTTTTTTTTCAGAAGAGAAATATGGTGTTTTCAGGTGAGAATGCTGATTCAGAGCTCATTACTTCTTTTTGTATCTGCAATTAAATCTTGGCCACCAGAAGTTCTATTTGCATCACCTGCCCTTGCAGGTGAAGAATTGGTATCTAAGGCTGAGACATCTTTTAATTAAAAGATGTGGATTTGTGTGATACATGGCTAGTCTGGCTTCTAGTGTTAATTCTGAACTTGCAGGGCAAAAATGCTACACTTTCATATTACAGAAGTCATCCTGTTAAGAGCCCGTGATGAAATTCTGTTCACAATTTGCCTTTCAAATTAATAGGATAAACTGTCCTAGGAGGAGGATTACAGGGCACTCTGTCTCTCTGATGTGCTCTAAAGGAAACAAGGAACAACTCTTCTTCCTTGCCATATGTTTTGGGAATAGCACTGAAGAGATGAACTCTGAATATTTCAAAAATAAATTAAAGGTTAGACTTCTTTTCATCAACCCTGTCTTCAATGTAAAGGTCCAGCAGCAGGAAGCAGAAAGAAGATGGGAAGAAATCCAGGCTTATCTCAGGAAAAGAACAGCAGAACACGAAGCAGCACAACAAGGCATGTATCAAACAAAATTCCCAAATAATGCTAACTGCAGTGATCTGGCTGTTCCCATTTGTGTGCTTTTTTTAAAGGCATTGTTGAGTAAATGGCCTGAATAAAGCTCACGTGAAGCCAGTACTGCTTCAGCACCTTAGGGTAGTAGTATGCTGTGATACAAGTTAGTTAAATGTTGATGAGCAGAACTTTGGCTTGCTGGAACGAGGTTTCTACTCAGCTTCCCTGTTTGCAGTAAAAGTTATTTCCCCTAGAGTTCAAATACTTACTTCTGAATTCAAATCCTGATGTTTCTGCTGCAGATGTGCAGAATAAGCTTGTGGCCAAAGACAATGAAATCCAGAGCTTGCACAGTAAACTTACGGATACAATGGTGTCAAAGCAGCAGCTGGAGCAGAGGATGTTGCAGCTGATGGAGAATGAGCAAAAGAGAGCTACTAAGGAGGACTCTATGCAAATGCGGGTGCAGGTATTGCTCACAAATCTATTTTTTTTTTCCCCCTTTGTGTCTGTCGAAGCAGCATTTCAGGTTTTCACAAAGCTTTCCCACTGAATAAAGAATGAGGACTGTGTGCCAGTCTATCATCTAGCAGCTCATGAAATGAAAACTTGCATGGAGTGCTGTGAGAAGGTCTGGGGCCGTCTTGGACCCATCTTGGACCTGAGATGTAGCCTTTGCTGGCTTTAGGGAAACAAGTGGGTGTGTGGTGGCAGGGAATCCTTTTGACACAGAGCAGGCTGCTACTCTTCCCTGCAAACCACTTGATCTTAGTGGGGAGAAAAATAGCATCTCCAAGAAATGTGGCATCTAAATGTTAAACTGTTCTTACTAACATAATCACAACTAGGAGCTAATACTAGCAAAATTGACTAGCTACAGATCTCAACCTGCTTTTTTTTCCCCTGTGCTTTCTTACAAGGAACTGATAGAGCAAAACGATGCTTTGAATGCTCAGCTTCAGAAGCTTCATTCACAAATGGCAGCCCAGGTACAGCTTGTTCTTGGCCTTTTCCCTTTCTTTTGTAGTCCTGAATTGTGAACTTTCTGTAAAAAGGCAGATTTTTTTTTCTTTGTAGTTGGATGCGAGATGTGTAATAATGAAAGTGAAGACTTGTTAGCATCCTCTTTTTGTAGTATTTCTTAACCTGGCTTAAAACTTAAGCTTCTGCTGTCTTTCTGGGGTGGAAAAAAAAATCCACCTGTCTCCTCCTGCCGTGGCTTTCATTTATAACCATGGGTGGAATACCATTTTAAATGTGTTTTTTTTTTTCTGTAGCTTTGCATGTATATGTATTCTGTCTCATGTGGTACTTTGGTCTTTTTGCACTCCTCATGTGAACCACCTGATCATGCCTTTCCCTCGTGCATCAGGTTAAGAAGTAGTGACTTAGGGTAGTTGCTAGATAAAGCTTTGTTCAGTCCAGTGCTGATTCCAGTGGCGGCAGAAAACAAACAAGGACAAAAAACCCCACACAGTGCACAAAGCCTCTTATTTCCCATTTTAACCTCTAAAATTTTATTTTTACTGATTTCCTTAAGAAAATGTTGTTGTAAATATGTGTGAAACTTCAGAGAGCTTGTCTTCTGAGTCACTGAAGCTGAGTTCCCTGTAGAGCTAAATCACAGAAGTCAGCTCAGAAAAACTGTAACTCCTGTGGGCACAACTGGACACAACCATGAGCTCCCTGTTCATATGCATTTGGGTGCCAACTTCTTTATAATTATTGATGTGCTTGATGTAGTTTGTATAAATTCAACATCAGGCTGAAAATGTGTTATTGGGCTTCGTTTGAAGAGCTTGGTTTTAACCTTTTGAGTGAGGACGGTAGTGAAGGAAGAGGCACTCTGGATTTACAGCTTCTTCATGACCTAGTCCCCTTATTCCAGTCCTTTTTAAAGGATTTTGAAAATAAATCCCTAGGGAAATTCAACTTTTCTTTTGTCTGGGTTACCCTAGGAAGCTGTTGGAAGGAAGAACAAGCCTTTCCCCTGGCAGCCTTTCTGGCTGTGAAAATGCGGGGCTATTTTTCTCCCATGGGCAGTGCGTGTGAAAATCCTGCTTTGGGGAAACGGGGACAGACTGGATACCACTGTGGAAACAAGGGTTGATGAAATAGTTTAGGTCATTCAGGAGAGATCTTCTGGGACTAGAACTATTTGTTCCGTTTTGACTGTGTCTGATTCTGTTCTGTGGCATGAGCTGGATGAGGCAGTGCAGGAATCCCAGTGCTGTAGGGTGCCATTGGGACAAGCTCTGTGAGATTTGGGGTTTCTGGAGAAAGGTGAGGCTGGGTAGGGATAAGCAGAGGTTTGAAGCACAAATAAGCATGGAAGCTCTTCTGTAGCTGCTACCAAACTGGGCATAAAGCAGTCTGCAGAGGTTCCTAGATGCCTCTTGATAACCTGTGTGCCAGGTCTCTCCTGCCCTGTTCTGGAGCGCAGACCCAGTGTAGGGGTTGTCCAGACCACTGAGCCCACGCATGTGTGACCACATAGGAATTAGGCTCTTTCCAGAGAGGAAAAGGTGTCCCTTGCTGTTCTTATGCCGCTGTTTTTATTCCTAACACAAGTCTTGATGCACTGTGCAGGATTTTTTGCTCTTTAGTTCTTTGAGTGGTTTGACAGCAGTGTCCCATAGAGTGTTTAGTCCTTGGGAGTCAAGTGCTGTTTTGATTCTGCTGAAGAGCAAAATGGCAAATAAGATGGTTCATCTTTCTCTTATGTTGCCTTAAGCAGAAAGGGAAGGGATGTTAATATGTGCTGAGATTCTTTCAATGTTCCTTAGCCAGGAAATCCTGAAATCTGCCTGTGCCAGTTTAAAATAACAAGGCAAATCTTAAAAAATGCTATTCCTGGCTCACTGAAAAAGATGATTCTTTGACTTGCTTTACTCAGTTTTTTTTTTTTTTCCTTCTGCAGACCTCAGCTTCAGTCCTGGCAGAAGAACTCCACAAAGTGTGAGCATTCATTTCCCCTGGTATTTGGAAGGTGTCACTGGCTTCTAACACACACCACCTTTCCTCAGTGCGCGCTCAGTGCATACGGGAGGGACTGGCCAAGGAAATGTTGTTGTCTGTGCTTCTAACTTTCTAGCTGCAAGATTCGCTTAGGAGCTGGGAAAACGCTTCCTGCGGATTTCCCTTCTGTGTCTGGCTTCTGGATTGTGTGTCCCTGCTGCATGGAAAGCAGTGACTCTTCTTGTTTGCTGCTGGCTATGTGCAGGGATCTGCAGTGAGCAGGAATGTGCGTGACCATGAGAACGTTTGTATCCGGGCTGTATTGCTGTGCCAGGAGATTTCTCCCTTTGGGAGGTGGGGTAGCTGTGTTTCAGAGCTAGAGAACATCCCATAAATTTTTGGCAAGCAAAAGGCATTTAAAAAGCATGGAAAAGCTTTTGGACTGAAAGTATATTGTCAGCAGGAATGAGAGTAGGAGCTGTACCGAAAGGCCAGCGTGTACTTTGTGTTTAGCCTGATGCTTCATGCGGAGCTTCCATCCAAGGCCTTTTAGTACTGATAAGTCATCACTTCTCATTTGTACAGGATTGCAGAAAAGGACAAACAGCTAAAGCAGATGGAGGACTCGTTAGGCAACGAACATGCCAATTTAACCAGCAAGGAGGAAGAGCTCAAGGTATAATAAAAGAATGTGTAAATGCCAGCTGGTAGAGGGACGGGCTCGCTGGATGTGCATATGAAATGAAGCCTGCAAGGCTGCTGCTGTCTGGATCTAGAACCAGCTCCTTTGGCTACAAGTCTGCTGATCTTTGCTCTTCCAGGCAAGACCAATGCATGATGCTGGAAAGTCATTCATAACAAAGGTTGAGGCTTTTCCTTGTTATTACCTCTAGACTCCTGCCAAAAGTGACCAGGGATATTTTGCACTGAAGAGTGAACATGCTTGAAAGACCATCTGTATGAAAAATGCAAGTGTTTCTTCTTCCTTCCTTCAGGTATTGCAGAATATGAACCTGTCCTTGAAATCAGAAGTACAGAAGTTACAGGCTCTGACAAATGAGCAGGTAAAATAGCTGTTTGAGTCATTAAAGACTTCATTTGATTCTCTTCCCACTGTCTACTTTGTCATAAATACAAGGGCAGATCTGCGGTTTTGAGCGAGCTGTGCTTAAGCCCATTAAGGGCGTGAGGTTGCAGAATCGGGTTAATACGTGATTTCTTGGAGTTCTTGTACCTGGTTAGAGGCCTGCTTCTTGTCCTCCCTTCTTCACCAACTACATCTGTTTCTTGCTTGGACAGCCAAGTTAGGGAAGCATTTTGCTCGTTAGGTTTACCTAGATTTGCAGGTGTGCAAAGTGCAGGATGTTGCATGGGAGCAAATGCGACTGTGGTTGAATATTCAGACCTGGCAATTGCATGAAGGGCTCATAAGCATCCATCTGAAAAAGCGAAAACCAAGACTATACAGAAAACCTTCCCTGACAACAAGCATTTTTAGAACAAAATGCCTTTCCCCAGCTACTGCTGTGTGGCCTGTGCATTATGGAGGTGGAAATTGTGTGTTTAATTAGAGAAAATCTGGGCTGTTAAATGAATCCTTTTCAGATCTTCTTCCCTTTCGTAATTGCATGCTTGCCTGGTATGTATTGGTGGTGTAAAAGTGCATAACGACAAGCTTACCCCTTTCACTCTTGCTGGTGAGTCATGTGCTGAGAGGCCAAATGACTTGTTCTAGCTTTTTAATATTGTGGAATGAAAGGTTGATTGAATCATGTGATGTATCCTAAGTCTGTGTTAATCCTCTTTATATCTAGGCTGCTGCTGCACATGAGCTAGAAAGGATGCAGAAAAGGTAAATAAATAGCTCTGGCGTTTCATAAAACAGTTTTTATCAGCTTTTTATATTCTTTTGAATCGATGCTTTTTGTAAGATGTATTTAACTGTTCTGCTGTGTCTCAGCATTCACATCAAAGATGACAAAATAAGAACTCTTGAAGAGCAGCTTCGAGAAGAACTTGCGCAGACTGCAAACACAAAAGAAGAATTCAAGGTAAGATACAGAGTAACTGCCTTTGTGCTTATTGACAGCAAGTTTTCCAGACTTCTGAGGTTGTGGGGCAGTTCTTATGATGTTGATTTGTGAAACAGAGCTGACTTTCAGGTGTTAAGCTGTGTTACAGCATTCTTTTTACAAGGCAGGAGCACTGTGGGATATCAGAGTAGCAGCAACAGACTGTGCAGCTGAGTGAGAGATGTAATTCAAGTCAAACGTAGTGTCTGCAGTTGTGAAAAGTGAGGTCTTAGAAATGTGGAAGAGGAGGCTGTTCAATAAAAACTATTGCATTTTTTCTGCATTCTACCTCCTAATGCAACTTCCAAGTCCTTGGTGGGAGCTCTTATTGCTTGGGTTATCGTGCTGTCAGATCTTTTTTTTTGTAATTTTTTTCTGTCAAGGTAGGTGTAAAAATGCTTATTTTCCTCCTGCCGGTTTCCAAATTGTTTCTCATAAGGTAGCAGCTAAATTGCCAAAGCTTTTAGTTCTGCCATCTGGGGTCTGCAAAGCAGAGCTGCTACTTGTTTCTAAGTGGTGTACACAAAGATCAACTTAACTCTTCCTTGTCACCTTAGGCTTTTTCTTCTGAACTTTAGCTTTAGACCTACTTTCCGTGAATGTTGATGCCTCAGTCGTCTTAACTCCTTTAAAACCCATGTTGGGCAGTGCTGTTTTTCTGCTGCTTTTGGTGAAAAAGGTCACTCAGTCTGAATCTCTTATCATGTTGGGAGGTTTGCTGGTGATAAAACAGAGGAGGTGGATAGGGGCCAAGGCAGCGAGGCTTTTCTAGGAGCAGTCGTGCCTCATCGATCTCCTAGAGGTGTTTGAAGCTGTTAGGAGGCAAGTAGTGAACTCGGTTCAGATATCAAAGCTGTGTTTTTGAAGATGTTTTGATGTTAGTCCCTTGCAAGGCGTGTTGTTTCTCTAAGTTGTCGCAGAGTAAGAGAAGACTGTTTCCACAGTTAATAGCTGATAAAAGAATAGGTAACAAAATAGGACTTTGGTTTTCACAATAAAGCAAACAAAGTGAACCTTCAGGGAGGCGTTTGCTGGGTGTGTAAGCAATCTAGAAAGGGGAGTGGGAAGAAGTGGCGGGTTTATTAATAATGGTTGATTACCTTGTGTGAGCTGTTGGCTCCCAGGAGTCGCAGGGGGCTTTCAAGGTGATGCAGTATTTTAAAATGGCAGGTGAAGTGCTGAAAACGAATATGATGAGGAATAATCTGAACTTTCCTAGAGTGGAAAAAGACCTGAGAGGTGTTGTGGGTGGTTATGTGCTGAAATGAGCTTGGTGCTCTGTAATGGCCAAAAATTAGCTGGCAGCAATTCCGTCAGTCCTTAGGAAGTGAGCAGG